>NC_142460.1:94249385-94874385 GCF_049115385.1 Moschus berezovskii
AAGAATTTGCCTTCCAATGCAGGGGACGTGGGTTCAATCCCTGATTAAGGAACAAAGATCCCACATGCCACGGGAAAACTAAGCCTGTGAGCCAAAACTACCAAGCATGGGTGCCTCAACTAGAGAGCATGCATGCTGCAATCTACAGACCCATGTTCTCTGGAGTCTGCGTACCACCACTGGGGAGAACCTCTGTGTCGCAGACACAGTCAAAAGAAATGCGCTAAACTGGGGAGTAATTTGTTACACAGCAATAAATAACTAATACACTCCAGACTACAGAATTTTATGCAGCAGTTAAAAAATAGAGTAGATCTCTATGTGCGGATATGGAAAGATTTCTGATATGTTGTTTTGAGAAAATAATAATCTCAGAAAAATACACAGAGCTATATCCCTTTTACATAAAACACCATCACCACCTGCTATATTTCTCTGCATTTACACAAGCATGTGTGCTGTGCTTAATTGTTCAGTAGTGTTCAGCTCTGCAACCCCACAGACTGTAGCCTGCCAGGCTCCTCTGTCCATGGGATTTCCCAGGCAACAATACTGGAATGGGTAGCCATTCTCTTCTCCAGGGGGTTTTCTCAACCCAGGGGTTGAACCCAGGTCTCCTGCATTGCAGGCAGATTCTTTACTGTTTGAGCACCAGGGAAGCCCACATATGCATGTACATATGTAATACATAAGACATAATAATATACAAACAAATTAACATCAGTAAGAGGATCGGAGAAAGATGCAAAAAAAACCTTGCTTTTTTAAAATTCACCATACTGCAATTTCACATTAGACTTTCACCCTGATAATGTGTTCATGTATTCAGTTCAGTTCAGTCACTCAGTCGTGTCCGACTCTTTGCGACCCCATGAATCACAGCACACCAGGCCTCCCTGTCCGTCACCAACTCCCGGAGTTCACTCAAACTCATGTCCATTGAGTCGGTGATGCCATCCAGCCATCTCATTCTCTGTCGTCCCCGTCTCCTCCTGCCCCCAATCCCTCCCAGCATCAGAGTCTTTTCCAGTGAGTCAACTCTTCACATGAGGTGGCCGAAGTATTGGAGTTTCAGCTTTAGCATCAGTCCTTCTAATGAACACCCAGGACTGATCCCCTTTAGAATGGACTGGTTGGATCTCCTTGCAGGCCAAGGGACTCTCAAGAGTCTTCTCCAACACCACAGTTCAAAAGCATCACTTCTTCAGCGATCAGCTTTCTTCACAGTCCAACTCTCACATCCATACATGACCACGGGAAAAACCATTGCCTTGACTAGACGGACCTTGATTGGCAAAGTAATGTCTCTGCTTTTTAATATGCTATCTAGGTTGGTCATAACTTTCCTTCCAAGGAGTAAGCGTCTTTTAATTTCCTGGCTGCAATCAGCATCCGCAGTGATTTTAGAGCCCAAAAATATAAAGTCAGCCACTGTTTCCACTGTTTCCCCATTTATTTCCCATGAAGTGATGGGACCAGATGCCATGATCTTAGTTTTCTGAATGTTGAGCTTCAAAAATTCTTTTTTAAACAGAGTGGTTGCACTCTATGATGAATGAAGTCTCTTTCAACTCTGGTGTTTTATAGTTCTATTAAAATAATCACTGAATGCAAATTAAAGGAATGGATAATATATATTACCTGTTCACTGGCAAGCATTACAAAGATTGATAAATTAACTGGAAAAGATGTTGGGAAAACTGGTCCTCTCATGCACTGCTTCTGGAAAAATAAAGTGAGAATCAGTTTGAAAAGCTGGTTAGGATGAGAATAAGATATCGACTAAAACAAAATCATGAAGACTCCACACCCTTTGAGGTCGAGCACTTCTAGATACTCATTAATCTACATAGAAACATGCTGGAAACTGGGATGTCCCCGGTGGCTCAGTGGTAAAGAATCCGCCTGCAAGGCAGGAGACGCAGGACACAAGCATTCCATCCCTGGACCAGGAAGATCCTTGGAGGAGGGCGTAGCAACCCACTCCAGCATTCTTACCTGGAGAATCCCATAGACAGAGGAGCCTGGCAGGCTACCACCTATGGGGTTGCAAGGAACTGGACACAGCTGAAGTGACTTAGCACACATGCAGGCTGGAAATGAAGCATGAAGCATGCAGATGATGCCACTCTAACAGCAGAAAGCGAAGAGGAACTAAAGAGCCTCTTGATAAGAGTCAAAGAGGAGAGTGAAAAAGATTGCTCAAAACTCAACATTCAAATAACTAAGATCATGGCATCCGGGTCTATCACTTCATGGCAAATAGATGGAGAAACAATGGAAACAGTGACAGATTTTATTTTCTTGGGCTCCAAAATTACTGTGGATGGAGACTGCAGTCATGAAATTAAAAGATGCTTACTCCTTTAGAAGGAAAGCCATGACAAACCTAGACAGCATATTGAAAAGCAGAGATACTACTTTGCTGACAAATGTCCGTATAGTCAAAGCTATGGTTTTTTCCAGTAGCCATGTACAGATGTGAGAGTAGGACCATAAAGAAGGCTGAGCACTGAAGAATTAATTCTTTTGAATCATGGTGCTACAGAAGACTCTTGAGAGTCCCTTCGATTGCGAGGAGATCAAACCAGTCAACTCTACAAGAAATCAACCCTGCATATTCATTGGAAGGACTGATGCTGAAGCTGAAGCTCCAATACTCTGGCCACCTGATGCGACGATCTGGATCATTGGAAAGGACACTGATGCTGGGAAAGATTTAGGGCAGGAGGAGAAGAGGGCAACAGAGGAGGAGATGGTTAAAGAGCATCACTGACTCAATGGAATATAGTTTGAGCAAACTCTGGGAGACAGTGAAGGACAGAGAAGCCAGGCATGCTGTAGTCCATGGGCTTGCAAACAGTCAGACACAACTTAGTGACTGAACAACAAATGCAGATGGTAGTATACTTACTGATCTAAATGCTATACTGTAAGAAGCATTCTGTGACATACCTAAGGATGCACATGGCAGCAGGCCTTGCAAGAGCAAACACTAAGATATAAGTTAAATGTACATAAATAAATGTCAGTGTATTTTATACTATGAAACTAATAAAATGAATGAGCTACACTTAACATGTCATAACATGGATAAATCTCTAAGACATATAAAGTGAGAAACATATTGCAGATGGTTACACATAATATCATTTAAAATTATAAGCACATAATACCATCTTTTTTTGTTGAACTTTTATGCAAAATCATAGAAAGAAGTCTATAATGGTGCAAACCAAAGTCACAAGGGTGTCTGTGTCTTTGGAGAAGGGGAAGAGACTATATAGCTGAGGGATAATTAAAAGAGACTTAACCTTTGTCTGCAATGTTCTGATGTGATTAAATAGTTATGAAGCACTTGTAAGTACTATGTAAGAAATGTGTTTAAATATTCATGTGTCATTAAAAATTGAGTTATAAATATTTACTCACTCATACTAAGAAGAATTTTGGCTGGGTGAATAGGAATTCTGATATTTTAAAAACTATTTACTTGTTTATGGCTGTGCTGGGTCTTTGCTGATTTTCTACAGTTGTGGGGAGCTGGGGCTACTCTCCAGTTATGAGGCATGGGTTTCTCATTGTGGGGGCTTATCTTGTTGTGGAGCATGGGCTGTAGGATATGTGGGCTTCAGTAGTTGTGGCACATGGGCTCAGAAGTTACGTGGGCTCCCAGGCTCTAGAGCACGGCGTGTACAGGCTTAGCTGCTCCATGACATGTGGGATCTTCCCGGATCAGGACTCAAACCTGCGTTTCCTGCACTGGCAGGTGGACCTTTACCACTGAGCCACCAGGGGAGTCAGAATTCTGAGGCTTTAAGAGAAGTACATCTCAACACAGGCTGGATGCACATCAGAATTACCTGGAGTTGAAGAAAAAATGATGCCAGTCCTGGCTGTACCCAACAACTCTTGGTGTAATTGGTGAGTAGCTCTAGCCTTGGTGCTTTTCAAAGGCTTCCTAAGTGGTTCCAGTGGATAGTCAGGGCTGAGAATCCCTGATTTAGAGCAGCAAGCTCTGAAGAATTGTTGTAGACAGTAAGACATTGAGGAAAAATTATGATGTGGTCTCACTGGTTGGATGCTAGAATAAAAGAGAACATTCATAAAGTCCACACAAAATCTATAATTTAGTCAACAGTGTGTACCAACATTAACATCTCAGTTTTGATAAATGTACCCTAGTAACGTAAGCGGAGAAGGCAATGGCAAGCCACTCCAGTACTCTTGCCTAGAAAATCCCATGGATGGAGCAGCCTGGTAGGCTGCAGTCTGTGGGGTCGCTAAGGGTCGGACACGACTGAGTGACTTCACTTTCACTTTTCACTGTCACACATTGGAGAAGGAAATGCAACCCACTCCAGTGTTCTTGCTTGGAGAATCCCAGGGACGGGGGAGACTGGTGGGCTTCCGTCTATGGGGTCACACAGAGTCGGACACGACTGAAGTGACTTAGCAGCAGCAGCAGCAGTAATGTAAGACATGAACAAAAGGAAAATTCTCTGTACTGTCTCTACAACTCTTCTGTGAATCTAAAATCCTTGCAAAATAATAAAGCACTACATATCTTGGATAATTATTCTGGTGATATTTTAACTCTTGCTCAATTAAAAAAAAAACCTTTCAGAGGTTGAGATCAAAATGGTAGAGTAGGATGTAGAGCTTGCCTTCCTCCACAAACACATCAAAAATACATCTACACTGGAACAGTTCTCACAGAAAACCACCAAAAGCTGATGTAAAATCTCTTATACAACCAAAATCTCAAGAAAGCTCCCCACACAACCAGACAGAATGAAAGAATTGGGATGGAACCTATGAGGAAGTTGTGAAAGAGGAAAGGTCCTCCTGCCCTGGGAATCCCCTTCACTGGCTGGGAGGTCTGCCAAGGCAGACAGGGAGCTGGAAGGGCCTGGAATTTGAGAGGAGTGTGTGGATGCTGGCTTGCTAGCAATCAGGGCAGAGAGAGACCGGCACTGATGGCTACCATGTCACCACACCTGCCAGCCCAGAATGCATGCCTGCTAGTACATGCAGTGGCTAGGTACTGAAACTCAGGCTTCAGAGTATGGACACTGGGAGAAGACTCAGTTCAGCTGTGCAGAGACAGCTAGAAGGGCTAGAGTGTGGGCCTAGACTGTGGTCCAGGCCACCAGTGTTAACACAGGCAAGATGGTGCAAGTCTACTATGGAAGCTCTGTCATCAGTGCAGGCAAGATGGGACATGGGTCCGCCAGAAGACACTCACTGTCACCGTGCCCACAGTGGGGGTGCAGCTCCAGCCACAGCAGGCTTTGTGAGGGTTCACATGTGGGAATTGGGACGTTGGAGCTGGGTTTGGGGATAAGTCCAGGAGCAATGGACTTTGTTGACCCACACTAGGTGGGTGGTGTGACAGAGTCTCCTGTCCCCAGCGGAGGAATATGCAAACAACTCCTTTCCCAATGGGAGGGCTCTAGTCTACATATGTGGGCTTCTATTCCAACAACTGGGGACAAACCCTGCCCCTGACAGGGCTATGACAGCTACAGAGCAAATAGGATTTGCTCAACAACCAGTGCAGGCTCTAATCACCACAACACAAAGTACACCCCTACCAAAGGGACAGTGGCCAGATAAAGACAAAGCGGCATCCATATCAAAAACAGTCCTCGCGTCAAAAATTTTGAACCCACAGTCTGCACAAGGACACTCTCACATACAAACAGCCTTCAAGACCCAGTAGATAATTTTTTCTCCTAAGAAAGTGAAGAGGAACTCAAAGGCCTATTGATGAAAGTGAAAGAGGAGAGTGAAAAGGTTGGCTTAAAGCTTAACATTCAGAAAACGAAGATCATGGCATCTGGTCCCATCACTTCTTGGGAAATAGATGGGGAAACAGTCGAAACAGTGTCAGACTTTATTTTTTTGGGCTCCAAAATCACTGCGGATGCTGATTGCAGCCATGAAATTAAAAGACGCTTACTCCTTGGAAGGAAAGTTATGACCAGCCTAGATAGCATATTAAAAAGCAGAGACATTACTTTGCCAACCAAGGTCCGTCTAGTCAAGGCAATGGTTTTTCCCGTGGTCATGTATGGACGTGAGAGTTGGACTGTGAAGAAAGCTGATGGCCGAAGAATTGATGCTTTTGAACTGTGGTGTTGGAGAAGACTCTTGAGAGTCCCTTGGAATGCAAGGAGATCCAACCAGTCCATTCTAAAGGAGATCAGTCCTGGGTGTTCATTGGAAGGACTGATGCTAAAGCTGAAACTCCAATACTTTGGCCACCTCATGCGATGAGTTGACTCACTGGAAAAGACTCTGATGCTGGGAGCGATTGGGGGTAGGAGGAGAAGGGGACGACAGAGAATGAGGTGGCTGGATGGCATCACCGACTCGATGGACGTGAGTCTGAGTGAACTCCGGGAGTTGGTGATGGACAGGGAGGCCTGGCGTGCTGTGGTTCATGGGGTCGCTAAGAGTCGGACACGACTGAGCGACTGAACTGAACTAAACTGAAATACTTCAGTAAAAGTATTACTTAAGTAATACTTCAGTAAAAATCAGAGAAACTTAAGTAAAATGTAAATACAGAGAACTAGTACCGAATAAAAGAGCAAGAGAAATCTGAAAGAACAATGAAAGAGACCTCTCCACTCTACCAGCCCACAGGTTCAAAAAGCAGGTAATGAAAATGCTAAAGGAATTAAAAAAGATTATTAATAGAAATGCAGATCCGGTAACAAGGTACTAGAAACTATAAAGAGGAATCAATCAAAATTAGACAAAATGGTTGCTAAGATAGAAATCAATCTAGGAGCAATGAATAGCAGAATAATGGAAATAACCCAATCAGTACAGCAGTCAGAAAGTCAAATAAAAAAAAAACTAAAGCAATATGAGATCTATGGGATAATATAAAGCATGACAAACTATGTATTATGGGGGTTCCAGAAGGAAAAAAGAAAAGGGGATCAAAAATGTATTTGAAGAAACTATGGCTAAAACTTTCCAAACCTAAAGAAGGTAAAAGATATTTGGGTACAGGAAACACAGAGGGTCCCAAATAAGGTGAACCCAAACAGACCCACACCCAAACATATAATTAAATTGGAAAAATTAAAGAAAAAGAGAGGACTCTAAAGGCAGCAAGAGAAAAATCAAAGAGTCATTTACAAAGGAACCCCCATAAGGCTATCAGCTAATTTCTGTACAGAAATTTTGCCAAATGGAAGAGAGTGGCATGATATATTTAAAGTCCTGAAAGGGAAGACTCTGCAACCTAGGTTACTCTACCCAGAAAGATTATCATTTACAGCAGGAGAAATTAATAAAAACAAAGCAGTGCACCAATGCTAAACCTACTGTAGAAGAAATATTGAAAGATCTTTTCTAGATAGAAAAGAGCAATAATCTATAGGAAAGGGACAAATGTAATAGGAAAGGCAAATATATGAAAGGATTGAAGATAACTTAAACCAGTACATAGACTAAAAAACCATTCAATTTTTTTGAAAATGATTATAATGATACAATAATAGAAAAAGGACAAACATAAAGATGTAAAATAGGATATAAAAATCTCAAAATGTGGGGAGGAGAGTAAAAAAATGTAGATCTCTTAGAATGTGTTTGAACTTGTATGACTATCAGTTTAGAGCAAGTAGATATAAGCTATGGATTAACACTGTTTAAAATCAGGCTAACCACGAAATCAAAAAAATATAATAGATTCACAAAAACCAAAAAGAAAGGAACTTAAGCATACTACAAAAGAAAACTATAAAACCACAAAAGGAAAATCAAAAAGAAAGAAACAAAGAACTACAAAATCAACTGGAAAACAAGGTTTAAAAATGGCAATAAATACATACCTGTCAATATTTACTTTAAATATCAATGGACTAAATGTCCCAATCAAAAGACACAGAGTGGCAGATTGGATTAAAAAAAATAACCAAGAACCTATAATATGGTTCCTACAAGATACTCACTTTAGGTTGAAAGACTGCAAGTGAAGGGATGGAAAGTGATATTGCATGCAAATGGAAATGACATGAGAGTGGGGGTAGGCAATACTCATGTCAGACAAAAGTCTTTGAAAAAAGTACATAAAGAAATACAAAGAAGGACACTATATAATGATAAAGAAATCATTACAAGAAGAGGACATTACACTTGTTAACATATATGCATTCAATATAGGAATACCTAAACACAGAGAAAAAGTTCTAACACACATAAAGGGAAAAGTTGACAGGAACACAACAATAGAAGGAGACTTCAACACCGCTTGACACCAAAGGACAGGTCTTTCAGGCAGAAAATCAATAAGTATGAGATCCTAAATGACACAATAGAATAGCTGGACACAATTGACATCTATAGGACAATACGTTAAAAAAAAAAAAACTACAGAATACATATTCTTTTCAAGCATGTATGGAACATTCTTTCGGATAGACCACATACTTGAGACTCAAAAACAAGCCTCAACAAATTTAAGGGAACAGAATTGTTTCAAGCCTCTTTTCTGACCACACTGGTATGAAACTATAAATAACCATAGAAAGAAAAATGGGAGGAAAAACACATGGAGACTAAACAACATGCTTCTAAAAAAAATGGATCAATGAAGAAATCAAAGAGTAAATTTAAAAATATCTAGAGACAAATGAAAACAGATGATCCAAAATGTATTGAATGCAACAAAAGCAGTTCTCAGAGGGTAGTTTACAGTGATATAAGCTTACCTCTGGAGAAGGAAATGGCAACCCACTCCAGTACTCTTGCCTGGAAACTCCCATGGATGGAGGAGCCTGGTGGGCTGCAGTCCATGGGGTCGCTAAGGGTCGGACACGACTGAGCGACTTCACTTTCACTTTTCACTTTCACGCATTGGAGAAGGAAACGGCAGCCCATTCCAGTGTTCTGGCCTGGAGAATCCCAGGGACGGGGGAGCCCGGTGGGCTGCTGTCTATGGGGTCACACAGAGTCGGACACGACTGAAGAGACTTGGGAAGCTTACCTCAGGAAACAAGAAAATTCTCAATCTAACCTTACACCTGAAGGAACTAGATAATGAAGAACAAGCAAAACCCAAAGTTAATAGAAGGAAAGAAATCATAAAGATCAGAGCCCCAGTACTCCTACTGGGAGGGGTCTTGGAGGGGCCACGCTCCTCTCTTCAGGATTGCAGACCTCTGGCAATGAAAAGTTGTTAAACAAAGTTCATATCCTCCAGAGAAATTGTCCCTCAAGGTTCACAGGATACATTTCTCAGGAGTAAGAACTGTCTATGAAGCTTGCAGGCTATTCCAGAATATTACAGTAGAAGAGAAAAAGTCCTTTCCATGGGAGGAGAAAGCCCTAGGGCCTTTCTGCTTGGGGAATCTGAGTGCTCTTGGTCTGATGTGCCCTTTGCAGGGGTTGGGGAACAAAGGCCAGAGAGATTGGGGAAGAAGGGCCATACCTGCTGGGAGTGAGTGGAGGGCAGCGCTGGTCTTCAGATCCAGCTCCTGATCTGCAAATCTAGGACTCTTTCTGGTACTTCACCTTTGTCCCTGTACTTGGCGAGCAACTTGTCTCTGAGTTAAGGAGAGTCTAGAACTTAAATTATGGTTCCCTGTGCCTCCCTCTGTCTCTGCTGAGGCAAATTTCTCCTTACTTATAAGAGAGGGTCTCTGTAAGATGGTGTCAATATGCCAACTGCTAACACTTCAGTTCAGTTCAGTTCAGTTCAGTTCAGTCGCTCAGTCGTGTCCGACTCTCCGCGACCCCATGAATCACAGCACGCCAGGCCTCCCTGTCCATCACCAACTCCCGGAGTTCACTCAAACTCATGTCCACAGAGTCGGTGATGCCATCCAGCCATCTCATTCTCCGTCGTCCCCTTCTCCTCCCGCCCCCAACCTTTCCCAGCATCAGAGTCTTTTCCAGTGAGTCAACTTGTCGCATGAGGTGGCCAAAGTATTGCAGTTTCAGCTTTAGCATCAGTCCCTCCAATGAACATCCAGGATTGATCTCCTCTAGAATGGATTGGTTGGATCTCCTTGCAGTATAAGGGACTCTCAAGAGTCTTCTCCAACACCACAGTTCAAAAGCATCGATTCTTCGGCGGTCAGCCTTCTTCACAGTCCAACTCTCACATCCATACATGACCACGGGAAAAACCATTGCCTTGACTAGACGGACCTTTGTTGGCAAAGTAATGTCTCTGCTTTTTAATATACTATCAAGGTTGGTCATAACTTTCCTTCCAAGGAGCAAGCGTCTTTTAATTTCATGGCTGCAATCAGCATCTGCAGTGATTTTGGAGCCCAAAACATTAATCGTTGAATTTATAAATTCTGGACCTACTTGCACCTGAGTCCTGGATCTTGTCTCTACTGGCACTCTTGGCTGATAAGGGTTTTGCTCCAGTTCTTCTGGGGAGCTGAGGTCTCTCTCAGCTGATGCAGGTTTTCAGCTGAGATGACTAGGCCATGTTGCCGTGATATTTCCCCAGAAGATGTGTTATGCCTTCCCCTGGCTTGACAGACCACTGAGGGGCCTTAGGACCAGTCTGCCCAACCCAGAACCTCTTATTTAGGGTTGGTCTGGGTAAAAATGGCCTTGGGAGAAGCAATTGCTTCTAAAATCATTGTCAGTAAAGCACCTCTGATTTGCTTGAGGAGAGAAAGAAATGATCCTGACCTGTGGCTTTGATTGGGATGCTGTGGGGAGATGGGAACGTGGTTCTCAGGCTGGCTGTGCAGTAGAATTACCTGGTGTCCCTCCATCCCCATTGGGATCTGACTGATTTGAGAGCCCCGGCATGGTTATTTATAAAAGTACCACAGATGGCTTGAATAAGCAGCTAGGATTGGGGATTCCTGAGCAGGAGGGAAAGCGAGAAAGAACATTGAAGTCAGTGGATGGGATTGGTTATGTTTGCCAAGTCAAGAAGTTTTCTAGGGAAGAGTGTGACTTGTCCATGGTTTTCTATATGGTTGACAAATTAAGGACAAGTTTCAGTTGAGCAAAGGTCCAGGGACCACGTAGTCTGTGCTTGTGTGGAAGGAAACAGGGATGGGAAGCCAGACAGGAGAAGGGCCAATTCCCAACCCACGGCTCCTGTGAGAGAAGATGGCTGAGGTAGGACCCAGTCCCACCACGGTCTCCCCCTACCACGTGCTTCTATATGCGGCTGTAAACCAAGTGTGCAGTGGCTGTCTCCTTCGGACAGCCTCTCCTTTGAAAAGCAGGACAGTACAGAAGTTGATCACATAAACCCTGGAAGCAAACTTCCTGGGTTAACTGAAGCACCAATGCTTCCCAGCTGTGTGACCCAGGGCACATTATTTAACTTCTCTGTGCTTCAATTTTCTCATCTGTAAAGTGAGGACAATGAGAGCACATACCCCACAGGATTGGAGGGTTAAATGAGTCAGTGCATACATACGACGTGCTTAGCACAGGGCCTGGCCCCTCAGAGTCATTCAACATTAGCTTTTGTTGTTAGGCCTGCAGGATCAACACTCCCAGTTGGAAAGGAGGGAAGTCTCTCTGAAAAACAATCTGTTCTGTGGTGCATAAGCAGTCTTTAATGCCAGGGCAGTATTGGCATTAAATAGGACTGGCATTAAATAGGACTCCCTGCTATGGCCTCTTTCCTGTACCCCCAACCCCCTGATCTCAGATGCACCTGTGTGACTGAGCAGGACCCTATGGGGCCTTTCCAGGACAGAGCCCGTCGCCCCGTGTCCTCCACCTGCCTCTTGTTTGTAGGAAAACTTTAGCCTCCTAGGCCTTCTCTGAGTTCCAAAGAACAAATTTAACCAGAGAAATGAGACAATGAAGAATCAAAGGAAAACAGTCAAGCAAGACAAAATAATAATAGTTTAGCCTTTAAACAAAGTCAAAGACATTTAGTTTCTCCTCAAGGGCTATAGATAATATCCTGAGCCTCAGATAATACACTGAGATAGTATCCTTTAAGCTGTTTGGCAGATCCTGAAACTCCACCAGGTGAAAGAAGTTAAATGCGTGCTGCCCACGAGCACACAGACTCTAGACTCATTGGAACCAGAAGGTTGATGACGTTGACTCCCAATTACATCACCGCCAACCAATCAAAAAGATACCCATGGGCTGATCTTAC
Organism: Moschus berezovskii; assembly: GCF_049115385.1. Taxonomy (NCBI): domain Eukaryota; kingdom Metazoa; phylum Chordata; class Mammalia; order Artiodactyla; family Moschidae; genus Moschus; species Moschus berezovskii. The sequence continues at coordinate 94,261,510 of NC_142460.1, forward strand.
ACCCCTCAATCACCCCTCCCTCACTCAGTCTTTAAAAACCTTTCTCTGAAAGACATCGGGAGGTCTGGGCCTTTTGAGCACTGGCTGCTCAGGCTTCCTGCTTGATACCCTGTAATAAACACTTCGCTTTCCTTTACCAACACCTGTTGTCAATAGATTGGGTTTTTGCATGCAGGCAAGTGGACCCAAGTTTGGCTTGGTAACACCTGGTCTTAGCTCCATCTACAATCTGCAGCCACTCTACCTGTGCTCCGCTGTCACCTAGACCTGGGTCCCATCTGAGCCAGGTTCTTATCTGAGCCTGGTCCTGCTGTGCCCACAGACTTACCTGTCACCACTCTGAGCTTGTGTCTGGGAAGCATGCTCTTCTTAATAATCAAGGGCAGGTATGTGATGGTGAACTGACTGCAGCAGGAAGCAATCACGGATTCCTATGCCTGAAGAGGGCGGGGCATGGATGAGCTGGGACGGTAGGGTATTCACCCAATTAAGGGAACTCTGGTGAGCAATTTGCTGCCATGGGTGAGGGCTGACCTCTGAAAAGCAGCAATGAAAACCAAAAAAACGCAGGAGCAGGCGAGTGAGAACTATCCTACTCCTAGCCTTGTCTCTCTCCCTGGGGAGGGCAGAAGCTGCAGTTAACAAGAGGGGAGGAAGAGCAGAAGCAGGAGAGAGGAGACAGGAGAAGCCTACCCTTCCTGCTGTGGGTTGACCTATGTCCCTCCCCTGACTCACATGTTGAAGTCCCAATGCCTGATACCTGAGAATAGGACTATATTTGGAAATAGGACCGTTTCAGATGTGAGTAAGAGAAAGTGAGGTTGTGAGCGTGAATCCTAGTTCAATGTGACTGCTGTCCTTATGAGAAGAGGACATCTTGCACACAGGGCCACCAAGGGTGCGGGCGCACAGAGGAACGGCTATGTGAGGACACAGAGCGGAGGGGGTCGCAGGAGAAACCAAACCTGAAGATGCCTGGACCTGTGAATTCCAGCCTCTAGAGCCGTAAGAAAGTGAATTTCTGTTGTTTAAGCTATGCAGTCTGGGGTGTTTTGCCGTAACAGCCCTAGCAAGTTAATATACTTCTCCGGCTGGGTGCTTTCTAAGGATGATGCTACTTAATATCCTGCAGTTCCTTTTGCACCCTCACTAAGCATTATCAGTCGGTCATGACTGAGCGACTGAACTGAACTGAAGCATTATTTACAATTATCTCTGGTCCTTGGGGAAGCCCTGAAAGGGAGAGCCTGGTGCTGGAGCGGGGGTGCTGGGTTCTGGGGTGTAAGACCAGCCTCCCACACAGGCGCAGGGCACAGGCAGGATGATGTGCCCTGTGTGGCTCAGCCTGCCCTCCCACCCCACAGCTGCTCTGCTGAGCTGATGCCTCAGGTTAAGCAGTGTGCAGTTCTCAGTCACGGGTGGGCGGAGAGAGTACTCTGTCAGCCTACCCAGGCAAGGCCTGCTTTCCGCACCATGAGCAAGAGGTCAGAGCAACTTCTGAAATTCTGTGCTACTGACAGGCTTCACCACATAGTGAGTTCCAGTCAGTTCAGCAGTGTGCATCCCAACCTAAATACCTGTGTACCTGTGTCAGGGTTCTTTTAGTTGCAAGGGACAGAAAACCAAACTAATATAAACAAATAGGAAGGGGATTTATCGATTCACATAACTAGAAAGTTCTGAACGGTGCACAGGGCTTAAGGATTCAAGAGTTCAGGTGACGATATCAGTATCTGGCTCCATTCTCTTTTCTCGTAGCATGCTTTTCTCGTGTTGGCCTCATTCTCAGACACTTTCCCTACATTACAGCAAAGTGCTTCCCTAGCAGAACTTTGATCTGAAGGAACCCAGTGAGATTTGGCCAAGACTCTGATGGGCTCTTCTTGGGTCATGTGCCCATTTCTGGACTAATCGCTATTATCCAAAAGAGGGGTATTGTGACTGGCCAGACCTGCATCCTGTGCACAGCCTTTTAGAGAGGGAAGAAGGTATTCACATGGAATGGGCTCCCACTTTTAAGGAAGGGTTCTGTTAGCAGAAGAAAAGAGAAAAAGAAATGACTCAGGGCTAATGAAAGTTACAGTTGGTACAGTCCACTCCACAGATAAACAGAACAGAGTTGTTGCTACGCCCAGACCCCACCTTACATTTTCCCATCACCTTGACTCCCGCCTTCCTCCAGCCTGTGCTGAAACAAAAATCAGCATAAAATATGATATCTATTCACCCCACACCGTCAGAATGGCCATCACCAAAAAGTCTACAAACAATAAATGCTGGAGAGGGTGTGGAGAAAAGGGAACCTTGTTACACTGTTGGTGGGAATGTCAATTGATACAGCCAGTACAGAGAACAGTATGGAGATTCCTTAAAAAGCTAGAAATAAAACTACCATATAGCCCAGCAATCCCACTACTGGGCACACACCCTGAGAAAACCATAACTGAAAAAGACACATGTATGCCAATGTTCATCACAGCACTATGTACAATAACTAGGACACGGAAGCAATCTAGATGTCCATGGACAGATAAATGGATTAGGAAGGTGTGGAACATATATACAATGGAATATTGCTCAGCCATAAAAAGGAACACATTTGAGTCAGTTTGAGTGAAATGTATGAACCTAGAGCCTGTTATTGGAGAAAGCAATGGCAACCCACTCCAGTACTCTTGCCTGGAAAATCCCATGGACAGAGGAGCCTGGTAGGCTGCAGTCCATGGGGTTGCTACAAGTTGGACGCAACTGAACAACTTCACTTTCACTTTTCACTTTCATGTACTGGAGAAGGAAATGGCAACCCACTCCAGTGTTCTTGCCTGGAGAATCCCAGAGATAGGGGAGCCTGGTGGGCTGCCTTCTATGGGGTCGCACAGAGTTGGACACGACTGAAGTGACTTAGCAGCAGCAGCAGCAGCAGAGCCTGTTATACAGAGCGAAGTAAAGATAAAAACAAATATACATTAATGCATGTATATGGAATCTAGAAAAATGGTACTGATGAAAAATGGTACTGATGAATGGAGATGCAGACACAGAAAATAGACTTTGGACACAGTGGGGGAAGGTGAGGGTGGGATGAACTGAGAGAGTAGCATTGACACATTATATGAAGTAAATAGGGGTTCCCAGATAGTGTAGTGGTAAAGAAACCACCTGCTAGTACAGGAGACACAAGAGACTCAGGTTTGATCCCTGGATCAGGATGATCCCCTCGAGTAGTAAATGGCAACCCACTCCAATATTCTGGCCTGAAAATTCCCACAGTAGGTGGGCTACTATCCATGGGGTTGCAAAAGAGTCAGACACGACTGAGCACACAATGTGCACACATCTGTGCACTCACATACACACACGTAAAATAGGTAGCTGATAGGAAGTTGCTACATGACACAGGGAGCTCAACACGATACTTCGTGATAACCTAGAGGGGTGGCATGGAGTGGGCGTGGGGGTGTGTTCAAGAGCGAGGGGACATATGTATACTTACGGCTGATTCACGTTGTTGTACTGCCGAAGTCAACAAAATATTGTAAAGCAATTATCCTGCGATTAAAAATAAACTTAAAAAATATGATGGCTATGATCAGACCTTACTGCCACCTGAGCTCAGTAAATTCTAGGAAGTAGGACTACTATCGGAGAAGGTGATGACACCCTACTCCAGTACTCTTTCCTGGAAAATCCCATGGGTGGAGGAGCCTGGTGGGCTGCAGTCCATGGGGTCGCTAAGAGTCGGACACAACTGAAGCGACTTAGCAGCAGCAGCAGGCCTACTATAAGCTTTCTTTGATCTCAATGAAATACAAATAAAAATGGCTAAAGCTAGAAGTAAAAATCCCTATTATTTAAAATTTTAAATATAAACAGAATGAAATTTTGTTCTTCTTATTTCTGGTCCAGCATGTAAGAAGCTTGGAAGTCACTTCTTAATCCTAATAACAAGTGAAAAGTTAAACAGTCTGAAAAGTGAACTCTTCTTAGATTGCAGGGCAAACCACAGCCCCAAATTGAAGAGACAGAGAGTCACAAGCTACTGGAGCAGAACCCTCTGGTGGAATGTGTACCAAGTCAGAAAAACCTGAACTGTAATCAGTGATTGCTGAAGGTTGATGTGGACAGCTCCATAAGTTAGAAAGATACAAGAGAATGAGAAGACAAGCCACAGACTGGGAGAAAATAGCTGCAAAAACCATATCTTGTCCAGGATTGCTATCCAAAGTACTCAAAGAACTCTCATAACTCAACAATGAGGAAACAAACAACTTGATTTAAAAAAAGGGCAAAAGACCTAAACAGAAAACTTCACCAAAAAAGATTTACAGATGGTAAATAAGCACAGGAAAAGATGCTCCACATCATATGCCATTAGGGAAAAGCAGATTGAAACAACGAGATACCACTACATACCAATGAGAATGGCCAAACTCCAGACACTGATAACACCACACAGCTGGTAAGGATGTGGAGTAACAGGAACAGTGATTCACTGCTGGTGGGAATGTAAAATGGTACAGCCGCTTTGGAAGACAGTTTGGGGGTTTCTCGCAAAATTAGCACACTCTTACAGCATCATATTCCTCGGTATTTACCCACATAAACTGAAAGCAGACATGCACTGTTAAGGACTGAACACTGTTGTCCACTCAGAATTCATGTATTGAAGCCCTAATCCCCATGTGACAATATTTTGATGTGGGACCTTTAGGAGGTAATTTTAGATGTGGTCATGATGGTGGGGTCCTTATAATGGGATTAGTGCCTTTATAAGAGGGATCACCCTTACTAATAGTGAGGATTCAGCAAGAATGCAGCTGTCTACAAGCCAGAAAGATGGTTCTTACCAGAACCTGATTATACTAGCACTCTGATCATTGATTTCCAGCCTCTGGAACTGTGAGAAATAAACATCTGTTGTTTAAGCCACCCATTTATGGTATTTTGTTACAGCAGCCCTAGCTGACTAAGACATCCACATGAAATTCTGCAAACAAATGTTTAAAGCAGCTTAATTCATAATTGCTAAAACTTGGAAGCAAACAAGATGTCTGTCAGTAGGTGAATGGATAAACAAACTGTGGTGCATCCATACAATATAATATTATTCAGCGTTTAAAAAAAATGGGGTACCACTAAAAGACATGGATAAATCTTAAATGCAACTCACTAAGTGAAAGAAGTCAATCTGGGAAGCCCATAACCAAATGAATCTAACCATATGACATTCTGGAAAGAGCAAAACTATGGAGTTAGTAAAGAGATTAGTGGTTGATTAGGTTGGCTAATAGTTCATCATTTTACCCAGAGAAGCAGCTCTCAGATTTATTAATTTTATCATTTTTCTACTCTAAAGATTCACTAATCTCTAATTTATTTATTTATTCCTTGATAAGACAGATACAGATATATTCTCAGATACAGAGAAAACTAAGAGGGTTGTATGATGTTACTTTGCACTATCTACTTTTGTTAAATCATTTTGAAAATCTGGATGAAGCAGATTATTTTATAAGGGATATATAAATTCCACAAACTTATCACCAGATAGACAGAACATGTAAGCAGAGCAATAAAGAACAGAGAGAAAATATTGTCATGCAGCTACCAAAAATATCAGGAGATGCAGATGGCTTCACAGAAGAATTCTGGGAGAATCTAAAAGGATAGATAATAATAACGCTAGTTGTTATTCCAGAGCACAGGAAGTCTTCTTATAACACATAACACTGATACAAACCCCCCAAAAAAACACACACACAAAAGAAAACTGCAAGCCAATTTCATTTTTGATTATCAATGCAAAGAAATCCCAAATGAAATATTAGGCAAAAGGATACACTAGCGAACTAAAGGCACTTCAAATAAGTGAAAACATATGGATTATTTAATAAATAGAATTGATATAATTGTTAGCTGTCTGGAAAAAATTAAACTAGATCTGTACCTCATATTTCACATCAAAATAAATTCCAAACAGATGAAATGTTTTAAATATAAAAGTGTTGCAGGAGATCAGGAAAGGTTTACTTTTTCATTTTTCAGGGTAGGGAAGTTCTTTCTCAGTATAACTGCAAAACCAGAATCCATAAGAAACAAATTTATGTACGCAATTTTTTTTAAAAAAAGCTCAGTATGAAAATAAATACAATAATGTCTGGATATATTGTAATATATATATTGCAAGTTATATCATAAATAACAGCCTCTTAATAGTTAAGAATCCCCACAAAGCTTGCAGCCCAATAGAAAAGTAGGCAAAGGATATGAATAGACAGTTCTTAGAAGAGAAAATACAAATAGTTTTTAAACAAATGAAAAGATATTTAAGTTCACCTATAAAAATGAAGTGCAAATTAAATTATAATGAGCTACAATCTTTGCCTGTCAGACTGGAAAGATACGAAAACTGGATAATGTGGTGAGGCAGAGAGGGCTAGAAGGAACCGGCTCTGCCACACTCTTCCTAGTGGGGATGTGAATGGGTATAACTTTTCTGAACAACATTAAGTGCCTCTTACAGAAAATCACACAACTCTTGATCCAGCAAATGTACCTTAATGAACTTATCTTGCAGATACACCTGCACATGTACAAGATAACCCATGTGTAAAAGCATTGATTACAACATTTTGCCAATGTAAATGATTGTAAATGACCTTAATTCTTAATTGTGGAACATCTGCATGAGGAAATTTATCAGCTGGTAAAAAGGTACAAAGTAAGCATATATGGAAACTTCACACTTTTTTCAATCTTTCTGTAAATCTGTAACTCTTCTAAATGAAAAACATTACAAAGAAAACCCTACAACCTGTGGACTACCAAACCAGGGGCTGTGCTATAAAGGAAGTAAAAGAACTATTACCTACTTCAAGGAGCTTGAAATGTATGTGAATAAAGCCTAACATAATTCAAAAGACTGATGAATAGTTCTTTATAAGAAAGATAAACATGAGGCAGCTTTACATATCTGATATAGAATAATTTCCAGTAAAGGAAGTGAAGAAAGCTACATTCATAACAACGTGTATAGTATGCTATCAGTTCAGTTCAGTCGCTCAGTCGTGTACGACTCTCTGAGACCCCATGAATCACAGCACGCCAGGCCTCCCTGTCCATCACCAACTCCCGGAGTTCACTCAAACTCATGTCCACGGAGTCGGTGATGCCATCCAGCCATCTCATTCTCTGTCGTCCCCTTCTCCTCCTGCCCCCAATCCCTCCCAGCATCAGAGTCTTTTCCAGTGAGTCAACTCTTCGCATGAGGTGGCCAAAGTATTGGAGTTTCAGCTTTAGCATCAGTCCTTCCAATGAACACCCAGGATTGATCTCCTTTAGAATGGACTGGTTGGATCTCCTTATTGCTACCTTATTTGTTAAAAACGTAAAAAATATACGTTTGTTTATAAATGCATAGAACATCTCTAAAATGGTACCTAAAGGCTGTTAGGGTTGACTGCCTCTGGGGAGGGAAAGTAGTTCATAGGATACAATGATTATTTTGCCTTACTCCAAATTTTTCTGTTTCATATTTTATAACCTGTCATGAATTAATTACCTGGGCTTTTTTTTTTTTAATTAAATAATGCATTTCATGGAGGAAAGAGCTTAGTTTTAACTGGGTTATCCAGGGAATGCTTCCTGAGGGAAGAGGCATCCGCTGGGTCTTAAAGGATGCTGATGATGGGCCAGAACGTGCTGGGCAAGGGGACTGGACAAGCAAAGACAGGGAGGTGGGCAGCAGGAGGAGGAACTGGAGAGAGTCACACAAGAGTTTTACTGAAATGTAGTCTTCAGTAAAGTGACAGTTGAGGAGATACTTCATTAAGGGTATGTATTAATGAAGTATTAATTATATAATACATATATATATATTATATATATATATAATATATACAGTATAATAAAGAACAGTGAGTAAAAATCAGGTCAGATGCTATACCATGTACCAGCTCTGTGACCTCAGGAGTTATTTACCTTATGTAAACCGGACATAATGGTAGTACCTCCTAGGGTTTTATGACCCTAGGTGTGACAGGTAAGGTAGGTAGAGGGCTCAGGCCAGGCTTGGCAGCAGGAAGTGTACAGTAAGTCTCAGTTCCCCTATGATTAGAGGGCTTCTAATGCCAGATATATTCTGTGGGCAATAAGAAGGAAGCCAGTGAAGGTTTTGGCCAGTGGAGTGACATTAACAGAGCTGAAATTTAGGAACGGTCACCTGGTCACTTGTGCAGGGTGAGTTGCAAGGGAATCAAAGAAGCCAGTGAAGAGACTGCTGACATAGTCCAGCTGAGAGGTGGGGAAGGACGGAGGCAGGGAGGTGCGATGATTAGGGAAGGATGGACCTGAGAGCAACAGAACATGAAGAGAGAGGGGGGTGCGCTGCAGAAAATTCAGGGTTTTAAATTTAAGTAGCTCAGAGGTCAGCGGCACCTCTAACGAAACAGAGATCCTGAAGAAACGAGCAGGACTGATAGGAAAAATGACTTTGTGGATGTGTTTCAGTATGTGAAGGAATCCAGGTAGAAACAAGCAGTATGAAGTTGGAGAGGTGGGAAACTAGGAAAATGCCGAGACAAGAGATGATACTGGGAGTGATAATACATAGGATGTTTAGTTGCAAGACAGAAAGAAGTCCAGCTTGAATTAACACTGCTGCTGCTAAGTCACTTCAGTCGTGTCCGACTCTGTGCGACCCCATAGACGGAAGCCCACCAGGCTCCCCCGTCCCTGGGATTCTCCAGGCAAGAACACTGGAGTGGGTTGCCATTTCCTTCTCCAATGTGTGAAAGTGAAAAGTGAAAGTGAAGTTGCTCAGTCGTGTCCGACCCTTAGCGACCCCACGGACTACAGCCAACCAGGCTCCTCCATCCATGGGATTTTCTAGGCAAGAGTACTGGAGTGGCTTGCCATTGCCTTCTCCGAATTAGTTTAGGCCAAAAGTCTATCTATGTGTGGATCTGGGAAATCTAAGGAATGCAAGCTTGGCTGGATCCAGGAGCTCAAACAGTGTCCTCAGGCCTCGGGCACTTAGTTTTCTGCCCTCATATGCTCGATTTTATTTTCTTACAACCTCTCTGCATGAGGCAGCAAGATAACCACTGGAAACCCTATCAACTTAAACAGATAGGTCTTTTCTCTTCTTTAATTATGATTTTGCTGAAAAGTTCTGCTGCTGCTAAGTCACTTCAGTCGTGTCCCACTCTGTGTGATCCCATAGACGGAAGTCCACCAGGCTCCCCCGTCCCTGGGATTCTCCAGGCAAGAACACTGGAGTGGGTTGCCATTTCCTTCTCCAATGTGTGAAAGTGAAAAGTGAAAGTGAAGTCGCTCAGTCGTGTCCGACCCTTAGCGACCCCACGGACTGCAGCCTACCAGGCTCCTACATCCATGGGATTCTCCAGGCAAGAGTACTGGAGTGGCTTGCCATAGCCTTCTCCGTGAAAAGTTCTAGAGAAGGCTATATTTGGCTTGAATTAGATCACTTCTTTTAATTTCATGGCTGCAATCAACATCCGCAGTGATTTTGGAGCCCCCAAAAAGTCTGACACTGTTTCCACTGTTTCCCCATCTATTTCCCATGAAGTGATGGGACCAGATGCCATGATCTTTGTTTTCTGAATGTTGAGCTTCAAGCCAACTTTTTCACTCTCCTCTTTCACTTGCATCAAGAGGCTTTTTAGTTCCTCTTCACTTTCTGCCATAAGGGTGGTATCATCTGCATATCTGAGGTTATTGATATTTCTCCCGGCAATCTTGATTCCAGCCTGTGCTTCTTCCAGCCCAGCATTCCTCATGATGTACTCTGCATATAAGTTAAATAAGCAGGGTGACAGTATACAAACTTGACGTACTCCTTTTCCTATTTGGAACCGGTCTGTTGTTCCATGTCCAGATGCTTACTCCTTGGAAGGAAAGTTATGACCAACCTAGATAGTATATTAAAAAGCAGAGACATTACTTTGCCAACAAAGGTCCGTCTAGTCAAGGCGATGGTTTTTCCCGTGGTCATGTATGGATGTGAGAGTTGGACTGTGAAGAAAGCTGATCACTGAAGAATTGATGCTTATGAACTGTGGTGCTGGAGAAGACTCTTGAGAGTCCCTTGGACTGCAAGGAGATCCAACCAGTCCATTCTAAAGGAGATCAATCCTGGGTGTTCATTGGAAGGACTGATGCTAAAACTGAAACTCCAATACTTTGGCCACCTCATGCGATGAGTTGACTCACTGGAAAAGACTCTGATGCTGGGAGGGATTGGGGGCAGGCGGAGAATGGGACGACAGAGAATGAGATGGCTGGATGGCATCACCAACTAGATGGACATGAGTTTGAGTGAGCTCCGGGAGTTGGTGACGGACAGGGAGGCCTGGCGTGCTGTGATTCATGGGGTCGCAAAGAGTTGGACACGACTGAGCGACTGAACTGAGATCACTTCTACTAGTGAAAAGGCAAAAAAATCAGCAAAGAGTGGTGTCAAGGAAACTCTTAAGGAAGAGTAATCATTGATGTCAAATGCTGAGAGAAAAACTTGTAAAAAATGAATAAACTTTATTTAATATATGTATATTGAACAGAGAAAATATTTCTCCAAAGGAAAAAATTATGAAGCATACACATGTTAATCAATATGAATATATTAGCTAGCTAACTATTGCTGTGTAAGATATTAGCCCCAAGATTTAGGGGTTTAAAACAACAGTATTTATGGAGGTCAGTCAAGATGGTGGAGTATAATGATCCTGAGCTCACCTCCTCTTATAAGCTGACAAAAATCACGATTATCTACAGAACAACCATTGATGTAAAAGACCAGAACCTACCAGGTAAAGTCTTCTACAACTAAAGACATAAAGAAGGAACCACAGTGAGACAGGACAGGTGGACTTACGATATAATCGAGTCCGATACACATAACACATTGGAAAATATATTGCACAGGTTCTCCCACAGAAGCGAGGGGTCTGAACCTTCTATCAGGCTCCCCCACCTCCAGATGACCCCCCAAGACTTTGGCTTTGAAGGCCAGCAGGGCTTAATTTCAGGAGCACCACAGGACTGAGGGAAACAGAGACTTCACTCTTAAAAGGCATGCCCACAAATGTTCGGGGATCCAGGACAAAAGTTATAATCTGATAGCTACCTGGGCCAGACCTACCTGCCTGGCTGGTCTTGGAAAGTCTCCTGGAGAGGCGGGCATTTGTGTGTGTGTGTGTGGCTGTGGCTCACCCTAGGGACATAGACATTGGCAGCAGCCATATCTGGGGGCTCCTTCTACCATGTGTTCCCTGCTACTAGTGGCTGCCATCTTTGGATCTAGTTCATTAGTGCCAAGACTTGGCCCTTCCCAACAGCCTATAGGTACTAGTGTGGGACACAACAGACTAAACAACTAACTAGGTGGGGATACAGCCCCACCTATCAGCAGACAGGATGTCTAAAATCTTCCTGAGTCCACAGCTACCTGTAGACATTTCTCTAGACACAACCAGAGGGCCAAGACCCAGCTCCAGGCAGAAGTGGACAACCACTGGCCTTGTCCTCCAGGAAGCCTGTACTAGCATCTCACCCACCAGGAGGCAGACACCAGAGGCAAAAAAACCTACAATCTCATAACCTGTGGACTGATCTCATACACAGCAGGCTAATGCTACCCTGGAACCAGCTGGTAGACTCTGCAGAATGCCAGCATAGAGGAAACATCATAAAGGCTGTATATGACAAACCCACTGCTAACATTATGCTCAATGGCAAAATGCTAAAAGTGTTTTCTTTAGGATCATGAAAAACACAAGGATGCCCACTCTCGAAACCTTTATTCAACACTGTTTTAGAAATACTAGCCATAGCAATTTGATAAGAAAGCCTGGTGGGCTTCCGTCTATGGGGTCACACAGAGTCGGACACGACTGAAGTGACTTAGCAGCAGCAGTAGCAAATTGAAAAGTAAGAAGTAAAACTGTCACTGCTTGCAGGTGACATGACCCTACACATAGAAAATCCTAAAGACACTACCAGAAAACTGCTAGCACTCATCAATGAATTCAATAAAGTTTCAGGATACAAAATTACAGAAATCTTTTGCATTTCTTTATACTAACAACATGGTAGCAGAAAGAGAAATTAAGGAAACAATTCCACTTACCATTGCATGAAAAAGAATAAAGTATCTAGGAGTAAACCTACCTAAGGAGACAAAAGACCTCTACTCAGTCAACTGGAAGACATCGATGAGAGAAATTAAAGCCAACACAAATAGATGGAATGGTACACTATGTTCTTGGATTGAAAGGATTAATATTGTTAATATGACCATACTATACTATCCAAGAGGTATAGAGAACAAACTCGTGGTTACCAGTTGGGAAAAGGAAGCGGGGAGGGATAATGTAGGTGTAGGGAAATAAGAGGTACAAACTATTATCTATAAAATAAGCTGCTGCTGCTGCTGCTAAGTCACTTCAGTCGTGTCCGACTCTGTGCAACCCCATAGATGGCAGCCCACCAAGCTCCCCCATCCCTTGGATTCTCCAGGCAAGAACACTGGAGTGGGTTGCCATTTCCTTCTCCAATGCATGAAAGTGAAAAGTGAAAGTGAAGTTGCTCAGTCATGTCCGACTCTTAGCGACCCCATGGACTGCAGCCTACCAGGCTCCTCCACCCATGGGATTTTCCAGGCAAGAGTACTGGAGTGGGATAAAATAAGCTACTAGGGTATATTGCAGGGCTTCCCTTGTAGCTTGGTCAGTAAAGAATCTGCCTGAAATGCAGGAGACCCAAGTTCAATTCCTGCCTGCAATGCAGGAGACCCGGGTTCAAGTCCTACATTGGGAATATCCCTTGGAGAAGGAAATGGCAACCCACTCCAGTATTCTTGCTTGTAGAATCCCAAGGACAGAGGAGCCTGGAAGGGTCCCAGTCCATGGGGTTGCAAGAGTTAGACATGATTCACAACACAGAGAATATAGTCAATATTTTATAACTATAAAAAAGTATAACCTTTAAAAATTGTGAATCACTATACTGTACATCTGTAACTTACATAATATTGTACAGCAACTATACTTCAGTAAAAATATCAACTATGTTAAGAAACCCCAGTGTTCATCATCAGTTTCTGTGGACCAGTAATCTGGGTACAGCTTAGCCAAGTCCTTTGTCTCAGAGCCACTTATGAGGCTGCAATCAAGACGTTGGCTGAAGTTGTGGTCTCATATGAAGGCTCAGCTTGGGAAGGATACGCTTATAAGCTTGTTCACATGGCAACTGGCAATATTCAGTTCCTCACTGGGTGTTGGTAGAGGCTACCCTTAGTTCTTTTCATGTGGGCCTCACAACGTGTCATTTGACTTTCGTGAAACAAAGCAAATGAGAGAGAAAGAATAAAAGTCACAATCTTTCACAATCTTAACTTGAAACTGACACCATATCACTTTTTCTGCTCATCAGAAGGAAGTCACTAGGTACAGACTATACCAGCAGCCCCTAACACTTTTAGCACCAGGGACAGATTTCATTGAAGACAATTTTTCCACAGGCTGGTGGTAGGGGGAATGATTTCGGGATGATTCAAGTGTGTTATTCAAGTGTATTGCCTTTACTGTGCACTTTATTTCTAATCTAATGCCACTGCTGATCTGACTGGAGGTCCATCGCCTGGAGGTTGGAGACCCCTGGTCTACACTATAGAAAAGGGTATTTCATAAGGGCATGAATACCAGGCAACAGGGCTCACTGGGAGTCTTGTCAGAAGCTGCTTACCCACTTATTCAATAGGAAATACACAATACATTTGAAAAGGTAGAAACCTTGGAGGCCACATTTTCTAGTAACAAAACAATATGGATAGAAAATAAATTATTTGTAAAGTGAAACTATAAAATCAAGAAACGAATATTAAACCCAAGGGGTCATGTGACGGCCGAGGGACTGGCGGGGGTGGGGGCGGAAGCCGGGGTCTGACCGGCTCAGGATAAGGGCTGGGGGTAGAAGAGGAAGGACCCTTGCGGAGACGGAGGGGTGGGGGCCGGCGTGCAGACTCCGCGCACGACCGCGGGCCCTGCACGTGCGCCCTGGCGCGGCCCGGGCGCAAAATTCTTATTAAAAAAAAAAACCTAAGGGATACAACCAAAACTATACTTGGAGAAAATTGTATAGCATTAATTGGTAATGATATTTAACAAAAAATAATAAAAATTAAATGGATTCCACCTTCAAGTTTGGAAGCTAATCTTGTACTCTCTAACAAACAGACTTAAGGAAAGCCACAAGAACAAATTCAGAAATCAACAGACTGGAAAATAATAAAAATCAATAAACAATTCAAGTGCTCTTTTGAAAAAAATAAAACCAATAAAGTTGGCAAATCTAATATAGTTAACCAAGAAAATAAGGGAAGACATGCTGAACATTAGATTTGAGAAAGGGAATGTAACCACATGAACAAAGGACATTGTTTTCAAATGAAAGAGAACATTGTGCACTCTATTTGCTGATAGATTTGAAAATCTTTCAAAAATAAACAATGAGTGATTACAGAAAAAGAATCCGAAGAGTCAATAGATTTCAAAGAACAGCTCCATGGTTGAATTCTGTCAAAACTTTAAAGCCCAATTCACATGCCATTTATCCCAGACTTTAGAAAAACATCCCATTTAAATCTACAAAGACAGCAACACCCTGATACCCAAATCTTAATCATCTTCTCTTCTTAGACAAAGCAGTCTTCTCAGAACTTTGGTTTCCTATCCCACTTGTTCTCTGAAGACAGTGACTTTCCCCCAGCCTGTGCTGCAAGGGGAGAAGGATGCTGCAGACTTAACAGCTACAGAATCTGTTATTTCTTAGGAATCTCCTTTGTCTGTCCTGGGGCTCAGGCAGGAGAATCTGGAAGGTGCAGATGAGAGCTGGGGATTTCTGAGGATGCCTGGAGCACCTTCTCTAACAGAACTGTGATTGACCGTAGCTTAGATGGGCCCTGTGGGACCCTCCAACTCTGCTACAGAGTTAGGAATTACAGATAGATTCTCCACTCTGGTAAGAAAAGGTTTTCTAATGTTTTTAACCCCCTTCCCCCAATGCTTTAAAAAATAAATTTGAGATTGCACAAGAAAAGGTATCTTTCAAATAGGTTGGAAGGATAAGTAGAGAAAACAGCCTGAAGAAAATAGGAAGCAAACAAGTAAAAATATTAAGTATTAATATTAGTATTAATATTTTCTTCATGTTTATTGAGATTTAACTGACATATAACACTACATAAATATAAGGTGTACATCATGTTACTTCGATACACACACACTGCAAAATGGTTACTACCATAGCTTTAGCTAACAACCCAATCATGTCACATAATCAACATTGCTTTCTTATGGTGAGGACATTTAAAATCTACTCTCTTAGTAGCTCTCAAGTATATAATACAATACTGTCAACCATAATCACTATGCTGTCCATTAGATACCAGAACTTATAACTGCAAATTTGTACTCTTTGATCAACATCTCCCATTTCCCCCACCCCTGAAGCCCCGGTAAGTACTCTTTGAGTTTGGTTTTCTTTAGATTCCACATATATGTGATATGATACACATATTATCTATCTGGCGTATTTCACTTAGCATAATTCCCTCAAGTTTCACCCGTGTTGTCACAAACGGCCAGATTTCTTTCTTTCTCATGGCTGACTAATATTCCACAGTTTGTGTGTATACCACATCTCTTTTAGCCATTCAGCTGCTGCTGGACACAGGCTGTTTCCATGTCTTGGCTCTTTGAATAATCCTGCAATGAACATGGGAGTGCAGATATCTCTTTGAGAGCCTGTTTTCATTTTCTTTGGATATATATGCAGAAGTGGGATTGCTGGATCAAATGGCAGTTCTATTTTTAATCTTTTGGGGAACCTCCATACTGGTTTCCATACAGGCCATACCAATTTACATTCCCACTAAGAGTGTACAAAAGTTCTCTTTTCTCCATATCCTTGCCAACACTTGTTACCTCTTGTCTTTTTGATTACAGTAATTTTAACAGGAGTGAGGTGATATCTTGTGGTTTTGATTTACATTTTTCTGATGATTAGTAATGCTGAGCACCTTTTCATGTATCTATTGGCCATTTGTATGTCTTCTTCAGAAATATGTATTTTCAGCTCCTCTGTCCATTTTTAATTGGATTGTTTATTTCCTATTAAGTTATATGAACTCTTTATATATTTTAGATATCAGATATATGATTTATAAATATTTTCTCCCACTCTAAAGGTTGCCTTTTCATTTATTTGACTGTTGCTTTTGTTGTGCAGAAGTTTTTCAGCTTGATGTAGTCTTATTTATTTTTGTTCTTTTTGCTTGTGTTTTTGGTGTCATACTCAAAAAATCACTGCTGAGACCAATGTCAAGGAAATGTACCCCTATGTTTCCTTCTAGGAATTTTCATGGGTCAGCTCCTGAACTCCCCTCTTACCATGGACACACTAAATCTACAGCTACACATAAAGCAACTCCTAAATCTAGAAGCTATCTCAGCAACTCCTGCACATTTGGACACTCTAGGACATACCCTCATCAAAGCAGGTAGGAAAGACCAAGACACGCTCTCACCGTAAACCCCACCCTGGCGCAGAAAGAGGAAGGTTTACCTTGGGTCAAGAACTGACACTTCTTCCTCGAGCGCCAAGGGAAGGAAATGATGAGCAATGAGAGAGTCAGAAGGAGACCAACAGCTTTTGTCTGGTAGTCTTGATTTCCTCAGTGTAGAAATAAGGATGCCTAATGAGTGGTGGAAATGTATGGTGGGACAGGATTTGAGACCAAGGGGAAACGTTCCGGGAACTCCCAAGAGGTGACTCATTGGTGGCAAGGAAATGGATGTGCCTGCTGCAACAGCTTAGCATGACTTTGTAGAAAACCTGTTTTTTAAAAACCTGTGACCTTCCCTGGGAAATCTCTGTCTCCTTATTGTGGGGAAAGGATAGTCCCGTCAGCCTTCACTGGGGAAAGGCAAACTCCCCACCACTGAAACTACTGAAGCAGAGCTTGTAAAGCCTATCCCTGGACTGGATGGGCTAAATAACCTTTCCATTCTCTGTCAACCTTGTGATTTTATGATTCTATAATTCTAGGTATTGCAAGTAACTTAACAAAATCAAATTACTTCCAGCTTATGCAAATTATAGTGACCTGTCTTTCAGCTTTCCCAAGGGAATGGATTGAAAATGCTGTGCACTTAGAACAGATTATGTGATTCTTGCACTCTCATTCCAGGTCAGTTCTCCTAAGTATCAGATAATTATGATGGAGCAGATGCACCATCGTGCTGACTGATAAGTTAGTGCACTATTCATCTCTCTCGAGCAGGCATAATGAAATGCCTTGAAATGGAGTATCACTTTGACACACAGTCTTTTTGTTTGCTGGTGACTTTTAGAATTTTCTATTCCTAAACTCAGCATTTCCCCTGATGACTCTGGG
Source organism: Moschus berezovskii (assembly GCF_049115385.1). Classification (NCBI taxonomy): domain Eukaryota; kingdom Metazoa; phylum Chordata; class Mammalia; order Artiodactyla; family Moschidae; genus Moschus; species Moschus berezovskii. Next base: position 94,278,986 of record NC_142460.1, read on the forward strand.
TTATCAAAGTTTTGTTCCCCTTTGAGAATTTGAGTTAGTGCTTATATCTTAGAAGCAGCTTTGTGAAGGAGGCAGTAGGTGAGAGAGGTGTGTCCTGTGTGATTCTAGCTCTAAAGGAACCACAAATCTCAGACTGATGACAGGACCCCCATCGGAGTGCTGGGTACCCCATACGTCCTGGAATAATAAGACAAAACAAAGACCATTTCAACACTACTATGCTTGCTTCACATTGGGACACAGCTATATACTCCCAGCCCAGAGCAAAGGAAAGAGGAACTTTTCGAGCAAGGCTGATTATGTAAGCTCACAAAAGCATCGAACACTTTGCAATTCTATTCTAGTGGTATTGGGTCCCCCTAATCACTTCCTTCACCATAGCATCCATTCAGTGACCAGCAGCAGATGCATTTTCAGGAGATATGGGAGGTATCAGCTTGTCAAAATGCCCTGTAGCCTCAATCTGGAGATCTTTGTCCCAGGAAGTCTCCTATATTTGTGGTCTGTTTGTAACATCTTGCAATGTACCAAGTACAATGGAATATTTCCATATAGAACGGGGCTTTATACCACTCTCTGACATAAGAAATATTCCCTGAATCCTTCTCAGGCCTAGCATCAGTAGATTAGAGGAATACGAACATTCCATAAGTCCTACATGTCAGGGGAGAGGTAGAGGGAAAATGTTGTAAGAACAAAGGGAGTGGAGATTATCACCCTGTTTATAGACAATAAACTGACATTGATAAATAGCTTCATAGGGCCTGATGATAAACAACAAAAGGGCAGAAATATTAATCAAAACTCTAATCACCACTGCTTATGTGGGAAGTCAGAAAGAGCTCTTCACTCCTGGTTAGTGTCACCCCACCAAAGTACTGACAAGTATGTCAGTATTGGGAGTAAAATGAAAATCTGTTTGTTGACACTATTTATGGCTGTTTACAAAGGTTATTAAAGGTTTGGATTAAAAATCCATACCTTAGATGATTTTTGAAGCCAAACAAAGGGAGAAGCATATAGAAAAATGGAAAAAAAGACTGTACCAAAATCCTAGCCTGAACAGAAATACTGAAACAGCAACTGAAACTTAGCCCTTGAAGTCTTAGACTATGTATATGATTCTTTACCAGCTCAAAATATTATGATTTAAAAAAAAATATTTATTTGGCTGCCCCAGGTCTTAGTTGCAGCATGTGTGATCTACTTCCCTGACCAGGAATCAAACCCAGGCCCCCTGCATTGGGAGAGTGTAGTCTAAGTCATTGGACCACCAGGGAAGTCCCCATAGCTCTTATATGGAGTAGTTACTTGCATTTACCAAACAGATCCTGGAGTAGTTGGATGGTAAAAGAGTTGATGTAAATTACTACAAAGCCCAGGAAGGAAACAGATTGTAGGAAAATAATTGGATAAACACAAATTCTTTTGCCTTAGGCATGAAAATACAACAAAAATTATGTTACATGAACATCCAAGTATGCAAGCAAGAAAGGAAAATCACCAGGTATAGAGGAATAGAAGCTTTACTGCAAAGTGAATGAGGTGCTGCTGCTGACCCCTGGGTAGAAGTGGGGGTAGCTGTGGCAGTGGCTGGTGTGGAGGTGGGCATGGTGGTCACACTATTGTCAGTTTCAAGAACCTGGGGGCTTGGGCTTCCATGCCCACATAGGAAAGGAAACGACACCTTGGGCCACATAAGGCAAGGAATTATTGGATGAATAGAATGAAACCTCTGCTTATGGCTAGGAGTGCCACACCCTTAGGGAAAGTATAGATCAGAAAGCAACCTGTCCACTGGCTCAGCAAGATAACAAGAGAACATGTCTGCCTCTGCTTGGAGTCTGTGTGAAAACTTCTCCCCTGAGAAATCACAAGCCAGGACTTGAGTCTCACATAGATTTAAGCTTGAGTTTATACCATCCAGAAATCTAGAAACTCCCAAGCCAAAAGCCTTAATAAAAAGTCGCTCCCAGGCTGCTGATACTTTAGATTTACCTGGAGGAGTAAATATATCAACACCCTGGAGGGACTGTTCAATAATCTGGGATGAATGGAGTTTCATGGAACGCACAATCCATACCAAAGATGAGGAAAATGTCCACCACGCACATGAGTCTGACAACATGATGGACAGAATGACCAGAGTTCCAGGAAACTGGGATAATAGATAAAGAATACCAGCATGTGTAAAATTAACACAGAGCTTGCGCATGTACAAAATGACAAGTGTACAGGGTTATTAGTGGCAGTATTATTTGTAAAACAAAATAAAGTTGGAGACAACCTGTGTCCTTATTTAGAGGATAGGTTAAATAAACCATGGTGTATTTGCCCAAAGATGGCTATGCAGCTACAAAAAATAATGAAGCTCTTTATGTATTTATGTGAAAAGATTTCAGATAACATTTCCTACTGTTAGCTGAAGAAACCCAGTAAAAGACTATATAACTAAAAAAAAAAGTCTATATAACTAGCTACCTTTTATTTATGAAAGAGAGTGAAAATAAGAATTTATATCCTTACCTTTGTGTATTTGTGTTGATGTGGAAAGAATATGCAAAAATATTAGTAACTATTGTTGACCATAGGGATCGGAGTATAGATGTGTAGATGGGACACAGGTGGGAGTGAATCTTTTCCATGTGTATATTTTTATCATTTTGATTTTTCAGTCATATAAATGTGCTATTTATTAGTATTTCTAAAAATAGAGAGGATTTGGATAACGTAATGAATATTTGACCAAATGGGATATTAGGTGAGCCATGCACCCAACATTTTAGGGACTATATTCAAAACATTCTCTGACATAAATTGTAGTAATGTTTTCTTAGATCACTCTCCCAAGGCAAGAGATATAAAAGCAAAAATAAACATGTGGGACCTATTAAACTTATAAGCTTTTGCACAGCAAAAGAAACCATAAGCTAAATGAAAAGACAGTCTATGGACTGGGAGAAAATTTTGCAAATAATGCGACTGACAAGGGCTTAATTTCCAAAAGGTATAAACAGTTCACACAACTCAGTAATAGAAAAACAAACAACCCAATCAAAATGGGGAAAAGATTTAAACAGACATTTTGCAAAATAAGACATACAGATAGCCAGTCGGCACATGAGAAGATGCTCAACTTAGCTAGTTATTAGAGAAATTCAAATCAAAACGACATTGAGGCCTCCTCTCACATCAGTCCTAATGGCCATCATCAAAAAGTCTACGAATAATAAATGCTGGAGAGGGTGTGGAGAAAAGGGAGAGTAAATTGGTGTAGCCACCATGGAGAATAATACAGAGGTTCCTTAGAACACTAAAAATGGAACTACCATCAGTTCAGTTCAGTCGCTCAGTTGTATCCGACTCTTTGCAACCCCATGAACCACAGCACACCAGGCCGCCCTGTCCATCACCAACTCCTGGAGACCACCCAAACCCATGTCCATTGAGTCGGTGATGCCATCCAACCATCTCATCCTCTGTTGTCCCCTTCTCCTTCTGCCCTCAATCTTTCCCAGCATCAGCGTCTTTTCCAATGAGTCATCTCGTTGCATCAGGTGGCCAAAATATTGGAGTTTCAGCTTCAACATCAGTCCTTCCAATGAATACCCAGGACTGATCTCCTTTAGGATGAACTGATTGGATCTCCTTGAAGTCCAGGGGACTCTTAAAAGTCTTCTCCAAAACCACAGTTCAAAAGTATCAACTCTTTTGTGCTCAGCTTTCATTATAGTCCAACTCTCACATCCATACATGACCACTAGGAAAACCATAGCCTTGACTAGATGGACCTCTGTTGACAAAGTAATGTCTCTGCTTTTTAATATGCTGTTTAAGTTGGTCATAACTTTCCTTCCGAGGAGTAAGCATCTTTTAATTTCATGGCTGCAGTCACCATCTGCATTGATTTTGGAGCCCAGAAAAATAAAGTCAGCCACTGTTTCCACTGTTTCCCCATCTATTTGCCATGAAGTGATGGGACCAGATGCCATGGTGTTAGTTTTCTGAATGTTGAGCTTTAAGCCAACTTTTTCACTCTCCTCTTTCACTTTCATCAACAGGCTGTTGAGTTCCTCTCCACTTTCTGCCATAAGGGTGGTGTCACGCGCATATCTGAGGTTATTGATATTTCTCCTGGCAATCTTGATTCCAGCTTGTGCTTCCTTCAGCCCAGCCTTTCTCATGATGTACCCTGCATATAAGTTAAATAAACAGGGTAACAATATACAACCCTGACGTACTCCTTTTCCTATTTGGAACCAGTCTGTTGTTCCGTGTCCAGTTCTAACTGTTGCTTCCTGACCTGCATACAGGTTTCTCAAGAGGCAGGTCAGGTGGTCTGGTATTCCCATCTCTTTCAGAATTTTCCACAGTTTATTGTGATCCATACAGTCAAAGGCTTTGGCATAGTCAGTAAAGCAGAAAGAGATGTTTTTCTGGAACTCTTGCTTTATCGATGATCCAGCAGATGTTGGCAATTTGATCTCTGGTGCCTCTGCCTTTTCTAAAACCAGCTTGAACATCTGGAATTTCACGGTTCACATATTGCTGAAGCCTGGCTTGGAGAATTTTAAGCATTACTTTACTAGCATGTGAGGTGAGTGCAATTGTGTGGTAGTTTGATCATTCTTTGGCATTGCCTTTCTTTGGGATTGGAATGAAAACTGACCTTTTCCAGTCCTGTGGCCACTGCTGAGTTTTCCAAATTTGCTGGAATACTGAGTGCAGCACTTTCACAGCATCATCTTTCAGGATTTGAAATAGCTTAATTGGAATTCCATCACCTCCACTAGCTTTGTTCATAGTGATGCTTCCTAAGGCCCACTTGACTTCACATTCCAAGATGTCTGGCTCTAGGTGAGTGATCACACCATCGTGATTATCTGGGTCATGAAGATCTTTTTTGTACAGCTCTTCTGTGTATTCTTGCCACCTCTTCTTAATATCGTCTGCTTCTCTTAGGTCCACACCATTTCTGTCCTTTATTGTGCCCATCTTTGCATGAAATGTTCCCTTGGTATCTCCAATTTTCTTGAAGAGATCTCTAATCTTTCCCATTCTATTGTTTTCCTCTATTTCTTTGCATTGATCACTGAGGAAGGCTTTCTTATCTCTCCTTGCTATTCTTTGGAACTCTGCATTCAAATGGATATATCTTTCCTTTTCTCCTTTGCTTTTTGCTTCCCTTCTTTTCATAGCTATTTGCAAGGTCTCCTCAGACAACCATTTTGCTTTTTTGCATTTCTTTTCCATGGGGATGGTCTTGATTCCTGTCTCCTGTACAATGTCACAAACCTCTGTTCATAGTTCATCAGGCATTCTATCTATCAGATCTGTTCCCTTGAATCTATTTTTCACTCCCACTGTATAATCATAAAGGATTTGATTTAGGTCATACCTGAATGGTCTAGTGGTTTTCTCCACTGTCTTCAATTTCAGTCTGAATTTGGCAATAAGGAGTTCATGATCTGAGCCACAGTCAGTGCCCAGTCTTGTTTTTGCTGACTATATAGAGCTTCTCCATCTTTGGTTGCAAAGAATATAATCAATCTGATTTTGGTGTTGACCATCTGGTGATGTTCATATGTAGAGTCTTCTCTTGTGTTGTTGGAAGAGGGTGTTTGCTATGACCATTGCGTTCTCTTGGCAGAACTCTATTAGCCTTTGCCCTGTAAAGGCTGTACTCCAAGGTCAAATTTGCCTGTTACTTCAGGTGTTTCTTGACTTCCTACTTTTGCATTTCAGTCCCCTATAATGAAACTACCATATGATCCAGCAATCTCACTTCTGGGCATGTATCCAGAGAAAACTCTAATTTGAAAAGATACATGCATCTGTAAGCTCATACCAGCACTATTCACACTAGCCAAGACATGGAATCAATCTTAATATCCAACAATGGAAGAATGGATAAAGAAGATGAATACTTTAGAATTTAATAGAATAATTCTCAGCCATAAAAAAGAAATAATGCCATTTGCTCAATATCACTAATTATTAGAGAAATGCATATTAAAACTTCAATGAGGTATCACCTCACACTAGTCAGAATGGCCATCATTAAAAACTCTACAAATAATAAAAATCAGACAGAGAAAGACAAATATATGGAATATATATATATATGGAATGTAAAATAAATGGTAAAAATAAACATTCACAAAAAAGAAATAGAGTCATAGATTGAAAATAAACTTATGGTTACCGGGGGAAAGCAGGGAGGAATAAATTGGGGGATTAGGGTTGACATATACATATACTATATATAAAATAGAAAACTAATAAGGACCTATTGTATGGCAAAGAGAACTCTACTCGATACTCTGTAATGGCCTATATGTGAAATAATCTAAAAAAGAGTGGATATGTGTATGTGATTCATTTTGTGTACACCTGAAACTAACACAAAGTTGTAAATCAAATTATACTCTATAAAATTATTCCAAATTAATTAATATAAAAAAGCTAGTAGAGGTGACAGAATTCCAACTGAGCTATTTAAAATCCTGAAAGATGATGCTATGAAAGTGCTGCATTCACCATGTCAGCCAATTTGGAAAACTTGGCAGTGGCCATGGGACTGAAAAAAGGTCAGTTTTCATTCCATCCCTAAAGAATGGCAAAGCTAAAAAAGTTCAAACTATTGCACAGTTGTGCTCATTTCACATGCTAGCAAGGTAATGCTCAAAATCTTTCCAGCTAGGCTTCAATAGCATGTGAACCAAGAACTTCCAGATGTACAAGCTGGGTTTGGAAAAGGCAGAGAAACCAGAGATCAAATTTCCAACATTTGTTGGTTCATGGAAAAAGCAAGGGAATTCCAGAAAAACTTCTGCTTCATTGACTACACTAAAGCCTTTGACCGTGTGGATTACAACAAACTGTGGAAAATTCTTAAACAGAAGGGAACACCAGACCACCTTACCTGCCTCCCGAGAAACCTGTATGCAGATCAAGAAGCAACAGTTAGAACCAGACATGGAACAATGGCTGGTTCAAAACTGGGAAAGGAGTAGGACAAGGCTGTATATTGTCACCCTGCTTATTTAACTTATATGCAGAGTTGTTGTTTTTCGGTCGCTCAGTTGTGTCTGACTCTTTTCGACCCCGTGAAGTGTAGCACGCCAGGCTTCCCTGTTGTTCATGCAGAGTACTTCATGAGAAATGCCAGGCTGGATAAACCACAAGCTGGAATCAAGATTGCTGGGAGAAGTATCAACCTCAGCTATGCAGACGATTCCACTCTAATGGCAGAAACTGAAGAGGAACCTAAGAGCCTCTTGATGAGGGTGAAAGAGGAGCATGAAAAACCTGTCTTGAAGCTCAGCATTCAAAAAACTAAGATCATGGCATCCAGTCCCACCACTTCATGGCAAATGGAAGAGGAAAAAGTGGAAGCAGTGACAGATTTTTTCCCACCCTGGGCTCCAGAATCACTGCAGACAGTGATTGCAGCCATGAAATTAAAAGACACTTGGAAAGAAAGCTATAACAAACTTAGACAGCAGAGACATTACTTTGCCAACAAAGGTCCATACAGTCAAGGCTATGGTTTTTCCAGTAGTCATGTTTGGATACGAGTTGTTGTTTAGTCACTCAGTTGTGTCCAACTCATTGTGACCCTGTGAACTGCAGCACACCAGGCAAGCTGGACCATAAAGAAGGCTGAGCACTGAAGAATTGATGCTTTCAAACTGTGGTGCTGGAGAAGGCTCTTGAGAGTCCCCTGGACAGCAAGGAGATCAAGCCAGTCCATCCTAAAGGAAATAAACTCTGAATATTCACTGGAAGGACTGATGCTGAAGCTGAAACTCCCAATCCTTTGGCCACCTGATGTGAAGAGCTGACTCAACAGAAAAAAACCCTGATGCTAGGAAAGATTGAAGGCAAAAGGAGAAAGGGGCAACAGAGAATGAGATGGTTAGACAGTATCACAGACTCAATGGACATGAATTTGAGGAAACTCTGGGAGATAGTGAAGGACAGAGGAACCTGGTGTGTTATAGTCCATGGGGTTGGAAAAAGTTGGACATGACCTAACAATTAAACTACAGCAATAACAATCAGTAAAATAGCCATCATGATCTTTGCAAAAAATAGTAAATAGTAAAAACCTCTGGCAAGACTACTAAAGAAAATATAGGAGAAAGCTCAAATAATTAACACCAGGAATGAAAAAATGGTCATTATTGTGGATGCTACTGATGCAGAGATAAGGAGGGTTTCACGAATAAATTTATACCAATGTGTTAGACCATTTAAAGAAAAGGCAAATTCGCCTCCAAATTGTTTCTGTTATTTGAGAGATAACAGGCTGCTCATGCTGTCTGACACGGATCAGTCTGATTTAGAGAGGAGGAGGCTGAATGGATGGAAACAGAGTAAACTCAGGTGACAGGAAGAGGCAGGGAACAGCAGTGGTCCACTGCGCAGGCCTGAGCAGAGCACCATGGAGGGAAGTGGTTGGCACGGGGGCACAGTTGGGGCCTTGGAGACTGGGAGAGAGCACAGGAGGGACAATGCCAGGCTCTAGTGGCCACTTCCAGGGCGTGACACTGCTTCAGGGTCCTCCCATCACTCATTCAATGAGGGCATCTCTTCCTTCTCTGCCCTGTCGTTCTGCTCTGCCACCACTTGCTCCGCATCGCACATGGATTTTCTCCAGTCGAGGTTTTTGACTCCCTTCCCTGTCCAGAAGATGCCTCTGGTTCTCTCCAGGCCCAGAGTTCTCTGAGTCTGAGTTGTCCTATCTTCTAATAGGTTGCAAGAGATGTGACGTGAATGTTTGCTGGTTTGGCAGGTCCTCTACAAATTTCAGGTTCCAGGGGAAGATCTGGAGTGGTGGTTCTCACACTGTGTTCTCTGGAACCCCAGAATTCCAATAGTGATTCTCAGGGATCTCTGAGGGGTGAAGGGAAGACCAGCTGTGGGGCCTAGGCCTCCTGAAAGAGTGTTGTCCTGTGAAACTTTGCCAGAGTTGTCTTATATTCTCGTGAAAGTTCATTTGCAAACCCCACCCCCCGCCAAGTCTAAGTGATTCTGAAGATCCCTCATCATCTAAGCTGCATCGAGAAAACAAGCCTCACTCAGGTCATTGACTGTTGATGTCTGGGGGGTCTCTGCTGAGGCTCACACCTAAGGGAACCTCTGCTATGGGTTAGCATGCAGGTCTCATTTATCCACCGTAGATTTCGGAGCTCAGGAGTGGCCTGGCTTTGGTTTGTGTTTGCTATGAGGACTTCAGAGCACTTCATCCATTCTTACCTTACTTATCAACCAACCCTAAATCATTCAAAGGCCTCAGAAGAATGTAAGCCATATTGTGACGGGTTCTCTGTAGAGGGTGCTGAGTTTGCTGGGCACCCGCACAGTAGGTGTTTACTGTGTGCTCAATCCTGTGTGGGGTTTATGCTGAGAAAGACAGGGGAGTCAGAGGCTGGACAGGGAAGGCACTTGTTCAACCTGAGGGAAGAAAAGACCAGCTCCTGAGTCCACTTGGGGAAAAAAGATAGCTAAATAAACAGAGGATAATCAGTGGCATTTGTAGGATGGAGGGCTAAATTACAGAAAGGAAAGGAGCTGTTTAGCCAGGGGCCTAAAGAAGTTATCAGATGGAAGAAGGGTTGGAGTCGTGTGGCTGCTAGAGGTGGAGCTGCGAGCCATGAGTGGAACTAAAAGGGGGCACATCCGCACATGTCTGTGCAGCTGCTCCTGACAGTCTGACCTCCCTGAGGACTGACCTCCCTCGCCCATGAGGTTGTAGTGCCCACTGGTGCAGGTGCTCAGAGTCTGGACCATTCTTCTTGGGGACACTGAGGAGAGAGTGGGGACTGGAGGAGTGGACAGGGGGAGCTGTCGATCCCCAAGGTCCCTTCTAGCCCATCCAGCTTCAGGTTAGGAGTTGCATTTTTGGGTGCAGTAAAGGTTCAGATAAAGAAGTCCAACAGGGTCTGGGCTGGCCAAAGGGGGCTTCTTTAGGCCCTTGAAGTCAACCTGGAAAAAACCCAGCATGGCAGCTGTGCTCCAGACAGCCTCTCCTGAGCACCGGGCAGCATGCTGGAGAAATTACAGGACACAAAACCGCACTGTGAGAACACCACTGGGAACGAGATAGCATCAGGAGACAAGGCTGGACACTGAGAACTGGTACAACCCATGACTGGAACCATCACACAGGCCTGGTTAGGCTGGCTCTGTACCTTCTGAGCAGGGCTGAGTGAAAACCACATTTATGAAATACCCCATTCATTTCCTGCCAGAGATCCTATCTGAAGCCAGAGTTCTCGCCTCCCGGAGAAGTAACTGTGTCTCACAAAGCCTTCTCTGCCCTGAAAGATGCTGAGGGAACCTTGAGGGAGGGACAGTTTCCCTTTGGCAAAGCAAACTCTGTGTTCTCCACATATGTTCCTAAGTATATTTCTTTGCTTGTTGTAACATCTGGTGTGAGATGTCGGGCCAATTTAACACTGCATCATTTCCTATCACATACTTTGGGTGATCTGCGAGAAAACATTTAAAAGCTGTGAAAATGATCTGAGTCACTGTAGATGCTGCAGCCCGCAGTGATAGGAAGCAGCCAGATTCCCACACTGCAAATGTAAAGCTGGCTGAGATGCTCTAGGTTGTCATGGCCGAGTGCTTCAGCCAAGAGAGACAGAAACGTCCAAGGAGGACAGACACAGGTGTCAATAATAATGTGGCTTCTGCAGGGCAGCCTTGCAGGTAACCACCCATGTTTGGGTTTCCAAGGTGGCACTAGTGGTAGAGATCCTGCCTGCCAATGCGGAAGACACAAGAGATGCGGGTTTGATCCCTGGGTCTGGAAGATCCCCTGGAGGAGGGCATGGCAACCCACTCCAGTATTCTTGCCTAAAGAATCCCATGGACAGAGAATCCTGGAGGGCTACAGTCCATAGGGTCACAAAGAGTCGGACATGACTGAAGTGACTTAGCACGCACGCACCCGTGTTTACCAGCTGACAAAAATAGTTAATGGCGTTTAGCACTACTTTCACCTATCTATCCTATGAGGATAGGAAGATCAATAAAACTCACAGTTATAATAGGGTCATTGGCATCGTCCCTGGCCTGGACCAGTGGGAATTCTTCTCTGTGAAGAATTTCTGGCTGAAATTCTGAGTATTCTGAGAACCAAGACTCAGGAGTCAGCGGAGCTTTGATCTATAATCTTCCCTGACCCCTGAGTTTTGGTGAGACGTGTTGTTGCTGGCACAGCCATGTGCTTACTAGGCTTCCTGGGTGGCTCAGATGGTAAAAGACTCTGACTGCAATGCAGGAGACCCGGGCTTGATCCCTCAGTCAGGAAGATCCCCTGGAGAAGGGAATGGCAACCCACTCCAGTATTCTTGCCTGGGAAATCCCATGGACAGAGGAGCCCATGGGGTCGCAGAGAGTCAGACACGACTGAGCAACTGTACTGTCACTGAGGGTGGGTTAAGCCCCAGCCAGGAGACATTGAGTCTGCCCTTCCTGCTGCTTCAAGGCTGTGTGCACAGGGCAGGGGCCTGGCTGGTGAAGTCAGGGCCATAGCCCCGGGGACTGCCTTGGGTATTGACATGGCATGGGCTTGCAGGGAGCATGGGCGTCTCTGAAATGACACCATTTGTTCATGGGAAGATCGTGGTCCTTCTCCATACTAGTCACCCTGAGGCCAGCTGTACTTCTCTGAGCTGATTCAGCTCAGCTCCCTTTCAGCCTGAGCACTTCTCTCCGTCCTCAGAACCCCTCCGATGTCCCCTGACCCTTGTCTGTCCTCCCCCAGTCTCTACCTGGATTAAAGACAAGTGTCTGGTTCTGCCAGGCTGCTGCAGCGCAGGGACCACGTGCCTGCTTCCCCTCCGTGCTGCCTGTGGTAAACACAGGAGCTGAGACTGTGCCGGGTGCCTGAGCTGGGGAGGGGGTTGTCCCCATCCTCGGCACGCAGCAGGGGCTCTGTGAACACTGCTAAGTAGCAGGACTCGGTCCCCAGTAGGTGCTCAGGGTGGCTGACCCCCTGCTGCCTAGACTTCCCAGGGTCCCTTATCTCGGGCAGGCAGGCTCTGAGGACTCTCTGGAAAGGTGTTTGTACTTTCCCTAGGTTCCCTTGCACGCAGAGAGAAGGCTGTGTTGCTCAGTCTGCGCACTGGGTGCTTCACCACCCTCAACCGTGCTGCAGAGAGCTGGGCTCTGCGGCTGCCTGGGTCGCTGTGCTGTGGCCCCGTGCCAAGCTCTTGCTTCTCTCCTCGCCGACAGGGGAGGCTCACAGTGCAGAGCCCAGATGGCCGGGTCCCAGCTCTCCCTGCGCCCACGTTTCCCTCCCTCTGAAGTGAAATGGAGCTCACCGGGATCAGTCAGCCAGGGTCTCGGGAGGCGGGCTGGGGCTGTGCTGTCACAGCGAGTGCAGAGAACCAGACTGGGAGCAGCCCCCCAGCTGTGCCCCAGGGTGAGGCAGGCGGGCGGCACCCACTCAGGGGGCTGCTGCTGGGAACTGGCGGCTGGCACAACAGCTCTAGGCAGCCTGGCCCTGACCTAGGAAGGGGAGGGGAGAGGGGGAGTCTTGGGAGGAAAGGTGTCAGATCCCCCGTGCGAAGTCCTTGAGCTAAAACCAGTTGTTGGAGGGAGGACTCTCAGTCCCCTGTCACCTGCCGCTGGCTCTGTCGTTGGCTGAGGGGCTCCTGCTTCCCTGTCTCTTGCCACGTGTCTCCTAAGGGTCCAGGACTCTCTCCAGGTCAGGCTTGCATTGTGGTCTTTTCACAGAAGTCTTCACCCAACCCTGGCTCTCCTCACTTTATCCTTCATGTCCATTCTCTCATGACTCTCCTGCACATCTAAACTCCTGTTGGTACCTGCTGTTTAGAGGTACCATCACATGCATGATGGGGGTTCCTCTGTGTCTGGTTCCTTTCTGTGGCATCCATCAGTGAGAGCCATCCAGGTCCTGGATCAGGAAGGCACTGCTTCTGGTACAGCAGGTGTCCACTTCCACATGGTAAGAAACCTTACAATGCTGGCCTTCAGGGGTCCTCTGGTGCCACATCCAGGAGGGCCAGGGCCCCTGAGGGCATCACTGATAGGTGGTCATCCCAGGTGGTCATCTGGACTCTGTTTGAACGTCTCCAGGGAAACGTCACTGTGAGTCCATTGGACAGCAAAGCAAATTGCTAGAAAATTCTTCCTGTGCTGATCAGTCCACAAGCCACCTGATTCCCTCCTCCAGTACTATGACTGACATAGACTATTCGCTCATTCCTTCTTTTTTTGAGGCCTGCAGTTGGAGGCCCACTTCAGGAAGGGCAGAGGGGAGCAGACAGGGGAGTGATGGAGGCCCACCCAGAACCTTTCCATTGTGCAGGGGCGTGGGCAGAGTGAACCCTGATATGGGGAGTGTGACAGAAGGTAGTGACAAAATATGAGAAATACCTCCATTGAGGTTTCTGCTGCAGCAAGTTGAGTGCCCCAGCTTTCTCCTTGGACATCCCTCCTTTTGGACACCACTCCTTGAAACATGCTCCTTTTGCTGAAAGCGGATAAGGATCTCTGGTCTGCTGCCTTACCAGACTGGTTTTAAGTCCCGGCTCTAAATCCTAGAGACTGCATGACCTTGAGACCTCACGCAAACTCTGTGTCTCAGTCTCCTCGCATATAAAATAGGGTAATAATATTTACCTCCATTCGGAAAACTAAGATTGTGGCGTCTGGGCCCATCACTTCATGGCAAATAGACGGGGAAACAGTGGAAACAATGGCTGACTTTATTTTTCTGGGCTCCAAAATCACTGCAAATGCTGACTGCAGCCATGAAATTAAAAGACGCTTACTCCTTGGAAGGAAAGTTATGACCAACCTAGACAGCATATTAAAAAGCAGAGACATTACTTTGTCAACAAAGTTCGGTCTAGTCAAGGCTCTGGTTTTTCCAGTGGTCATGTATGGATGTGAGAGTTGGACTATAAAGAAAGCTGAGCACAAAAGAATTGATGCTTTTGAACTGTGGTGTTGGAGAAGACTCCTGAGAGTCTCTTGGACTTCAAGGAGATCCAGGCAGTCCATTCTAAAGGAGATCAGTCCTGGGTGTTCACTGGAAGGACTGATGTTGAAGCTGAAACTCCAATACTTTGGCCACCTCATGCGAAGAGCTGACTCATTTGAAAAGACCCTGATGCTGGGAGGGATTGGGGGCAGGAGGAGAAGGGGACAACAGAGGATGAGATGGTTGGATGGCATCACTGACTCGATGGACATGGGTTTGGGTGAACTCCGGGAGTTGGTGATGGACAGGGAGGCCTGGCGTGCTGTGGTTCATGGAGCTGCAAAGAGTCGGACACAACTGGGCGACTGAACTGAAATGAACTTACCTCCCAGATTTCTTTGAGGATTAAATAATGTTTGTGAAGTGTGTCTGGTGGAAGGCAATTGTTAGCTAACACACCTACATAACAGCCCAGCTCACAGTTATGAGCTGCTGATCCTGCATGTGAGGCAGGGGCTGGATGTGTATAGGGAACTGAAATGTGATGTCTGAAGAGAGACATCCATGTCCTAATGCTGAGAATCTGTGAATGTGACCTTATGTGGAAAAATGAGTCTTTACAGACGTGATTAAATTAAGGTTCTTGGAATGAGATCATCCTAGATTATCTGGGGAGACTGTAAATCAATAACAAGTGTCTTTACACAGGACAGGAGATGTCCTCGTGCAGACCACAATGAGCTGACAGAAGGAGCTGCAAGGGGCTGATAAACTGTGGAGCTGAAGTGAGGATCTGCCATCTCCACAATGCAAACCTTCCTGCCAGAGCAGGTAGTACAAAGTCTTGCTTGCTTTTGGTATTCATATCTTTGTAACTGGAAAACCTGCATTTTGGAAGTAGAGTTGTAAAATGAATGAAATGTTACGCAACATCTTGTACGTGTTAAAAAAAAAAAAATCAATAGCTACATGGATGTGGACAGAAGTCTGAGTTTGGAGAAAGAACTCATTCATGTCCAAAGCATCAAGCCTACTCTCCTGCCAGCTTCTTGCTAAGCTTCAAATTTGTGCCAGGCATTGTATTAAGTACTGAGGACACAGTTGCAAACAAGCAAGACAGTCTTTCTCCTGCCTGGGCACGCAGCCTAGGAGGGGAGACGGGCATTAACTGAAATGCAGACACATCATTTTGAATGACGATAGTGGTAAGTGTTATGAATCACCTTGGCGCCCTCATCAAAATTCAGTGACTCTACACGTGTACTCTACTCTGCCCATTGATCTGAATCTCTCTCCTTTCACTAAAACTACACTTGGTTTTAGTGAGTTATTTGCTGTAGGAAGACGAAGGCAGTACATCCTCCAACTTAACCCTTTCCCAAAAGTGCTTTGGCTCCTCCAGTTCCTCTGTTTTCCTATCTAATTTTTAGCATCTGCTTTAAAACAATTTTTATTTATTTATTGGCTGTGCTGGGTCTATGTTGCTGTGTGCAGGTTTTTTCTATTTGCCGTAAGAGTGGGCTACTCTCTAGTTGAGCTGCGCTTAGGCTTTTCAATGCAGAGGCTTCTCTTTTTGCAGGGCACGGGCTCTGGGCCTGCACGCTTTGGTCATCATGGTGTGTGGCCTCAGTACTTATGGTGCATGGGATTAGTTGCTCTACAGCACGTGGGATCTTCCCAGACTAGGGATCGAACCTGTGGCAAATGAATTCTTAACCACTGGGTCACTAGGGTAGTCCTAGCATCTGTTTTTTAGATTCAATTAGCCAAGTGTCAAGTGTTATGAAGGAAAGGTCTGTAGAGTGAAAGATTTTTCATAAGTGAAGTTTTAGCAGTTGAAGCTTTAGACCTGAATATTAGGCCACAGGTAAATGATGCTAAAGCTGAAACTGCAATACTTTGGCCACCTCATGCGACGAGTTGACTCACTGGAAAAGACTCTGATGCTGGGAAAGGTTGGGGGCGGGAGAAGAAGGGGACGACGGAGAATGAGATGGCTGGATGGCATCACCGACTCTGTGGACATGAGTTTGAGTGAACTCCGGGAGTTGGTGATGGACAGGGAGGCCTGGCGTGCTGTGATTCATGGGGTCGCGGAGAGTCGGACACGACTGAGCGACTGAACTGAACTGACTGGAATGGTGGATGAGGGCAAAATTAGCTTCTTTGTGACTTTTTTAGGTTTTTCACAAGGACTCTGAGGTTCTTTGATCCTTTCACAAATGCTCTGAGGGAGCTGATAGTTGGATGTGGGTCAGAACTATTTAGAGCTGCCTGAACCATTCTTTGTATATTTCTTCTTCTTTTACTCGTCTTTAATAACAAAGGGGTAAGTGATGCTGGAGACATGATGATGACCTTGAAAACAGAATGTCAGGGAGAGCTGGAGAGATAGAGGCCACCTGGTGACCGTGGCCTTAGACTGGACCGCAGGAGGTTAGACCGGACCACAGGATGCTTACAGTCCCTGAGCCCCTCCTATGTGGTGTGACCACACAGAACTGGGGTGTTCCGTCCAGGGTCTTAGGGGCCAGTCCTGTCTGACTGATTCAAACATGCGAGAAGGTGATGGGCCCCACATCTGGCAAGGCAGGGGACCTGCCTCTTTCCCAGGGAACCCTAACAGTCCTCACCATGCTGGGAGCTGGCAGAGGCCTCCATGGCAGAGGCCTCCTTGCTCTGTATTGGCGTTGGCAGCACCATGGTTTGGACTATGTACTGCTCCCCGCTGGGAGGTGGGCAGGCAAGTAGAGCCCAGAGGCTGCACACCACCCTCTCCGGCCCTTGGCCCTTGGGAGACATGCAGCAAAAAAAAAGGGGGTTGGAAGCTCAGAATGTCTTTGGGGCCTCCCAAGGAGAGGCAAATGAGAAAGCCTAGGCCAGCATGAAGCTACCAAGTTGCCCCAGTGACTGAGCCAGCAGTCTAGTCCTCTGACCCCAGGGGAGGCAGGGAGGTCCTCAGACCTGCAGGATGAGATTCCTGCCCTCCAGAGTCTCACGTGTTGCTGAGAGAACGAAAGGACCTTCCCAGATGAGGGCATCTAAAACTGCCGCAACACACACAGGTGGCAGTGAGGGGCGAGGGCCGTGGACTCGGGGTTGAGACCAGCCTCTGATCCAGTCTCAGCCACTGCCTGCATCCATAATCTTGGATGGTCACATAATTTCTCTAAGCCTATTTTCCTTCAGTGCAAAATGGGATAGTCCCTCTGCCAGTCTTTCAGGCCAGTTGAAAATCAAAATAAATAGTCGACAGAGAAATGGGTGGCTGGGCGATCCTAATTATAGTCATGAATATGGTGCTTACTGTATGCCCGCATCAGTCTAAGCCCTTTAGATGCATGAAATCATTGAATCCCCACACCACGCTCATGATGGAGGTGCGGTTACTATGCCCACGATGCAGATGAAGGAAACAGGTTCTGAAAGCGAAAGGAACTTGCCGAAGGTTAAGTGGTGGGGCTGGGATTTAACACACGTCTGTCTGATTCCAGAACCCTGGCTCTGAAGCACAGTGCTCGTGTGTCTCTGGAATACTCCAGGAACTGCAGTTTTTCTCCCCCTGTCCTCATTTGGCAACTGAAGCTGTGTGGTGAGGGCTGGGCTGGATTAGATGCTCTGCTCCTTGGAGAGCCAGCAGCAGGTAAGGCCGCAGGAGAGGACGCTGCCCCTACCCCACTCTGTGGGCATTGCATCTGGCAGTGTACCCAGGAGGTGCAGGCAAAGCCCCTTGGGGCAAGAAGACAATGCAGACACGTGACGTGCCTCAGTGCAGTGTCTGGCGACCAACTGTGGCTCCTCTGGTGGCATGGGTGGTGGTGGTTGCCTCCCAAAGCTTCCCTGAGCCTCACCCCACACTGGACCGGTGCTACTGGATGGCAGAGGCTTGGAGGAGCCATGGTCTGGGAAGCCACAGGGGCGAAGGGGGCTGGGAGAGGACGCAGCGCACGAGTGACTGGCAACAAGATGCAGTGACTGGGGGGCAGAAGCAGTCCTAGAGGCCTTTGAGTCTGACCCTCCTGAGCCCGAGAGGGCCTGGAATGACCTATTTCCCTAAGTTATCCCCTCAACAACCTAACAGGCCTGAGAGTCCATGCTCAGAGCTTTCTGCCTTGGAGTTAAACATCACCTTGTCTAGCAACTTTTCTGAAATGGGAGCTTACCTGGGACCATGGAGTCACCAAGACCTGAGTGTGAGGGAGTCCAGAGCCAGTAAGGAGCAGGTAGAGGGCACCAGGCTGGGAGAAAATGAGGAGAGATGTTGCATGTGGGAAATTAGGAAGAGGGGATTTTGCCAACTCGCTGGACCTTAGAGAGGCAGCCCCCATGGAGAGTTGGATTTGCTCCGGGCCTCAGAGCTCTGTCTGCTCTGATTAGTGAGGAGAGCTGTGCTGTTGTAATAAATATTCAATTCAGTCGCTCAGTCGGGTCCGAAGCTTTGCAACCCCATGAACCGCAGCACGCCAGGCCTCCCTGTCCATCACTAACTCCTGGAGTTCACTCAAACTCATGTCCATTTAGTCGGTGATGCCATCCAACCATCTCATCCTCTGTCGTCCCCTTCTCCTCCTGCCCTCAATCTTTCCCAGCATCAGGGTCTTTTCAAATGAGTCAGGTCTTAGCATCAGGTGGCCAAAATATTGAAGTTTCAGCTTCAACATCAGTCCTTCCAGTGAACACTCAGGACTGATCTCCTTTAGGATGGACTGGTTGGATCTCCTTGCAGTCCAAGGGACTCTTAAGAGTCTTCTCCAATACCACAGTTCAAAAGCATTAATTCTTCTGCGCTCAGCTTTCTTTATAGTCCAACTCTCACATCATAAATGACTACTGGAAAAACCATAGCCTTGACTAGACAGACCTTTTTCTTTCCAAGGAATAAGCGTCTTTTAATTTCATGGCTTCAGTAACCATCTGCAGTGATTTTGGAGCCCAAAAAATAAAGTCAGCCACTGTTTCCACTGTTTCCCCATCTATTTGCCATGAAGTGATGGGACCAGATGCCATGATCTTAGTTTTCTGAATGTTGAGCTTTAAGCCAACTTTTCCACTCTCCTCTTTCACTTTCATCAAGAGGCTCTTTATTTCTTCTTCACTTTCTGCCAAAAGGGTGGTGTCGTCTGCATATCTGAGGTTATTGATATTTCTCCCAGCAATCTTGATTCCAGCTTATGCTTCACCTAGCAGGACTGGAAAAGGTCAGTTTTCATTCCAATCCCAAAGAAAGGCAATGCCAAAGAATGCTCAAACTACCGCACAATTGCACTCATCTCACATGCTAGTAAAGTCATTCTCAAAATTCTCCAAGCCAGGCTTCAGCAATACGTGAACCATGAACTTCCAGATGTTCAAGCTGGCTTTAGAAAAGGCAGAGGAACCAGAGATCAAACTACCAACATCCGCTGGGTCATGGAAAAAGCAGGGTAATTACAGGAAAACATCTATTTCTGCTTTATTGACTATGCCAAAGCCTTTGACTGTGTGGATCACAATAAACTATGGAAAATTCTGAAAGAGATGGGAATACCAGACCACCTGACCTGCCTCTTGGGAAACCTGTATGCAGGTCAGGAAACAACAGTTAGAATTGGACATGGAACAACAGACTGGTTC
The DNA here is from genome assembly GCF_049115385.1 of Moschus berezovskii. Taxonomy (NCBI): domain Eukaryota; kingdom Metazoa; phylum Chordata; class Mammalia; order Artiodactyla; family Moschidae; genus Moschus; species Moschus berezovskii. The sequence goes on from NC_142460.1 coordinate 94,298,568, forward strand.
CAAACAGGAAAAGGAGTACGTCAAGGCCATATATTGTCACCCTGTTTATTTAACTTCTATGCAGAGTACATCATGAGAAACGCTGGGCTGGATATAACAAAATGACCTCCCCCCAATTCAATTTCTTCCTATGACGCAAGTTTCTTACTATGGCACTGTCTAATGCAGGTTGGGGCTCTTTGCTTTTCCCATCCAGGGTCCCCATGTCCTCCTTCCTCACTGCCCAGGGGTCTCTGAGTGGGGAGGGAATGAGAGCACAGATGCTCAAGGACACTGGTTTGTACCCAGCTTGGCAGTGGCACTCACCTCTTCCTCCCACATCCCGTCACCCAGAATGCAGTCACCAGGACACACCTGATCACAAGGCAGACACTCTAGCTGTGTGCCCAGGAGGCAGAGGCACACTGAGATCCCACTCTTTCCTTTTAGAAATGGATCAGAGCACAGTTTGGGCTATCAGGAAGGCTCCAGGGAGGAGGCAGCATTGGCTCTGGCTTGGAAAGATGGGAGTCTTCTCCCCAAGATGGGGTGGGTGCTGTGTGCAGAGGTACAGAGGGATCCACATACCTAGACTCTTCCCCATCCTCACCTCTCCCCGACCAGAGGCAGCTTCCAGGACATATGGGGACAGGGCTCATCCCTGTCAGCTGACTCAGGATGGAACGGTGTAATGTGTGAGGAATAAGGAGGGTAGCTTACCCCAAATATGGGGCTTCCCAGGTGGCTCAGTAGGTGAAGAATCCACCTGCCAATTCAGGAGACACGGGTTTGATCCCTGGGTTGGAGAGATCCCCTTGAGTAGAAAATGGCAACCCGTTCCAGTATTCTTGCTTGGACAATTCCATGGACATAGATACAGTCTATGGGGTCACAAAGAGTTGGACATGACTGAGCACATCACAGCACTTACCCCAAATATCTCAGGCTACCTGAAATACACGAATGAGTACACATCTCTCTTCTCACAAGGACAAAAGGTGGTCATTTTGTGAGTCAGGGAGGTGCTTTTATAGCCAGTAATTAATATTCACTGAGGAAATGTAATAAAAATCTTTCCTCTCTTCATTCACTTAAATGTCATTTTTCTATAGTCATTATATCATTACTGGTATTTTCGGTAACGTTATTAAGAAGAAATGGGCCACCATTTCTCCACCACCACACAGACTCACATGTGCGGAGGGCCTCATTAGACAGAGAGTGGAGGGATGGGGGTCATTATCTCGGAGAAGACTCCGGCAAGGTGCATGGCTTATCTGTCAGTTTGTTTGGAGCAAACGGTACCAAAACCACTGGCTGGTGCTGATGGAATGGTGTGCAGCTGCCTTCAGCACTGGACTCTCTTCTCAGCACCCGCACTCACACCTCCGGACACAAGCGACTCAGAGAGTGTTTCCCTGTGCTCGGCTGATGGCAGACAACCTACAATCTGAAGCCCAGGGCAGGGCTCCCAGAAAGGAACAAGCCGATTGCATATTTGAGAACATCTCACGCTGTGTCCTTTGCCCCAGCTCTCTCCTCTCCTAGATGACTGGGGTGGAGATCAATAGTCTTTTCCCCAAAATATCACTTAAAATGGCAGGGACTGTTTCAGAAGGGCAGATCTGGGACCACTTTGAACTGCATGTGCTCAACTCTTGCACAGCTGTTCCTACGACTCTTAAGTTATTCACAAGGAACACAATGTGAATTGCTGTGGGGCTTGGGGAGCGGAACACTGTGTACAGGTGCTCAGGTTGTGCACTGCCCAACTCGGGGAGAGGGGTGCTACTCACGCAGACTTCAGTGTGTACCAACTGCATGACTTGTAGGTGGGTGGCCCTGCTACAGAATCCTGGACAGAGTGGGAAGCACCCAGGAAACCCCTGGCCGGTGCTGCCAGGCTTTCTCTACTCCCACGAATCAAACGTGCTCCAGCATTCTTGCCATTTATCAACATGAAGGCAATGGCATTTGGGTGGCAGGGCCTGGGAGCCATCAACTGGGCTTTGTGGCCTGGGCAAAGCCATGCCATGCACTGCTCCTCAGCCAAAAGTCACTCCTGGCCTACTATCATAAAAAGGTGAGTGCATGGACTCCTGGAGATAAGAGGAAAAACCCTCCTGATAGATACAAATCTGAGGCTCTCGGGGGAAGGGGAGTGTTCAAGTAAGCCTGGAGGGTGAGTGGGAGAAAAAGCTGTAGCCTGTGATGCAAGAGACCAGGTGTAGAGCCTGCGGACTGAGCTGGTGCCAAACTCTCAGGCCGGACAAGCAAGCTGGTGCGGTTTCTTCTCTGACTCGCAGGCATCTCCCATCCGCCCAGCCCTTTCTTCACGCCAGGCGCTGTGTCGATGCACTGTGTCATCTCATTCAGGACTGAGGGGGACCCACCGAGGAAGAAACTTCTGTGACTCCCACTTTATACGCACATGCACACCCGGGGCGGATTCATGTCAATGTATGGCAAAACCAATACAATATTGTAAAGTAATTAGCCTCCAATTAAAATAAATTTAAAAAACCACTTTTTTGAACTTGTGGGTTTCTTTTAACTGAACATGATCCCCATTGAGAGATGAGGAAACTGATCCATAGAGAGGTGCAGCGGTTTGCCTAAGATCGCACAGCGTGGGGGTGCGTGTGTGAATCTAGGATTAGAAGCCAGTCTCTCTGACCCACAACCTCATTTCCAAGCTTCATGCTCATCTAGGTTCAAAGTTAAGTGAACAAAAGAAAATGAATTTGGAGGAGGTTGATGTGAGATGGGTAGATGGATCCTGATCTAGCCACCTGTTTCTCAGGTCCTTGATATCCTTTCTTCCCTACCTTCTCTTCTTTCCCACTCTTCTCATGCTTTTCCATACCAGAGTTGCTCTCTGAGGGATGCTCTCCCTTCCAACCAGGTGAATCCTTAACCCTTGACTCTGGACAAGGGGGCTATTTCCAAGATCCCCACTTTTTTCTGTCCAGCCATGCCAGGCCTTCCCTTTGAGATTTGGTACCAACTTCACTGCCTTCCAAACACCTGCCCAGCCTCACCTCAGTCGTTTCTCTCTCCAATACCGCTAAGCACCTCTTTCTCATCAGAGACCATTTCAAGCCCCAGGATGCGAGAATGAAGGAACCATGGGTCCTACCCTTAAACTCCTGTCTAGCATGTGAGACAGACCAGTGAACAGAACAGACACAGAGGGAGCAGGCATCCCTCAGAGAACAACGCTCAAGCCAGTGAACCACCTGGGGCTCCAGCTCACAGGTCCGGGTGGGGCCTGCTGGTCTGCCTTCCCATCAAGCTCCCAGGCGATCCTGCTGCTGTTGAGGACCACGCTGGGCATAACAAGACCTCCAAGGAGTTTAGATACTATGATAAGAATGTATACCTGGTGCTGGGGGGAAAGGACCAAACACGGAATAAGAGTCTGGGAAGTGGCTGAGGCCTGAGCCAAGTCCTGATCAAAACGGAGGGAATGTGAGCTGAAATGAAATGAAATGCAGAAATGAAATGAAATGAAGTCAAGACCTCACCAAGGGGCCAGAATGGCCCTAACCTATCCACAAATAGGTGTTCTGTCTACTCTGCTTTGACGTGCTCTAACAAGTGGCTGACTTCCAGGAATTGTGGGATTAGGCTAGGAGTTAGGCTAAGGTCCTTTCCAGCTCTGACATTTTTAGTAATCTGTGCTTCTCACCCAAAGCAGCAGACTAGTTCCATTTTGTGGACCAGTCCTAGAGCTTGCTGGATAGAAGGGATCTTAGAAAGGACACAATTCAATCCCTTCACTGTGCAAATAAGAAAACAAGTCCCAAGACAGGGTGTGTGTGTGGGGTGGGGGATCTTTCAAGATTATGCAGTAGGTCAGGTTCCAGACCCCACAGCTCACAATGCCCAAGCCTGGGCTCTTTCCTTTAGGGCACCCCCTCACCCCGTGTCCTTGGACAGCTCCAGGGTGGGGGCAGCTCCATTTCAGCATGTTTCAAGTAAAATCCTCCCACTGGGAGTTTCCCCGCCTTCCATGATCCTGAGCTGCCGTTCAGAATGAGACAAATAAGGAAATAACTGGGAGGAGTGACCTGAGCCCTTCTGGAAGGAGCTGGCGACAATCACAGTGAGGTAGTCCTAGCCCGCTGGACAGCGTTCTCACTAGGGACATCACAGTGTCCTAGTAATAATCACAAGGATGGCGGCGCAAACATCACGTCTCTCTCTCTTGCAATCTCAAGTGATCTGCATGAGTGGTTCAGCTTCCCTTGTGCTTTTGAATGCAGCAAAGAACACCTGAGCTTGAAGAGCTGCCAAGCACATGGGTTGAGGGCCTATCTGCATTTTGGTGCTGGGACCTGACACAGATGTGTGTGTGCACGTGCCCTGCACGCCCAAGCACAAGAGCACTCACGCACGTGCAGGTCCCATATATGCGGCTGCAAGTACCTGCACACACCTCGGTGTTCGGGCACGCTCAGGAAGCCAGCAGAAGGCGCTGCACACAGCAGTGCGCTGTAAATTTGGAACTCTGAAAAGCAAACTAGGCAACTTTCCAGCTGAAACCCTAACCCTTTGGAAAAGTAAGCCCCACCCATCCCCCAGAATATTAACTGGGCTCTCCTCACCCACTGTTTTAATTAATACTGCCACAGCTGGTGGATGGAGGGCTGAAGCCTAAGTTGCATGAATGCAGAATTCCAATATGTCAACAAGCTTGGATGGCCATTGTGATCAGGATGTTTTGGTTAAATAAACAGATGCAGCAAGAAATGCCAATAGGCACAAAGCCCATCGAGTGCTCATATACAGGGAGGCAACCGCTTTCCTACTTCTGCTTTTGGCCCCTGTCCAGGCCAGCCCTGCCCTGACAGAGATTAAAAGGCCCTGCCCATCCCCAGTTCATCCAGCCAGTAGGCTCGCCACCTGCTGACTACCTTCCCACCCATCAGAGCAAGGCGCCCTCCCTCAGGCATCTCCTTCTGCCATCTTGCTGCTCTGGCGTCCCCCAATGGATTCTCTTGGCAACACCAGTGAGGTTAATAAGCCCCAAACACTCCATCTCCAAAGTCAAAGGAAGATGTAATCTTCTGCATCAACCGGGGTGGCGTGGCGGAGGGGGGGGATTGGAGGGAGGGGGATGGGAGGCAGGAGAAGGTGGGCATATACAAAATAAGTTGTATTAAACAAGATCATGAAGAAAGCTGTCTGTGCTGGTTAGAAAACAAAGCAGTAGATGCTCCTTTTACTATTTCTTGGATTGGGGGTGGGGGTGCGCTTGGGGTGGGATGGAGAGGGAAAGACAATTATATAACATTCCTTGAGAAACTGACAGACAGATGAGGGTGACAATTTCCTCTGCTGGCCCCCAGGCGCCAGTGAATCAGTCCTGCATCACTTGTAAACTGTGAAGAGTGGCATTACCATAAATTCATGGGGACGGAGATCTCTCCCCTGAGAAGTGGGAGAGTCTGTGTTAGGGGAAAAATGATTCCTCTCTCCTTTGTTCACAGCACAAATTAGATCGCATCTGCCTAAAAATCCAGCTGACAGCCAACCTTCCACCCAGGCTCTCCAGGGCTGTCTCTGAGGTCTCTGGTCTTTGGGCAGCAGAATCTTTCTGGGCTTCACTGATTTTTTGATGGTAACTGATGAAATTTGGTCTTTGTCCTTTTACTGAGGCAGACACAAGACCCCAAGAGCCTCTTGGACCAGGAGGCCAGGGCATGGGTATTCAGACAAGAGATTTAAGTGGGCCTGGGCTGGTGTCTGGGGTCCCAGCTCCAGGCAGTCACATTCTCTCAGCTCTCACTGGTTAATCAGAGCTGTGTATGAAAGGCTGGGGTGGGCTTTGAAGATCTGGGAATGCTGGGTGATCCTAGAAAGCTTTCTTTTAATTCTTCCAGTTCCCGACTGAGTCATTTCATCCTTGGGAAGACTTCTCTGACCTCCTGACCAGTTCTCATCATACCATCGACTTCTCCCTCTGGGCACTCGTGATTGTTTCAGTTTCCATTAATTTGTGCAACTGTTTAATATTTCTCTTCCAAGGAACTGTGTGGTCCCTGAGGTCAGGTCAAGCGATGGTTCTCAATCATCATTGTGCCAAGTCCAGTGTCTGGCACCTGGCTAATGCAACACATGCTTTTTTTTGGTTGATGAATAAAATGACTGAATGTGTCAAACTCTGGACTTGATAACAAATTTTTTGTACTTGATCTCTTAAATTAGGCCAGGGGCTGGGCTGGGTTGGGCTGGGGAGAGGAATTTTCCCTGTCATTAACTCTTGGGTAAGGATTGTTCCTGGGCAGACGGGCTCAGGATGTGATGGCTATGGTTATGGGAGAAGGACCATACTTTGAGAACCATTGTTCTAGTTAAATTCTTGCTTATGTGCACAAGAAAGCATGCCCATTGATGTATCATTTATTATAGTAAAAATTAGGAAAAAACCGAAGATCATCAGTGAACTGGAGAAAGATATTGTGACATATTACACAATGGATTATTATACAACAGTCAAGTGAATGAAACAACTTTGTTTATTTCAACACAGATAGCTCCAGAAGGATATAAGCTGCAGCATGTTATATATATTATGCTGTGCAGTGCTTAGTCGCTCAATTGTGTCCAACTCTTTGTGACCCCATGGACTGTAGCCCACCAGGCTCCTCTTTCCATGGGGATTCTCCAGGCAAGAATACTGGAGTGGGTTGCCATTTCCTCCTCCAGGGGATATTCCCAACCCCTGAATCAAACTCATGTCTCCTGTGTCTCCTGCTTTGGCAGGTGGATTCTTTACCACTGAGCCACCTGGAAAGCCCGTCCATCCTTTGGTGGTATTTTATTTAAGCAACACCCTATTTATTGCTCGCATTCCTAGGTTTTCAGTATTATTAAATAACTAGGTGATGAATATCTTAATATACCCAGCTTTGTCCAGGTTACTTCCTTCTATGCCTGGGGGTAGCAGTGTGCCTGAATTTTGGGGTCACAAGGCAAGTGGCCCTGTCTGTCCCACTGGGCCTGGGATGGGGAGGCTTGGGATATGAGGGACAGGTCTGTGGGAATGGGCTTGGGCACCAGTTCAGTTCCTGGGGCCCCAGAAGTACTGAGCCGGTCCGGTCCCCTCTCTTCCTCCACTCGTTCACTGCAGATGGGTTTACTGTGTCTGACGTGCAGGACCTGTGTGGCCTGGAGGCAGAGCTGTGAGGCAGTCAGAGATGATGAGGCCTGATCTGGATAAGAGATACAGGCACAGCCACAAATACCACAGTTTAAAGTACAACATGGGAGTGAGCCCAAGGAGGGGCTGCAGGAGTTCTGAGCAAGGAATGATTGCTTCTGTGCAGTGAAGGCAGCTGGGGAGTTTTCAGGAAGCAGGGTACATCAACACTTGTTGTTCAGCCACTCAGTCACTCCAACCCTCTACGACCTCATGGGTCGCAGCACACAAGGCTTAACTGTCCTTCTCTATCTCCCAGAACTTGCTCAAACTTATGTCCATTGAGTCAGTGGTGCCATCCAACCATCTCATCCTCTGTCATCCCCTTATCCTCCTGCCTTCAATCTTTCCCAGCATCAGGGTCTTTCCCAATAAGTTAGCTTTTTGCATCAGGTGGCCAAAATATTAGAGCTTCAGCTTCAGCATCAGTCCTTCCAATGAATATTCAGGTTGATTTCTTTTAGGACTGACTGGTTTGATCTCCTTGCAGACCAAGGGACTCTCAAGAGTCTTCTCCAACACCACAGTTCAAAAGCATCAGTTCTTTGGTGTTCAGCCTTCTTTATGGTCCAACTCTCACATTCATACATGACTACTGGGAAAACCATAGCTTTGACTAGACGGACCTTTGTCAGCAAAATAACATCTCTGCTTTTTAATATGCTGCCTAGGTTTGTCATAGCTTTTCTTTCAAGGAGCAAGCATCTTTTAATTTCTGGCTGCAGTGATTTTGGAGCCCAAGAAAATAAAGTCTGTCAAGGTTCTATTGTTTCCCCATCTATTTGCCATGAAGTGATGGGACCAGATGCCATGATCTTAGTTTTTTGAATGCTGAGTTGTAAGCCAGCTTTTTCACTCTTTCACTTTCATCAAGAGGCTCTTTAGTTCCTCTTTGCTTTCTGCCATAAGGGTGGTGTCATCTGCACATCTGAGGTTATTGATATTTCTCCCTGAAATGTTGATTCCAGCTTGTGCTTCATCCATCTTGGCATTTCACGTGATGTACTTTGTGTATAAGCAGGGTGACAGTATATACAGCCTTGACTTACTCCTTTCCCAATTTGGAACCAGTCTGTTGTTCCAGGTCCGGTTCTAACTATTGCTTCTTGACCTGCATATGGGTTTCACAGGAGGCAGGTAAGATGGTCTGGAATTCCCATCTGCTTAAGAATTTCCCACAGTTTGCTGTGAGCCACACAGTCAAAGCTTTTAGCATAGTCAATGAAGCAGAAGTAGATATTTTTCTGGAATTCTCTTGCTTTTTCTATGATCCAGTGGATGTAGGCAATTTGATCTCTGGTTCTTCTGCCTTTTCTAAATCCAACTTGAAGATCTGGTGTAGATCTGTGTTGGTGAAGCCTGGCTTGGAGAATTTTGAGCATTACTTTGCTAGCATATGAAATGAGTGCAATTGTGCAGTAGTTTGAACATTCTTTGGCATTGCCCTTTGATTTAAACAAATATTTTTTATCAGCTTCATTGAGGTATACTTTCCGTTCCGTTCCATTCAGTCGCTCAGTCGTGTCCGACTCTTTGCGACCCCGTGGACTGTAGCTTACCAGGCTTCTCCGTCCATGGGATTCTCCAGGCAAGAATACTGGAGTGGGTTACCATTTCCTTCTCCAGGGGATAAATACATATATATACACATATGGTTATCTCTTATGTATAATAGGCTCTTATCCAAGAACAATGAACCAAAAGAGAGATGAGCCACTTCAGGTACAGAATTCAATGATTTTTAGTAACTCTACGAAGTGGCATAACCATCACCATGTATCTGTTTTAGAACATTTTCACAAAGGTCCCTCACCATTAACAGTTCATCCCCATTCCCACCACCTCCCCTAGGTAACCACGAATCCATTTCCTCACTCTGAATTTGCAGGATTACATTTTAGAGGATCGAAACTGGACCTTGTATTAAGGTAACTGCAAGAAAAGAGTAAGGGCTTCCTCAGGTGGCTCAGAGGTAAAGAATCCACCTGCAGTGCAGGAGATGCAGGTTCTATCCCTGGTCGGGAAGATCCCCTGGAGGAGGAAATGGCAACCCACTCCAGTATTCTTGCCTGGAGAATCCCCATGGACAGAGGAGCCTGGCAGGCTACAGTCCACGTGGTCACAAAAGAGTCAGACATGACTAAGTGACTGAACACGCATGCAAAGAAAAAGTAAATCCTGGAGACACAGGTGATTTAGCTCTCTATAGCAGAAAAGCAGGTCCCTAATCTCTTAACTGCCATCTGGGGTGAAATTCTAAACTTTGAAGCTTGAACAGTCAAGATTTCTTCATGCCTAGAAGCTAGCATGCTCTTTACCTTTGGTCAATAACACTTTCCTTTGTCCCTTGCTTTTTCTTTTTTTTAAAGAGTTATGTTTTATACGGCAGGAATTTTTAGGACTTCAAGCCTGGGAGGCAGCCTCTCAAGTAACCTGAGATAACTGCTGCAAGAAGGCGGAGGGGAGAGCTAGGATATCTCGGTTTCCAACAAAGGGCAGGGAGCAGGAACAAACAGATCACTGTAATTAAAGAAAACTAGAAATTTCAAGTTAAGGAATTTCATGCTGCTGTATGTATGGCAAGATGAAAGAGTCTGGGTTCACTGAAATCATTCCTTCCTGAGTTCCCGCAGGGCTCACCAGCTCGCTGTTAGCAGTGGCTGCAATCACGGATGGATAGGACATCCTTTGCTTACTGATAGTGGGCAATATTCCATTTATCAGTTCCTCTTCTTGGTCAGAAATGTAACCAATATTTGGGAGACATTTCATGTCCTTGTTCTTGGCTTTGAAAATGCACATGTCTATGGATGGCCCGGAGATCATGGACAAGCTGGCTGGGTATCCCTACAGGCCACCACAGAACTCCACAGGACTCTACTCTCTTGAGGTCTGCCCTGGTCTTGCTATGATGGGGCTCCCCATGATCTCTGTCCACCTTAGGCCCAAATAGTTTTCACCCTGAGAAAAAGAGAGGTGTGAGCAGGTGGTCTGTTCAGTCTGTCTGCCTTTTTATAATCAGGTGTGCTTTGAGATGCTCTGTGTAAGATTCTTTGACATAACTTTTCTTCCCCTAATTTCAAAACTAATGCAGTCTTGATGGGGAAAGGTAGCACAGTAAAACGGATGTGAGGCCCCTCTATGATCTCAGCCCTCCTAGGTGGTGCTAGCAGTAAAGAACACACCTGCCAATGCTGAAGACATGAGAGATGAGGGTTGGGAAGATCCTCTGGAGGAGGGCATGGCAACCCACTCCAGTATACTTGCCTGGAGAATCCCATGGACAGAGGAACCTGGTGGGCTACAGTCCATGGGTTCGCAAAGAGTCAGGCACGCCTGAAGCGACTTAACACACACACATACTATGATCTCACCTGAAGACAACTGCTACATTTGAGCATGAGTCCTTCCTGTCCCCCCTCTGCCCCCCAACTTGTCTGGCATTTTGCTGGCTTCCATTAAATCCCTATGGCAGTGGGAGAGGTGTTTTGAATGACTGGGTACCAGCCTGGCTCTTACTGGGCAGGAAGCCCTGGCCCTCAAACTCCCATCCTGGCTGACACATGGGCTGCTTTTGGAACTTTGAACCAGTTTATTTAACCTTGATCTTAGTTTTTCCCTCAGACAATGAGCCAAATGCTTGACTCTGGGGAGAGAGTCCTTCTGCCTGGGGCATTATCTGCTGTGTAAAAGAAGACAGTCAACTGGAAGCTATTAATAGTTCTAAACTCTCTAAAGAGTATCTGGGCAGCAGGTTGCAACACATCTGAGATAATTCAATTTTTACAAAAGCTATTTCCATTAATCATTTATTAATGGCTCTCCCAACTGAGGCAATTAAGTAGACCTAGGATTAAAAAGAACCCGTATTCATTTCATATCTGCCTAATAACGCTCAAGTTCATGGATCCTGGAAGAATGTGGAAAATGGACTCCAGGCTTTTCCTTTGTACTCTGCATTTCTCTCTGACTTTGGCTTCAGCCCCCAAAGGAGGCAGCCACTGGGGTGTGTGTCTGCGCATGCAAGCATGTGTGTGTGTGTGTGTGACACCCAGTGGTCCAGGCTCAGCAGGGAAGGACAGTGACTGTGAAATATGACGAAGGCTTTGCAGGTGGAGGCAGGAGCTGGGCCAGGGCTGCTTGAGAAACAGGGAACCCAGATAGTCAAGACTGTCTTTTGGAATTTGAGGGTGAGAGGTAGAGAAACTGAGTAGCAGCTTCCTGGACTTGTCCCAGAAAAGGCAGGAGGGAGCATGCAGACCCTGAGCTGAAAAGCAGGGGACGACAGTGTAGACTGACATCACAGGGCTCCTCCTGTCTGCAGGCGGTCTTAGGTACTTAGGCTAATTAATCCTCCCCGAACCCTGGAGGTTAGATATCAACATCCACGTTCTGGACATAAGGAAAATGGGGCTCGAGAGGCTACGTGACTTGTTCCGAGTCACACAAGCGAGGAGCAGCAGAGCCAAGGCCGGAGTCCAGCTGCGCTGACCTCAGTGTCTTGGCACTTCCCCTCAGCCACACAGCTGCTGTCGTGCAGCCCAGCCTGGCACTCTCCAAGATGCTGCCACGGAAGCAGAAAAGTCAAACAAGGTAGAGTTTCCACTGCCATGGAAATAAAGCAGTCTTTCCCCCACCCCAAGGAAGAGACTGTAATTAAAGAATTCCCAGGCATCCAGTGGAGCTGAGAAAGGGGAATTCTTACCCAGTGCCCTTCCTTAGTGCAGGTCCTGAAGATGGGAAGTGACTCCGGCTCTCCAGCAGCCTTTACAACCCAAACTCTTGGGTCCAGGGAGGTGTTCTCCAGTTTGTGTGATCCTGGACACCTGTCAGCTTCCTCCAGTCTGGAGCAAAGGGTCGGGGGAGGAAGTTGTGAGCACCTAAGGGGTCACAGGAGCAGCTGGACCCAGAAACATAGGTAGGGCTACTACAAGGAAACTTAGATGGTCTCTCGGATGCCCAACTCCTAGGGCAGTGGGATTCAAAGTGAGGGATGCAAACCCCCACACATAGGAGACACTGCCACAGAGTCTCGAGCACTGCAGGTTTGAAAAGACTTAATGTCCAGATGCTCAGCCTCCCATGGTACTCTTTCCTAAAGCTGATCTCCCTGGGAAGCACCTGGCTTCATGCTAACCCTTCCCCTACCATAAGAAAGCCCCATGTGCCCCCGTCCTCTGAAGGATGAGAAACCTCCCAGGCTACAAACATAATGGAGACGTCTTTCAAGGGTTAATCAAGCTACCCCAAACACTCTGGGCACAAAGTCTTTCCAACTCCTACACACATTTCTGTTGAAGGGTAAAGCCTGGCATTAGAAATGGGAACTGGGGCTCAGACTGGGATATTCTGAATCCAGATATGTAGAAGAGTGCAGTGGTGGAAGTAATAACAATTTTTGTTTACGAATTTTAACTGTTCTATTCTCTGATCATAACTCTAATGTTGCTAGGATGGTCACTTTTTTCAAGATACACTGAAAAAAAATACAGATAAAATTTTTATGTGATGTCTTTCATATTTGTGTGCATTATTCAATAAAGAAGTTTGGTTACTTTTATCAAATCACATTATAAATTATTTATTCCAGGCGCAGCCAATCTTCATCTTATTTCATCTTGTAAAATGTTCAGATTTTCTACCTCTCATGTAAAGTATGCCAACTGTGGGTCAATTATTTTTTAGTGGAGTTTATCTTTTCTCTTTCATTGAATACATAGAACAATTTGATCACAATGTGCAATGAAGTGAATGGGATTATTTCCTTAACTCATTCCCCAAACCAACACCAGAGTTCAAAGAAAAAGGTTGCCTTTTATCAAACTCCTAACTTACTAAAAAACTAGTAATTTAGGCTCACATGGCAAAAATTATTTATAAAATTTACAAATTAAGTAATCAGTAACTCCAATACTTTGGCCACCTCATGCGATGAGTTGACTCACTGGAAAAGACTCTGATGCTAGGAGGGATTGGGGGTAGGAGGAGACGGGGACGGCAGAGAATGAGATGGCTGGATGGCATCACCGACTCGATGGACATGAGTTTGAGTGAACTCCGGGAGTTGGTGATGGACAGGGAGGCCTGGCGAGCTGTGGTTCATGGGGTCGCAAAGTATCAGACACGACTAAGCGACTGAACTAAGTAACTAATGACAATTAAGCTATGATTTTGTTTTTATAACTTATAAAATAGATTAAGTTATTGGGTCAAAATCATGTATATCTTGGCTTGACTATTTTTAGAACATTATCTTATGAGATTTCTCCCCAAATTTATTTTCCAGTAGATTGTATGGTATTCCTTGAAGTGCCCATCACTTTTCAGATAGAAAGTAAGTCTGACTGGGTTGATAGATTTAACAGTAAGGATTGGTATGACAAATTGTGTGAGAAATATTTTTCATAGGTTGATGAAATAAATGTGCAGTTTCTAGGTATTGTGAAGAGCATCCTCTCCCCTCTGGCTTCCCAGTCCTCACCTATGAGATGAATTGGGACCAAGGAGCCTAAAATCAGAGCTCTCCTCCTAGCTCTGATCTGCTGGTTTTTTGTGATTCTCATGTTTGAAACTGAGACCCAAGCAAAGGTGAATCTAGCCATGAAGGGAATTCAAAGCAGAGCAGGGATGAAAGTCTGCTTTCTCAAGCCCCTAGAGATCCACCCTGATTTCTTGACTCTTACGTGTAGTCAGCAAGGTGATTGCAGATGCTGGGCTGACTGGGCAAACCCAAGAGCTACATTTTCTGTGATTCAGAAAACAGGAGTGAAGGCGTGTGATTGCTGCCCACAGGTCTCTGAAGTGAATCCCAGGCAGCAATGCCCCCACCCCCAACACTCCTAGAAACCCTGTACCCTGTGATGGGCACTGTTCCACTAGTCCCTGGGGAGGGGGCACTGACTCAGGGGCTGGCAGGGTCAGGACAGTGCCGGAGGATGAGAGAGCTGACCGTCACCCAGGGAGCAGAGAGGGGAGGAGGCGTGCCTTTTCCCACTGTGTGTCCAATGGGGAGGTACAAGCCCAGGGGCGCTAAATGACTCACCCCAAGCTGTCCACCTAGAGCCTTAAGTTTCAGCTGTGGGCTCAGGGCTCTTTCCTATTATCATATGGCCTGTGGGGTGCAAGCTGGAGTTCGTAAATTGGTGCCATTTAGCTGTGTTTTTGTTTGAATATCTAGTGCTGCTGCTGCTAAGTCACTTCAGTCGTGTCCGACTCTGTGCGACCCCATAGATGGCGGCCCACTAGGCTCCTCCGTCCCTGGGATTCTCCAGGCAAGAACACTGGAGTGGGTTGCCATTTCCTTCTCCGATGTGTGAAAGAGAAAAGTGAAAGTGAAGTCCCTCAGTCGTGTCTGACTCTTAGTGACCTCATGGACTGCAGCCTATGAGGCTCCTCCGTCCATGGGATTTTCTAGGCAAGAGTACTGGAGTGGCTTGCCATTGCCTTCTCTGGAATATCTAGTACAGAGAAGAAATTTGCAAATATAGCTGGAAGAAGCTCCTAACTTGGGAAACCCCATACAAATGACCACAGCTGGAGAGGATGGCCTTGCAGGCCTACTGATCCCCGGGCCCTCAGTTGCCCTGTTCCTCCTAGAAGGACCTTGCAGGAAACCCTGTCAGACTGACACTGAGAGGTGGTGGCTGCAAAACCTCTGAGTTTTGTGAGGTTTCTGTTGAGTCAGACCCTTGACATTATGAGAGGAGACCTGAGCACTGTTTCTGACCTAGAGGGTCACTAGGTGTGTGATTCAGTGATGAGGCTCGGTTTCCTTCTCTGGGGATGGCAGTGAGGAGGGATAGTGGTGGACTAAACTGTCTTTAAGGTCCCTGTGACCCAATCTTACAGGAAGGAGAAAAGTATTCTGGATTAGAATTGTTTTGATCTCAGCAAGCTCTGAAGCCCAACATTCCCAAAAAGAGGGCTTCCCTGGTGGCTCAGTTGATAAAGAATCTGTCTGCAATGCAGGAGACCCGGTTTTGATCCATGAGTTGAGAAGACCCCCCTTGGAGGACGGCATGCCAACCCACTCCAGTATTCTTGCCTGGAGAATCCCATAGACAGAGAAGCCTGGTGGGCTACAGCCCATAGGGTTGCAAAGAGCTGGACACAACTGAAGTGACTTGGCATGCACAAAGAGAAAGAAGGAATACTTATATAACCCTAGAATTACATTACACTTATTGTCTACACATTTTTTCCACAAATCTGGGAGGGAGAGAAACAGCATAGGGCAGAATCACGCTCGGGACCTTGGGTGGAGGTTGGACTGTATTCTTGACTCTTTCGTTACTTGGATTCCTCCTAGATTTTGCTTCTTCAGCTGGGTCCTGGCTCAGCTATGGTGGCCTGAACAACTAGGCACTTCATACGCAGAATCTCCATTAGACCTTTTTGTGCTCTGGCTAGTTTTACTCTCCTGAGCTTCTTGGCTTCTGTCCAGAGGGACAGGCAAGCTGTCCTCTGGTGTCTCCAGGGCTGTGTGGTGGAGATGTGGCACAGGCTTTGCTGTACCTGATGAGGAATTCGACCAGACGAGGTCCTGACTCACCCTGATTCTAGACAACTCAGTTCTGAGGAGCTTTGCCTCAGCCATATGAGTCAGGGCTCCTTCAGTAGAACGTGACAGAAACCCAATTCACACTTGCTTTAATACAAAGTGGAATTTTGGACTCAGGAAACTGGGAAAGACAGGGGTCAAATGGACATGAGGTGTCTGGATTGCGGGCTCAATGACATCAGCTCTCTTTCAACAGTGCCTGATCACTTTTTTCTCTTTGTAATTTGTCTTCATTTTTTTTTTCTACTACAAATAGAAATATTTGGCATGGGAGTGGGGGAAGAGGAGAGGCATGGCTGCAGACAACCCAGCTGAAACCACTCCTGTTAGTGGCCCTAAAAGAAAGAACCTCAGTGTACACAAGTCTCAGGAGAGGCTCTAATTGGCTGGCTTAGGCCACATGCCCACCTCTGGGACCAACACCATTTCAACGCCAGGTTAGGGCAGCAGGGTTGTAGCCACTGAAGGTCAAATAGGATCCCATGGAACAAGTTGTGTGTGTGTGTGAAGCAGTTCTGTAAATGAGGGGGTATTGTTATCAGAGTGGGGTCAGAGGGATATTGTGAGAGATCAAAACAATAGAAATCCACTATCCAGGTTGAGCAACGGTAAAGAATCCCCCTGCCAATGCAGGAGACTGTAAGGGATGCAGGTTTGATCCCTGAGTCCTGGAGATCCCCTGGAGGAGGAAATGGGCAACCCACTCCAATACTGTTGCCTGGAAAATTCCACGGACAGAGGAACCTGATAGGCTACAGTCCATGAGGTCACAAAGAGCCGGGACATGACTGAGCACAGCACACACACACACACAGGCACACACACACACGCACGCACAGATATTGTAACAAGAACAGAGAGAATGGACAGACAGAACCGTTGGGTATAAAATTAACTAAATAACTGAAAAAGGAGACTCCGCCCTGCCTCCCCGCAAGGAGGACAGAAGTGGCAACTTCAGGAACCAGCCACCATTCCCCTGGCTGAAGGAGCAAAGCACGGAGGAGGAGCTCTGCAGAGCTGGAACTCATACTTGGGAGGAAGGAGGGCCGCGTGCCTGGGACCAGACCTCCCCAGTAGGGGCGCCAGCTGGCTGTCAACATTGTCTCTTGGCGGTCAGGGTGGGGTGAAACGGGTTCTGCAGGAACTGGAAAAGCTGCAAACTGGAGTCAGCTGCTGTTCCAGTTTGGCCTTGCCTGGGGCCGGGGGAAGAATAGCGGTGGGATGGTGCTCACGGAAACAGGAAGCCTGCAGGAAGCAGACGGGGAACAAACAGGAAAGAGCGAGCCGGCTCTCCGCCTCCAGCCCGTAGGCGCCTTCTTGCGCCCCCTATCGCCGTAGCTTACACAGCGCCAGCCGGCAGAGCCAAGTGAGGGCGCGGGATCCTGGCCCCGGCCCAGAGCAGGGACTTGACAGCTGACCCCGGTGTCCTACTGCAGGCGTTCTGGGTGGTGTGGCTTCCAGAGTAGCAATCTGTGTCCCTCAGGAGTCTGTGAACTCCTAGAGGTCAGGGGCATGCCTGATGTATCTGTGTCCTTCTCAGGGCCTGGAACCCTGCCTGGGCTGAGCTGGCCCTAGTAAGTGTATGGCAGGAGGCCAGGGTAAGTTGGGTCCTGGGGCAACTTTGCAGCCCGCCCTGCTCAGCCTTTAGAGTTCCTGCCTGTCTTACCCGGGGGCGTGATTCTAGGTTCTCCCTGGAGTCCTGCATGGGCCAGAGAGGGAGGGAGCTAAACACCAACGGTGAGCAGCCTGGGGTAGGCTCTGCCCAGCCTGTTGATGTGCCCACCTCCCCTGCCCACCCCTGCCCCACCAACTTCTCACCCTCATCTACTTTCTGATAAAGTCAGAAGTAGGGTCCCCGCCTCAGCATGATTAGATATGTGGCTTTGGACAGGTTATTGGACCATTCTGCACCCCAGTGTCCCCAGAACTCCCCGCTCAGGCCTTCACTCTCAGCACCGAGAAGCAAGAGGAGAGTCCTGGTCCTCTCCATCCATGTTTCTCCCCTTCCTCTAGTTCCCCTCCCCTATCCTGGTTCTTAAAAGGAGTGATAATTCAGCATCATAGTGAGGCTTTGAGATGCAGTCAGTATCAGGGAGACAGAGATCTGTTTAACTGAGAGAAAAGCAAATATCCAAGACAACTGGGACTTGCTGGGCAGGGCTCCTGGGATTTCTGCAGGACGAGGCAGGGCCCCTTGGTGAGGAGAGGGGAGAATCCGAGGTGGAAGAGGGGCTCTGCATCAACCCTGAGGAAGCAGGACAGGTGAGAACCATCTCCTGGCTCCCAGTGAGTTCTAGATCAGCTGAACACATGAGCCAGACTTCTCAGGTGAAGACCTGAGCCTCCTAGCCTCCAGCTGCTATAGGGTAGGACAGCAGCGGGACAGGCCCCATGGGGGTAAAGGACCCACAAAGACTTGACAGGGCCATGTGGGAAATGGGAATGGGCCAGTGCCCAGTACAGAGAAAACACTCCCATAATAAATGGTAGCTTTAGCTCCATTAAAGCCCTTATCACGCCTGGCCTCTATTAAAGATTTCTGTGTACAAGTTTATCTCCCTCACTAATCTCTAGTTCTTTCAAGGTAGAGGCTGTGTCTAATTTTTCTCTGGTGGTATTGTGCCCAGAGGATATGGGGGTGTGTGTCTGGAGACCACAGGCAAGGCTAGATGAGTGTTAGGAGGGCCTGCCGTGGTGGTGTGGCTTAGGTCACGGCTGTGAGCTGAGGCAGGGGCATAAGTGGTGGCAGACTTGGCAACCTGGCAGGCAGGTGGAGGGGATCAAAGTACAGGGCCCTTTTTCTCAGCCAAAGGAGAGATCAGCAATGAGCCAGGTGTCCCAAAGGGAGGCTAACAGCTCCTGAGGACTGATGGGGCTTCCGGGAGCCGCTTGGCATCACCCCAGCCAGAGAGCACCTGCTTCCTTAAGAACTGCAGTTTCCTTTGTTGAATGCAGCCCCCAGATGAGGAATGGTTTGGGCTGTGCTTTTCCTTTCTTTTCTTTTTTGGAATGAGCCACTCTTGGGGAAGATTCCAGTGCCTGGCGACTTTGAAACACTGGGGCTGGGATGGAGACTGACATTTTCCAGAGCAGCCCCTCAGCACAGTCAGCATCTGTCTCCCTCCATCTGCTCTGCTGTATCTACCTGCCGTGTTTAGTGCTGGCGGACAGGTTTGCTGATTGGCCACTCTCTGGAGGGCCCTTCTTTGGAACTGGGCAGTGGGGCTGGTGGGTGGAGAGGTTTCTGAATCTAGGCTGCTGACCTTGTTCCTGCGGTCCAGACACAAAGCAGGGGGTGGACATGCCTTTCCTTCCCTGCTTAATAATCATCCCTGCTGGGCCCCCTCAACTTGAAAGATAGGGCACAGTACCTGTAATGAATGATGACTCAGGAGTCAGCCTGCTCATGTCTGAATCCTGACTTCATGTCACCCGGGGCAAGTCAGTTCTCCTTTTGAAGCCTCAGTTTTCTCATCTGCAAATTAACTATCCCAGAAAGTTATGTGAAAATTAAATTAGATAATTAGGATGAGATGTTTAAGCACAGGGCCTGGTACTTGATAAGCAGTGATGGAGTATAGTTTTTATTAGTAGTAGTTCATTTCCTGTGGCTACTGTAACAACTTACAATAAACTGTGCGGCTTTTAACACCCATTCACAGTTCTGGTGTACAAGTCCGAAATCAAGGTGTCAGCAGAGCCGTGCTCGCCCTGAAGGCTCTAGGAAAGAATCTGCTCCTTGCCTTTTCCTTGGCTGCCAGCATTCCTTGGTTTGTGGCTCCCTCATTCCAGTCTTCGAGGCTGGCCCCCTCACATCTCTCTACATGATCTGTCTTTGCCTGGCCTTCTATGACCATATGTGTGTGGTCAAAACTTCCTCTGCCTCCTGCTTATAAAGAGGAATGTGATGCAGTGGAGGTCCATCCAGATAATCCAGGATAGTTTCCCCTTCTTATGACCCTTAATTTAGTCACATCTGCAAAGAATCTTTTTTTTTTAACCCATATAAGTAACATTCACAGGTTCCAGGGATCATGATCTTTGGGGGGCCACTTTTCAGTTTAACAAAGAGGGACAGGCTAGAGCATGGGGGAGAGACTTTGATGTCACTGGTCACTGTCCTAGGACAGGCTCCCTGTAAGCAGACCCTGGCTGAGGATTCGTGTGCACCAGGTTTATTAGGGAAGTTCTCCCAAGAGGAACTAGGAAGAGTGGGAAAAGTGGGTCAGAGAAGCGAAAGGAGCTAGTTATGTCAAACTGGAAGCCCCAGTCTCAGGCTACTCCCACAGGGAGATTTAAGGAGAAAAACCTCTGATGAAATGGACTCTCACTTTTATCCAATCCTATTTCCTTCCTTTCCCTTCCTGAGGAAATTTTTGTCGTAAATTTGATAGGTTCCTTCTTGTCCACCTCAAAAATGTTTATAACATATGTTTGTGCCCATAAGCAATGTAATGTCTTATTTTTTAAAAATTGTAATAATATAAATAAATTATATTGATTTTATAGATCTTTCTAGCTCCTTTGTTTTTTTATCACTCAGTGTAGGGTTTGGGGGATCTGTCATATAATATGTATATTTTTCAATTTAAATAAAAACCGCAGAGCTGTCCTCCAAATGGCCTTGCTAATGTATCCCTTGACATGCAGCATGTATGTTCTTATGCCCTCACATCCTCAAAGAGATGAGTATTAGACCTTTGAATTTTTTCCAAAGCAAGGGGAGTGAAATGGTATCCTGCTGTTTTCATTTGTTCTTCCATGAATGCTTAGGAAGTTGAGCCTCTTTTCAGATGTTCATTGAGTTTCCTCTTCTGTGATTATCCCTTCATATCTCTTACCTTGCCTTCTGCTGGGCTGACTGTCTCTCTCTTGAGTTGTAGAAGGTCTTCATGTACTCTGGAAACTACTTTTTTTCCATTATATATTTCAAATAATTTCTAATCGGTTACTTTTTGTGATGCTATTTTAAATATTTATATTTTCATTTATCTGAATTTATTTTGGTACATATTATGGGACAGAAACCTAATTTTATTCTTTTACAACAGAAATTATTGTCCCAACATCATATAGATGTAGTTTCTAGGCTCTCCAGTCAGTTAGTTTCATCTATTTTTTCATTGCTGTACAAATACCACCCTCTTTTCATGATTACAACTTTGTCTTTAGAGCCTGTTGGTTAAATCATGTCCCTTACCTCTTGTTGTTGTTCTTTATAAATGTGTTGGCTTTTCCTGATGGGATATGTGAGATGAAGGCTAGAAATCTTGCAGCCATTTTATTCCCAGAGGGATGTCAGCCTTATTGGAAGCTGATGCTATGGAAGAGAGCGGAGATGGGAAGACACTGAATCCTTGATGACATTGTTGCTGAATCACCTACTCTCATCCTGCCTCTGGAGGTTCTGTTTATCTGAGCTAGTAAGTCGACTTTGTTGTCAACTAATTTAAGTGGGTTTTTCAATAACTTGTAACTACAGCTTTCTCTTTCACTTGGCATATCTTTTTCTGTTGAATTGTTTTCCAGCTGTGTCATTATGTTTGGTGTACTTCTTGTAATCTGCATTTATTTGGATATTTAAAGTGTAGTCTGAATGTCTGTCTTTTAATAGACAGTGTTAACTCTTCTCATTTGTGTGATTACTGTGATTATTTGGACTTAATATCTAAAATGTTTTGCATTTTCCATATATCATTTCTTGGCTTACCTTTTCCCTGCTTTTTGTGAGACTGATTGGTTTTTCTTCTCTCATTTGCCCTCTAATGATTTATAGTTATATATTTTGTTTCCGGCCTTTAGACTTTTCCTATTTTTTTAAATATAATTTATTTAGTTTTGGCTGTGCTGGGTCTTTGTTGCTTTGTAGGGGCTTTCTATAGTTGTGTTGAGCAGGGGCTACTCGTCATTGTGGTGCATTTCTCATTGTGGTGGCTTCTTTTGTCATGTAGCGCAGGCTCCAGAGTGCGGGTTCAGTAGCTGTGGTGCAGAGGCTCTGGGTGCTCAGGCTCAGTAGCTGTGGTGCAGAGGCTCTGGGTGCTCAGGCTCAGTAGCTGTGGTGCACAGGCTCTGGGTGCTCAGGCTCAGTAGCTGTGGTGCACGGGCTTAGTTGCTCTGAAGCTTGTGAGATCTTCCCTGACCGGGGATTAAGCCTGTGTCCCCTGCTTTGGCCGGCGGATTCTTATCCACTGCATCACCAGGGACATCCCCTAGTTTTTAATATACATACTTCACCTTATATTTTTCTAACAAAACCTGAGGTTAATCAATAACTTTGTCCTCCTCCTGAATAAAATTAGGGATTTTATTCACTATAATTTTATCTCCCCCAACTGAGGTTCCTGTTACTATTTCTAGCATTTTGATGCTCCCATGTTTTTAAACCTCCTCAAACTGATGATGATGATTCAATACTTATTTAGATCATAATTATTTCTTTGCTTACCCTTACCGTTGAAACTGTTTTTAGCCATTCCTTTTTCTGAGATGATTTTCTCTATTTTCCTCACTCTTAAGTGACATTAAATTGGGTATAGAATTCTAGGAGTAACAACCCCAAGGTATCTGGATTTAGTAAGCTCCATTTCACCAAATTCTATCCCTCCTAGGAATGATTCTCTTTCATCATTTTTTCAAAGGGACATGCTAAAATATATGAAAATTTGTAAAATAAATGAACATTTGTATACCCTTAAGTACACTGATAGCCTTAAATCTAAACCTGTTGAGAGAGGAAAGAGAAATATTCCACACTAGAATCCCCTTGGATGATGTGTTTTCTTAGCACTTTGAAGATATAATTCATTGTTTCATGGTGTCTATGATGATGGATACTCTGTTGCTTATCCGGTAACCATTATCCTGTAAGTGTCTATAATTTCACTAAATTAGCATTTTTTATTTTTTTCTTTGTAGATAACAGGTTTATTTATCCTGCTTGGGGTTTAGTGTGCTTATTCAATGTAAGGCCATATGTCTTTCCGAATTTCTGGAGAAACCTTAGCCATTATTTCTTTAAATAGCATCTCTTTTCTAGTCTGTGTATTCTTTATTTTGAAACTCTTATTAGAGATGTATATTGTGGCTTCTCAGCCTCTACTCTACATCTCTTAAATCCTCTCTCATATTTTATACCTCTGTGATTTTTTTAGCTCTTTTGTCCTATTCACAAATTCCTCCTTCAATTATATCTAGTAATTGTTTAATCTGATCATTGATTTTTAAAAATTATATATTATATTGTTCAATTCTGTAATTTTCTATTTGGTACCTGTCTCAATCCCTCTATCTTTTATAATAATCTGGGTTTTTTTGCTTTATAAATCTAATCATTTTAAAATTTCTTTACATTCTACAAGCATACCTATTTTGAAGACCCCTTCAGATTTCTGTATAATTTTTATTATATTAAAGTTTCTCACTTGTGTTTGTTTAATATATCTGCTGATTATTCCTCATAGACTTGCTTGCAAAGTTTGCAGTTTTGCAGGTGAGAAATTGTTTTATGTGGGAGTCCTTTATATGCTTCAATTGTGGAAATGTTCCTGTGGTATGATTGAAATTACCTCTGCCATGTCTAAGGGATAAATAGTTCCTGGACCAGATTTTATGTGAGCTTCTAGGCTCAAGACATTCATATCATTCTGATTATATGAGAATACCTGTCCACATATAACACACAGACTAGAGGTTTAGCTATCTCATGGGTGTGTATTTTCATCACAGTTCAAGTCAAGTGGCCCACTTTTGTGCCTAATATTTGGGTCAGCAAGCAGAATTTTTCCTCTAATCCCAGTTCCAAGTAAAGAAGCCCTTTCTTTACTCCTGGCTTCATTTAAGCAGCTTAGTTCCAATATCTCTGCTATTCAAAAGACTGCAGCTTTTATATCCCTCCGTAGGTGAGAATTAAAATTACAGCCTCTTTAAAGACTGTGTGATTCCATTTATATGGAATTCTGTAAAAGGCAAAAATACTGGGACAGAGACATATCAGTGGTTGCCAGAGACAAGAGGTGGTGGAACAGATTACCTGCAAAGGGGAGAGGGGAGTTTAGTGGGTGATGAAACTGACTTATGCTTGACTGGCATAATGCTTACATAAGTGAACACATTTGTCAAAACTCATAGTACTGTATATTTAAGAAGATGAATTTTACTGCATGTAAATTATACCTTATTTACATTTTAAAAAGACACAAGATTGCATATTCAATTCAATATGCTGCTGCTGCTGCTAAGTCACTTCAGTCGTGTCCGACTCTATGTGACCCCATAGATGGAAGCCCACCAGGCTCCCCCATCCCTGGGATTCTCCAGGCAAGAACACTGGAGTGGGTTGCCATTTCCTTCTCCAATGTGTGACAGTGAAAAGTGAAAGTGAAGTCGCTCAGTCGTGTCCGACCCTTAGCGACCCCATGGACTGCAGCCTACCAGGCTCCTCCATCCATGGGATTTTCTAGGCAAGAGTACTGGAGTGGCTTGCCATAATTGTTGATAAATCTAACACACACACAGAAACAACTCAGCCTCTAAGGCATTTGCTTAGATGGGTTCGCCCACTGGCCATCGACTGAGTCTCCTCTTCACTCAAACATCCACAGACTTATTTAGCTTCTAGTCTTGGTTTTAGATTTAATTTTCAATATTTTACCATGAGTTTGGATCAGGAAAGGGACTCACCACACCAGCTCAGATCACTCCCTTGATAGGTACCCCGTCATGCCTGCTTCAGGCCACTGCACTGCTGGACATGAAGTCCCCTGATGGGCCTCAGTACCCAGAAAAAATAATGCATTTTCCAAGCAAGCAGCATGGGCCATCCTGGGTAGCCATGATTGCCCTGCTCTCTTGGTCTAGGTGCTGGGTATTTGTCTTTCCCTTTCTTCCCCAGGGTTCTGCCTCTGATGTCCTTAAAGTGCACTGTGTCCGCATGGGTAGGGTCCTTCCTGCAGCTGGTGAGGACCAGATTGCCCTGGAGCGATGCTGCTATAGTCGGTGCAGCATCCATCTGTGCTCAGTGCCTCAACAAGCCCCTAGGGCTTGACTCAGTGTCCACGAGGCATCAGCACTGACATCTGCTTCAAGTGCATGCAAGGTGCTCAACAATTTGAGCAAATAATGGCATTGCATTTGGCAAAATTAGGAGCCGCGTCACTGAAAATAACTCCAAGAGGCGGTATAACTTTTGTTTTAATAATTCACATTGGCTCATGAAATTTGCTAAAGCTACTAAGATCCAAAACTGATTAAGAGTGAAGTGGTTAGAAACTTACAAATCCTTGTCTATGTCACTGAAGATGCGCTTTCCAAGCCTCGTGTAAAGATAAATGGAATCATTTTCTTAAAAAATCATTAGAAAGTATATAACTAATATATCATTTCTTCAAATTTTTTAGAGCATGGTTAAATTTTTAGAGCAATGCAACATTATGGCCTTTATAAAACACACAGATTTACTTCTGCTTCATTGACTACGCAAAGCCTTTGACTAAGTAGATCAGAGCTAATTGTGGAAAATTCTTAAAGAGATGGAACTAACAGATCACCTTACCTGTCTCCTGAGAAACCTGTATGCAGGTTGAGAAGCAACAGTTAGAACCTTACATGGAACAACTGACTGGTTCCAAATTGGGAAAGAAGTACAATAAGGCTGTGTATTGTCACCCTACTTATTTGACTTCTATGCAGAGTACATCATGTGACATGCCAAGCTGGATGAAGCACAAGCTGGAATCAAGATTGCCAGGAGAAATATCAACAATCTCAGATATGCAGATGACACCACTCTAATGGAAGAAAGTGAAGAGAAACTAAAGAGCCTCTTGATGAGAGTGAAAGAAGAGAGTGAAAAGCTGGCTTAAAACTCAACATTCAAAAAACTAAGATCGTGGCATGTGGTCCCATCACTTCATAGCAATAGAAGGGGAAAGCGTGGAAGCCATGACAGATATTTTTCTTGGGCTCCAAAATCACTGTGGACAGTGACTGCAGCCATGAAATTAAAAGACACTTGCTCCTTGGAAGGAAAGCCGTGACAAACCTAGACAGTATATTAAAAAGCAGAGACATCACTTTGCCAACAAAGGCTCATACAACCAAAGCTATGGTTTTTCCAGTAGTCATGTATGGATGTGAGAGTTGGATCATAAAGAAGGCTGAGCGCCAAAGAGTTGATGCTTCTGAATTGTGGTTCTAGAGAAGACTCTTGAGAGTCCCTTGAACTAAAGGAGATCAAACCAGTCAACCCTAAATGAAATCAACCCTGAATATTCATTGGAAGAACTGATGCTGAAACCAAATCGCCAATATTTTGGGCACCTGATGTGAAGAGCCAACTTACTGGAAGAGACCTTGATTTTGGGAGAAATTGAAGGCAAAAGGAGAAGAGGGAGGCAGAGGATGAGATGGTTAGATAGCGTCAACAACTCAATGGACACGAGTTTGTGCAAACTCTGAGTGATAGTGAAGGACAGGGAAACCTGGTGTGCTGCAGCCCACGGGGTCACAAAGAGTTAGACACAACTTAGTGACTGAACAACACAACGATAAAACACCCAGCGACATATGAGAGAGAGGGAAAAAGTGGGTAGGGGTAAGGGGGAGAATCTTAGAATGTGAAGAACCTGCTAGGGATGATCCAGTATGGCCCTCTGATTTTACTGCCAGGGAAATGAGGCTCAAAAAAGGAGAGAAACCTATCCAAGGTCACACAGCTGACCAGTAGACCAGTATAGTAGGCCGATAGAGCTCAGGTCTCCCAAGTTCTAGTTTAGGACTTGTCCCACTGGGCCTCTCTACCTCAAGGCAGGTGGGGCTTGCTGGGGGAGTCTTGGGACAGCATCCTTCAGACTTTCTGGATCCTGACCCTGGGGCGAGAGAGCGCATATGGGTAAGAAAGAGGTAAGGGTGAAGGCACGGCAGGCACCAGCCAGCATCTGGCATGAAACGGAGGCTCCTTCTCTTAGCTGCTCCTTTAACACAACCAGGAGAAGAGGACGTCAGGCCCTGAATGTCTGAAGCACTGATGCTCTCAGGAAATGACCTTGGTACCCAGGTCACTGCACTCACTGATGAGGTGAAGTGTTCATTGCTCTGTCATGTCCAACTCTTTGAGACTCCATGGACTGTAGTCTTCCAGTATCCCCTGTCCATGGGGTTTCCCAGGCAAGGATATTTGAGTGGGTAGCTCTTCCTGTCTCCAGGGGATCTTCCCACCCAGGGACTGAAGCCAGGTCTCCCTCATTGCAGGCAGAGCCTTTACCGTCTGAGCCACCAGGGAAGCCCATGCTCACTGATGAAGCTGCTTTAATAAAGACATGGCTGACTGAAGGGGAAGTCTGCACTCTCCCTGAGTGTGGACCTGAGTGATTGGCTCAGCCTGACATGTACTTCAGTGCTGCCCTTCACGTGTGTATAGATTCATCTCCTCTAGTCATTCAGGAGCCCTTCCAGGTTGGAGGAGGATGCAGGGGTGGTAAGACGAGTGATCTGCCCCAGCTGTGAGAGTGTTACATCACTGACATTGCTCAAAATTGCCAGGGTCTGGTGAAAGGAAAAGGCAGACTGACCTTTAGTCAGTGCTTTCAGCATTTTAAATTCTCTGCAGACAACGCGCTCCATCTTCTTTCTGGATCCACGGAGGACGCTCTCACCGCCACCAACTCCTAAGTATCACTACACAGAACCCCCTTCGTAGATCTCTGTGTGGTTACCTACTAAGAGCAGGGCTGGTCGCACGGCCACCCCTGGATGAAAGGGCAGCTGGGAAAGGAAGTACAGTAAGTCCCCTATGTAGGCATTTTCAAGTTGCGAACTTTCAAAGATGGGGACTTGTGTTCCATCAGCCTCAGGCGTGAAGGAAA
Organism: Moschus berezovskii; assembly: GCF_049115385.1. Classification (NCBI taxonomy): domain Eukaryota; kingdom Metazoa; phylum Chordata; class Mammalia; order Artiodactyla; family Moschidae; genus Moschus; species Moschus berezovskii. The sequence continues at coordinate 94,326,178 of NC_142460.1, forward strand.
TTGCAGTTTGCCTTCTGTCTCCTGTTGCTGATGACCCTTCAGCTCTGCCATCTCCCACCTCCTCTCCTCCTCCAATCAGTGGCTCTTCTTGCCTGTCCACTCATGCTAGCCCCTGTAAGCCAGCTATTGTACTGTACTACTGTACTTTTCAAGGTACTGCACTATAAGATTAAAAATGTTTTCTTCATTTTGGTATGTATTTGTTTTTTATGTATTATTTGTGTGAAAAGTATTATAAACCTGTTCCAGTACAGTACTATATAGCCGATAGTGTTAGTTGAGTACCTAGGCTAAGTTTGTCAGACTTAAGAACAAATTGGACATATGAAAGTGCTCTCAGAAATAGGAACTCGTTTGTATGTAGGAGATTTACTGTATTGACTAGTTCCAGCCTCTCCAGTGGAAGGTGGCAAGGGAAGGGTCTTGTAAGTTGCCATACCCTTCCGCTCCTGTTCCCCCAAAGGATGAGGCAGTCGCTCTACCAGCTGGTAGGCAGGGCCCAGCTATGGCCCAGCATCTTGAATTTTCTTTCCTGTCAGTGAAGACCACTGGGCCCTACCAGAGCCAGCAATATTGGACAACTGTTGCCAAGCCATCCCCTCCATCTTGACAGAGCCAGTGGGCACAGGTGCTGAAAAGGCAGACCCATAGAGATGAGGCATGAGGATATATGTTCTGGGTACCTTGAGGCTTTGAACGGTTCTAGAGATGGATCCATCCAGTGGATGGCAATTCAAATTTAAGTTTAAGAGTGTTTGAAAGAAGTTGATGTTAACATAAACATCATTAAAAATGTCCGTGACTACTAAAAAATCCCGATAGAAAAGCCGATATTTGATTGTTGCCATTGGAATATGCTTTTCTATGTCCTTATAATCAGTTACTAAAATCTAACATTCCCATGAGTGATGCTAAATATTCCCATTGAACATTCTAATAAGTCAAATTAGATTAATTTGGCGAAAGGTTTGCTTGGCAAGTTGAGTTCTGCAAACTGGCTCCCAGTGAATTGGTTACTTAGCCTTCTGTGAACTGGCATCTGCTGGGTTGACCTAGGCTCACCTTTTGGATGGAGATGGGAGGGCTGGAGTTTAAGTCAGAGTCCTCGGATTGAGAGCAGACACTGTGTTTAGAGAGTGGGGCTGGGACCCAGGCCCTGAATGGTCCTGGTGTTATTGCAGCTGCCAGGGTGAATGTGCACAGTATCAGCTTGACCAAAGTGAATTTGTTGTTTAACTTCCAAAGGATATTGTTGGACAAATTTACTGCAGAAGACATTTTGGTGATGATCATTGGAGCCATTTTGAAGGGTTTAGAAGCCTTGAGAGTCTTTTTCCTTCTCAGGAAGAAAAGGGTTGACGCTTAAGACTCCCAGGGGATGCTTGGGAGATTATTTGCAAAGGTGTTGAGGACCTGAATCTGGGCAAGATGACCAGATTCCAGAAAGGGCCAGAGTGAAAAGGAGGTGAGTGAGACAGCTGCACCCATTTCTAGTAACTGATCTTGGAAGAAAATGTGTGGAGTTGTACCAACTGCTAGCCTGCTAAGAGGGGCCCTGAGAGCTCCTGTGAAGGGAGTAGGATGAGTGGGGGTCCTGGAGCAAGCAAAACCCAACTTTATGGTGCATCTCCAAAGGACATAGTCACACTCAGGCCTTGTTAGAATCTCGATAGTGGATGCAAAAAAACTATGTCCTGTTTGTTCATTTTGCAAATGATCACAAAATGTTAGGCATGTGTACAGGAGTGGCTGGGGTGCAGCTGTTGGGTAAAGGAGGATGATTTGTCAGTTCTAGAGCATTGCTGAACTGGTCCATTTCTAAAAACAAAATACATATTCATTGATTGATTTGACTATTAGTTACAGTTTTGCCTGCCAATTCATACAACTATTGAGAACAGAATAAGACATGCTTAATCATTGTTGACATTTTTTCTTAGTGAGTGTTGGCAGAGGTTAGAAGTTTTATAAATATTTTTTCTGGGTAAGGAGGCTTTTCCCGGCTGGGGATAGGGAGTTGCTTCAGTGTAAAGAATCTAAGAGCTTGGACAACACAGGCTTATGGTGTGCAGCAATGGGCTAAGCAGGGTTTTATTAGATTACTGTGTCTGAGGAATTGGAGACAATTCAAGGCCCTAGAGGGGGAGATTCATGGTGCTATCTGGATGGCTGGGGCCACTTGTGTCCTGGCCAGACCTGAGATCCTGAGCTGTTACTCCATGGCCTCCACACTCAGCATTTAGTAGTTATTAATCAAGCTTCTTTGCTGCAACAGTGGAAAGCCATTTTGTTAATTTAATCCAAAAAAGAGACTTTGGCACGCCACTCCAGTACTCTTGCCTAGAAAATCCTGTGGATGGAGGAGCCTGGTAGGCTGCAGTCCGTGGGGTCGCTAAGGGTCGGACACGACTGAGCGACTTCAATTTCACTTTCACACAATGGAGAAGGAAATGGCAACCCACTCCAGTGTTCATGCCTGGAGAATCCCAGGGACTGGGGAGCCTGGTGGGCTGCCGTCAGTGGGGTCGCACAGAGTCGGACACGACTGAAGTGACTTAACAGCAGTAGCAGCAGAGCTTAGAAAGTAGGCCAGAACAGAGAAGACTAGCAGTGCTCAGTTTCACAGCCAAACTGCAGCCCAGAACCAGGCTGGGGAAGATGCTATTGTCACATCTGCTGGGAAACACAGAGCTTCAGCTGGCATCCCTTCTGGCCCACCACCGTTACCACCCCAGGATGCTGAGCATGCGGGACAGTTGGCTGTGCTGCTACTGCTGCCTCTCCTTCCCCAGCACTGGTGATCACAGCCACAGATTCTGCCATCACTGGAATGCTTTCTCTGTTGACCCTATTGTTTTTCATCGTCAGATCCTGGCTCATGTCTGGGACACTTAAATCTGATTGGCTGAGTCCAAATCATGTACTCCTGACCTTGCTACAAGGGAGGCTGGAAAAACACAAATCTAGCCTTCTTGGCTCCACAGTGGAGGAGGGCTCTGCTTCCTATCGTGACGCATAAGGTGGTAAATTCACAAGCATGGGGGAAGCGTTCCAGATGCCAGGCCGTCAAAACAACAGCAATTACCAGACAAATGTCCTCCACAGTTAGTTCCTGCCTGGAAAATGATGTTTTAAGAGAAAAATACCTGGAAAGCATGTGGAAATTTGACCTGGGATGACTGATTTGTCGAGAGATCAAAGGAATGTCTACAAAAAACGTCGAGTGGAAAATAACATCAAAGCAGGAGGAAATACAACTTAAGAATAAGAAGACAATACAAAGCAAAAGTAGGCAAAGGAGCTAAACAGACATTTCCACCCCCCCCCCCACAAGATATCCCAATGGCCAATAAGCACGAAAAGATAGTCAATGTAATTAGCCATTAGGAAAAAGAAAATCTAAATCACGAATCTGAGCTCACTGGGGTGACTATAATTAAAAAGACAGGTAATACCAAGTGTTGGTGAGAATGTGGAGAAACTGGACCTCTGATACTTTACTAGTGGGAATGTAAAATTGGGCAAACGGACTGACATTTGGAAAACCGACTGACATTTCGTCAAGTGGTTACACATAGGGTTACTATGCTGCTGCTGCTGCTGCTCAGTCGCTTCAATCGTGTCCGACTCTGTGCGACCCCATATAGACGGCAGCCCACCAGGCTCCCCTGTCCCTGGGATTCTCCAGGCAAGAACACTGGAGTGGGTCGCCATTTCCTTCTCCAATGCATGAAAGTGAAAAGTGAAAGTGAAGTCGCTCAGTCATGTCCGACTCTTCGTGACCCCATAGACTGAAGCCTACCAGGCTCCTCCGTCCATGGGATTTTCCAGGCAAGAGTACTGGAGCGGGGTGCCATTGCCTTCTCCTAGGGTTACTATCAGTTCAGTTCAGTTCAGTTGCTCAGTCGTGTCCGACTCTTTGCGACCCCATGAATCACAGCACGCCAGGCCTCCCTGTCCATCACCAACTCCCGGAGTTCACTTGGACCCAGCAATTCTATTCCTTAGGTATATACCCAAGAGAAATGAAAACACATGTCCATGTGAAAACTTGTATATGAATGTTTATAGCATTGTTATTCATAGTAGTCAAAAGGTAGAAACAATCCAAATGTCTTTCAACTGATGAATGGATAAGCAAAATAAGATACATCTATACATGGACTAGTATTCAGCCATAAAAAGAAATGAAGTGCTGATTCATGTTACAGCTTGGATGTACCTTAAAAACGTTATGTTAAATGGAAGAAGCCAGTCACAAAAGATCACACATTATATTGATTCCAGTCCAGAATAGGCAAATCTATACAGAAGTAGCAAACTTCTGGCTGCTTAGGGCTGAAAGTAGGGGTTGGAGAGTGATAGCTTAAGTGGACAACGTTTTTTTTTTTATATATGATGAAAATGTCCTAAAATTGACTGTGTTGTTGGATACACATACCTGTGAATAGCTAAAAATCATCAAGTTGTATACTTCTAATGAGTGAATTTTGTGGTAGGTGAATTATATCTCAATAAAGCTGTTATTAAAGAAAATAGTTGCTCATTATAGAAGATGAAAGAAGCAGAAAAGTGGAACTTTACCCAGTGTTAACATTTTGGGATATTTCTTTTCACTCCTTTCCTGGGCAAAGTTTAAAATTTTTTATTTTATGTATTTTTGAAGACAATCATATTTAATTTTATGTTTTTTTTTGTTTAGTGTAAATATTTTCCATTATTACTCTCAATAAACCTTTATTACTATATCATATATTTCACCAAGTGGATGTTTTGTAAGCTCTTTGAACATTCCCCTACTGTTGAACATTTAAATTATCTCCACTTTTTCATGATCATAAATATGGTTTGATGAACATCTTTGTTTGCAAAGTTTACTCAAGGTTTTATTTATTACTATTATTTTTAATTGTAGTATAGTTGTACAATATTATATAAATTACAGGTGTGCAATATAGTGATTCACAGTTTGTAATGGTTATACCCCATTTATAGTTATTATAAAATATTGGCTATATTCCCCCAATTCTACAATATATCCTTGCAGCTTATTTTATTCCTAATAGTTTGTACCTCTTCAGATTTTCAATCATTTGTTAGGATAGATTCAGATGGTGGGATTACTGAGTTAAAGAGTTTGAATCCTTTCAAGGCTTCTGATACTTAGCACTGAGTTGCCACACGAATGAGATAAACCAATTTATTTCTAAAAAGATGTTTTAAGAGAAAGGAATCCCACACTCCACTCCCTTATGCCCTAAACTGGGTGCTCTTCTCCTCTGATCCCCTGCCATTTTCTTGGAAATGGATTTGCACTGTAACATATGCAGTCAATACTAGGGTTTTGGGTTGTTTTTTTTTTCCTACCTGGGCTCCTGAGTTGATTGCTATCTGGTAACATTCAAAATGACATATGGGATTTTTTTAAAGCAAGAATGCATAAACAACAAGGAGAGGAAGCAACAGCAACAAAATTTGGAAGCTGAGCAGCAGTTAGGAGCAGATACATTAAAAGTGAGTACTAAGTCAGAAGTGGGGAAATTTGCAAAACAACCCAATTTGGGGTTGTTTCTGTGTGATAATCAGGAACAGGACACCTGGTCTGTAAGTGAGAGCAAAGTAGCTTTCAAAAGAGGAGGACTGGTTGCAAGTCGATTTAACAAGCAGATAGATCCTAAGACCATCTGCCCCCACTCCATGCAGAGACATATTCTGCACCCCTTCTGAGACTGCTGTTCTACCTCAGGAGAGGGTAGCACAGAGGGTGCTGGATTGGGGCACCCTAGCCCTGAGGATGGCAAGGGTGCTGAACTGAAGACAGGAGGAGTTTGTGAAAGTTTAGTATTTGGATAGTGTTAGTCGCTCAGTCGTGTCCGACTCTTCGTCACCACGTGGACTGTAGCCCGCCAGGCTCCTCTGTCCATTGGATTCTTCAGGCAAGAATACTGGAGTGGGTTGCCAATGCCTTCTCCAGGGGATCTTCCCAACCCAGGGATCGAATCTGGGTCTCCTCCATGGCGGGCATATTCTTTACCATCTGAACTATTAGATGATGTCTGTTGAGACACCCAGCTTCCAGAACATGGGCAGCCAAGTGAATACACTCTAGGCTGGCCAACAGAAAATCCCTAAAGATAACAAATCAGGAACTTTGCATGAAGTATTCTGGCCAGATTACCTTACAGTGAAGCCCTCAGCCAACAAGCTATACATACATTCAGCACTTTGTGTCAGCGTTTTTATGCTTCACACTAGATATGATCAACAGTGAAGGAATATTTAATCTTCTCATTGAGGACCAGGGTATGTTTCACCATGTATCCAGGTCATTTACAGCTCTTTGTGATGTTTTACTGATGACTTGCATGTTCATTATTAAGTTGATTTCTACATATTTCTCATGTTTGTTGTCATATGTGAAAGGAACTTTTCTCCAAGTAGTTCCTAACTGATTGTTGGCTATGTATGTATGAAAGTTATGACTTTTTGTGTTTCCTTTGCTTGTACCACATTTTTGAGCTTTCTTATTAATGTTAAAAATTTTCAGCTGAATCTTGGATTTCTGAGCCAACAATTATACAATCTGCAAATTATGGTAACTGTCTCTTTTCTATAGCTGCACTTCTAATCTCTGGTTCATATGCCTTGGCCCCCAATTTTAAATGAATGTTAATTAGTACTGACAATAGTTGAAATTCTTGGCCTTGATTTAATAAGATTGCTTCTAAGGGTCTTGGCTTTAAGTATTATGTGAGAAGGTGATTGAAGAAAGATATCTTTATCATATAAAGGGAATTTTTTTTTCTTTTTCAGGAATTGATGTGAATTTTATCAAATATCTTAACATTACACATTGATATGTGCATGTGGTTTTTCCTTTGACTCACTGTTGTGGTCTATTGAATGAATAAGATTAATACCATTCCTTGAGTAACCATCTTTGCAATTGACCAGTTAGACATAGCAGCAGAATCATGAGAGGACACAGGCCCCCTGGGTGTCCATCCTCAGCAGGCAGCACCCCTGCAGACCCTCCATCCCTGTCTACTTCTGCCTGGTCCAGTAGTCCCCTAAGAACCCCCAGAAGATGGGGCAGTCATTTAGATCTCTTGCCATGAAAAGTGTGGCTCATTGACCTGAAACTTCAGTATCACCAGGGAGCTTATTCAAAATGCGGAATCTCAGATCCCACCCAGACCTACTGAATCAAAATCTGACATTTATTTAATGAGACCGTCCCAGGAGATGTGTGTGACCATGCAAGTCTTAAGAACATGGCTCCAATACAGCAGTGCAATGGCTTCTTTTAGTTTCACTTCTGCCAATAGGAAGCCCTCTAGTCCCACCCAAGAGCCACTGAGAGAAGTTCTAGGGTATTCCTCTGTGTGTATACAAGAGAAAGACAAGCAGAGACAGAGGTAAACAGAGAGCAGGCCTGAGATGAGCATACAGTGCGTAAAGCTTTTCAGCATCCCTGGGCTCTGGTTCCCCCGCTATAAGCCCAGCTCTCAGGTGCATGGGTTGAGAAAGGGCATGTCCCTGAGGTAGTGTGAGGAGGAGAACAGAGGGAGAGAGATGGGGAGAGACAGTAATAGCTTTCCCTGGGGCGGGGTGGGGGGCAGCGCCCGATAGTTTGCTTTAACCAACCACAGATGGTGATTTCTAAAGTGCCTGACTCTTTGGGGAAGGGATGCTGGCTGGTGAATGAACTCCAGATTTGATGGTTAGCAGCTGCTGTAGGCAGGATTTCCTCTAGTTTTCTTGGGACACTGCATCTGGTTAAGGAGACGTAAGAGCGAGACTGTGTGTGTGTGTGTTCTCTGGAAACTGTCCCAGCCTCTCTGCATTTGTTTCCTTGTTTGTGGAACAGACAGACATCCCTAAATCTAACCTAGGCTTTGGGTGGTGATGGTGGGGGTTGAATAGTGAGGAAAAGTTAGAAAGTTCTGTGGACTGTCATGAACTCCATAAAGCTGGTGGTGAATAAAAGTGCCCTTGACATGAATCCTAACCACAGGGGCGGGGATGCAGGGTCCTCATCTCCTGACAATTTCCCATGTTTCTCCAGAAAACTCCAAATGGAACCAGGGAAAATGGAATTGGTAGCGCAGAGAGTGCAGCTGTCTTTTCAACTGACACTCTAGGTTTATATAAGAAAGAGCCATGGTGCAGAACAGCTTTTTAACTTTGGAATATAGATTGGGTTGACTTCAAAGAAGCTTGCATATCAAAAGCATTTTGCTATTAAATTTTACAAGGGAGACCAGGAACCATCATTTAAGACAGTACTAGGAAGAGTGACTTGATGGTGCAGCTCTGATAGTACCAGAGAAGGGAAAGATCAAAGAGTGTGATTAATCAGTTGCTTTACAGACAGGAGAGAAATGGAGAGGTATAGGAGAAACATTCTTGCCAAAGAATCTCAAACCTGGGAAAGACTATTTGAAGAAGTAAATGAGGAAGGGTATAACATTTCTTCAACTTCTGCCACCAGCTAGGCACTGTGCTAAATGCTCTAAAGCCATTGCTCTAACATCAATGTTCTCATGAATTAGTTAAGTGACAGAGTTGGGCTTCAAGTTCGATGTGTTAGACGCGAGTCACACCCAAATACAACATTCTGCCTTAGCCTCACACATAAAGCAGTTCTCCTCAAACTAATTTTAAATCACTGCCGATCTTGTTTAAATGCAGATTCTGATTCAGAACGTCTGGGAGGAGTTCCAAGATTCTGCAGTTTTAACAAGTTACCAGGTGACGCTGATACTGCTGGTTCATGAACCACAGTTACAAAAGCAAAACCTTTGAGATTGTCTGTTCTAATTATTCCCAACCTTAAATGCACACCAGCGTTACCTGGGGTTCCCGCGTCCAGGTAGTTTTTGGAAGTTCTCTAGTTTAATGTTGGTTGTCAACCTTTAGAATTACCTTCTCAACAACATGGGGAGTACCTATACTTAAAGCACAGAGTACAAATGTTATAGATCTTGAAATTATTAAAATATATATAATAAAATTGAAAGATAGAATTGGAGAAGTCAACACAGATTTTAAAGCAGATTGATAGTGATAAGAGAATACACTGGAAGAACTAAAAAGAGCCATATAACTAAATTGTTAGTTTGTATTCTAGACCAATATTTGGGGGAACTGCATAGACAGCACACACAAAAAAGAGCATGGAATTTGGAATCAGACAGCTATGGAACCTAACACTTGTCAATACTTTTTAGTGACAGTGTGGCAGTGAGCGAGGCAAATGCCTTAACCTCTCTGAGTCCTTATTTCCCTCCTCTGAAAGCAGGATTAATAACCGCTAGCTTATCATGTCATTACAAGTGAAACACTTCCTAGAAGAACCAGCCAGCACAATCCCCGGCATTTAGTAAGGATTGAATAAATGGCAGATGTCATTAGAGAGGGCACTGGATGGCTTGTGAGAGAGAACAAGCCAGATCCCCATGAGATCCCTCCACCCTGAGATTCCTCTGGGAATCTTTGGGAGCAGAGATTGGACCTGTGTACTGAGCTCAGGGTCTTGTCCGAAAGCCGGGGGATTCCGAGTCCTGAGCCCTCCACTCCATTCCTACTGTGGGGACCACAAGGTTGAGGGTAGGGTGCCCTCTTTCCCACTTTGCCAGCTGGATGCTGAGGATTATCTGGGCCACACTGTGAGTCAGGGATCAAACGGGAGAGAGACAACATGGTCTAGAACACACTTTCAGAGGAGCGTTAGGAGGCTGGGGAAATGACTGTGAACTATGACCTCTGAAACTCTTGGCCACTAGCAGTCCCCAAAGGGCAAGCCATCATATAGCAGCTTTCCCACTCAGCACCCGTGGGACATGCAGATTTCCAGCTCAGACGGTGACCTTCTGGCCAACCGCCCAGCAGGCAGCATGGAGGGTACCCAGGGCAATGACGTGATGGCGAATTCTCAGCCACGGGCGTCATGGCACAGCCCTGATGGATTCTCCAGCCCAGACACCCAGGCAGACGCTGTGCTCTCCCAGGGCCATGACCACGAGCCATTTATAAAGGCAGCTTCCACATAATCACGCCACAGTCCTTGCAAGGACACAACCTGCCACAGAGCCAGAAACCTACACCCCACATGCTCTGCCTTAGAGCAAACATCATAGCTGAGGAGATGACGTGATTTTTTCCCCCTCTAAAGCATTTAACTGTGAGTAGCTGAGTTCCAAAGGGCTTCCCAGGTAGCTCAGTGGTAAAGAATCCACCTGCCACAGGAGATGCAGGCTCGACCCCTGCATCAGCAAGATCCCCTGGAGAAGGAAATGGTGTCCCATTCTAGTGTTCTTGCCTGGGAAATTCCAAGGACAGAAGAGCCAGGTGGGCTACAGTCCATAGGGTCGCAAGAATCAGACATGACTTAGCAACTAAACCACCTGTGACGAGGGTCCAAGGCCAACCTCAGCTCCCTTCCCCATCCAGCATGGCGTAGCTCACCCTTCTTCCTATGTGGTTCTCTTGGCTGCCCTGAGAATCAGGGGGTATATTGATTGTTAGTGTCATGAGAATCCAAACCAAACTATCTGAGAGAGAGAAAGAGAGAGGCTAAAGAAAGACCAAACACCACTGCAGGGTGCACACACCCACATGGACTCAGCAAACTGACCCTCAAGGGGCTTCTTTTCTGGTGCAGAAAGAAAGGCTAGTCTCACATATCTGAGCTCTGGTCAGCTGGGGTTGATCTGAGTTCAGAGCAGCTGAGGTTGACCCAGATCAGTGAGGGTGAGGGAGACAGGCGCTGCTTCCTCCTCATCAGGCAGATACTCCAGGAAGACTTCTGACAGCCCTCCTCTGTGCAGGGACAGGCTGGGAGCTCGGCACCTAAACTTGCCCAGGTCAGTCATTTTGTCAGGAGACGTCAAGTATGAGCATGAGGAGGGAAGAGACCGGATATCTCATCTACCAGAGGTCTTTCTGGTCCCCCCTAAATCTTCCTGGATGAAGGCCTGCTGGACTAATGAGGTTTATTCTAGCATCTCCAAAGGACAGGACCCAGCAAGAGCCCCCTGGGCCAAGACAGAGGAAAAGACTTTTCATCCACCTCTCTTATATTTTCAGGATACTTATTTCCACACCATCATATTATATAAACATGAGAGTTTCTTCTTCAAGATTTCTAAGCACTAACAAATGTAGAGCATATTAAAAACTCATGATTCAAAGCGCATTGGTTACCTATATATAATAAAATCAGCAAGCTTTACATATCGAAATTAGGTGATGGTCTAGAATAATTATTAGGCTAGAAATGCAAAATAGCCTCACACACATACTAAATGTTTGTTAAACAAAATAGCTCACAAATGTTTTCAATAGACAAAGGAACGCCCCCCCCACCCCCACATCAATTGGTTTACATGGTAAGTACTTCTCTCGGGGTTCTTTTCTATTAATGTAATATTCTGTTGTTTCCTGCTGTCACCCCAGCACCTGTCACAGTCCCAGACACACAGTGTGTGATCACTAAAATATGTTTAAATGAATGTCTACTTCAATGTGTCTGTGCTCCCGTAATTCTGCTTTGCTAGGCCATTTCCTCCTTGAGGACAAGGCCTGTATGGTCATCTCCTCTGTTTTACCGGCTTCTAGCTAAGTGCCTGACACTTAATCATAACTCAAGTTGTTTTTCTTTTGGTGAATACAATAAATAGCATGACTAATAGAAGTATGGCGGGGTGGGGATAGGCGATTCCTAGACCAGAGGCCTGTCCAGAATTTCTATGTTGGAAAGACTTGGGGTAGAAAACCATCATGAATGTCCAGTGATTTGTCTCAAACTGATACATGTCAATGAAATTAAAAGATGCTTGCTCCTTGGAAGAAAAGCTATGACCAACCTAGACAGCATATTAAAAATCAGAGCCATTACTTTGCCAACAAAGATCCATCTAGTCAAAGCTATGATTTTTCCAGTAGTCATGTATGGATGTGAGAGTTGGACTGTAAAGAACCCTGAGCACTGAAGAATTGATGCTTTTGAACTGTGGTGCTGGAGAAGACTCTTGAGAGTCCCTTGAACAGCAAGGAGATCCAACCAGTCCATCCTAAAGGAAATCAGTCCTGAATATTCATTGGAAGGACTGATGCTGAAGCTGAAACTCCAATACTTTGGCCACCTGATGCAAAGAACTGATTCATTGGGAAAGACCCTGATGCTGGGAAAGATTGCGGGCAGGAGAATGGGATGGCAGAGGATGAGATGGTTGGATGGCATCACCGACCTTATGGACTTGAGTTAGAGTAAACTCTGGGAGTTGGTGATGGACAGGGAAGCCTGGCATGTTGCTGTACATAGGGTTGCAAAGAGCAACTGAGCGACTGAACTGAACTGATACTTGCCAAATGGATGTTCTTTTTACTTAGAGTATATGTATCTGAGGTAATCAGTGGATATTGATAGGGGGTAAAGACTTCTCAGGTCTCCTTTGGCTGTGCCATCATCAAGCTGAAGGGATTCCACTGGGCACTGAAGGCTGGAAGCCCGTGGGAGTGGGGGGAGGGGCGCGTGGGGAGAGCAACCTCTCCACACCCATTGCATGACCCACAGGCCTGCAGCAGGGGCTACGAGGAGCATGTACTCCAGAGGCTGTGGCCTGTTCCTTAGAATACTTACAAGAAAACAGAGGAAATGACACAAATCCACCGTGAAAAATCAAGTGCCACTGAGATGGTGAGATGAGACAATACAAATAGATAGGATATGGGCCCTGTTAGAGGTCACCTCAGAGGCGAAGAAGAAACTTGGCAGAAGGCCTCTGCTCTGAATTGAGGCCATTTGTTATCTGTTTGGATTTCAGCACCATGGACCCATAAATAGAGATGGATGTCAAGAGAGAAAAAGGGATAAATATAAGTTACAGATGGAGTTGAAATAAACAGAAGAGGTGATTGATGAGAGAGAGACTAGAAAACCAAAAGGCATGTGAGAAAATAGATGATGAGAAATTATGGAAAGTGAGGGAGCAGGGAGGCGAGAAGTGGTTAGAGTGAGAGTTTCCAGCCAGATTTCAGGCCAACTCCCCCGGCCCCTTAGACCAGCACTGCTCCTCACGTGTCTTAGCAGCCTCGCTGGGGTTCCAGGGAAGCATGGACCCTGTGCCAGTCATCTGTCCCAAAAGCCCCCTGCTCCTCACAGCCCGGGTCTCCGCAGAGCCCTGCAGATCCTGGCTTGCTGGCCTGAGACCTAGAGTGATGGAGCCGCTCTAGTGTGGACCCCTCTCTGTTCTGCTTGATTCTTCCTCTTCCACCCTTCCTTCCTCCAGCTCCCCTCCTACCACCACCTGCAATCCTGAAATGCCCACTCACTAGTTTGATCTCAATCAAGGAGTCAGATCACTCTCTGCCTTTGCTGCAAATGGTAAAGATGGGATGTCCAAGATTGAAAGCAGGACCTGACAGGACCAAGTTCCCCTCCAGAGGGATAGTTACATGGTGGATTATGGGGAAAGTGTACAGGAGAATTAAAAGGCTCTGTAAGTGCAAAGACAGTTGTAGGGTCAGAATTTTCTTCCCCAACTGCTGTCAAAACAGTAATGTAATCAAATGAGAAGAAAGACAGTAAACAGGTATTTATTTATTCAGATGGAAACTTGCACAAAGTCCCAAATTAAATTGACCAGAAACCTTGAGTACTGTGGAAACTGAAATTCAGTGAGGGCTTGAGAAGTGTCTTTTTAGGCAGAATTGAGAGAGGCCAGGAGGGGAGTCAGGAGACCCCATACTCAGCACTGGGAGTAACCTAACAATTCAAGCCCCTCCCTGGCTACAATTGCTCTGCCTTTCAAATGACGGGACTGGTCAGTAAATCATCTTGAGTCGTCCCTGTTTTACTGTTCTACCCCAGAACAAAGAAAGCGGATAAAAAAGTGACTCCAGCCCAAATCTATTGATACAAGGATGATCGGGCTCAAGTGGGATCAAACGGGCACTTCATGCCAATGGTGGCGGTTCATTAGAACAACGTTGATAACCCAGTGGGTGCGGTTCTGGTTGTCTTCAAGTCCAAACTGGGGAAAGAGAGGGCTGGGCAAACAGAAATGAAGCAGAGAGATGGGAATAAAGACGACCAGAGGAAAAGTGTAGTCAGGCAGAGAATGGGTAATTTTGCACCAAACTCTTCCCTCTCTATGGGACCACAGGCACATGGGCGGCTTGTCCCCGCGCTAGGGTCTCCCACTATCTCCAGTTTGAGGCCTGCCCCCTTGTGATTGTAGCTCTGATACAGGAGATAGATACAGGGCTCCAGATTAGACGTTTACAACTGGCCTCCTGTTTACATTTCATGGGGCACGAAGAAGCTGTTAGCATTTCCTGAGACAAGAGACAGGTGGGCTCCAGTTAAGGCATTTACAACCAGCCTCCTGTTTGTCCTCTGAAGTGGAAGTAGCAACAGAAACAGGGTAAATAGCCAGTGTTTATCTCTTGTAAACACCTTAAAGTAATAGTCATGGCAGTTGTCAAGATAATAGTCATGGCAAGAACAAAGAGAGATAAAACCCTATTTGAGTAAAGGATTAAGGGACCTCCATTCCCCTCTCCCCTGACTTTTTGGGACAAGGAAGAGACTACACATGCACGGAAAGAATCCTTGTGGGTCAGAAGTCAAGGGACAACTCCAGCCATAATAACTCTTGCTTCTCCTCCCAGAAGCCTTCACTTTGAGATCCATCTTGGCTGCGAGGTGCGTACACACCCAGGGGAGGGTTCCAGGGAAGGTCAGGCGTGGAAAAAGAAATGGTAATTGACCTGAAGGAAGACAAAAACAGGGAAGAACTGACCTATATAAGTGACTTAACTACCTTTCACTGCACCCTCATTAGAGGGGAACCCACACCCTTTCTCTCCTGATGCGCGTCTCTGCCTTGTTTCTGTCTTAACAAACCGTCTCTGTGTCGTCTCCCTTCCATTTCAGAGGACAAACACAGCATAACTTGTGTTATGTCTCTAGTAATAAACTTTGTACCTGCATTTACAGTTTCTGCCCCCGAGATAAATATATTTTTCACTCGGGGCAAAGATCTAGGGAAAAAAGCTTCTAGCCTCTAGCCCTTGCTAGTCTAGTGGCTAGGATTCCTGGTTTTTATCCCAGGTTCAGTTCCTGGGCAGGAAACAAAGATCTCACGCATTTCATGCCTCTGCTCACTGCTGCCTCGCCAAGATCAGTTCTATTTTTAGTATCAGTTTACTAGATTTACAAAAACTACACAAAACACTTTCAAAAGAATTGTATTACAACAGCATTTACATTAATTTGAGAAATAGTAGTGCTTTTATATCTAAGAAATATTTATTTACATTTCAGGCAGAGTGATAAGCACTCAGCATACAGTGATGAAGGAAATGGACCTCCCAGTCTTGCTGACACAAGGTTAATAAAATAATCACAGAGATAATTAAGATTTCAACGGTGTCAATTGCCACTGGGGAGCAGAACATGGGGCAATGTGGGTATATGATCGGATTTGCCTGGGTGGAGGGCAGGGAAGACAAGACTTACCCAAGGAAATCCCAAAGAGCTGAAAGCTGAAGGAAGAGCCTTAAGAGAGAATTAGGTGAAGAGATGAGTGAATTTCAGAGAGAGGAGATAGCACAGGCACAAAAGCCTGTGTCATCATCCTCTTTACCCCTCTTCCTTCTGAACTATTAACCATGACCCTGTGAAGGCAGGATCTGCTTCTGGTTATCTCTAAGCTCAGTGGAGGATCCAGTTCTTGCAGGCACTCAATAAATCCTTGAATTGAATTAAACTAATTATTACATCCCAGTTAGACCCACCCACCTATTCCAGCTTTTGCTGACCCCAGGGCAGTCTGCCCTGCCCTCCTGAGCTTGGGGACAGGGAACCCTCAAGGACTGCACCGTTATGAGCCATGTTTCAAGTGGTTTGTGCAGCCTCGGCCCTTCTGGCCTGTGGCAGATACTGTCTGCAGGCTGGTGTCAATATTTGCCAGTCGTGCTGCAGGCAGAGCCTAAGCAGTGTGCTCTTTAGAGGCTGCCCTTGCAAATGGTGACCAAATGATGCCACCGGGAAAAGTCTTTGCTTAACCAAGCCCAGAGCAGCTTCTGCTGTGAGCAGATCCTCTGACCACCGACAGGCGGGTGTCTCCCACCTCCTCCTCAGGTTTAGACAGAGCACCAGAGTTCCAGAGATGCTGGAGAGAGAGGCACCGGAGTCGGCCTGGTCTTGCTGCAAATGCGAATCTTCTGTTACTAGGCATTTGCACCTGGTGGCTGAGGACACAAAGGCGCTGTCTGCCACAGAGGCCTGTACAAGTCAGTCAGTCAGTGGAGTGGGTGAAAAAGTACAGCTTACTTTTCCCTTGACTGGGGAAGGATGGAGCTTGTCCTTTTTGCTCTGAGCCCTCTGGGGATGCCACCAGGTGCAGCCGTCCCTAACCAGCTGGAGACAGCAGGGCCCCCTTCACCTTGGAGAGGTGGGGAATGTACCATGATGGGATAGGGGGAGAAATACATACCCTGGGTTCACACGAGAATCCCAGGTTCCTGCAGGCCTATTTGCTCCACACTGTGCTCAGCCCATGTCGCCTGACAGCACCTAGTAACTCATGACTGTGATCAAGACTTGAGTTCACTGGAATCCACAGATGGCCTGTACTTCTCTGATCCAGGGCAGCCCAACCTCCAGTTCCTCCCTATGAGCTGTTGCGGAGCCCCAGGCTTTAGCCTGGCATTCAGGCTCTTCGGGTAATGGAACATCGTCTCTCTCAAACTCCTTTCAGGCACCTACTCTTCAGGGAATCTGGACCACGCCCTCCTTCGCAGCCTATTCCTGCCCCTTTGCTCCTGCAATCTAGAGACTCTTTCCCCTCTATCCAAGCATGGTCCAGTTCTACCAGCCCCAATTTGCTTTCTCCACAAGACCTTCTGGGATGGATCTCTAGAGTTAGAAGGGATGTTTCCCATTTCTCAGCTCTTAAAGACATTTCTTAGCCCCTGGCCTTCCTTATGGCTACTCGTGCACTTGTCTGATCAGTCTCTGGGTTGATTTCTGAGAACCAGAAGCTTTTGTCATCACTCATCTTGCCTCTCCCCTGCACCCAGAATCAGCACAGTGTCTGGGCCATGCCAACCACCAGCTGTTGCTGGGGTGAGCACTGGGAGTCCAGCTGGTCCAGAGATCCCCTGAAATTCAAGAAACTTGCTTAGGACAGTTACAGAAGTCCTGCCCTGCAGTAGGACTTGAAGTCCTACTCCCAGAGAAGATGGAGGCTTTCTTGCCTGCAGGCGGGCAGATTTGGGAGTGATAGGCAACGCTGGCTGGGCTGTCAACCCTCCCCAGCAGTCATATTAATCCCTGGAAAGGCTGTGCATAGGTCATTTTTCAGGGAAAATATATCACCCAGGCCAAGTCTGGCTCTTGGCAGAGGCAGGAGCTACAGAAGCCAAGGGCATTTGTCAGTAAGGCAGCCATCGTAGGAAGTCTTTTACTGTTGCTTCTCTGGGGGACTAGCAGCTCTAGGCTCCCACCTTCAGCCTCCTTTGCTTTCCTTTTTGACTGAAAATCCTCACTGTGGGTAGATGCTGGACCTCAAACTACCCTTCTGAAGTCTGATGGAGAGCAGGGAGCAGCATTGAGGAGGGGGAGCAGCTGGCCTGGAGGATGAAGCTGGGGGACAGGGCTCTTCATCCTTTCCTCTTGCAAAGTCCTTTCCCCTGCCAGTTCCCAGGGCATCTGAGTGCTGCAGGCACCCAAGATACTGATAGCCTTCCATGCCCAGGCGCTAAATTCTGCACTCCATCATCTCATTTTAATCCTGTCTGCAATATTGTCAATTCATTTCTCCTTTCATCACCATTTAATAATCAGAAAATCAGAGGCACAGAGAGGTTAAGTAATGTGTCTAAGATCACACAGTTAATAAGTAGGATTTGAACCTAGGACGATCGATTCCAAAGTCAGTATTTATTCTGCTGTTTCTGCCCAGTATTCAAAACTCCACTGATGGCAGCTGGAAAAAACACATGTGCAGCCCTGAACAAGTCACCTCAGCCTCCTGGGCCTGCTTTCTCATCAACAGAAAGGAAGTGATATTGGTAAGTAATTGCAGTAAGAATTCATGAAGGGAATTTTGCAGAGAGCTTGGAAGAGTGAGGGACATAATTGCAAAAAGGCATTGTGGTCAGGGGCAGGTACCAGAGTCTAGAGGTGCTGCGATTTTCCCAGGGGCCACAGAGAAGTAAAAAGTGACGGCAGGGCCATACCAGAGTCAGGGCCTGCAGGCTAGCACACTGATGACCGAGGCCTTGGCTGGAGCGGCTAATGGTGTCAGTGGGTGTTCCTCCTTGTCTCCCAGGACTTGGTGTTCCATTACTTTTAAGTAACCGAATTAGGCAATAAAATGAGCAAGTTCAAGTCTTATTAGCATTTCTGAGGAGAGAGACTCACTTTTGTGGTTGAAGCTCCCAGCCCTCTGTGGCTTTTACCCAGCATTTCATGGCTTTATTCAGCTTCTATCAAACCCAGCTGCTGGCCCCTTTTTCCAGTGTCCCTGTCCCAGGCCTGGAATTCCATTTTGAATTCCTGGGTGAGGCAGCCAGGCATACCAGCAACAGACATTGGTTCATTTGGAAAAGATCTGACCTGGTCCACCACCATCCTCCTTCCCCTGGGACTCAGATTTGGGTTTGGTGGGTAGAAATGTTTCCTTAAGCCTGAATGGACAAATAGACATAGGCTGACTGACTCAAAGCTTTTCTAGGTGACCACTTAGTTCTTTTTTTTTTTTTAATTTATTTTATTGGAGGCAAATTACCTTACATTAATATATTGGTTGGTTTTGCCATACATTGACATGAATCCGCCCCGGGTGTACATGTGTTCCCTTTCTTGAACCCCCCTCCCACCTCCCTCTTCCCCATATCCTCCCTCTGGGTCATCCCCGTGCACCAGCCCCAAGCATCCTGTATCATGCGTCGAACCTGGACTGGTCACTTATGATAATATACATGCTACAATGCCGTTCTCCCCAATCATCCCACCTTCACCCTCTCCCACAGAGTCCCAAAGACTGTTCTATATACCTATGTCTCTTTTGTAGTCTCGTATACAGGGTTAAGGTTACCATCTTTCTATATGAGTTAGTATACTATATTGATGTTTTTCTTTCTGGCTTACTTCACTCTGTATAATAGGCTCCAATTTCATCCACCTCATTAAAACTGATTCAAATGCATTCTTTTTGATGGCTGAAAAATACTCCATTGTGTATATGTACCAAAGCTTTCTTATCCATTCATCTGCAGATGGACATCTAGGTTGCTTCCATGTCCTGGCTATTATAAACAGTGCTGCAATGAACATTGGAGTACATGTGTCTCTTTCAATTCTGGTTTCCTCGGTGTGTATGCCCAGGAGTGCGATTGCTGGATCATATGGCAGTTCTATTTCCAGTTTCTTGAGGAATCTCCACACTGTTCTCCATAGTGGCTGAACTAGTGTGCATTCCCACCAACAGTGTAAGAGGGTTCCCTTTTCTCCACACCCTCTCCAGCATTTATTGCATGTAGACTTTTGGATAGCAGCCATTCTGACTGGTGTGAAATGGTATCTCATTGTGGTTTTGATTTGCATTTCTCTGATTATGAGGGATGTTGAGCATTTTTTCATGTGTTTGTTAGCCATCTTTATGTCTTCTTTGGCCCATTTTTTGATTGGGTCACTTATTTTTCTGGAATTGAGCTGCAGGAGCTGCTTGTATATTTTGGAGATTAATCCTTTATCAGTTGCTTCATTTGCTATTATTTTCTCCCATTCTGCACGCTGTCTTTTCACCTTGCTTAGAGTTTCCTTTGCTGTGCATAAGCTTTTTATTTTAATTAGGTCCCAAATGTTTATTTTTGCTTTTATTTCCAATATTCTGGGAGGTGGGTCTTGGAGGATCCTGCTGTGATTTATGTTGGAGAGTGTTTTGCCTACGTTCTCCTCTAGGAGTTTTATAGAATCTGGTCTTACATTTAGCTCTCTAATCCATTTTGAGTTTATTTTGGTGTATGGTGTTAGGAAGTGTTCTAGTTTCATTCTTTTACAAGTGGCTGACCAGTTTTCCCAGCACCACTTGTTAAAGAGACTCTTCTGTCCATTTGATATTCTTGCCTCCTTTGTCGAAGATAAGGTGTCCATAGGTGCGTGGATTTATCTCTGGGCTTTCTATTTTGTTCCATTGATCTATATTTCTGTCTTTATGCCAGTATCATACTGTCTTGATGACTGGACCACTTGGTTCTAATAGCAAAGACTGATGCCTGGAGAATTATTGGAGCTCTGTGTCAGAGGTGACCCCAAACTTCATGGAGTTTGACTCCTGTTCTGTTTTCTGTCCTCCTCCCAGCAAGTGGTTATCAAGTTTCTCCTTGGATGCCTTCACTGATAGAGAACTCCCTACATCTCTAGGCCAGCTCAGATGGAGATGGCAGCTTTCCAGTGTTTTCACAGCCAGACCCTAACTGCTCCAGCAGAAACCCCCTACCATGGAAATCAGAATTTGAGAACTGATAGGATCACCTGCTCAGTGAATCCCAAGCTAGGGGCTCAAGAGTCAGGTCATATGTGTCAGCTCTGAGGGGTCCTTGGAGATGAGCTGGTCTGACTGCCTTATTTTATGGAGATGGATGCAGGCCCCCTAAGAGGCATCATCGGCGGTAGTTCCTCTCTTCTTCCAATGACAGCTGACAGCGATTGAGCATTTATTCTGTCCAGGAACACTGATGAATGCTTGCAGCTGCACAATTTCATTTAGCTGCTATTAGGCGCTTGTAGGGCTTCCCTCACAGCTCAACTGGTAAAGAATCTGCCTGTAATGCAGGAGATCCTGGTTCAACTCCTGGGTGGGGAAGATCCCATAGAGAAAGGGTAGGCTACCCACTCCAGCATTCTTGGGCTTCCTTGGTGGCTCAGATGGTAAAGAATCTGCCTGTAATGTGGGAGACCTGGGTTTGATCCCTAGGTTGGGAAGATCCCCTGGAGGAGGGCATGGCAACCCACTCCAGTATTCTTGCCTTGGAGAATCCCCATGGACAGAGAAGCCTGGTGGGCTACAGTCCATGGGGTCGAAAACAGTCGGAAGTGACTAAGCACAGCACAGCACAGGCGCTTGTAAGATAGGAATTCTTCATTTGCCAAGTGAGGTGACCAAGATTCAAGATTTGTCCAAAAATCACAGCAGTCAATTAAAGGCTGAGCCAGGACTTGAACCTAGGCTGGTCTGAATTCAAAGCACGTTCTCAGCTGCTTCTGGTAGTCTTTCAGTGCTTGCCCAGCTCCATAGAAATTAAGAGTGTTGGGTTTTCTTTTGTGAAAGAAATTGATTAGGATTCATTATTAAGGATTTAAAGATTCATGGTAGGCTTTGAGTTCATGTAAAATGCTGAGGTTGGGTCCAAGCAAGTAAGAAAATTAGAAGAAAATGTGTCATCAAATGATAGAAATCTGGTTTAATCAATAATTTGCTGCTTGTCTGCACATCCAGCCGGTTCTGCTGCAGCCATTTCACATGCATAGTTATGGTCTGGAGGCCTGAAGGGTACCTGTTATTCTCATCAGGAGAGTAATTTGTTTTATTTCCTGACTCATATCATCTCCAGGTGAGATCATAAGAAGCTGGAGATGCCTAATATTTCGTTTACAAGCACAGAGCTCCCAAAAGGTTTAAAAAAGATGGAGCAAGAAATTACTGTTTAGCTGGAAAAGAAGTTAACGTGATCTTATTGAAAACAATGGAAAGAACTTTTCCACCATTATTTCAAATTAATTTTCCCTAAGGTTAAGAATTCTGTTAAATCAAAGCTAAAACTTGAAATTTAACTGAGAATTGCTCGATTGTGGAGAGACAGACTTTGGGGGCTTGAGTTTCTCAGTGCTGACTTCAGTTTCACAGCAGCCCCAGCACTTGTCAAAGCTCTCCTGTCCCCTCCCAGAGAAGGCAGAGGCGAAGCTGGCAGAGCATCTGTATTTCCATCTGTTTTTTCAAACACAATCTGCCAAGCTGGAAGGTGGGGGTGTCTGATTAGCCTGGAAGCCATTTGGCTAAAGAATTCTTCACGTTGCCCGGAAGTCAGATTGCCATTTGCTGTTGACTTTTCTGCTGCTCTCTGATGGGGCTGCCTTTCAGGAGAGAGGAGCTGTGGAACACCAAATCTCCCTTCTGCCTCCTCTGACCGCCTTAGAGACAGCCTTTCACCAAAACCCCATGTCACTTTGCACACGAGGCTGGTGCTGCTGGACTGCAGGCAAAGCAGCTCTGCCAAAGGACTGAGCTGCTGTTAATGCTGTTCTGGCAATTTGGAAACAGATTCATCAGGTTGGTGCAGGCCACGTATTTTATGCTGTTCTTGAACTAAAGAGATTTCCTCTCCACTTCCAGCCCCATGGAGGTGTGTTTGGTGGGGCAGAAGACCTCTCATCCTTCAGACGTAGGATGGTTTCCCTCCTCAGAGGCAGAGGTTTTCATCTTATACCCTCCCCCAACTTATAATGGATTCCCTGGGGCGACAAGACTTGCATTTCTCTGCCAGTGGCTTAACCTCAGGGTAGAAGGTTCTGAACTGGCTTTCTGTTTTCTTCCTGTATCATCAGCTCCCCTACCTCCATGACTGCACCACTGAGGGGCCTTTCTCCTACTATCTCACCTGACCCAACTTTCTTGAGAGCACCTGGTACAGGTTCTTGGAGAAGAGTCTAGATGAGAACTCCTCTTGAGTCTGCAGTTTCTCTTGA
Source organism: Moschus berezovskii (assembly GCF_049115385.1). Lineage (NCBI taxonomy): Eukaryota > Metazoa > Chordata > Mammalia > Artiodactyla > Moschidae > Moschus > Moschus berezovskii. The sequence goes on from NC_142460.1 coordinate 94,348,943, forward strand.
GTACGCAACACCCAGACTAGCCCGCACTCAATCTCTGGTGAGTTGTTTGAAATTGTAGCTGAATTCTTACACCCGTTGTGTCTTCCACCCATGCCACAGATTGCCCTTGACATCTCTTCTCTGAAGGCCCTGTCTTTTTGTAGGTTTCAGCTGAAACCTCAGCTCTTGATGGACTCATGAAAAGTTATAATATTGAAGCTAGACTGGCTTTTTGTTGTTTTATGGTTGATGAAGCTAGTAGAGGTGATGGAATTCCAACTGCGCTATTTCAAATCCTGAAAGATGATGCTGTGAAAGTGCTGCACTCAATATGCCAGCAAATTTGGAAAACTCAGCAGTGGCCACAGGACTGGAAAAGGTCAGTCTTCATTCCAATCCCAAAGAAAGGCAATGCCAAAGAATGCTCAAACTACCGCACAATTGCACTCATCTCACACGCTAGTAAAGTCATGCTCAAAATTCTCCAAGCCAGGCTTCAGCAATCTGTGAACCGTGAACTTCCAGATGTTCAAGCAGGTTTTAGAAAAGGCAGAGGCACCAGAGATCAAATTGCCAACATCCGCTGGATCATGGAGAAAGCAAGAGAGTTCCAGAAGAACATATATTTCTGCTTCATTGACTATGCCAAAGCTTTTGACTGTGTGGATCACAATAAACTGTGGAACATTCTGAAAGAGATGGGAATACCAGACCACCTGACCTGCCTTTTGAGAAACCTGTATGCAGGTCAGGAAGCAACAGTTAAAACTGGACATGGAATAACAGACTGGTTCCAAATAGGAAAAGAAGTGTGTCAAGGTTGTATATTGTCACCCTGCTTATTTAACTTATATGCAGAGTACATCATGAGGAACACTGGGCTAGAAGAAACCCAAGCTGGAATCCAGATTGCCGGGAGAAATATCAATAACCTCAGATATGCAGATGACACCACCCTTATGGCAGAAAGTGAAGAGGAACTCAAAAGCCTCTTGATGAAAGAGAAAGAGGAGAGTGAAAAGGTTGGCTTGAAGCTCAACATTCAGAAAACAAAGATCATGGTATCTGGTCCCATCACTTCATGGGAAATAGATGAGGAAACAGTGGAAGCAGTGTCAGACTTTATTTTTGGGGGCTCCAAAATCACTGCAGATGCTGATTGCAGCCAGGAAATTAAAAGACGCTTACTCCTTGGAAGGAAAGTTATGACCAACCTAGATAGCATATTAAAAAGCAGAGACATTACTTTGCCAACCAAGGTCCATCTAGTCGAGGCAATGGTTTTTCCCGTGGTCATGTATGGATGTGAGAGTTGGACTGTGAAGAAAGCTGATCACCGAAGAATTGATGCTTTTGAACTGTGGTGCTGGAGAAGACTCTTGAGAGTCCCTTGTACTGCAAGGAGATTCAACCAGTCCATTCTAGAGGAGATCAATCCTGGGTGTTCATTGGAAGGACTGATGCTAAAACTGAAACTCCAATACTTTGGCCACCTCATGCGATGAGTTGACTCACTGGAAAAGACTGATGCTGGGAGGGATTGGGGGTGGGAGGAGACGGGGACAACAGAGAATGAGATGGCTGGATGGCATCACCAACTCGATGGACATGAGTTTGAGTGAACTCCGGGAGTTGGTGATGGACAGGGAGGCCTGGCGTACTGTGGTTCATGGGGTCGCAAAGAGTCGGACACGACTGAGCAACTGAACTGAACTGAATATTCTTTTCATCTTCTCAGCACAACTCAGCAGTCTCAGCCCCTCTAGAGTTTATGCTCTGCTCCCCCACCCCTCACTTGTGTGTTCCATGGGCAGGGACCATGTCTATTATTGATGTACCCTCAGTGGTTTGGCATGAAGTGGGCATCACTCAGTGTTCATGGAGGGAACTGGGCTCTGCAGCTGGCAGCCAGGGGACCAGTGACGCAGCTGGAGTTATTGGCAAAGAGAAGATGCTCCAGGTTGGATCAAGACCATTGCGGAATCATACTTGAAACTTTTGTGCCTCAGACTCTTAAATCTGTATCCATTTGTGCTCACCCTCCCTCATCCCTCACTCATGCTCTTCTCCAAAGTGGAAGTGAAAGTGTTAGTTGCTCCGTTGTGTCTGGCTGTTTGCAACCCCATGGACTGTAGCCAGTCAGGCTGCTCAGTCCATGGAATTCTCCAGGCAAGAATACTGGAGTGGGTAGCCATTCCCTCCTCCAGGGGAATCTTTCCTACCCAGGGATTGAACCCAAGTCTCCTGTATTGCAGGCAGATTCTTTACTGTCTAACCTACCAGGGAAGCCCACCCTTCTCCAAAGTTAGGGTGTAATTTGAGGTCTTATCCCTCAGAGAGGAAAGTATGTCTTTTACCCAGAACCTGTTCCAAAGTGTTGAGAACCCAGATAATTTTATTCATCCACCAAGTGTTTATGGAGATCCTTCTTTGTGCCAAGCACTTTTCGGTGCTTCTTGATTATGAGTCCATTCTTGGGGCTCTAAATGATTCCAACTGGGTCCCTGTGTATATTAGGATAATACAACTCCTGTGATAAACAGCTTCAACATTTCAGAGCCTTAATGCAATAGATATCCATAGTCCAATGAAGGCATTCGTAGGCAGGCTTCCATGAGTCCTTCTTTTTTATTCTGAACTCTTCCCACTGCCAGAGCCTCTTACTCAGCTGGTGGATGATTAAAGAGACCATGGAGGAGACACTTCTACTTCTTAACCATAACAACACAGAAATCAAATCTGTTGGTTCTATTGTTACCCTTGTTGATGACAATTAGTCACATTGTCCCCTCATGGATGTAAGAGAGGGTGAGAAATATAGTTTTTAACAGAGAATCTGCTTTGTAGCATCCATTCTATGCTCTAGTTAGGGAATTTCAGTTTTTGGTGATGTTTGTTGTCTCTGCCACAGTCTTAGAGAGATTGGATGGACAATGGGACGGATCAATTGATTCCAGCAAGGATTGAGTCTTGACTCCACAGAAACACTTCCCAACCATCCTGAGCTAGATGATACTTGGAGTGTGACTAGTGGTAAAGAATCCACCTGCCAGTTCAGAAGATGCAAGAGACATGGGTTCGATCCCTGGGTCAGGAAAATCCCCTGGAGGAGGAAATGGCACCCCACTCCAGTATTCTTGCCTAGGAAATTCCATGGACAGAGGAGCCTGGTGGGCTATGGTCCATGGGGACGCAAAGGGTCGGACATGACTAAGCTCACACAGCACAGAGCACACACTTGGGAGATTTAGAGTATGAGAAGGTGAGACTTAGGGTGTGAGCAGGAAGATACCCAAGGGAGACTGGGGAGGGAGAGCTGACCATTTCCTAAGCTTTGGCTAGGACATGTGCTTGTTTGCCATATGAAGTGCGAATTCTATCTTCACAGTCTTGTCCCAGCACGCTTACCTAGGCTTCCTCCACTTACTCCTCTGCTTGTCCCCTATGCCTGGGTTACATTCCACACATACATCCCCCTCACCGCCATCGTTCTTACAGATCAGATCAATATTCATTCATCCTTTATTAGACACTGTGCCACTCTCTAGAGAGGAGCACAGGAACAAGCAAGTCTTTACCCTTGGGAAGTTACGCTGTTTATTTTCTCTGACCTTTTCAATGAGCCTTTGCTGAGAACTTACTTGAAATGCTGATACCAGAAACTTCCTTCCTTGGGGGATATCCTTTTACTGCCATGCCTTTCTCTGAGTCAATACTTACCATAGACTCTCTGATCTGGGTCTGGCATCTACACAACGCAGAGCCCCTTCCACAGCTTTCCCACCATAGCCAGCTAGCGTTGGCTGGACATATGCCAAGGTCAGGGGCTTCACTTCCTCCTGAGACACCTGGCATTAATTACAAAACCCTGTTTCCTTTTGGTCCTAGCTGGATCCTCAGGGGCAAAATATGGTACAGATTGTCTCTTTGTCCACAGGGGAGGTCCTTGAAAGTTAGTTGAAGTCCTTCAGAAAGGCCTCTCACCAGACAGCATCTTCCCTCTCTGAGACCTCACCCTTGCCCAGCTTCATCAAGTGCACCATGGAGATCCTCCCCCCTGCCTGGCCCTCCAGATCACGTTCTCATTGCTATCCTCAGATGCATCCCTTCACAGATCCATGACCACATGTCAGGTGATAACAAAGCACTGCATTAAAATAAAGCCTGGGGACTTTCCTCATGGTCCAGTGGCTAAGACTCTTCACTCCCAGTGCAGGGAGCCTGGGTTCAATCCCTGGTCAGGAAATGAGATCCCACGTACTGCAACTAAAGATCCCAAATGCCGCAAATTAGAACCTGGGATGACCAAGTGAATAAATAAACATTTAAAAATAAAATAAAGCCTGACTCGATCAGATGAGTCCAACAGTAGGCAGGCGAAGACTGCGAAAGTTGCCTTGCACAGACTTTGTCCTCTCAATAACTTTCACAAAGATCTTGTGTATATTTGGTTATATTTTGAGATGGGCTTGCAAAGGATTAAATTAAATGTTCTAGAAGTTTTAAAGTTGCCTTCCTCCCTTCACTTTATCGTTCTGAGCACTCTCCAAATGACATTCTTTGGGTGGGGGGGGAAATAGTCTGAAACTTCATGAAGTATGCTTTTTAGTTGTTGTAAGCAATAAAAATTGATTCTAATTTCCACAGGAAGATGTGTGTGAGCAGCATTCTAGAAGCCTTTTGCTGTGCCTTTGGTTTCTCTTTGTGTCCCACTCGAGTAATTTCTTCACATCCTTCTGTCCCAGAGCTTAGAAACCTGGTAAATAAGCAAGCCCTGGAGAAAGCTGGAGAGCCAGCAACTTCCTGGAAATATGAGGCCACGAGGTTAAGCACAGAAACGCTCTCTTTCCAGGAAGGAGTGACTGAATCAGAGCAACGACCTTGGCTTCCAATTAGTCCTCGTCCAAGTTTTCCCACTCTTTTCCTCTCTGCCCCGACCTTCGCACTGCAGGCTGTGGGGTGGGGGCTGGGATTACCCACCACACCACCCCAGCCCCAGCTCTCTTGCACAAGCCCATCCTGCCTTTGGCATGTGCCTCAGGACTCTCTGTGTCCACAAAGCTAGGTTGAGTCAAGTTTCCTCTCCATCTCTGAGAAGAATGCCATCAGGAAGCTCAATTATTTCGAGAATGTCGAATATAGTATTTTAATGGAGCCATTTTCCATGTCCCTCCAGAAAAAGGATGTAGAGTTTGTTGTTGGTCTGTGTGCAAATCAGTCTTGTTCACACTACAGCGCTTTCCTGATTTCAACACAGCAAACTCTGGGTAATTTTCTCTATCACGAAGAGATTTTGGCTGTGGTTCTCTCTCCACAGGTGTAGTCCAGTGAGACCGGCTGTTGAAATGTAGGCAGTGTTCTTAGAAAAGGGGCCTGCCCTTGGAATTAATCCTGCAATTATGGTGCCAAGCCAAGCTATGGCAAAACATCAAGCAGGGTGTTGACGTTTATTTCTAGATACTGTGCCTGGTCCTAAAACGAAACCATGATGCTAGCAGCAGGGCGGGAGAAACTAGTGCCTCCCGCGCTATTTGGCTGCAATACAAGTGGGTAAAGTTTTCGACAACATTTTATTTTGGGTTGGTGTTCTTCCCATGATAAACACCAAACCAGTCAGCAGCAATAATGAGTTCTCAGCAATAGAGACTGTTGCCATGAGAAAAATTCCTCAATTTACTTTGTCCAGGATGGGCTGTTGGATCCTCTTCTTTGTTGGGGTAGGTTTATATTTATCACAATAAAGATAAATAAAATAAGCAATTAAAATATCAAAGTTGAGAGCATAAGTCATATCCCTGGGCTACTGTGCTCCAAATACTTCACTACTTTGGAATTAAAAAAAAAAAAATCTTTGTGTAACAGTCACTGGCTTTTCCAGATAAAACTGGGCTACACAAACATACTTTGAGTATGTGTGATTTCACTTAAACCACGCGTCCTGGCTCAGAGACCTATTACAAAACCTTATGAATTCAGGGAAATGAATAATCCTTACTCTTGGATCACTTTGTGAAAGAGCATTCAGCCTTCTTTGAAGCCAGAGAAGAAATGTTTTTTAGACCCAAAGCTTCCTGTGCAGTGCTGAGCCCCTAGTATTACTCCATTGAGGGGAAGTAGAGGCAAGGGAAGGGAATGTCGTGGAGAGAAACCACGTCACTGGACCAAGGTTTAGGGTTCTTTAAGATGCACCTTCCTGTGTCTTGCCCTGCCTGTGTCACCACCAGCCTTTCCGCCTGCCCTCTCCTTGGTGGGTCAGAGTGTGGGGGAACCGGATGGAATGGGAGAAGGGGAGGTCAGAATGTGAACTTGCGTCCTTGCGTCTGGCAGGCGTGTTTGGGTGTAGGTTTTACACACGAGGAAGAGGTTGTTAACATTTCTTTGACTTTGAAAACGCCTTTGACCCCAGCTGCACAGAAACTTGCTTTACTAGCTTGGAATACAAATAGGACGACATCTGTTTGTAATGTTCCAACTAATCACTTTAGCCACCCCCACAGCCAAGTACACAGGAAGTCCTGTCCCTCTCAGGACTTCCCACCTGGTAACACCGGGAATTCTCAGCCTGCGGGGCCCTGGAACAGGCTGAAGAGTGGAAAGAAGGACAAATCAACAGGGTTCTGCTTGAGAAGACGCTGCGGCTCCTCTGTGGTCTTATGCTTCAACCACTACCTAAAAGGTGCGGGATGAGGACTCCAAACGTGTATGGGGCACTAAGGGTCTTGACTCCACACCCAAGTTTCCTCACCCCTTCAGGAGGAGCTTGAGGGGACAGGATGGATCCACTTGGAGCCTTTTCCTGCCACCTGGCCCCAGAGCCAATCACCTGAGGCCACACTTCTAATCATGGGGATCCTCAGAAGGATGGAGTCAGGGCTGCTTTGGGGTTTCCCTCCCTGGAGCTTCCTTGACTCTGCAGTTTTAGCAGTGCCTTCCTGAGGAAGGCAGTGGGGTGGTAGAGGGACAGGTTTATCCCTGGTTTGGAAAATCTCCTAGTCTGTGAATAATTCTAGGTTTAACCCTTCCCCACCCCCAAGTAAAATTCTATGGCCATGGTAGGAAGGTCTCACAAGGCACAAGGAGACTGTCACTTAGTAGGGGGTTTGAAGTTTGTGGCAAGTGCTCAGAAGCCTCAATTTATTCCTAAGGAATCTACTTCCACCTGGGAAATTTTCACCAAGTCAAGGTCACACCAATCAGCAGTAATATTAGTTTTAGGGTCTGTCCACCTAGGCATGTGCAACTAACTCAAAGTATATATAACCTGTTTTTCAAACAGTATTTGTAACTCCTCTTTTTAGTGTAGATAACTTACTCTGACTGCTACTTTCCCCCTGTAAGGTCTTATTTTAATATTTTCAATCCTGCAGAAAAATTTTCAAATACACTTATGATCTGTGTACTCTTCTGTAATGCTTCAAGAAAAGAAAATTCAGACTACTGCATTGAACACCCACATATCCTTCAGCTAGATTCACCAGCTTTAATGTTGCATCATATTAGCTTTATCTCTCTGTCTCTCTGCACACATGCACACGTACATTTGTATATTAAAATATGTATATATGTTAGTACATATACACCTTGAAGGTAGTTTAACCAGTGAGAGTATGTCACAGACACCACGATTCTTCACTCTTTAATGCCATGTGAATAAAAATAGAACGTTCTCCACATAACCACAGCCACTCTGAGGAAACTTAACAATGAAACAAAACTGATCAGATATATAGTCCCTATTCAAGTTTTCCCAGTAGCCATGATAACTGGATTTAAAATTTCTAGGAAACAATTGGGAATCATACACTGCCTTTAGTTGCCATGTTTTTTTTTAGTCTATTTTCAATTGGAATAGTCCCCACAAGTTTAAAAAATATCTTTTCTGACACTGATGTTTTTGAGGAGTATAGGTAAGCTTTTTCACAGACTTGGATGTTTTGAATGTTTCTGATTGTTTCTGCATGATTTATGTTAAGCATTTTCAACAGGAACAATACATAAATGTTGTTTACTTCCATTGTATCTCTTGAGGGGACAGCACAAGGTGCCTGTCCCATTATAGGGGATGTTAAATCTGATTGTTCAGTTAAGGTCATGTCAGCCAGATTTCTCCTCTGTGACTACTATACATTTCAGTTGGAAAGAGTATGTTGAGAGAACATTCTAAATAATAATAACTGTAAAAAAAATGCTTTTAGCTACTGGCTAATATAACAGTCCACTTTATCTCTTCTCTTTCCTTTAGTTTCCTGACAGGATTTCAGAGTCATCCAAAGCACTTCTTTGTCCGTTTATACAGCTGTCCACCATTGATAACCGGCTGGTTGCTTGTCCATGATGACTCTACGACTCTCACTGGATGAAAGGTCCTCATTCCCCTCACTGGTTCAAAGATGTTCTCTGATTAAGCTGGGCCAGTCGGCCAGCCTAGAGGGAGCCTGTGCTGACTTTTCCTGTGTCTCTCTGGGCAGGAACTGCCAGAAAGAACCTCTTTTTAAGAGTCATACACATACTTGTTTTCTCCTCTTAGACAACACAAATGACTGGACCAAAATACAGCTTGTCTTCCCAATTAATCTCAAAACATGACACAACCTTAAATATAGCTAAAAATACACTAACATAATAGAGGAGTTTCAAAATGAGGGAGATTAAAATGTAGGAAAAGACTGGACTGTGAGTTAGGAGAGCTACATTCAAGTCCCAACTCTTTGATTTACAAGCTGTGTGATTTTAAGCAACTCCTTCACCTCTCTGAATTTCAGAATGATTATCTCCAGAAATAAAATCATATTTATGTCTGTCTGGTAATGCATCAAGTAAAAGAAACCAGATGAATTTTCTCAGAAACAGGATGACTCTTTAGGGGATATAATAACTTTTGCTGTGGGTGGTCCTGAGGGACACCTCAGAGAAATAATTATATCTATCCCAGTTATGCTTTGGTAACAAGTTATTCCCCAATTTCAGAGACTCAACACAACCAAAATTTCTCTTTCTTATATGTCCATTACTGGCTTTCTATCGCTCCAGGTTAGTCACAGCAGTGAAACCCTGATTTAATGATGGCTAGAGGTTAGAGGCGGGCAGGAAATCTGTTAGGCAGGGACTGCAATAGCTGTCACATAGATTTCGCAGGCTTCTTATGGGGACTGAGCATGATGTCATGTGTAAAAAGACTTTGGGCTAGACAAATATGAGATCTGATTATATCACTGCTACTAGACTCAGGGCTCCTTAGGAGTAGGGAATAGAGTTTATTCATCTTTTCCCCAGTGCTTCACCCATGGTAACATACAGTAGAATCTGAATAAATATTGACGGAATGAATGATGGAATAAGGACACATAGAAAGAAAATTTAATTAGGGTAATTTTAAAAAGGTCCAAATCTATATTTGATAGTGATGGATAAACTCTTTTTATCCATGAAGTCTGCATGATCTTGATTGACAAGAGTGATCAAGGAAGAAAAATTACAAACCAAAACTTCATGTAAAAATGAATGTAATAGCCCCAAGAAGGTGCTCGTCTTACAGTAATGGAGTAGCATGTATTGAACCAACCCTCCTGAAGACAACAATGATAAACTCTGAAGAAAATAAAAAACAACTAGCTGAAGGCATTTAAGAGCAGACAGAAACTGGAGGGGAATCAACATTTAGCAAAAACAGATGTCATAGGGTGAGCCCTCTTTTTGAAAATGGTTTTCAACTACGTAATGAAAGAGTTTTGGAGAAAAAGTAAATAAAGATAAAATAAAATATTTAATTCTTCTTATTCTTAATTTATAGAAAAGATAACTATTTTCTTAAGAAGTAGTAACAATATATTGGGTGAACATAGCTTATTGATAAGTAAAATGAGTGACAGCAATGTCTGAGGGATAAGAGAGAGGAATTGGAAACACTGTTACAAGGTACCTACACTACAAGTAATGTGGTATAGTGTTATTTAAAAATATACTTAGGCTAGTTTTAACACATGTGCTGCAAACTCTAGGGCAACCACTAAAATTTTTAATAAAGTATATTTGTTATGCTAAGAGAGGAGAAAAGATGAAATCACATTAAATGTTCATTTACAACCAGAAAAGGCAGAAGAGGAGAGGGAAATTATAAAACAAAGAATAAATGTAATGAACAGAAAAGCATTACAAATACGGTAAGTATTAATCCAACTATGTCAATAATTGCTTTATACATGAATGGTCTAAATATACCAATTAAAAGACGTATTGTCAGACAGAATAAAAGAACAACACAACTATATACTACCTACAAGAAACCTACTTTACATATAAAGACTTGGATACATTAAGCATGAGGGGGAGGAGGAAGAAATACCATGCTAAAACAAATCAGGAAGAAAACTGGAACGATTATATTAATTTCAAACAACACTCACTTCAGAATGAAGAAAATTATCAAAGATAAAGAAGGGCATTACAGAATGATAAAGGGACCAATTTTCCAAGAAGATATAACAATTGTAAATGGATATGCATCTAACGACAAATATGAAATATGTACGTCAAAACCAGATATAACTCAAGGAGAAGTAGACAAAATTTACTAGTACAGTTGGAGACTTCAATACACCTCTTTCAGGAATTGATAAATCAAGCAGACAGAAAATCAGTAAGAATATAGTTGAACTGAATGGCATTATCAATCAACTTGATCTTATTGACATTTCTAAAATACTCCATCCCCAAACAGCAGAATACATATTCTTCTGAAGCTTACAGGAACATTCATGAAGAGAGATCATATCCTGGGCCATAAAACACATGTTAATAAATTTAAGGAAATGTAAATCATATAAATCATATTTTCAGACTACAAAAGTATTAAACTAAAAATCAATAATAGAAAGCTAGAAAATCTCAAAATATTTGGAGATTAAGCCAAACACCTCTGAATAACACATGGGTCAAAGAAAAAGTCTCAAGAGAAATATTTTTAGCTAAACAAAAATGAAAATACAACTGATCAAAATTTTCAGGATGCAGTGAAAGCAGTGTTTATAGGAAAATTTATAGCACTGAATGCATGTATTAGAAAAGAAGAAAGATTTAAAATCAGTAATCTAAACTTATACTTTAGAGAAAGAAAAATAATTTAAACCTAAATCAAGAATAGGAAAATAATAAAAATTAGAGCAGAAATCAATAAAATTAAAAGCAGGGGAAAATAGAGAAAAATCAATAAAGACAAGATCCATTTTTTAAAAAAAGATCAGTAAGACCTATAAAACTCTAGGAAGACTAACCAGGAGAAAAAAAGAAAGATACAAATTACCGGTATTAGAAATAAAAGAAGGCCCATCTACTGATCCTATAGACATTAAAGGATAATAAAGGAATATTATGCACTACTCTATGTCCACCAATTTAACAACTTAGATGAAATGAACTGATTCCTTGAAAGACACAGACTACTAAAACTCATACAAGAAGAAATAGATAGTCCGAGTAGGCCTGTATCTATTAAGGAAATTGAGTAAAAAACTAATAACCTTCTCCCCCAAAAGCATCAGGGCTATAAGATTTTACTAGTGAATTCAACCAAACATTTAAAGAAGAAATTATACATATTCTCCATCATCTCTTCCAGAAAATATGAATTCAAGTATACAATACTATGGAAGATGTTCATAATAAAAGAAACTGGGTGTGGGGTTTATGAAAACTCTACACTATCTTTATGGCTTTTCTATAAATAAAATATTATTCTAAAATTAAAAAAAGCAAAACATGGAAAGTAAAAATTATCAACCCAGAGTTCTATATCCAGTAAAAAATACCCTTCAAGGATAGAGAAAAAAATAAAGTCATTTCCAGATAAAGGAAAACTAGGATAATTCATTACTAGCAAATCTGCACTCCAAGCAATACTAAAGGACTAAAGGAAAATAGCACCAGATGGAAGATCAGATCTTCAAGAAGATAAAAAGAGTATCAGAAATAGTAATTTGGGGGGATTCCCTGGCAGTCCATTTGTTAGGACTTGGCACTTTGACTGTGGTGACCCAGGTTCAATCCCTGGTTGGGGAACCAGGGATTCTGCAAAACACATGGTGTACCCACTCCCCCAACAAAGAAGGGAATAAATGGTAACTTTGTGGGTGTATACTTTTAAAGTTATCTTTTTCCTCTTAATTTCTTTAAAATCTATTTTACAGTTTAGAGCAAAAGTTATAACATTGCATTGTGGGACTTTTAGAGTAATGTAAAGTATAATACTTAATCAGAAGTAGCATAAAAATTGTAAGTTAAAATGCTATAGTTAAAAGATATGCGTTAAACAATAGCATATAAGATATATGTTAAAATGAATATAGAATTAGAAGGTTCTTACATTTTTACATGAAATGGCTTAATATTAACTCTAAGGAAAATGTTAAAAGCTAAGGATTATAATTTAAATATCCAGACCAATCACTTAAAGACAATGCAAAGACCTGTAACTAAAAATTCAATAAAAAAATTAAAATGCAATTCTAGAGAACCCAAAGTGGCAGAAAGAAGAACAAAGATCAGATGACACAAATAAGAGACAAAGAACAGAACGCTGATCTAAATTCAAGCATGTCAATAATCACATTGATAATTGATACCATTCTGTCATTGATAACACAGAAATGAACTGAACATCCCAATTAAGAGGCAGAGATTATTGGAATGAATTTTTTAAAGAGACCCAATTACATGATCTCTAGAAGAGATGAGCTTTAAATATAATGACACGGATTGAATAAAAAAGGATAAAAAACCATGCAAACAGAAAACATAAAATGTTGTAGTGGCTATATTAATATCAGATAAAATATACTTTAAGATAAAGAGTATCACAACACATAAAGAAACACTTCAGCATGTGTTTCATGATTTCACAGGAAGGGGAAGTTTTCACAGGAAGATATAACCACTATAAATGTGCATGCGTCCCGTAAGAGGACTTCAAAATATACTGAGAAAGAATGGACATAATTAGAAGTAGAACTAGACAATTAGATGTTAATACTAGGGGAAACAGGGAAATTTTGATAGTGCCCTTCATAACATTAATCACTTAGGTGTTTATCTAACCATATATGTCCAAGACCTTTACGAGGAAAATTAAAAATTGATGAGAGAAATTAAAGACTAAATAAATGGAAAGATGGAGAGATATACCATGTTCAAGAATTAGAAGACTCAGTGTTGTTAAGATGGCTATTCTCCCTGACACAGAGTTATCACAATCTCAATTAAAATTCACATTGTTCATGGGGTTCTAAAGGCAAGAATGCAGAAGTGGTTTGCCATTCCCTTCTCCAGTGATCTCCTAAAGGAAATCAATCCTGAATATTCATTGGAAGGACTGATGCTAAAGCTGAAGCTCCAACACTTGGGCTATCTGATGTGAAAAGCCGACTCCTTAGAAAAGACCCTGATGCTGGGAAAGATTTAAGGCAGGAGGAGAAGAGGATGACAGAGGATGAGATGGTTGGATGGGATCACTGACTCAATGGACGTGAATTTGAGCAAGCTTGGGAAGATGGTGAAGGACCCGGAAGCCTAGGGTGCTGCAATCCATTGGGTCGCAAGGAGTCAGACGTGACTGAGCAACAGAACACAGCAACAAATAGAAATTCAAGTGAACTTTTTAAAAACACAAATTGGCAAGCTGATTTTAGAATTTATTTGGAAATACAAAGGACCTAGAAAAACCAAATCAATTTTTTTTTAAGTTAGAGGGCTTTTTACACCATCCAATTGAAAAATTAACCATAAAGCATTATAATAAAGACTGCCAAATTTGTGAAAAGTTATGCATGGAAATCAATGGAAAAAAATAGAGAATTCAGAGAAAACAAACAGAACTACATGTGTCTGATTATTTGACAGTTGACAAAGGAGTAAAGGCAGTTCAATGGGGAAAATAAAAGTCCTTTTTAACAAATAGTGTTCAATCAATGGATATCTCTATGGAAAACAGTGGATTTTAGCCTTTAAAACACCCCATATGGAATAATGAACAAGTTATGGATCATATACCAAACTTTGAACATTTTGATGAATTTTGTCTCAAGTGACATTTATCTTCCTTGACCATCTTGCATGCCTTTTATTAAATAAGCAGAACTCTATTACATCTTCTTTCATGCACAACTACAGTAGGTCCTCCTAACCTGTTTTCAATCATAATAATCTCATCCCCCATCACCTTCAATTTTTCTGCCCTTGTTTCGATATTGCTTCTTTTATTATTATATCTGATCCTGTAAAAATCCCATAAGTGGGACAATTAAACGGAGAGCAGTGGGAAAAACTGTTAGGGATACAACTGTGTGGATTTTTCCCTTGAGTAGGCAGGGTCACTGCAAGTCACCACGCTGTTATAGAGAAAGGCCCGAAGGTGACCACAGCCACAGTCTGTCTATAATCGGGGTGTCATATGGGAAGAAACATTCCCTGTTCAGTTCAGTCACTCAGTCGTGTCCGACTCTTTGCAACCCCATGAACTGCAGCACGCCAGGCCCCCCATCACCAACTCCCGGAGTTTACCCAAACTCATGTCCATCAAGTCAGTGATGCCATCCAACCATCTCATCCTCTGTTGTCCCCTTTTCCTCCTGCCCTCAATCTTTCCCAATATCAGCGTCTTTTCAAATGAGTCAGCTCTTTGCATCAGGTGGCCAAAATACTATAGTTTCAGCTTCAACATCAATCCTTCCAATGAACACCTAGGACTGATCTCTTTTAGGATGGACTGATTGGATCTCCTTGCAGTCCAAGGGACCCTCAAGAGTCTTCTCCAATACCACAGTTCAAAAACATCAATTCTTTGGTGCTCAGATTTCTTTATAGTCCAACTCTCACATCCATAGATGACCACTGGAAAAACCATAGCCTTGACTATTCAGACATTTGTTGACTAAGTAATGTCTCTGCCTTTTAATATGCTTTCCAGGTTGGTCATAACTTTTCTTCCAAGGAGTAAGCATCTTTTAATTTCATGGCTGCAATCACCATCTGCATTGATTTTGGAGCCCCCCAAAATAAAGTCTGACACTGTTTCCCCATCTATTTGCCATGAAGTGATGGGACCAGATGCCATAATCTTTGTTTTCTGGATGTTGAGCTTTAAGCCAACTTTTTCACTCTCCTCTTTCACTTTCATCAAGAGGCTCTTTAGTTTTTCTTCACTTTCTGCCATAAGGGTGGTGTCATCTGCATATCTGAGGTTATTGATATTTCTCCTGGCAATCTTGACTCCAGCTTGTGCTTCTTCCAGCCCAGCATTTCTCATGATGTACTCTGCAAATAAGTTAAATAAGCAGGGTGACAATATACAGCCTTGACATACTCCTTTTCCTATTGTATCCTACTTCAAATAATGCTGTGTTCCCCTGACCAAGGAGGTGAAGGAGGTGACCGTGAGTGTCTTTAGGGATAATGGATTTATTTGGAATAAGACCAAAGACCAGGAGAACTTCCTCTGAAAGAATAAACATTCACCTCTGAGTGGAAATGGCCTGAGGAGGCACAGCTCGCAGTGCTAACTCACATTCGAACAGACATACTTGGGTTTTGAGAGTCAATATGATGTGTCTGTGTTTGGGATTTGTCAATGTTTTAAACTGATGCTAAATAATAAACACAGAAATGTCTGCTCCTGTCCCCCTCCTCCTCCAACCTGACAAACATTGGTGTGCTTCTCTGGCAGCTCTGGGAGAGTCTGATGGGGGCTTTGGGGATCCTTCCAGTCCTCTCTGACCCCAAGGAAGCAGCTGGGCTCCCCCATGGACTACAGAGAAAGGACCTTTCTGGCTTCCAGTTAGGAAGGGGGGCTACTCCTTTGAATTGCCAATTCAGGCACAGATGGAGAAGGGAAGCACAAGAGTGTAAAGTTCACACACTGCAGTTATATCCAAGCAGAAAGTGAGGCAGTTGGGCAGATGTTCTAGGAGCCAAAGTCCCAATGGTTCCCATTTGGAGAGAGAGAGGATAAGAAACTGCCTTCCTTTCTCATGTGGTCAGTGGCTCTTAAGTCTCAAATGCCTGTTGCCTGGGGGACCTCATCTGGACTCAAATCTGGACAGAGCGCTGATCTGGAGTCAGGGAAACCTGGCTTGGAGGGCCAGGGGAAGCAAGAGGAGTGTGCTTGATTTTTCTAACTCCTTTAATGGTCTCCACGGTACTCTCTGCCGCCATCTTATTAGGCTGTCCTTCCCTGATACTAGCAGTTTCTTAGCAAAAACTGCCTCATAGAACAGCTCCTCAACCCACGATCTGCTGCCCTCAGGTCAGGTGCCCACACCAACCCTGTCAGCCACAACAGAATGTGGCTGAAAGGTTTACATTATCCCATGGCGCAACTTCAGACCCCAGCCAGAGAGCCATCCTGGTGTCTGTGAAGCCTGGGTGATGGCTCATGGGCTGCAGGAAACCATGCACCATTCAAGGTCTTTGGTGAAGGCATGAAACTCAGTGCATATTCGTAGCACACTTGATAATGACTCCTGGTTTTATGTGCAATGAATATTTATTACAGAATTATCATGGATAGATTTATTGGAGATGGGAAGTAAGCAAGTTTTATGAAAAAATAATTACCACCATCAATAGATTTAATTACTAGCACTGGTTTGCCAGGGTTGCTACCCAATTTTATTTATAGGGAATTTTCCAGATATGGTTTAAACTATAGTCTGAGAATAATTGGTCTGTTTTAATTGATTTTCAGACTGCTCCTCTGCTGCCCCAGCTGGCCTAGGGAGGATGCACTGAGGGCACGTGTGGTGGGGTTGCTGCTGTGGCCTCTCTTGATGCTGGGCCAGGCTCTCCTAGGAGGGAGGGCTGGCTGGAGAGCCCTTGCCCTTCTGCCTGGGGAAGGCAGTCGATCGGCATGGTTCCTGTCAGAATCATGCCCTGGCTGCCCTTCTTTTGAATAAATGATTGTATTCTTTGGGATGTAGGCTCTCACAGAGAAATTGACTAGAAAGATTGCAAATGAAAATAAGGACAACAGAAGAGAAAGAAAATAGGTCTTAGAATTACGTAGGACTATGTTTTAATGTTTTAATTCTGGTTCTGCCGCTCACATCCTGGTGACCCCTTCTAACAGGGTCTCAGTTTCCGTCTCTGAAATGAAGGGACGCTAACGGAGAGTTGTGGAGAGAATCACATGGGGTGATGTGAACCAGCCCATTCCAAGTCTGGCACCAGCAGATACACAGTTAAATGTTACTAGGAGGTGGGGGATGGGGTTGGGGAAAGTTAACCTCCTTAAATGGCACCCTGGGGAACCCTGGGAACCCCGGGGAACAGGGTACCTGAAGTCTCACAGATGCTGTGGGGGAGGAGACTTAGCTCCAGAGGCCACATTCTGTTGTGGCTGACAGGGTTGGTGTGGGTACCTGACCTGAGGGCAGCAGATTGTGGGTTGAGGAGCTGTTCTATGAGGCAGCCTAGCCCAAAAGGTTAATCTAAACAAGGTAGATGAGTGATTAGCTGAGGCAAATGGGTTTTCTCTAAATGGTCCATGAGGGGCAGAAGCAAGCAGGCATCCAAGGAGAAGCAGAGAGACAGAAGCCAGCATGGGTAAGAGTGGAGCACTAGAGCTGCTGCAGGGGGACAGTTAACCCACAGTGGGCTTCCTGGACTCTGCACGTGCCCCAGATGCAGAGCTCTGTGCCAGGCTCCACAGATCCAGCTATGGCCATGTCTGGGTTCCTCTGCGATTCTTGCCTGCCTTGTTGCTACCGCACTCCTGCAACAGCCTTCATCAATTGAGATAACCTGTGTGGGTCTCTGTTCCTTGCAACAAAAAGCCAACGTAGCACTGCTGCTGCAGCTAAATTGCTTCAGTCGTGTCCGACTCTGTGCGACCCCATGACAGCAGCCCACCAGGCTCCCCCGTGCCTGGGCTAGAGACAAGCAAAACAACATCCTGGCCCCAAGCCTCATTTACCAGCACATCGGACGCCTGGAACACTGGACCCCAGAGACTTACTGAGTTAGTGGCCCAGCTGAGGTTCGAAACCAGGTCATCTGACTCTTAGTTCTTTGAGAAGGGGCCGAGTTTGGGTCCCTCCGAAAGCTGACAAGCATGGTTTTGTTGGGAAGTGGTAAAATGTAGGGTGAGGAGAGGGATCGCAAAGACAG
This sequence comes from Moschus berezovskii, assembly GCF_049115385.1. Lineage (NCBI taxonomy): Eukaryota > Metazoa > Chordata > Mammalia > Artiodactyla > Moschidae > Moschus > Moschus berezovskii. Next base: position 94,367,075 of record NC_142460.1, read on the forward strand.
TTGTTTCTGGCTCTAGATCCAGTTATCTAAAGTGCCCTCTTTCCTAGACTGTCTTCCCCTCCCACGCCCTCTCACATACCGTTTGTGGTGACTTCTTTCCTGGTGTTCTTGGTAATGCCAGCCTCCTACTCCGTGACAGCTCGCACCACGGTCAGGGCAACATTGCATAATAGTTCAGCAGTTCTGGGTGTGTGTATGAGAGTGTGCGTGTGTGTGCGCGCGCACGTGCTTGCTTGTGGCCAACTCTATATGTCTACAGAGAAAATCTCTGGGGTCCGGAGCACTGGGAGCCTGCCTTGTCTCCCTTCTCTAGTGAGTGCTGGGGGCTTCAGCTGAGAAAGGCATCCATGAACCCCTTGCTAGGTATCCCCGAGACAATGCTCATCCCCCTCAAGGGCAATTTATACCTTTACAAAGCTAAGAACCCTTCTTAGCTTTCTGCTGCCACTTCTGCCTCTCTCCCAACACATGACCCCTACCTTTACTTCAGTGGAAAATAGAGACCATTCCATGGAAACATCAAAACTTCCTAACCAGAGTTATAGATTATTTTTTCAGAAGTGAAAGGCAAGTTTTACTATTGAATAAGCATTTATCAGCCTTATTGAGGTATAATTGACCAAAAATTGTAGAATATTAAAAATGTACATGATGATGATTTGATAAATGTACAAATTGTGACAGGATTCCCCATATTTAGTTAACACATTTGTCACCTCACATATTTATCTTTAGTGTGTGTGTGTGTGAACACAAATTCTACTCTTCTAGCAAATTTCAATTATATAATAAATACAGAGTTAACACAATAATCCCCATGTTGTGCATTAGAGCTTACTCATCTCCTAGCTGGAAGTTTTTACCCTTGGACCCATCTCTTCCTGTTTCCTCCACCCCACAGCCCCTGGCAACCACTTTTCCACTCTCTGTTCCTATGGATTTGACTTTGGATTCCACATGTAAATTATACCAGGAGGTATTTGTCTTTCTCTGTCTGACTTATTCCACAGCTAAATATTTATTTGTCTTTGTATCCAGTTCTCTCCTGCTTCCCTCTTCCGTGAGAGAAAGATCCCAGTGTTCTGGATCCTAACCATCACTTTCTTTTTCTTTCTTTTAATAGTCTTAAAGGCCTAAGATGTCTCGGGGTCTATTGCTATTTCCAAATTCCTAAAAGACAATCTTTGGGAATTGGGAATGAAAAATTGGAATTTCTGGGGCCCCACAGTAATTACCAAAATCATAAGTTATTGTAAAAATATTACTTTGCAATATTCTCCATACTCTTTACTCATTATGATGGATATCTAAAAATTCTGTTTAATAAATAAATATTAAGTTTGATAGCCTTTGTAAAATACTTGTACTTGATTATATATATATAAATCACATATACCTCGGTAAAATTTTAAAGAAGTATTGCTTATAGCAAATATTCAACACTGAGGAACACCAATGAATATCACTGGGTAGTATTTAAATAGTGCTAGGTTTTCTAGCAAGAATAATAGCACCTCAAAGAATCTCTGTGGAAATTGCCAAATTAAGGAATTATTTTGCTTCCAAAACTAGTTTATATTAATGCTTACTATACATAGAAATATTAATATTTATTGTGTTTGGAGCAGTGATTCATCATTAGTGGCAGATGTGTCCAGAAGCACACATTTATAACAAACAATGCTGACCAGTGAGACTATGATATCTCTTCTGCAGGCTCCTGTCTCAGTTCCCAGAAATGCCAACCTTAGCCTTGAACTCCACAGGTCAGTGTTTCCTGCTCTTGCCTTTGATTTGATGTCAGTGGATACCTTTGACAAGTAATGTCTCTATTAATCTTTAATTCTCATAGAAGAATTACAGTCCTTTTCTTCAATTCCTTGTCTGATTTTTCTTGGTATTCAGAATTCCAAATTTCCAAAGAAATACAGGGAAGGGATTCCTGCATGGAAACACTGATATTGGACATATGGTAGGTGCCGCAGTTGTGATTAAGGGCTCTGGTTTGAGGAGGTAACAGACCTTGATTATAAAGTCTGTTTATACTACTTACGTCTTGTGGTTGATTGCTAAAGAATATGCCTGCAGTGCAGAAGACCGGGATTCAATCCCTTGATTGGGAAGACCCCCTGGAGAAGGGAATGGCTATCCACTCCAATATTCTTGCCTAGAGAATTCCATGGACAGAGGAGCCTGATGGGCTACAGTCCATAGGGTCTCAAAGAGTCGGACATGACTGAGCGACTAACTTTCACATACTACTTATTAGCTGTGTGACCTTGAACAAATAACTTATCTCTGAGCCTCTTTTTTCCTAATTAGTAAACTTAACTCATAGAGTTGTATTGAAGTTAGGTGTTTGTAAAGCCTTTAACAATCTATGGCATACAACATGTAGGAATATATACTGTATCTTTTAAGACACAAATCCTAATGAAGGAATGTATGATTTTTTTCCCAAGAGAAATAGAACATGAAACACAGATGTAAGTTTAAATGTTCTGGTTACCACATTAAAGAAAAAAAAAAGATGAGATTAATTTTAATAATATATTTAACACTATATCCAAAATATTATAATTTCAGCATGTACTCAATATAAAATTATTAATGAGATATTTTATATCCTTTTTTAACAAACAAGTCATGAGTGTGTTTTTTACAGTACGTGTTAATGTGGTCACTAAATTTTCACTGAAAATATTTTATCTGTAATTTGCATAAATTTATAGTTGAAAAAGTAAGTTCACATGCTCAAGTTGTTTCAAACAACTTAAAAGTTTTCCGGTAACTGAATAGAATACTAAAAAGTAATTTTTCTTTACTATTTATATTCATGTCACCAAAACTGCTTCATCTTTTTTGGAAGAATCAATTTAACTTTGAAACATGAAAGCGTATTAGTTTAATACTATTTCTGTTCAAATTCAGTAAATTAACTAACTCTTGAGTCAACTAAGTATCATTAGCATAGAGTTCAAAGACATGGCATAAATTGAAAAGCATTTCTCTACTTGCTGATATCAACAAAGCATTCTTCAAATTTTCTTGTATTTTAGCAGCAAATTTAAAAAATTCGTTTTAATTGGAGGCTAAGTACTTTATAATATTGTGGTGGTTTTTGCCATATATTCACATGAATCAGCCATGGGTGTTCATGTGTTCCTCATCCTGAACCCCGGTCCCACCTCCCTCCCCATCCCATCCCTCAGGGTCATCCCAGTGCACCAGCCCTGAGCACCCTATCTCATGCATTGAACCTGGACTGGGATCTATTTCACATATGATAATATACATGTTTCAATGCTATTCTCTCAAATCATCCCACCCTCACCTTCTCCCACAGAGTCCAAAAGTCTCTTCTTTACATCTGTGTCTCTTTTGCTGTCTCATGTATAGGGTCACTATTACCATCTTTCTAAATTCCATATATATGCGTTATTATACTGTATTGGTGTTTTCCATTCTGACTTACTTTGCTCTGTATAATAGGCTCCAGTTTCATCCACCTCATTAGAACTGATTCAAATGCATTCTTTTTAATGGCTGAGTAATGCTCCATTGTGTATCTGTAACACAACTTTCTTATCCATTCATCTGCAGATGGACATCTAGGTTGCTTCCATGTCCTGGCTATTGTAAACAGTGCTGTGATGAATACTGGGGTACACGTGTCTCTTTCAATTCTGGTTTCCTTGGTGTGTATGACCAGCAGTGGGATTGCTGGGTCATATGGCAGCTCTATTTCCAGTTTTTTGAGGAATCTCCACACTGTTCTCCATAGTGGCTGTACTAGTTGGCATTCCCACCAACAGTGTAAGAGGATTCCCTTCTCTCCACACCCTGTCCAGAACTTATTGTTTGTAGACTTTTTGATCGCAGCCATTCTAACTGACGGGAGATGGTACCTCATTGGGGTTTTGATTTGCATTTCTCTGATAACGAGTGATTCTGAACATTTTTTCATGTGTTTGTTAGCTGTCTGTATGTCTTCTTTGGAGAAATGTCTGTTTAGTTCTTTGGCCCATTTTTTGATTGGGTCATTTATTTTTCTGGAATTGAGCTTAGCAGCAAATTTAAAGGATGCTATTACAATTAAAATCTTCTGAATATCAATTCATGTTAGAAAATGTACAAAACATTATGGTTGATTTTTTATTATAAATAGCTTCAGTTTCATCATAAACTTTCATACTTATTTAGCTAGGTCACCAAAAAAAAATAAAATGCTTTTCTTTCCTAGGAACTTCAAATTTTGCTCATTCACGTCCAGTATGATAGGGTAGTATTTTGTCTGTGATTATTTAGTATTTAGCAAGCATTATTCTCATTTCTTGGAGCAGGAAATGGCAACCCACTCCAGTATTCTTGCCTGGAAGATCCCATGGTCAGAGGCTTCTCTGGGGTCGCAGAGTCAGACGAGAATGAACGACTAACACACACACACATTCTCATTTCAAGAAAATCTTGAATTAGAACAAATCTTTGTAAAAAGAAATTTCCATTGAACCCACAACCATTGGTTAAAAAAAAACACCCCAGGATTACTAAACTTATTGCCTTTGTTTTCAGCATTTCTATAAACGCAATAATTTATATATGTATCAGTTCAGTTCAGTTCAGTTGCTCAGTCGTGTCCGACTCTCTGCGACCCCATGAATCACAGCACGCCAGGCCTCCCTGTCCATCACCAACCCCCGGAGTTCACTCAAACTCATGTCCACAGAGTTGGTGATGCCATCCAGCCATCTCATTCTCTGTCGTCCCCATCTCCTCCCACCCTCAATCCCTTCTAGCATCAGACTCTTTTCCAGTGAGTCAACTCGTCGCATGAGGTGGCCAAAGTATTGGAGTTTCAGTTTTAGCATCAGTCCTTCCAATGAACACCCAGGATTGATTTCCTTTAGAATGGACTGGTTGGATCTCCTTGCAGTCCAAGGGACTCTCAAGAGTCTTCTCCAGCACCACAGTTCAAAAGCATCAATTTTTTGGCGATCAGCTTGCTTCACAGTCCAACTCTCACATCCATACATGATCACGGGAAAAAACCATAGCCTTGACTAGATGGACCTTGGTTGGCAAAGTAATGTCTCTGCTTTTTAATATGCTATCTAGGTTGGTCATAACTTTCCTTCCAAGGAGTAGCGTCTTTTAATTTCCTGGCTGCACTCAGTATCTGCAGTGATTTTGGAGCCCAAAAAAATAAAGTCTGACACTGTTTCCACTGTTATATATGTATACTGAAAGATTAAAACAATTATATCCTTGACACTTGACATAATTCTTCTTCAAAAGCTGAGAAAAAAATACTTTCACAGAGGAAAACATCGGCCTCTTACTTTAGAATTCTAATTAAATCTGGATTTTTAATTCTAATGTAGTTGAAGCACTATCCAGCATGTTAGAAACTATTTTCTCATTTCTCATGGAAATTCTTATTTGACTGATATCAATGATCCAAAAATGTCTATGCCAAGAGTTCAGTTTTGTTGGCCATAAATAGACATTTCTTCATAAATTTGGACATCTTTCTCGATAAGCTATATATAGATATTAATTGAGTAGAATCTTTTATGTTATGTGACTCATCCAAAGCTAAAGGAAAGGACTTGCAATTTAAAAATATTGAATCAATTGATTTTTGATGTTATTAAAAAGTCTTGAATTCTATGAACGATAGTGTGGCAGCTTTACTGAAGATCTCTCACAATTGGTATCTTTTTTCTTCATAATTTCCATAATTTGAACAGTAAAAAAAATTTTACCTTTATTCCTCTAAAATATTTGTGTGTATGTTTGCAAAAAATGCAAAACATTTTATACTTAACCCAAGTTACTGTCTCAGATACTATTAAATATAGTTTAAACTTTCAGCTGAATATTTAATTTTAATTTCAAGGGACTAATTTCATTGATTCTGTTTTTATGATTACTGACAGGAAACGTTTCAAATTCAGTATACATTTGCTGAAAATGTCTCTTAGTCATGTCTACTTTATTATCTTTAAAAACATTTATGCCACAAACGGCTTTTTTTTTCCCTGCTACAGCTAATGATAAATGCTATTCTCTGTCTCTATCCACATCTCTCATTTCTGCTTCTCTCTGGATGTTGATGTACTTCTTTCAAATGACATTATCCCCACTATTTGGGAACCCAGTCCCTAGAAACTCATTTTTAGGGAATTAAGGGACTATCCTCTACCAGTTCCAGTTAGAAAAACTCCAGGGGAGGATTCTGTTTGGCTTGCTTGGGGGAATGTGGGATGTTTTGATTGTTCCACTTATGTGCACGCATGCTTAAAAGTTCAGTCCTGTCCAACTCTTTGTGATCCCAAGGACTGTAGCCAGCCAGGCTCTTCTGCCCATTGAATTTTCCAGGCAAGAATACTGGAGTGTGTTGTCATTTCCAACTCCAGGGAATCTTCCTAACCCTGGAATCAAAACTGTGTCTCCTGCATTGGCAGGAGGATTCTTTAATACTGCACCACTGGGGTCCAATGCGTATTACTTCCCTATTCTCAAGGCCAACAGGTGGGATCCATCCCCAGAAGAAGGAGTGGAAGGCTAGAAGGGCGGCCCTTCATCCTCCCAGGGTGGAAGTATAGTCAGAGAAGGATTCCTGGAAGAGAGGATCCTTAGCTGAGTCTTATATAATGAATTAAAGGATTAAAACTCAACATTCAAAAAACTAAGATCATGGCATCCAGTCCCATCACTTCATGGCAAATAGATGGGGAAACAATGGAAACAGTAACAGACTTTATTATATTCTTGGGCTCCAAAATCACTGCAGATGGTGACTGTAACCATGAAATTAAAAGACGCTTGCTCCTTGGAAGAAAAGCTATGACAAACCTAGACAACATATTAAAAAGCAGAGACATTACTCTCCAGACAAATGTCTATAAGGTCAAAGCTATAGTTTTTCCAGTAGTCATGTGTGGATGTGAAAGTTGGATTGTAAAGAAGGCTGGAGTGCCAAAGAATTGATGCTTTTGAACTGTGGTGCTAGAGAAGACTCTTGAGGGTCTATTGGACAGCAAGGAGATCAAATCAGTCAATCCTAAAGGAAATCAGTCCTGAATATTCATTGGAAGGACTTATGCTGAAGCTGAAGTTCCAATACTTTGGCCACTTGATGTGAAGAGCCGACTCATTTAGAAAAGACCCTGGTCCTGGGAAAGACAGAAGGCAGGAGGAGAAAGGGACGACAGAGGACAAGACGGTTGAATGACATCACTGACTCAATGGACATGAGTTTGAGCAAGCTCCAGGAGATGGTGAAGGACGGGGAAGCCCGGCGTGCTGCAGTCCATGGGGTCGCAAAGAGTCAGACGTGACAGCAACTGAACCACAACAACAAACCCGTCCGAATGGAGAGACAATGTACACATCCAGAGAGAGATTAAACACCCATTTTACTGGGCATTTAGTGGGCATTTTTCATTCAGAAATTTCTTTCATTTCTAGGAAAATTTCTTAAACAGTTTATTTGATGGTTTCTTCTCTTACAGTTTCTTTCTGGAACTCCTATTATTTGGATATTGAATCTCCACAATTTTTCCTTAACTTTTTTCTTAAGAATATCTTTCTTATTTTTCATGCTTTGTTTTTTTACTCTACTTTTTGGGATTTTTTTCACCTTAAATTTCTAATCTTTCTATTGAGTTTTTCATTTCTGTTTTCATATTTTTAATTTGCAAGGGGTTCTCACAATATCCTGTTTCACAGAATGCAATGTCTTATCTCTGCAAGGCTATTATGATAGATTCTTGAAAGTTTTATTCTCTTTGCATAGTTTCTGCCATCCAAGTTTCTTTTTTCTTTCTGTTTGTTCATGCCTCTATTATATTAGAGACTTTCTGCCCATGTCTGCTGATCACTGCTGTTTATAAGTGGGGCCTTAAAAGTGGGGCCTTAGCAGCAGATTGGAAGCTTCATGGGGCAAGGGCCCTGTCCACTGTGATTTTCGGTGCACAGTGATCTGGCTATGGGCCCCTAATGCCAATATCTTATCTTTTCTTTTGAGCTAGTCAGTTGCCCAAGTGAATAATACTCTTCTCCTGCCTGGACCATATAATCGAATTTCCAGCTTTCAAGATACTGGATAGGAGAAGATAGTTAATGATCTCAACAGATTGCAAGTAAGTGTCCATTTAATAGCTCTATTTTCCATATGATACCTCTGTCCTTAGTATGGACCTTCGATGCAGACTCTCTCTTTATCATTTATTGAGAATCAGTCCCAGTTTTCTGTACAGGGAAGTCCCTACTATGTGAAGCAAAGGAATCTAACCATAAGGGATCTAACCATCCCTTATACAGGTTTCAACCAATCCTCACATTTTAGCTCTCTGTTACCCCCACTTCCAATGGTACCAGGAGTTACCAATTCTTGAGCCTTTTGAGAGTTCTTTGATATAAAATCAGAATATCTCTTGGCCTCCCATAGGCTGCTTTATAATTCAACTTCCTAGGGTTTGCTATGCCCAATACCACTTATCAGGTTTCCAGACTCTGAAATATTGTTGTTGATGACTCCTTTACCACACTCTTTGTCCTTATGAGGTTATGCCTTTGTTTAACTTGTGATTTTTCAAGTGATATTTGGAGACAGAGGGGAACAATCTGTACATTCCACCCATCATTTATCCTGGAATTCTGGTCATTTTTCATTAAAAATTTTTCACTGAATAGTTCTCAATAGCAAGCTGCTCTGTAGCATTTAAAATAATATTAGGCTAGCAAATTCATGTTTCACAGTTTTCAGGAACCATTATTTTTCTGTAAAGCAAGGTGACTCCCTGGGAGAGAGAGACAGTTTATCATCAGTCAGGAGAAAATGCAGACCCACCTTTTTGAAATTTCTGGTTTCTATTCTTTTAAAGATTTTTATTTCTACAGGCGAGTTAAAGTTTGGTTTCTGGGTGGAAACATGGCATTCATTTCAGTAAAGGAGCTTGGAAAATGACTGTTGTCTCTTTGTGGTGACCAGGGTGGTGGTCCCCAGCAGGACTGGTTTAAGCCAGACATTGCTTTAGGAATAGGCATCCACTCAAGTAGGGCTTCCCCGGTGGCTCTAGTGGTAAAGAACCTGCCTGCCAATGCAGGAGATGAAAGAGACGTGGGTTCGATTCCTGGGTTGTGAAGCTCCCTTGGAGAAGGAGGTGGCTACCCACAGCAGTATTCTTGCCTGGAGAATCCCATGGACAGAGGAGCCTGGCAAACTACAGTCCATGGTGTCACAAATAGTCAGGCACGACCGAAGAGATTTAGCACGCACACATACACACAAGTATAGCAAAAGCATTGCCTGGAAGTCTGCCAGAGTCTGCTGGGAGAACTTTTCTTGCTTCTGAAAAGAAAAGTACAAGGAAGAGATAGCTTCTGTCAATTCTCTCATTATCTTTGTTTCTGGATGCTGTACCTGGGGCTGCCTCAGCCACCAAGCAAAGCAGTCTTGGATCCAACCGAAGTTGAGAACTGCAAAGTAGAAGAATAAAACAAATTGAATACTTGCTGCTTTATTGAGCTGCTAGTTGATCCAAGCTTAGGCTTCCCCTTCCTCTGAACTTCCAGTTAGAGGAAATGATAACTATCCTTATTCCTTAAGCCACTTTGAGTTGGAATCTTCTGCTTTTGTAGCTGAAAACATACTAACTCCATATACTGCCAGTATACAAGCCACACTCTTTGGCAGAAAAATATTTTTTTAATTCTATAGAAATTTTGATTTATATTTTCTGTTTCAATCATGAAAATAGGTTCAGGAAGAATGAGTTTAATACCTGAACAGACAGGAAAAAACATATTACTTAGCATCCAGGTGCCTAAAGTTTACTTTTTTTAAAAGAGCTTATTTCATTGTTTTCAGTGTCTCCTTCTATTAAACAAAAATTTGGCTTTTTCCCCATGTACTTGAATCCTAGTAAAGAAAAAGTAGAAAATTAAGTGCAGTGAAATGAACTTTCAGAGTGAAGTCGCTCAGTCGTGTCCGACCCTTAGCGACCCCACGGACTGCAGCCTACCAGGGTCCTCCATCCATGGGATTTTCTAGGCAAGAGTACTGGAGTGGCTTGCCATTGCCTACTCCGTAAGTGGAACTTTCAGAAGTAAGTGGAATATATAACTCCATTATTTTTAATTGCTTTTATCAGTCCTTTTGAAGTTCTTGTTTGAAGAGGACTTTTTCTGTAGATGACTCTGAAAGTTATTGGAGTTTTAATGCTGTGGATTATCCCCTAAAAGAAAAATTTTATTATTTTCTATAAAAAGCAGGTTTAGCAAAGAAGGGCTTCCCTGGTGACTCAAATGGTAAAAAATTCGTTTCCAGTACAGGAGACCCGGGTTTGATCTCTGAGTCGGGAAGATCCCCTGGAGAAGGGAATGGCAACCCACTCCAGTATTCTTGCCTGGAGAATCCCCATGGACAGAGGAGCCTGGTGGGCTCCAGTCCATGGGAATGCAAAGAGTGGGACACAACTGAGTGACTATCACTTTCAATTAGCAGAGAATTATCATGAAAGGGGGTGGTATAGGGTGGGGCCAAAATTAGGTGACCAAATGTGTGCTTGCTGTGCTTGGAGGGTCAAGAATCCTTAACACCCTGTACAAGGGGCTGCTTTAGGTCCTGGGCCCTTGAGAGCACACAGAGGCAAGAAACACATACACATGAACATCAGCTGACCTAGAAAGAAAATAAGGGCCTTGTGAGAGTGCAGGTGTGGTCTTTGGAAGGACAGAGGAAAAAGTGAATTTTTTGAGCTGGTGAATTCATACTAGAGGATGTGCATTTGAGCCGTGACAAAGGATGGGAGATGTAGACGTGCAGCAGGAGAGAGGTGTAGGAGGCGAGGGGGAGAGCGAGAGCAACGCCACATCCCTTTCCTTTCCGGGTGATGGCACAGCCAGTGAGTACTGCAGCCAGACCAGGTTACGGTCATTCATTTATTCACTTCTGGATTCTCTTCCCACGCCATGAAGACGTTTACCTTCTTAATTCAACCTGGGTTGCTGTTGTTCATGCCTCTTCCCTTCACTTTAGGTGAATGTTCCTCCTGCATAGATACCACATTCGGTAGGTGAATCATCAAAAATGTAAGGCTTTGGGACTTCCCTGGTGGTCCAGTGGTTAAGAATTCCCCTTCCAGTTCAAGGGGTGTGGATTTGATCCCTGGCTGGGGAACTAAGATTCCACATGCCTTGGGGCAACTGAGCCTGTGCGCCACAACTAGAGCAGCCTGGGTAGCACAGTGAAAGACCCTGCGTGCTGCAGCTAAGACCTGATACGGCCAAACAAAAACAAACAAAAGGTGAGGTTTTGACTCTGAAATTTCAGAAACTGAGAATATCCCTTCCCCCCAAGTTTGTTCCCTGTCTTTTTACTGCCTGTTTGGAACGAGGAGGGGACTTGGTCATCTTTAGGGTACAGCTCAGGGACCACCTACTTTAAGAGGAAAAAAGGGAAATGCTTTTACTGAACAGCCCCTCCACACAGGCGTCTGCTGCCCATCTCCCCTACCCCCCCCCCCCCGCACTTCCTCATTTAGCTCTCACCATTGTCGTAGCAGGGACTTCACCCAGGCTCCTGTGCTCTGTGAACTGAGCATTCTGTGGTGCCAACACCAAAAGTGGGTCTCGCCTTGATGTCCAGCCCCCAGCTGGTGATAGGAGCAGCCATGAGAGCCTGCAGTTCACACCCAAGTTCACTGGGTCCCAAGTTCACAGCAGGATCTGGGCATATCGGGAGTCCAGCCAGTTTCTTCCTGAGGATGTGCTGTAGTGACTCATGACCAGCCCTGTGGGAGAATATCAGAATCTACTCGCCAAAATTTAACAATAGCAGCATTTTAATCATCTCCTAGGAGTGACGGACGTCACCGCCTCCAGGGGAAGAGGAGGCGTCCCACCCAGCTGCATCCTACGCCAGGCCTCCCTTCCTCTCAGGTGGGTGGCAGAGTTGGCAGGATGGGACGGAGGTGGAGGTGAAAGGCTAAGAGAACTCGAAAGGATGCTGCAGTTTGTGGGATCCTCTAAGCCATGAACCCTACTGTGTGAAATAAAGGGTTGGATTATATGATTCCTAAGTCTCCTGGCACAGGCTTCAGGATTCTGAAATTCCAGAACTCCTGGGCTACCCTTGAGGTTTTTCCCGCTTGAGTTGAACCTGGAAATTAAGGCTTTGGAGCCTTAAAAGGAGGAGCGATTCTTCTAGGTTATTTCCCATCAGCTGTTATCAAAGCCGTCCTTACAGTCTGTTCCCAGCCAGATTAGTTTCTTTTATTTGCTAGTCATTTCTCATGATCAGACACTCAAACCAGAAGCTGGGACTTCTGGGAAAAGAGGGCTCAGCCAAACCATCACCTCCTGCAGGACCCCTGCCTTCACGTCCTGGGCTTCTCCGAAGACCTCAGTTATTAAAGATGTGGAATGCAAGGATGGCTGGAGAAGCCACAGAGGTCCAGGGCAAGATGCTATTCCAGTAGTCTGTCATCTCTTTGAAGATAGTTCCCAGATCAGCATCTTCAATGTCACCCTTCCTGTACAGCTCCACCTGGATGCCCGTGAGCATCTCACACTCAGTCTGTCCACTGAACTCAATGTCCTACCCTACAAACCTGCTGTCCCTCCTGATTTTTCCACTCTAATGCCACCAGAGGGATCATTTGCACTCTCTTTCTCTCTCTCTCTTTCTCACTGGCTTTCCTATTATCTGATCCCTTATCCTATTTGGAAAAAATTCCAATAAATGTGAGTCTGAAGGGGGCTGGATGTTCCCACACTTGCCCCCTAGTGACTGGGACATGCTTTCATGACTTAGACATGGTCATTCACACCATCTGTAAGGGATTTTGGTCCTGAGAGTGAGACAAGGCTGGAGATTATTCACAGCAGGAGTGGAGGAGGGCACTGCCACAGTAGCCAGCCATTGGACTGCTTTGACTTCAACCTGACCAGGCTGCTCTACTGGTGTGACCAGCCTCTCTTGGTCCCACCTATTTTCTAAGACTGGTTTTCCAATCCTTTCATTGATTCAGTGAGCTCTAAAATATATATATATATATATATATATATATATTTAATAAATTTTGTTTCTTCTTAGGGAACCAGAATCAGTTTCTGTTGTTCGCAACTAAGTCCTGGCTGGTACCCTCTCCATTCCCCTAGTCTCCAAACCTGGAGGCTGGAACTCCTTTCTGATCATTCCTTTATGGTTCATCCACCACTGGTCACAGGTCCACGCCTCCGGCCTTGTGATGTCACCCCTATGGCCCCACTGCCACCCCAAACCAGGCCCTCATTACATTTGCCTATTTCTGCTGTCCCTGGGTTGATGGCTCCTCTGGTCTCTGGGCTCTTCTTAACCACAAGCAGCTACTGTTGGTCACACCTCAGGATCCAGGGTCAGTCTGTATCCTCCATCAGAGTTTTTGACAGAGAAGGAAAAAGAGAAAACTGAAGAAAAGAAAGGTGTCCAGCAACTGTGAGTGGAGAGGGAAGAGAGAAGGCAGGTACCACAAAACAGGTGTAACTGTAATAACTCAGTCTTCCTGAGGTCCTGAGATTGGATGGGCTCTTCCTCTTCACTGACACTTCTCCCTGTTTTCTAAACTCACATCAATGAAAAGTACTAATTACCCTTTAAATGGAAATAAATTAACTTAAGAAGATGCAGTTTTATACTGCTTTTCTAGTAGCTGGGTTCCCTGAAGATTCACTAATTGATTTTAAATCCAAATCAGCCTAATGCATTTGGACAGTTTGCTGGGTAATGGAAATTAGTGATGATTTCTGTAAAGGAAAGGCTGGAAGCCAACTCCTCTTTTCCACATTTATATCACTGTGGATGAGGTAAGGATAATCATAGGTGAAGAAGGCCCCGCAGCACCAAACTCTTATTTATTCAGTAAATGCTTATTGCACATTTACTTCATGTCAAGTACTGGGCAAGGCGCTGGGCATCCAATGATGAACAAGACAGACTTGGTCCCCCCTAATGAAGCTTATAGCTAAAAACATTAAAAAGCCTTCTGGGGGCTTCCTGAAGTGCCTATGCAGAGCTCCCCCTGCCTGGGTCTCACTGAAGCTGGCTGTTACAGTAAGCTGGGCCCAGGAGGGTCCTGGAGGTAGAACATCAGACAGCCTCATCTGCGAGTGCCAGGAGACTTGGGAGTTGTGAACAACCACAAAAGGATGTCAGCTTGACTGGGCTCAACCTTGCCCCCACCCCACCACTGCTTCCCCAGCTGTTCCTCCCTACAGACACAGGTTAGTGGACAGAACTGGGCCTAGAAAACCTGTGGAGATGATCTCCAGAAGCTTCTCTCTGGCACCCTCATCTAGAGTTGCCAAATTTAGCAAATAAAAATATAGGACACTGAGTTAAATCTGAATTTCAGATAAACAATGAACAATTGTTTAGCATAAGTATCAGGAGAAGGGGGCACCAGAGAGAGGATGAGATGGTTGGATGGCATCACCAATTCAAAGGACATGAAATGTGAGTGAACTCCGGGAGACGGTGAAGGAGAAGCCTGGAGTGCTGCAGTCCATGGGGTCACAAAGAACCAGACACAACTGAGCAACTGAACAACAATAATAGCAACAACACGGCTCATACCATATCTGGGATATACTCACGTTCAACTTAATTGGGTTTTTCTATTTTGTCTGGCCCTGCCACCAGCTCTCCCAAGCCAGAAAGTTGCCCTTTGTCCCTATTAGCCCCGATACCTGCCCAGAAGAAGCTTCTTCCCCAGTGCAGGAATGCAGAATCCACCAGCGCTCTTTCAAAATACACGGGTCATGAGGAGTATCCAAGCTGTCTACTGTCAGGTAGCTGCCCCCAGGAAAGAAATTCAGTTCAGCCACCTTGATAGCACTGACTTCAAGCAAGGAGCAACATCCCTTTGTATTCAGAGGGTATCCTTAGGTAGTGATACAGTCACTACCTAAGGAACCTAGGGATTAGCAGGGGAAGGGGAACAAGCTATTCATATATTCATGATACAAGGTGGAAAAGGAAAAATGACTTAGGTGCCAAGGGGAGGCAGGGAGGAAGAGACATTTCCTCTGGAGGATGGAGGCCAGAAGGCATCATGGAGGAGGTGGCATTTACAGCTTATTAAACCAATGACAAATCCATCAAATCACCTCACAGCTTGGATGTGGTCATTCTAAAACTGGCATCCCAGATGAAGTCTTCTCATCATCTTTGACCTAGAAGTATACCTAAAGCTACCAATAAGGACTTCCTGGAAAGGGCATGCCAGGTGGAGCAATCAGTACAGACCCAAGTCATGAGAAACAGCCTGTGCATTTGGAAAACTCTGAGAAGTCTCATATAAGCAGAGTCTCGAGCTCTGTGTAGGGCGTGTAGCTGAAGAGTCCGTCTCCAAGAAACGTCAAGGATAAGGGGGCAGAAAGTCTAAGATCACAGGGAGCTGGGACTTCCATTGGAAAGCTGAGGCTGAGGGGAGAGGAGGAACACTGTTTTCCCTGGAGGAGGCCTCCCCTCCTCCCAAGGGCCTGCATAGGCACCATTCCTATTCCCAACACCCAGTGAATGCTGGCTGTGCCACAGGAGAGAATGTCAATCACACTCTTGGTAAATATTTAGACCCCTGAGGTTTCAAAGAGATAGTGTTTCAGAGCTCACTTTATTTTTGTGCAGCATCTCATGCAGGAGCAGAAAGGCTTCTCATTCATTGCTTCCTGGTTAATATGAGGGAGTTTTCTCCAGACAGGCAAACATTTACAGCAGCAGTGACTAAGCCCAGTCCTGATCATGACCTGAAGGTGGCCAGAGAAGAAAGCCAAATACTCTGACTGCCTGTTTGCAGAAGAGGCAGCAAAGAAAATATTCCGTGGGGGCTGTGGTCCCTTTCTATTGGAGGGATTCTGTGGTCCGTGATGGCTTCATAGGGATTACTCTCCACACTCAGCACATTGTATACAGACCATCCCAGTGCTAAGGTCTCAGGAGACAGAAGATGGCTGGTTAATGAATTCTCCACCAGCAAGTCAATCTGACAGGCTCCAGCTGCCCCCGACCTGGTCTATTACCCAGGCTGGGCTCCCTGGGTAGGGCTCAGCTTGGGTCTGTCAGGGAGTGTTTTTGAGAAATTAAAATGACATTGCTAAGTGGGTACACACAACTACCTCCCGTTCCTCCTTCTGCACTGCAGGAATAATGCATGAGAGGGTGTTTGTGTTTCTCCAGAAACTTAATTAAAACTGCCTGCAGCATGGAGTCAGCCTGCACCCAGGTTCAGGCAGGGTTGGGGCAGGCTCGTGGGCCCCTCCCCTTAGACTCCTCTGGACCCTGGAAGGAAAGCAGATGGGACACTACTGGAGGCACTGAGGCCAGAGATTCAGGGCCCCCATCCCTGCCTGTCTGGCCGGTGCCCCAGTCCTCCCAACGGGGTCATCCGGAATTCATTTGCCCTTCGTGAGCCTGCCACCCCTCATATCTTGACCTCTTTGTGTGTTTTCACTTTGCCCAGACCTCCATACCTAGGTTTTTGGAGGACTTGACTATGACTTGACCCTGATTTCAGCAAGCATGGGGGGCCCTGCTGGAAGGGCCCAGGCTCAGCTTCCCCTGGATGGGGCCCAACACTGCCATCTTCCCTCTCCTTTCTCCTCCCCACTCCTCCTACTCCTCCCTCCTCCCTCCTTCTCTTTCCCCCTCCTCCTCTCCTTTTCCCCTCCCTCCACCAGGCGGCTGAGCTGGAAACCACAGGAAGGGGCTGGGTTGGCTTTGGTCGCAGAGGCTGAAAGCTGGAGGTGGGGAAATCAGGAAACCCAGGCTTGATTCCAAGGTGAATTGGAAATATCCCCACCAGCCAGGGCATTAGATAAATAAGGCTCCAAAACCTGTGACTGGCAAAGGATTTTTTAATTTCCATTCGATTTTAAGACTTTTGTTTTGAAGCACAGTTCTACCAAAGAGGAGTAATATGTCTTTTTATTAATTCTAACAATACACGGTCATGGGGAGTAATCAAAATAATATGAACAGTATTAAATGAATTGTTAGCAATTTCTTAGGTCAATTAGGTTTCAAAGAAACAAAAAATTCAGGATTGAAACTGCAGAACTCGTGTAGAATCGGGGGTGTGTGTTCAGAATGCAAAGGAGGTGTGTGTGTGTATGTGTGTGTATGTCTGTGTGCGTGTGTGTGTGTGCGTTTAAGTACAGGCCGTGGCTTCCCCAGGTGGCTCAGTGGTAAAGATTCGGCCTGCCAATACAAAAGATGCAGGTTAGATCCCTGGGTCAGGAAGATTCCGTGAAGCAGAAAATGGCAACCCACTCCAGTATTCTGGCCTAGAGAATCTCATGGACAGAGTAGCCTAGTGGTCTATAGTTCATGGGGTCTCAAAAGAGTTGGACATGACTGAACCACTCAACAACATCATGGACTACTAACACAGGCTCTGCTGTCAGTGGCCCTGGTTCAGATTCCAGCCCCTCTGCTCGTAACTGTGCGGCAAGTCTGGTGATGTGCTTCACTTTTTGGTGCCTGGTTTTATCATTTGTAACTTCTGAATACTGATAATAGTGCCTCCTATACAGTTGTGGAGATTCGAGTATTTTTCAGCTCATGAAACATTGTGAACCTGTAAACACCGTGCTCATCCGGGCCTCAGTCCCACCTCCTTCTAGAACCAACAGGAATTCCAGTAACACCTGATGCTCAAGCATTGGCCATGTAGTTTATAACCCTGACAGATGTCCTGGGAGTCAGATACATGACCCCCAAAGAGGTGAGGAGACCTGGGAGCAGCCACTTGTCTAAGATCCTAGAGCTGTACGTGCCAGAGCTGGGCCCAGACCCCAACTAGCGTGATTTTGTGATTTCCCAGTGCTCCCGTGGGGACATTTGTGGCTGTCTGAGTGGTGAGAACAGGAGCATGTGATGCTCGGCAAAGGAGGGGCTCCTGAGTTTCTTTCGTTGCCTCCACCCCCTCCCCACCCCGGGAGTTCAACCTCGTGATTTAGGCATGACGGCAAGCAGGCCTCTTGTCCAGGGCTCAAGCTGCAGGTCTCAGGGCAGAAGTGTCTGTGGTCAGTGTCTCAGGTTTCCTTCCCTTCTCCTCATGGAGCTGTTATGGTTTTCATCAACCTAATTGCTTGTTGTTTTGTAATTTTAAAATGTATTGCTTTTCCTTTTAACAAAAGTGATACCTGTGGAGTATGGAAAGTCTAAACAAGCAAACAGAAAGTGAAAATAATAATTCTACTACAGTAGAATTATTTTCTTCTTTCCTGGAGTGTCCCTTCCAGCCCCTGACTTGACCAGCAGCGCCCAGAAGCTTTAGCCAAGGATGCATCTTAGCCTGTCCCAGTTTCAGCAACAAGCTGATTTCATGTGAAACTTTCCAAGATTCACAGGATTGATTACAATGATTTTGAGCTGCAAATGACTAATAAGACAATGGCATGACTTACTGCTTTTAAAGCTGCTCCTTAATTTAAAAATGAAGTTAAGGACTCCACCCCTCATGTGGAATTTGACAAAGTTCTTGGAAAAATCGATTTGGTATGTGGATCCAAAAGTGCCTCACTGCATCGGCTCCAACTTTCTTTGATATACTATCAAGAAAATAAACTCATTGTAAAGTTCCAAAACTGTTTCTGTACGTCATGGAAATCAAAGACAAGTAGGGAGAGAGAGGCACGTAACATGTAGTTACAATGAGGGGCATTGAGTGTCATGATAAAGATGTTTCCCAAGGGCTGAGGAGCGCCAGGACGGGGGGCTGCCTTTTCCGGTGGAGGAAGGGTCTGGTGAAGCGTACCGAGGAGCTGGACATTGAGTAGGAACTTGAATGAACTTTTGGAGCTGATTAGGGCTGGTGACTAGTTGGTAAAGAATCGGCTTGTAATGCAGAAGACCCAGATTCGATCCCTGGGTTGGGAAGATCTCCTGGAGAGGCAGTATTCTTGCCTGGAGAATCCCAAGGACAGAGGAGCCTGGCGGGCTACAGTTCATGGGGTTGCAAAGTGCCGGACGTGACTGAGCGACTAACATACACAGGCAGAGAAAAGATGGCAAGAGAAGAGGTTTGGAAGGTACAAAGCTACGGCCAAGGCGTAAGGGGTGGAAAGGACGGGGTGTGGAACTGAGTGCGAGGGGTCTGCAGGATCCAGAGATGAGGCTGAAGGAGGGGACTGGAACTGGGCTATGAAGCACCTTGTGTGCCACCCTGGAGATTTGGGTGTTCATGGATCCAGGCCCCAGGTCCCCTGCCTTCGTCTGTTTGCAGGTAGGATGGAGGTAGAAGGGCTCAGCCTCACAAACGCCAGGGGAAGGTGCTGGACAGGTCGGCTTGGGCAGGAGACAAGGGCTGGATCCCTCTCACTTGCACTTTTACCAATCCTCTTTGGGGCTTCCCTGATAGTTCAGTTGGTAAAGAATGCGCCTGCAATGCAGGAGATCCTGGTTCGATTCCTGGGTTGGGAAGATCCACTGGAGAAGGGATTGGCTACCCACTCCAATATTCTTGGGCTTCCCTGGTGGCTCAACTGGTAAAGAATTCACCCACAATGCAGGAGACCTCAGTTTAATCCCTGGGTTGGGAAGATCTCCTGGAAAAGGGAAAGTCTACCCACTCCAGTATTCTGGCCTGGAGAATTCCAAGGACTGTATAGTCCATGGGGTCGCAAAGAGTTGGACACAACTGAGTAACTTTCACTTTCACTTTT
Organism: Moschus berezovskii; assembly: GCF_049115385.1. Taxonomy (NCBI): domain Eukaryota; kingdom Metazoa; phylum Chordata; class Mammalia; order Artiodactyla; family Moschidae; genus Moschus; species Moschus berezovskii. The sequence continues at coordinate 94,386,788 of NC_142460.1, forward strand.
CGGGGTTTCTCTGGAAAGTTTTTGTGTTTCTGTTACCAAGTGTCTGTCTTCAGCCAAGTTGCTTATGAATATTGAAACACGCATGCACAGCAAAGGGAAACAATTAGTTCACTGGGTTTTTTCCCAAGAGTTATTTTTTTATTACTTATTTATTTTAATTGGAGGATAATTACTTTACAATATTGTGATGGCCTCTGCCATACATCAACATCCAAGAGTTTTAATACGGGAACTAAGGACTATAGAAAAATATAATTCAACTTGCTGCTGCTGCTGCTAATTCGCTTCAGTCGTGTCCGACTCTGTGCTGCCCCATAGATGGCAGCCCACCAGGCTCCACCATCCCTGGGATTCTCCAGGCAAGAACACTGGAATGGCTTGCCATTGCCTTCTCCATAATTTAACTTAGGAGACAACTAAATATTGATAGAAAGGGAGCAGGAAGCAAATAGGCAAAGGCAAGGAAGCAAAATCAAATCTCCTCAGAGGCGTGCGTTAACCTGTGGCCTTTCAGAAGATTTCCTGCTCCTCTCTGACTTGGGGATGATGAAAGCAGAGAGCAGAAAGCTGGCTCTATCACTAGTTACTTGCATTTTTCTTGGACGAATTTTGACCATCTGGGTTCTGTCAAGGTGAGAAATGTCTCAGCAGCTGGAAAAGCCCTGAGTCAATAAGTCAGCAGAAGGGAGAGCAGAGCCGGGCCGCCTTCTTCTCAGCCCCTTCCCCTAACTGGTGCGCCTCTCCCTCCAGCCACTCGCAACCCAGGCAGTCTGGAAGGAGCCGGAAGTCAAGGAAACAGCTGGACCTGATCAGCTGCAGTGGCCCCAGACCAGCTGATCCTCACTCTCTGAGCTGTTGAGCCCATTTAGGCTGCAGCGGGTGGAGGTGAGGTGGAGAAGGCCTCACACTGGGACAGGGCTTGCTGGGTGCAGAAATGAGGCAGGGTCCTGGCCACACCAGCTCCCTTGTCATGGCCTCTAGTGTCTATGGCTAGAAACAGAGCTTTGGAGGTGACTCTGTCCCTCAGTCCTGGCTTCCCTGAGGGATGGAGTGTGGTGGTGGCCTGTGGGAGGGGACAGCGGAAGGGCATCAGGTTGCCACCTCTCATGGGGTAAGAAGCCAAGGACCAGGACTCACCTCTGGTTACTGCCAAGCTTTCCTCTGAAATCAGCTTTATTCCTAGAATGTTTAGAAGGAGATGATGTCCAGACAGGAGGGAGGACAACAGGTCCTGCCTGTGTGACCAAATGTCGCCCGTGTCCCAGGCCTTGGGAATGCAAAGATGAGTAGGGCCTGTCTCACCAGGAGTGCCGTGTACGTTTTGTTGCTGTAGTTTAGCTGCTCAGCCATGTCTGACTCTTTTGAGACCCCATGGACTGTAGTCCGCCAGGCTCCTCTGCCCATGGGATTTCCCAGGCAAGAATACTGGTGTGGGTTGCCATTTCCTTCTCTAGGGGATCTTCCCGACCCAGGAACTGAATGCGTCTCCTGCACTGGCAAGTGAGTTCTTTACCACTGAGCCACCAGGAAAGTGCTGCTGTGTACTTTTTCAGTACTTTGTCTGTTCCCCTCCCTGGGGCCTCTGGAAGCCATGGGGAGCTACCTCTCTCACTGGCACCAGAGGCTGAGGCTGCTCAAACCCCAGCATCCTGACATTCAGCATATCTACCTGTGCTCCCTCCTGGACAACCAGAACCTGAGTACCTTTCACTTCACTGGACCCAGGAACAGGGCTGAAGCGGCAGATCCCATCTCCGCCATGTGCCCTTGGTTATCCATGCCTGATGAATCCACAAGCACACCCTAAACTACAGCTCTACATATATGGGCATTTGATGATACGGGATATGGTTCTCAAGAGATCACAAACTAGATGCAGAGGTTTTGAAGTTTAAATTTGGTTTTTAAACCTGTGGTTTTATTTACCTGGCTACTGTCCAAAAAAATAGCCTTCTTGATTCTTCTCTGCTCTTCCTGCTTCTCCCTCTCCCTCCCCACTAACAGATGATGTCACTTCAAGGTCCCCTTCTTTTATCCTCCACAAAGATCCAATATTTGGCATAGGTTAGTCTCATGCATAGGCAAGGAAATATCATAAAACTATCCTGCGGCCACTGTTTATTACTGGATGACCTTGGGCAAAGCAATTCAACTCACCAGTTTCATTATCTGTAAACTAGAGGTAATAATAGTACCTGCCTCTTAGGTGAGCAAGGAGTAAATGTGACAATAAAAGTAGAGAGATAGTGCCCGGCACATAATAAATGCTCAATAAAATATTGACTGAGCTGAGGCTGCTGAGATTTCTCTGACCTCAAATATTTCCAACCCCCATCAGCATCAGCAAAGCCCGTTAGAAGATCTCTCCTTGGAGTTACTAAGAAACCAGTATTTATTAAATTAAAACACTCTAGAAATCCTTCTTAGTTTGGTTTATCAACAAAACTAAACGCTATGTGAGAAGAGCTCAGAAGGACTCAGTTTCCTCACATGTAGAATGGGGTCTCACAGGACTGTCTCGGGGCAAAAGAGGAAGTGAATGCAAAAGGTCACAGGCTGAGCAGGTCCGCAGGTGGCTGCTGTTTCCCCTCTTCTGGGAGGGTGAGTACCTACCCTCTCATCCTTCCCAGTTCTCCCCCTTCACTCCTCACACAGGACGCCAGCAGAAAAGATTGGAAGATCTGACACTCAGAAGCTATGTGGAGGGTGTGTGGGGACCAGATTTGTTGCTTTCTTTCCACCATCTGAGTCACCATCGTTACCAGTCAGGCCCTGAACAGGCCAGCACCCCCACTCAGTAAAGTGGCCCCATTTGGAATCCCTGACCTCTCAGATTTGCCCGATCCTTTCCCTCTCTTTCTGAAATGTCTGCTTACACCTTGTTGTCTTGCTCTTGACCTCCCTAGGCTCCTCATGTATGCTTTACTGCACTCTCCTTTCTTCTCTCTGTCAAGCTCAGAATGGTGACACAGATCCTTGAGCGCTGGTCCAGATAACAAGAGGCCTGTGTTCTCACCCTGATGCTCATCTCTCCCCATCCTACTTTGCCTCATGGACACCCAGTTTCTGCCTGGCACCTTGGTGGATGCTGGGGACAAATTATGTCATGGACAGACATGGTATCTCCTCCCACACAGTTCAATCTCCTTGTACAAGCTGTGGTAACTTGGGTGAGTCCTTGGACTTGCCTCTGTTTCCTTCCTCCCAGGCCTTTCTCTGATACCCAGGCATTCTCCATCCTGTGATTTCTTATGGTTGAGCAACTGGCTGAAGCCTGAATGCCACAGACTTGAGACTGAAATTTTAGTTGCAGTTCAAGGACAATCAGACTCAGCATCCATCTGTCCTGTAACAATAAAATACCACTCTCCCAAGACGAAACGATTCCTGTTCTCTGTTTAAAGCATAACCCAAAGCAAACCGCAAACACTAGTCTAAGAGCCATGCAGTTGTCTTAATTTGCCCAATTGGCCAAATACCCAAACCTCCTCCCTCTCTGGAAACCAGCCCTGCAGTGAAGTCCAGACAATCCCTGCCCCACCCAAGGCAGGGTCTCTCGCAGGGCAGTGTCCTCAGCAGGACCCATCGCTTAATTTCATCTTGGAGGAGTGAGGCCATTTTCTGAAATCTGTGTTCTGAAATCAGGGGCAGCCTTCCTCAACATAAAGAATCAGAGCTTGCCTTCCATGTGTGTCTCCTATGGGTCAGGACAGCCCACCCCAGAAGGGCCATCAGGAATGGCATAGCTGCAGAAAGGGGGGCTTTTAGACTTATTCTGAACTTGTGCTTGTGTAGTAAGCACTCTGCTTTTATTTGTATTGTATGTTGTAAATCATTAATAAATAGCAACATCTTATAAATAATCTGTATGGGGCTTCCCTAGTGGCCCAGATGGTAAAGAGTCTGCTTACAATGAAGGAGAACCAGGTTCGACCCCTGGTTGGGGAAGATCCCCTGGAGAAGGAAATGGCTACCAACTCGAGTATTCCTGCCTGGAGAATCCCATGGACAGAGGAGCCTGGCGGGCTTCAGTCCACGGGGTTGGACATGACAAAGTGACTAACACACACGTAAAGGCGTATGTCCTCATACTTCATATGAGAATGAAGGATCAAGACGTTCACATGAAAAATTACTACCTAACGTCTTGATGGTGACTTGGCAGGGGATGCTGGGGTTAGAGGTGTAGCTGGTGATTCTCAAGACCACCATCCCAGATGAGTCCCCCACCCCCAAGACAGCACTGGGGAAACCCTGGATATGCTGGGTCCAAAGGGATGTTCCAAGAGCCTGAGGAGGGAGTGCTGTCTTGTGCAAGTCCATTATCCCTCTAAGCTTCAATTTCCCCATCTGTAAAGCTGAGATCAAAGTTTCCACCCACTCATGATTCTTGAGAATCAAATAAAATAAAATAACAGATGCAAAAACCTTTTGTGAGAAGCTAAGATCTGTGTAAAAGGAAGATCACATCATTGTTCTTTTAACTGCAATTATATTACCTACAGGGACATTGGTTGAAGCCTTGGAAACATTGAGGAACAGGTTCTCCCCAGTTCCCATCTGAAGTTCCTCCTGCCACACCCCCAGCCCTGCTCACCTGGCCGCTCCTGCGGGCGGACTCAAACACATTGGCTTAGTTCATGACCTCAGATGTCCCTTGGAATCTGCAATGCCAAAGGCAGTTTGTTCTGACGCGTCTTTCAACATGAATGTGAGTTTTCAGGTGTCCATGAATTAGGTGACAAAGGGGCTGGGCAGGACCAGGTTTGTTTATTATAATTCCTAGCTATGACTCACCCAGAGTTCAACTCTCATAAAGGTCAAGCCTGGGAACCCATCACTTCAGAAATCTTTGCTGCTTGCTGTCCCAAGGGCGTCTGCTGGGACAGCCCACAGACATGCCCTCACACAAGGCAACGTGAAATGCGTGGGTCTGGCCCTCAGTCCTGGTCTCGCTGTACTTACTCAAGAGGGTTCAGGGGCTGGATGCCACCATGCACCCTTTCATTTTACAGATGCGATCCAGACAATACCCAGACAATGCTCTGACTGAGAGGTAGGTTTGTGGCTGTGAGAATCTGACCTGGGTTGAATAGTGCCCACCCACCAAATAATTCATGTCCACCCAGTACCTGTAAACATGACCTTATTTGAAAATTGGGTCTTTGCAGATATTCTTAATTAAGCTGAGGTCATACTGTATTAGACTAGGGCCTAAATCCCACGGTGTCCTTATTAGAAGGCCATGTGGAGACAGACACGCCGGGAAGACTGCCAGGGAGAGTGGAGAGGGTGAGGGGCTGGGTGATGCGGCTGCAAGCCAAGGGTGCGCCAAGACTGACGCCGCCAATCAAGCTGGAAGAGACAGGGAGGAGGCTCCCCTCAGGCTGCAGTCCCCAACCTTTCTGGCACAAGGGACTGGTTTTGTGAAAGACAGTTTTTCCATAGACAGGAGGCGGGGATATTCAGGCAGTGATGTTAGCGATGGGGAGCAATGGAAAGGGCGGATGAAGCTGTGCTTGCCCTCTCACCTGCTGCTCGTCTCCTGCTGTGCGACCCAGTTCCAAACAGGCTGCAGACCAGGAGCTGGGGACCCCTGCCCTGGAGCCTTCAGGAGAGAACAGGGGTGGGTGGATGGGGGATGGGGTGGAGAGGAGAATGCACTCGTTGTCTTAAGCCACCCAGTTTGTGTCGCTTTGTCACATCAGAACACAGAGGAAGCAAACACAGAAGCTGAGACCCTCTCTGCCTTTTCCTGTAGAAGCACAACCTCAGGGCTAGGGGCTGAGCTGAGCAGTTTCCCGTGCATCATCTCATTCAGTCTTCATCCCAAACACGTCACAAATGCATTGCTGTTCTCACAGCAACTTTATGAAGGGGGGCACTTTTCTTTTTCATTGTAGTTTTGAGTAGTAATATAGTCACATCACACAAGACCGTAAAGGCAACAAAAAGGTATGATCCACAGTGAAAAACCTTCCAGCCCACCTCAGTCTAGTTCACCGTTCTGGGAGTAGTCATTGTTACCAGATTCTTCCAGAGCTATTACACAGTAAGCCTGCAGATCAGCTAAAACATTCTCTCTCCCACACACACCTTTCTAAAACATCAATGATAATACACCATACAGAGGCTTGAGTGTCTCGCTCTTCACTTATCAGTATAGCTGGGTGCTTCCGTCCTCATCTGGGCGATGCTGGACGAGATGGGCATCCCCCTTCGTGAATGGCCGCTCCCTCCCCTGGTCCTTCTTGACAGAGTCCTTTGCTGGCCCTTTTTGTCTTCCTCACTCAAAGTGGCAGTGACCTTCCAGCCACTGTGGAGCCCACTCCTCACCCCTCCCCTCCCGCTCTCCCTGAGTTACCTTTCTCCTCAAGTGTTCTAAGCGCAAATGTTACAGACTGAATGTTTGTGTGCCCTCAAATTCCTCATTGACCTAACCGCCAGTTTGACGGTATGAGATGATTGGGCCTTTGGGAGGTGCTTAGATCATGGCATCTGGTCCCATCACTTCATGGCAAATAGATGGGGAAACAGTGGGAACAGTGACAGACTTTATTTTTGGAGGCTCCAAAATCACTGCGATGGTGACTGCAGCCATGAAATTAAAAGACACTTGCTCCTTAGAAGAAAAGTTATGACCAACCTAGACAGCATATTAAAAAGCAGAGACATTACTTTGCCAACAAAGGTCCATCTAATCAAAGCTATGGTTTTTCCAGTAGTCATGTGTGGATGTGAGAGTTGGACTATAAAGAAAGCTGAGCACCAAAGAATTGATTCTTTTAAACTGTGGTGTTGGAGAAGACTCGAGAGTCTCTTGGACTGCAAAGAGATCCAACCAGTCCATCCTAAAGGAAATCAGTCTTGAATATTCATTGAAAGGACTGATGCTGAAACTCCAATACTTTGGCCACCTGATGTGAAGAACTGACTCATTTGAAAAGACCCTGACTCATTTGAAAAGACCCTGCTGGGAAAGATTGAAGGCAGGAGGAGAAGAGGATGACAGAGGATGAGATGGTTGGATGGTATCACTGACTCAAAGGATATGAGTTTGAGTAAAATCCTGGAGTTGGCAATGGACATGGAGGCCTGGCTTGCTGCAGTCCATGGGGTCACAAAGAGTCGGACACGACTGAGTGACTGAACTGAACTGAACTGGACTAGGTCATGAGAGTGGCGCCTTCGTGAATGAGATTAGTGACCTTATAAAAGGGACCCCAGAGAGACTCCTTGCCCCTCTCACCATGTGAGGACACAGTGAGAAGACAGCTATCTATGATCTAGGAAGCAGGTACTCACTAGACTCCTACTCCACTGCTGCCTTGATCTTGGACTTCCTGAACTCCAGAAGGGTGAAAAATTAAGTGTTGTGTAAGGCACCCAGCCTATGGTACTCTTATTATAACATCCCAGTGGTCTAAGGTGGTAAGTAAGCTCACACTTGCTTCTAAGTCACTGGCTCCCATACTTGATCTCCAAATGGGATTTGTGCTGAGTCTAGTCTGCCATAGCCATTTCATCTTCATTTGGCTGTCTCACCAATATCTCACAACTTACACAGTCAGAGATCTTAATACTCAAAACCGTTCTCTCCATCAGTCTTCCCCCACATCAGTAAGTGGCACCCACATTCACTCGTGGCTCAGGCAGACCACCGACCATCTTGAAAAAAAAAAAAAGACACATGGTTACTGTACAATGTTGTGTAGGTTGCAAATGTACAATATCAGTTCAGTTCAGTTGCTCAGTCATGTCCGACTCTTTGTGACCCCATGAACCACAGCATGCCAGGCCTCCCTGTCCATCACCAACTCCCGGAGCTTACCCAAACTCACGTCCATTGAGTCGGTGATGCCATCTAACCGTCTCATCCCCTGTCGTCCCCTTCTCCTTCTGCCTTCAATTGTTCCCAACATCAGGGTCTTTTCAGATGAGTCAGCTCTTCGCATCAGGTGGCCAAAATGTTGGAGTTTCAGCTTCAACATCAGTCCTCCAATATAGTGATTCATAATTTTTAAAGGTTATACTTCATCTATGGTTCTTATGCAATGTTGACTCTAGTTCCCGTGTTGTGTGATCTATCCTTGTGGTTTGGTTCCTACCTAGTGGTGCTTAGCTCTTACTCCCCTACCCCTGTATTGCCCCTCTTCCTTCCCTCTCCCCACTGGTGGGCACTGGTTTGTTTTCTGTGTGAGTCTGCTTCCTTTTTGTTATATTCACTTGTTTCCCAATATCCTCTTTTGTCTTTAGCTGAAGATGGTATTTAAGGTGAGGGATTCAGCTATTTTGATGTACTACTCAGTTTTTCTGGGTCTCTCCCATGTATCTGTTCGTGCTAAGTTGCTTCATTCATTTCTGACTCTGTGCAACCCTATGGACTGTAGCCTGCCAGGCTCCTTTGCCCATGGGATTCTCCAGGCAAGAGTACTGGAGTGGGTTGCCATGCCCTCCTCCACTCCCCCATGTATACATGTTATTAAATCTCCTTTTAAAAAAACAGTAAATAAATAAATATTCAGCTCCTTCTTTCTGGTTGAAAAAGATTCTGCCTTTGTTAAGCAATTTGACTCTAAAATGGGGCCACTGATGGTGAGGAGCAGGAGCTAGGAAGCTGGGTGGTCCCTGAGCTGCATCCACAGGAAGCGATGAACTGGCAGGGGGCTGATCACATTTCTCTGGGCCCAGCAGACAGGAAGTGCATTGTGTGCTAGGGAAGCGCATGTCCTTCCTTCCTTTCTTCACTGTGCTTATATGTAGAATTTTCATAAGCACATCCCTTCCCCATTAAGGGCCAAGAGGAATGAGGGATGAGGACGGGGGAGAACAGCTGTTTCTACACCTTCTTTTTTTCCTTAAAAAAACTATTTTGAAACATGAAATTCATACAGAAAACTGCACCTATGATAAATATGATACGTCTCCTGAATGAGATTATTATTCACTAAATATTCACTCCTCTCATTCACTTCCATGAGACAAGCCCATTTCCCCACTGATGCTGGGCTTGGCCACGTGATGTACTTTGGCCAATGGAATGTGGGCAGCAAAGAACACTAGTTCCTAGCCTAGACCTTAGGAAACCTGTGTATTTTCTTTCACCCTTCTTGGGATCCCACCTTTCACTTTAAAAGAACATGCCTCAGAGAGTGGCCAGTTAATGGAAGAGAGATGTGGGGAGAACCCTGCCCTCATCCCACAGCTTACAGCCAAGGCCAACCCAGCACAACCCAGAACTCTGCCCACCACCAGCCAGGGCAAAGCACATGCTTACTACCTGCACTGGGTATGGTGGTGGTTTGGTATGGCATAGCCGGGTGATTCAGTGAGTGCATACCCCAATACATTTCCACCACATGAATACACCTTTGCAGCCAGCACAGGGATCAATAGAATGTCACCACACCTGAGAAGTCCAATCTCCCTGATACCCAGTCCAGTTCCTACAGCCTTCTTCAGGTAGCCATTAATCTGACTGCTAATAGCATAGAAGAATTTTTCTCTTTTCTTTCTTTCAATAATGGAAACAAACATAATATATTCATTTGTGTCTGACTGTTGTCATTCAATACTACATTTGTAGAATTGATCCTTAGATTGTTTTATGTGGTTCAGTTCAGTTCAGTCGCTCACTCGTGTCTGACTCTTTGCGACCCCATGAATCACAGCACGCCAGGCCTCCCTGTCCATCACCAAATCCCGGAGTTCACTCAAACTCATGTCCATCGAGTTGGTGATGCCATCCAGCCATCTCATTCTCTGTTGTCCCCATCTCCTCCCACCCTCAATCCCTCCTAGCATCAGACTCTTTTCCAGTGAGTCAACTCGTCGCATGAGGTGGCCAAAGTATTGGAGTTTCAACTTTAGCATCTGTCCTTCCAATGAACACCCAGGATTGATCTCCTTTAGAATGGACTGGTTGGATCTCCTTGCAGTCCAAGGGACTCTCAAGAGTCTTCTCCAGCACCACAGTTCAAAAGCATCAATTCTTCGGCGATCAGCTTTCTTCACAGTCCAACTCTCACATCCATACATGACCACTGGAAAAACCATAGCCTTGACTAGACGGACCTTCGTTGGCAAAGTAATGTCTCTGCTTTTTAATATGCTATCTAGATTGGTCATAACTTTCCTTCCAAGGAGTAAGCATCTTTTAATTTCCTGGCTGCAATCAGCATCCACAGTGATTTTGGAGCCCCAAAAAATAGTCCGACACTGTTTTATGTGGTAGTAGTTCATTATTCCCATTGTTATGTTATGAATATACTATCATTTATTTTTCCATTCTGTTGTTATGAGTATTTGGGTTGTTTTTTGCTTTCAGGTGTTATGAATAGCATTGCTATGAATATTCTCATGCATGTCTTTTAATGAACGTATATAAACATTTCTGTTGGATCTGTACTAGGAGTGAAGTTATATATACAGTATGTACATATTTATCTGTAGTAAATACTACCAAAATGTTTTCCAGTGTTCACAAACCAATTTCACTACTGGCAGCTTATGAAAGTTTTGGTTGCTTCACATCCTTGCTGATACTAGGCATTTCCCATCTTTTAAAATTTGGTCATTCTGTTGGATGTGTTGTTAGCATGCATATTGGTTTTAATTTGAACTTTCTTGATAACTGACAACTTATGTCAGTTTTCATAAGCTTGCTGGTCAATTGGATATTATTTTTTGTGAAGGGTCTGTTCAAGTCTTTTGCCTATTTTCTTCTAGATTTTTTCTCCTTTTCCTATCAATTTGTAAAATTTCTGTATATATTCTGGATATTACTTCTATATGTATTACAAATATTTTCTTCCACCTTGTGGGTTGCCCTTTTACTTTCTCAATCGTGTCTTTTCACACGTAGAAGTTCTTAATTTTAATCTGCAACTGACCCTTAAACAATGTAAGTTTGAGCTATGTGGGTCTGCTTATACACAGAATTCTTTTCAATACTTGCACAGGTAGTAATACGTTTAAAATCCACGGTTGATTGAATCCTGGGAAGTGGAATCCGAGGTTGTGAAGGGCTGCCTGTGGGACTTCAGCATCTGCAGATTTTGGCATTTATGGCAGGTTCTGGAACCATCCCCCACGGATACTGAGGGATGACAGTTATCCAATTTATCAACTTTATTATTAATGGTTATGATTTTTTGCCCTGTGTAAGGGCCTGTTACCCACTCTGAGGGCCTGAAGATGTTCTCCTGGGTTTTCTTCTGAAAGCTTTATTGATCTATAACTCAACTTGGAGTAATCTATGTGTGTGATGAGAGATAGGGGTTAAAATACCTCTTTTTCTTATATGAAATCTGGTTGACCCAGACCATTTAATTGGAGGGGCCATTCTTTTTCCACTTCACTGCAGCATCTCTATTTTTTTTTAATTGGGGAATTGGAAAAAACCATGGTTTACAGAATATGCTTTCAAGCTAGATGAACTAGAGTCACATGTTAACTTTCATGCCCTGGCTGTGGATTTAGGGTGAGTTACTTCCTATCTCTGAGTCTCAGTTTCCTCCCCTGTATTTGAGAATAATGAAACTTTTCATCTCAGAGTCTCCCAAAAAGCATGATGATGGGAGAATGCATGAAAAGCACTTAGTATAGCACCTGGGAATGAAGGCTCGATAAATATCTGCTAATCACTGTATTCTCACCCCCCTTTCTTACTCTTTCACTGACAGTAGAGTATTGTACACACCCTCTGTACACATTCTTTGTAATCTTACTTTGTAAAGTAACATGTCTTAGAAACCAACCATAAGCTCCCATTAAAAATCACCCTCTTTCTTTTCAATAGGTGCCTAGTATTCCAGTGTATGATGTACTGTATTATCCAACACCAACACATGGAAGGATCTTCATGGTATTTATTATCAACCTTTCCCCCCGCCTAAAATAATGTTGAGTAAATTAGCCTCTATGTGGGTTATTTGGGATGGGGGATGTGGGGGCTTCCCCAGTGGTTCAGTGGTAAAAAATCTGCCTGTGATGCAGGAGATGCAAGGCATTGGGTTCAATCCGTGGGTTGGGTAGATCCCCTGGAGAAGGAAATAATAACCCACTTCAGTATTCTTGCCTAGAAAGTCCCACGGAAGAGGAGCCTGGTGGGCTATAGTTCATGGGGTTGCAAAAGGGTTGGACAGGACTGAGCGACTGAACAACAGCAACATTAATTACTATTACCATGACTACCACCATATTCCTGATGTTAGCACAACTAAGTCAAATGGGATTTTTTTCAGATCTGGGAAACAAATTTGTTGTCTGTGTTCAGTTATTTCCACGTTTCTGTGAGACCCAGTGAAGACAAGTCTCCACTCTGGGCTGACTTTGCGTTCCTCTATGCTCCCAGCATCAGGTAGCTCCTGCCCCAGGACTCCTACTATTTCCAGCCTTTGCTTTCCTGGGCCCTCTATGAAATCAACAACCTCCTCACATTATTTACTACCATTTCCCTCCCCCTATTCACTGCTGCTGTGCCTTTGAAGCTGTAGCCCCAGCTTCCCTAGTGAGCTGGCATCCCTGAACATACTTTTCTGGTTTGTTTGTGACACTCCACCAGCTGCTGGCCTGTCCAGCGGAACCAAAAGACTCTTTTAGGACAACATCCTGTCTTTGTGAAATTGCTTTGTAGAGACACAGCTGTGAAAGAAGACTGTTTGGCCCAGGTCTCTGGCAGCAAAGTTTTAACTCAATGCAAAGCACAGATAAAATAAACATCAGACATTTCACACATCAACTTGATTCAAGTTCTGTGATCTTGCTGATTAAAAATGTCTTCTTGGCACTTCCCGTCAGCAAGTAGAGTTAAGGCTCTTGCTGAAGCTAGAGAGACTAGATTGGGAATAAGTTTCCTGGGCCTTGACTTCTGTCTTTAGAAATGTCGATGGTTTATTTGTGTTTTAGGAAGCTGTGAATGTCATCGTTTTTGATTTTTGAGATTGGGCTAAATGTTTATCAGGGGAAATGTACTAAAATGGTCTGATCTTCCACAACCTGCATGGAAGACATTGCTCCATCTGGGGTGAACTCCTCCCTGGTGTATTGTTCATGTATTTGGTCCACCCACAGATAGAAGCGTATTGCACCAGGTCCTCTGCTAGGGGCAGGGGGTAAAACGATAAATGTTCTACCTTTCAAAAGTCCTTCACTTAGGCTGTAACACTTAATTCACAATATTTTATACTATAGGAAGCGATTTCCAGAACAAAACTTGGTATCGTCTTTAAACGCTTTTAATGTCATGCTTGTGTTTGTGCTCTGACTTACCAAGACCTTTGCCTTGGCCTCCTGCCTCTGGGGCAGCCCTCCTCAGGTGACAGTTTTGTACCACATCCCTGCTGAGAAGGGCTTCTCAGTTTGGCTTGATTGCTGGTGTTTTCTACTTTGCTTCCCACCGGGGAGCATCTGTTTAGCCTGTACATTTATAAGCTAAATCAAGTATATATAAGTTGGTGCCAAAGTCTGCTTGGTCTAGTGACCTGAAATCTGAAATAAGATGTGAACAGCTTTTAGATTAACCTTGGAGATATTTAGAAATAATATCTCTATGGGGCGAGCATTTATTGGGAACTTTTCTTCAGATGTCATATGTGTGTGTGTGTGTGTGTATATATATATATATATATATATATGTATATATTTCAAATTGTAAAGATTCTCATGTCATGATTACACATCTGTGGCATTAAATCATTGGCTAATTCATGAATGCATTTTCAAAAAAATTTTTTTGCCAAATCTGGTTCTTCATGTCACGAACTATCTTTTTGCAATTTCTCTATAGACCAGCAGTTTCCAACTTTTTTGAAAGAGCACCTATCAGTAAAAAGAAAAAAAAAAATTATCTCTTCCCAACACATTTTGTTTGTTTACCAATTATATACACAAACAGAATGTGAAATAAAGACACCTGAGTCTAAAGAAAGCTGCTAAATATGTTCAGGTGGGACTTTGACAGAATTCATTAACCCCCGCCCACCACCCCAGCCTAGATAAGTCAGACATTTCAAAGAAGTTCACTGACGTCAGGAAATTCATAAAGGTAGAGAGGTCTCTTACTTTCTCCTCTGCTCCCTGTGAAGGGAAAGGGAGGCACTTACCTTATCCAAGCCAAGTAAGGGACTTTAAGAGTACTACTGACAAAATGAGTAGTGTCTCCAAGAAAGTGGATTAGGGAATCCACCCTCTGGCCTGAGGCCTGATGTACTCCTGAGGTAACCATGTCACAGGAAGGCACTGTGAGAGAAGTTTCTAGAGAGAAACTAAAGAGCATGCCAAGAGGCACATACCAACTGGAGCCCACCCCTCACCCAGGGACATGTGAGGACAGGAGGCCAGCTGGAGCCACCTGTGGAACTGGATGAAGAAAGAGACAGCGGTGGAGCAACCTGCGCCGACTTGAGTCCCCACAGCCCACAGGCCAGAGGGAGGGGCCGGTATGAGGTTTGTGAGGGATGTCCTCCCAGAGAGTGACCTGTGGAGCTGAGGGGATTCCAGTGCTAAAAAACTGGAGATTTACAGAAGGGAGTTTTGTCAGAGGTCATTCAGAGAGCACGTTGCTAGGGGCAGGGACAGTGAGTGCAGTGTGTGGGCCTCCGTGCAGCGGGAGGGAGAAGGAAGGACATCTCCAAATGCACCTAAACATGTCTCACCAACAGGAGTTGGTTGGTGGCCACCTCGACAGAGAGCACCAGCAGCCATATTAAAATAGCATAAACCATCATGCAAGGCCTTGCCACTTTTTCTCTGACTCTTCCCTCTCCGGCCCCTAACCTGGAGGAGCTGCCAGTAGGAGGGAACCTGTGGAAGAAAAGCGAAGAACAGGCCCCTGATGTTTCCTATTATAGGTTCTCAAGCCATGAGTTAAACCTAAGACAGGGGACATAAGGATTATTTTACTGGATGTGAGTTTCAAGTTTTGATTTAGACTGGCCTGAACTTTTTAATACCTGAACATGAGACCATTCATAAAACTGAAAGTGACCAACAAGCTGAGGTTTCTGTGTGAGATGCTGTCAAGGAGGGGAAAGGAGATCGAAAGGGCATGTTTGAAGGCAGCCGTATGAGAAAAACGAAGCTGTTTCCTGCTGGTCCCCATTGAGATTAGTCTACTCAAAAAACTGACATCAGGAAACCTAGAATTTCTTTTTCTTCAGGTAAAAATAAATGCAGAAAGAAGTCCCAATCTTTGCCTCTTATGCCCCAGGACATCATCTCCCACAGCCCCTGGACTGAACAGCTGTATTAGAGGCCAGGGCCCCACACCAGCCGGACCCCAGTCAGACCCTCTGGAGAGCAGCCGTGTACACAGTTCAGAGGGAAGCTCAGGAAATACATTTAGTCCACTTCTAAGCCACTGAGACTGATCACCCATTCATCCATCCCTCCATCCTTTCCATTCACCCATTCGCTCATCTGCTTGCTCCCAAGTGTCAGGCTCTGCACATGGCTTGGAGATTCATTGGTGAATAAGCAGACAAGACCTCTGCCCTTGAGAAGTTTACCATCTAATAATAGAAAACACACTATAAACACATAAACATGTATTTACCAAATTGTGGTTCATGTTATGGTAGTGGCAGTAAACAAACAAATAACAATGACAACAACAAAATCCAGAGTACGGTAATAAAATATTGTGTGTCTGTGTGTTTGTGGGGGACAATCCACTGGCAAATCCCCACTTAACCACTCTAGCAGCTGAAAATACCCCAAGAAAACCCAGAAATTATTATGCATTAAATTGGGCGTTTTCATCTTAGGAGAGTGTATTCTTGGAAGGGAAGTGACGGTGAAGAGAATGTGTGTGTGTTTGTGTGTATGCTTATTTAAAAGATAATTTTGTTCAACAAACATTTGCTGAGAATCTGTTTGAGTAAGGAAACATGGGAGGCAGTGCTGCAGAGAGAGTTTCATTCACTAAGTCTGGGCCAGAAGTTTCTGGATATGTAGGAATGTCTGAGCCATTTCTAGAGCGGAGCAGTGAACTTGCCTTTGGTCATCCAGCCCTGGCATGTCCAGGCTAGGAACAGACTTGGTGAAGAAATGCCACAAAGATGTTACCAGAATAATATAGATTTCTTCTTGAGACGGACAACCACCTGACATGAAGCTTAGCTTTAGACCCCTCTCTTCTTGGCTCTTTTCCTTTCCAACTCTTGGTCTAAGGTACGAATAACAATATTGCATCCCAACTATGCGCTGGAAGACTTCCTAGATGATTTTATGCATGATGTCATTACAGCAAGCTGAGGGTATTAATACCTTTAATACAGGTGAGGAAGCTGGGGCTCAGGCTGTTCAAGCTCCCTGCCCACACTCCATGCAGATCCAGGTTTCTGGTGCACATATGTCCCTGTGCAGTCACACACTTTCTCCTCCACCCTACCGTGCCTCCAACCAGATCCTAGACTTTGAGCCTCTTGAGGCTGAAACCACAACTCATTCATTCCTATAGCCTCCAAGCCCAGAACTGTGAGGAATGCAACCACTCACTCACCTATCCACCCCAAACCAGTATTTACTGAGTGCTAATTCAATGCCAGGATTCGTGTCCCGTGTTTTTAAATCTTTGAGAAATGAAAGAGGGAAGAGAGAGAAAAAAAGAGATGGGCTCAGGAAAGATGGCTGCCGAACCTCGGGCTGTGCGGGAGGAGAGGGTGCCAGGGAGGCTGGGCGGAGCCCTCGCTGGGAGTCACCCCTTGGTTCTGGCACTAATCCACTACCTGTCACCACCTCTCTGGGCTTCAGTTTTCATAGAACATTCCAGTGCTCCTCGGGTACCTTTTTGACAGGTAATTCTGAAAGCTTTGTAAACTGAGCAAACCATGTGGCCTTTCACTGCTGTGGCCTTTCCATGATTTGATCGAGTTCTTTTCGGGAGAAAGAACTTTTTTTTCTGAAGAGGGATTCAGATGTGCAGCCAGGGTTGAGAACTACCTGTTGACATGTCTTATTTTGTTTTCCCCATTATCTATAGAGGCTAAAAGCCAGGTATCCAAAGCTTCAAGCTTCCTAGCCAAGTGTCTGACCCATAGGAAATCTGAGAAACAGGTTTTTATTGTTGCTATTGTTACTGAAGAAATAATTGTGGATGAAAATAAAAAAGCAAATGGGAGTTTAGAAGAAGGTGGAGAAGCAGCAACCCAGGTGGAATGTTTCAATATCGAAGGATTATTATGTTATCTTCATCTCATCTCTGTGGACCTCTATTTCCCAACTGTAAAAGATGGAAAGTATATAAATCCTGGTAAACTGTCTCAATAAATAAATAGATAAGCAAAAAGCCCTAATTGTAACATTTGCCAATTTCTCTGGTATACATATCCTCACTGCGGCCAGTTTTCACTTATGAACAATTTAATGATGGCTCAGAAAATTCCTGGATATTTAACAATCACCCTCCCAAGCCTGTACCAACCAGCTCCAACCAAGCTCAAGTGGGGCATGCACAAGTTAAACATCTGTGACATGCCTGGGATGATGCCTGCCCCATAGAAAGCACTCAGAAAATAGCAGCTATTATCATGATCATTATGGTTATTAATACTGTTATTTTCTTTACTCTAATTTTTCTAATAGAATTTTTTTTGCTCTTCCAGGACTCAGATTTGCTGAGGGGTAGTATTTTTTTTTTTTTTCAGTGTTTTAAGTAGAAACCTGGTAGCTTCTAGCATGTGTGCAGCATTCCCAGGTAGTCTGCTTACTCTCCAGAAATCATTCAACAGAAATGAATAGCATTTTATGAGAGTTCAGTTTTTGAAGCACTTTTGTGACTTTTTCCTCCTCTTTTGGTACCCAGAACAACACAATGAGGCAGGAAGGGCTTCCCATTTTGCAGATGAAGAATGGAGGTTCAGAGAGAATGTGACTTACCTGAGTTATACAGCTGTCAGTGATTAAGTCCACTCTCAAAAAATAAGCCCATCCCTTATCATAGCTGCCTCTTCATTTCTAGGAGGTGCTTGTGTGGAATACACGGTTTACCTGGCCAGAGACCCAACTTGAACTGAGAGAGAGGGAGGGGAGGAAATAGGAAGGTGGATGATCTCATCTACTCTAAACAGAAGCCCACAACGCTCCCGAGAGGCAGGAGCCTAAGACAAAGATGGTTAATTCAGCACAGATAGCTTCAAGTGAGCGTTTTCGGAGAAGGCCTCTCCAGAGGGAAAGATTACTAATTCATGATGAGGATAAAGTGGACCCATCTCTCGCTTTTAATGTGAGCTTGAGTTACTGAGATAATTAAATTTGGCAGTAAGAGTATTAGCTGTGTAGTGCAAGAAGCCCTGTTATCTGGGAGACACCAAGCACAGTTGAATGGGATGGGTAAGCATGAGTGCGTATTAAGGACAGGCTGGGGAGGACTCCTGTGACATTATGGAGATTGGTGTCTGCTTAGCTGGGTAGCTTATAGGGCTCCCCATAAGCAGCTTCTGGGCTGAAAGCCTCTCCCTACTGAAGAGAAAATGCTGTGTCTCTTAAGGATGGAATATACTCCGTTCTGTACTCTGGGACAAGAAGTTGTGGTGAGGAGAAGGAGGGCATGTGTGATGTTTCATTCTGATGCATGCTCAGAGGGGGCTCACCAAGATAGAGGAGGGGTTGGGGGTGATTCTCCTATGTTTTCTCCCTCAGTCCTTGGGTGACTTGGTGCTTGCATGAAGACTTGGCGAGAAGTGGAGCCCCTTGTGGCTGTGAGTAGAGAAAAGGGTCCACTTGGAGACAGAGTGTTGGGCCTCTCGGTCCTGTCAAAGTGACTTCTGGAGGGCTAGGCCCAGATTTCTATGTTTCAAGGTAAAATCCCCCCAAACGCATCAACACACATGAAGTGCGCACGAAGAACAATAGGAGAGAGACTGTCCATTTGGATGCCAATATTTTTTAACTTACAGAGTTTTATTAATGTTATTAAATCAGTGATCACAAATGATTTGATTCCAGACCTTTGTTATGTGGCCTCAAATTTCCCAGAAAAAAACCCATGCCGGTGTTCAGGGAAAAAGTGGGTTCCAGGAAGCCTTCAGGTCCCAAGAGACTTTGGAAGGAGCTGCTGGATTCCAGGGACGTGGATGACCATGTTTCACAGCTCCAGTGCTGTGGGCCCCGGACTCTAGGCCCGGCATGTCTAGGTGATGCACCTTGAGTGCTAGTTTCCTGAGATGCTCCCTTTCAGTGTGAACATGTTTCACTTTGGCAAGTTCCTCCTAGGTCTGGTGCCTAAAGGTGATGAAACCGGTATGGGTTGAGCAGATCCTAAGTGAGAGACTCGGTACTGCTTGCTTCCTCTGCATTATCTCATTACATCGCTGGAACCACCAATATGAGGTGCCTACCATTATCTGCTCTTTCCAGGAGAAGCAGAATGCCCAGGGTGGGTGACCTGGGAGACAGCAGAAGATGGTAGATGGGCTCTTACTCTGCCTGCCTGGCTCCTCTGAGACCAGTGTTTTAGGCATCAGTGGCTTGGCTTGAACCAGCACAGGACTGGTCCTTCCTTGATCCAGGAAGAATCCTTCCACTAATCCAGCACATGGGTAAATCAATTTTGGCGTATCATATTTTTGGCCCAGAATGAGAAGAAGTCCATGTCAAAAGCAGCATGGTATAATGCAAGGAGTACCAGCTCTATAAAGAGAACATCCTAGATTCAATTCAAATTGGTTGTACAATTTTGGGCAGCTTAACCTTTCTGAATCTCAGTTTTCTCATCTATAAAATGAGCATAATAATAGCACAAACTTGTCTTCATGGAGTTGTGAAAATTAAAGGAGATAACAGATGTGACATATTAAACATATTAGCATCGTCACACACCTGTTCTGAGTGCCCAGGCTTTTAACAATATACTCTACAACTTTGTTCAAATGGACGTCAGACTTTTTACCAGTAGATTTCAGAGTACATCTTCACCATCTTTTTAAAAATAAGACTGCATTTGCATTTCTGTATGCCAGCTCCTTTCATAATTCCTCCAAAATCATCTCTAGTGCTTCAGTGAGCTTATTCAGTCATTGTGTAATCTAGGGGTGCATTCCATTCTCACTCTTGAGAGCTACTAGAGGTTCTGAGAATGGTCAGTTCAGTTCAGTTCAGTCGCTCAGTCGTGTCCGACTCTCCGCGACCCCATGAATCACAGCACCAAATGAGAATGGTAGGGAAAGAAATATTTCACTTATCTTTTGGTCCTGTATTATTTATGTCCTGTGTATACCTGCCGCGTATCACTTAGCACCTACTAAGTGAGGGGCCATGGAAGACGCAGATGTGAAAGCCACCATCTCTGCCCCGGTGGAGCACACATTTTAGGGAATAACTGGACAGCAAGGCAGAGATCATTACACACTAGAGAGGCACCAGGCAGAAGGAGAGACATCTTCAGTCTTGGACATCACAGAGGAAGACCAATTTGGACAGCTCACTTAACATTTCCGGAAAGTGAACAACTTTGTTAACTTTTGGACCAGGCTTTGAGGAGTGAATATGATTGAGGAAGCAGTCTGGGAGAGGCAATTAGGGGTTGATGGAGGAATATACAGGGCATGACAAGGAGTCCTATCTGGTTGGAGCAGGGGAAAACAAGAGATAATCCGGCTGGCTGCCAGAGTGTAGAAGTCTCAAGCATCAGGCTCTGTTTAACTTCAATGAGGAGCCACTGGCCCAGGATTTTCAAAAGAGGAGTGACATGATACCCACCAGAGATGTTCTGTCAATCAGACAGAGGAATTGGAGACAGCAGGGAGGAACGCTGATGCAAAAGTCATTGGCCAGGTGAGAGATGAGAAGGTGAGCCTTTGAGTGGGGGTGGTAGTCAGGAAGGCAGGAAAGGCTAAGGGAGCTGTCCAGGACAAGCAGTTATGCACAGAACCCCAAGTTCCCATCCAGTGTCCACTAGTCCCTACGTGTGGGGTTTCGCTTAGCCTCTCTGGGCCTTAGTTCCTGTAGCTGGGGGAAAACCCTGGCAGCAGAAGATGATTTCTACACGTCCTTCCAATCCTGGCCTCCGGACCCTTTTTCAGACATTTTTGGAACTGCTCTTCAAGCTTTCCGGTGATCAACCGTCAGTGGACAGGGGAGGACTCCCGATTTGTGCCCCAGTCACTACTGACAGCTGGTGATATTTCTTTTGTCAAGCCTGGCAAAGACTCCCAATGAATTAAGTTAGTTCTGTTGGCTCTGATTTCACAACTCCTCCCAAACCGAAAGATTCTAAAAGCAAACACAGATCAGTGGAGCAAAATAATAATGTCAAGAATACATAAGAATGTTCTTTTTTGTTACAAAGGTGACATTTCAAGTGAGTGAAGAAAAGTTCACCCAGCAGACCTGGAGCCAAAGGCAGTTTAGGAAAAAAATAACATTCCACCCTACTTCATTTTTGGACCAATATTACTTCCAAATGGTTTCAAGAGTAAAATAAAACATTACTGGAAGTTAACACTGAAATTGTTAAATCATCTTGAGATAGGGCAAGTTTCTCTTAGCCTGACACCAAGGCAGTTACAATAAAAGAAAAGATTAATAGATTTGGCTGTGTAAATCTTTTAAAAACTCTGCATCCCAAAGATACCAAAGCCATTCCATAGCATTGCATCAGCCCTTCTGTGAAGGTAGGAAAGCCATTTCTGATCATCTCAGTGTGACCTGGCAGAACCAATTACTGAAGAAAGTGAAGAAAAGCAGCTTCAGGGGAAACTTCAGAAGGGAAAGGCACAGCACCACAGGCTAGAAGGTGGGCTCTCAGGGAGGGGGCACCGGGATCAGAGGCCAAGAGGACATGGGCTCCCCCCCGTAGGCAGGCCCCCCTACCCCACCACCCATCTGCCCTGCTGGTCTCCCCTGCACCCTTCCCCCACCTCCCCAGAGGATGTAAACAGAGCCCCTGCCAACCTGGCTTTGCCCTTGCTAGGCCTCAGACTTCGTGGCTGTCTGTGTGACGGGAATAAAGAGGTTCATCTCCCTCTAGACAGTAGCCTTGGGACTCCCCTGAGAGTCGCAGGAGCTTGTCTTTCCCGTTTTGTCTTTACCACCTGGGCATCACAAGGGACGGGTTTGGTGTCGCATTGCCTCCAAAGCCTATGGCTGCATGCCAGGCATCGGTGCCCACAAGAAACATGACTCCACCTGCTCTAGGGAACAAGTGGGCCACGTGCCTCACAGACTCACTGGTAAGTGGCTGGAAGCCTCCAAGGATTGATCACTGCTTGTCAGAGCCAGCAGATTCCTCCTCTGCTCACTCTCCTGGAGTTGGCAGGGGGTTGGGGTGCTGAGAAAGGGCCCCAGCACTCCTTGCAGAGAGCCAGCACCCTTTCTGGTCCCCTCTCCATCCATGACTGCTGGCCTCCAGTGAGCCATGCCCTGGAAGCGTTTCCCTGGATTGCATGCCCTCAGCAGCAAATTCATATGTCATAATGGGTCCCAGCCCAAGACGGAGAATTTTAGAACTGATAGGAGATGGGGGAGTTAACATGGCTTCTGGGAAAAGAGTTCAAGTTGTATCCACAGGTGCAATTTACAAATGCCTGGGTCTCCTGGCAAACTGGGGAGCAGAGGCCCAAGTTAAGACTAAGGGCAGAGGGAGCTAAGGAGCTCCACAGGAGGGCACTTATCCTAAGGGAAGAACTTCAGTGATCAGCAAAGCCTGAGTGTTGGAAGAAGCTGTCTCTGACTTCACCTGGGAATTTCTTTGTAATCCCCCACCCGCCATGCCCTCCACGCCACAGCAAGACAGAATGACTCATAATTTCCCAAACATGTTGTGTCCTTTTATGTCCCCAGATCATTGTTCAGAGGAGTCTTGTCTTTCTGGAACATCCTCTTCACCTCCTTTTTCTCTTGTCTAAGTCCCAGTGGTTTCTCAAGAAGCTTCCTTGAAGCCCCTGGCCTAGGTTAAACAGCCCTCCTTTTTGTTCCGAAACACTGCAAGCGTGGAACTCAGTCACTGTTTGTTACACTGTATCATGATCCCTGTTTAGTTGTCTGCACTGGGCTGTCATCTCTTTAACATTGGAAGGACTGATGCTAAAGCTGAAACTCCAATACTTTGGCCAACCCATGCGACGAGTTGACTCACTGGAAAAGACTGATGCTGGGAAGGATTGGGGGTGAGAGGAGAAGGGGACGACAGAGAATGAGATGCCTGGATGGCATCACCGACTCGATGGACATGGGTTTGAGTGAACTCCGGGAGTTGGTGGTGGACAGGGAGGGCTGGTGTGCTGTGATTCATGGGGTCGCAAAGAGTCAGACACGACTGAGTGACTGATCTGAACTGAATGCCCAGTCCACAGCCTAACAGATGTATTGGTGCTTATTAAGGTGTACAATGAAAGGAGTCAAAAGAATTCTCAAAATATGTTCACTTCTGCCTTCTACCTTTCAGCGAAATGGGAAAGTGAAGTAGTCGGTTTGTATGGACACTAAGAAAATAAATCTTTGTCTTATGTGGCACTTAACTTGCCTATAGGTTAATAAAATCTCTTTGAAAAGTATTGAGCAATTGCCAAATGACCAGCACTGCAGGATAAACAAAGAGTAAATCACGGTTCTGTTCAGGCAAATGCCCCTCCGTCTCCTTTGCTTCCACCACCTTAGTGGTGATGAATCCCTTCTTTCTCCCAGAACTGTTGTCCCCTGGACTTGTACCTCTTATACCACCACTCTTGAAGCATTTGTAGGGCAAGAATCTTGCCTTGTGACTCCTCTAGGACACACCTTGCCTGGGGCAGGTGTTCAGAAAATGTCGTCCGATTCTGAATTATGATGAACGAAGGATATGGAGACATTCTGAAATGCTTGCTTTGGGCCCCTAAATTAAAATGCTCACATCTGATGAAGATGCTATAAATCCTTTCTAGAATAAGGTAAGCTAGAAATAAATGAATGCAGGAAAGTGAAAATATACCTGGAAATAAATATGTGAGGAAATGAACAAAAAATAGTAAAACCCACTCTTCTCTCACTTGTTCATTTACTTGCCAATCCATCCTTCCTTCAAACCAACCAACCACCCTCCATTTAATAAATATAGATGTGCCTGGAGCTGTGCCAGGAGTTGGGCTCAGAGTGATAAATAAGACAAAAACTTTACAATTGTGCATGGACTTACATTCTAACAGGGAAGCAGACATTTAATAATTGCAAATGTCACCAGAAGAATGATAATGGTGGTGTGGAAGTGTCCCCTTGGTGGGGGGAGGGGGGAAGTGACATTCGTTTGTCTGTTTACTCACTCCCTGGCTCATTCCCAGGTCCAGAGCCTGTACTTCTAGCAGCATCACTGAATGATAGCTGATTGAAAGCATGAGGGCTGCTGCCTGTACACAATTAACAAAGAAAGGTTTATCTGGAAATTTTACCTGGGAGCCCCAAATTAAAATGCTAGAGTCTTTTAAAAGGCTCTGCTTTCTTCAGAAGAAGCACAAGCATCTGTAAAGTTAGAAGTGGGATTGACAGTGTTGTCATCGCTTCTAAAGAGCACCCTGAGATGAAGGAGCACGTGTTCTATAAAACAGTCCCCAGTGCTTTAGCCAAAGGAATTTTAACTCTCAATGATAAAGAAATGACATTTCCATTACCTGACCCCTCTCAGGGAGAAACAAGAAAAAAAAAAAGAAGCAAATCATGGTGCCATAATTTCAACAGTAAATAGGATCAAGCCTGAACTGAAAATGCATCACTTCCCATTTTTCACTGCCTTCGTGCTTAGAGACTTAGTTTCTAAGTCATGTCCAACTCTTTGTGACCCCATGGACTGCATTACGCCAAGCTCCCCTATCTTTCACCATCTCCCTGAGTTTGCTCAAACTCTTGTCCATTGAGTCAATGATGCCATCCGACCATTTCATTCTCTGTCACCCCCTTCAATTAGAAGCCCTGCCCAGGGTAGTTGCCCCTGTCAGTGAAGTCCCAGTGAGTCCAGCCAGAGTTGGGGGCCCTAAGGATATCTGCCTGTTGGCCGTCAAAAGGACTGGGCTTTGCATTTTGTAGCTAAACATGAGATGGGGGAAATCAGCACAAGCAGGCTTGGGGATGTCACTGTGACCTTGTCTGGGGCCCAATCTACTGCCAAGATGAGTCACCTGAAGGGCAGAGTCTCGATCACTTGTGAGCTGGATGTTACATTACTTGACATAACTTGAATTCTGTAGCAGGTGTGATGAGCCGTCACTCTCCATTCTACTTGAGTCTGGATCTGTAGAAGCATCAAGTTTCCCAGGTGGCTTAGTGGTGAAGAAACCACCTGCCAAAGCAAGAAACTCAAGAGATGTGGGTTTGATCCCTGGGTTGGGTTGAGAAGATCCCCTGGAGAAGGAAATGGCAACACATTCCATATTCCTGCCTGGGAAATCCCACGGACAGAGGAGCCTGATGGGCTACAGTCCATGAGGTTGCAAAGAGCTGGACACGACTGAGCAACTGAACACACACACACACATGCACACATACACTTACACACACTCACACACACTCACACACACACACATTCACACACACACACTCACAAACACACACACACTCACACACACACTCACACACACTCACACACACACTCACACACACACTCACACACACACATTCACACACACACACTCACACACACACTCACACACACACACTCACACACACACACTCACACACACACTCTGCAGAAGCATCAGTGGGTTCAGAAAGCTGAGTTTGGTTCTATGCGCTTCTGCTTTCCAGCTTAAGAACTGAAAGCGGGTCCACGTACTGAAGAAAGGATCTAGGACTTGGGTTGGGAGACCTGTTTCTCCCAGATCTGCCACCAAACTCCCTTGTGTGACATTGGACAAGTCACTTCCTCCCTTTGACTATACTTTCCCATCTGTAAAATCAAGATTGGTCTAGTCCAGAAGCTCTAACTTTTGGGTCCCTAATCTACCAAAAGTTCTCTAATATAGTGTATGTCTGTAATTTTGAAAGGCTTTATGGAGATTTACTTTTCCCATAAAAGGGCTGATTTGACTAAAGAACAAAATTCCATTGCTTTTGAATAACATTGTATAGATTACATGTATTTTGATTCCTGAGATTCTTAGAGACCCCTAACGGCAGTCACAAATTTCTTTAATAAATATTAGGGAAATATATTTATGTTAACACAATATATTTTATTAGTTTTCTTAATATATAAAATCTTTCTAATTTTATTTAACTCTGATTTAAAACATTGTGCTAGTTTTAGGTGTATAACTTCAGATTCTTTCAAATATAGGTTGTGACAAGATATTGAATATAGTTCCCTGTAAATCTTTCTTATTTATCTGTGCATTTATTAATGCCATATTTTTAATTACTTTTTATTGGAGTATAGTTGCTTTACATTTTTCTGTTAGTTTCTATGCACAGCAAAATGATTCAGCCGTGAGTGATCCGACTCTTTGTACACACACATCTATCCCCTCCCTTTCGGTCTTTCTTCCCATTCAGGCCACACAGTGCATTGAGCAGCAGTCCCTGGGCTATACAGTGTGTTCTCACTAGTTATCTATTGTATGCATAGTATCAATAGTGTGTAAATGTCAATACTCCCCCAGAAAAGAATGCCACAATATTATTTTATCCCTCCCCCTCCTTTTCCCTTTTCGGCAACTATCAGTTTGTTTTTTATGTCTGTAAGTCTGTTTCTATTTTGTAAATAAGCTGATTTGTATTATTTTTAGATTCTGCATATTAGTGATATCATATAATATTTATCTTTCTCTACCTAACTTTCTTAAGTATGAAAATATCTAGGTCCATCCAGTGCTGGTGCAAATGGCAATGCTTCATTTTTAATGGCTGAGTAATATTCCAGTGGATACATATACATCTTCTTTACCCATTCCTCTGTTGATAGACTTTCAGATTGCTTCCATGTCTTGGTGATTGTAAACAGTGCCAACATGAACATAGCTGTGCACGTATCTTTTAAAATTAGAGTCTTCATCTTTTCCAGATATATGCCAAGGAGTGGGATTGCTAGACTGTACTATAGTTCTATTTTTAGTTTTTTTTTAAAGAACCTTCATACTGTTTTCCTTAGTGACTGCACCAATTTAAATTCCCACTGACAGTGCAGGAGGGTTCCCTTTTCTCTACCCTCTCCAGTATTTATTATTTATAGACATTTTGATAATGGCTATTCTGACAGGTGTGAGGTGATACCTCACTATAGTTTACAAAATTTTTCTAAATATGAAGCAATATCTTTTGAAAGAGTATTTGGTAGTAAAGCACTCAGAGGCTGTGAAACCCAGAACCTCTCAGCTCTGAGATTCTAAGACGGGCTAAGGATTCCAGCTTCCTCCCACTTCCTCCTGCGCAGTAAACAATGCTATCTGCCTCAAGGATCAGGCTGCCCAGTCACTTCACTCACTTCAGAAAAGAGCAGGGGCTCACCTGCGTGCCCAGAAAAAGGCACGCGTGAGATTCTGATCCTTGTTTTCCCAGAGAATCTCTCAAAAAACACTGGAAATTTACTTTTATCATGATTGCCTCCATTTCCTACTCTACAAAATAATGTGCATTTCTATCTATCCTAGAGAAAACTTTTAACTAGTGGATACAGTATGAGGAGAAGCAGGTTGCTATTGTCCAGTTGCTAAGCCATGTCTGACTTTTTGTGACCCCATGGACTGCAGCATGCCAGGCTTCCCTGTCCTTCACTATCTCCTGGAGTTTGCTCACACGCATGTCCACTGAATCAGGGATGCCATCCAGTCATCTTATCCTTTGTCAGAGAGGCAGGTAGTGAAACCAGAGTTACAATTACAATTGTAAATTCAATTCCAATTCCTATAACAAAAGTGGACACACCAGGTGCACACGCGTACACACACACACACACTCACACTCACAATCTCCTACATGTATCCCTGACTCCCTTAGCCCTCTCTTTATGTCCTTTCTTTCTGGTTTGAGTAAAAGTGGCCATCGAAGGGTATCAGGAGAAGAATCAGCTGGATTTAGAGCCTGAAACCTGGGAAAGTCTTTGAGCATCATCCCACCCACCACACCTTCTTCCAGGTGACACCAGAGAGCCTGGCTTCAGTGTGGGTACTGATGCTCTGATTTCCAGTTGCTCAAGGGGGGGCATCTAGGAGATGTAGAGGACTTGGCAGAGGGAGAAGGATGCTCTGAGACATTCTACCCAAATTCTCTCTCACAGAGCTAGAAATGACCCTT
The DNA here is from genome assembly GCF_049115385.1 of Moschus berezovskii. Lineage (NCBI taxonomy): Eukaryota > Metazoa > Chordata > Mammalia > Artiodactyla > Moschidae > Moschus > Moschus berezovskii. Next base: position 94,414,982 of record NC_142460.1, read on the forward strand.
CGAGCCAGGATGAGAACCCAGGGGTGAACGAGACAGATACATTTAGGCCATTAAAATCAGAAATTCATCTCTTGGTGTGACATTTATAGGAGCTGTGCATAGAAAGTAGCTCAGCCACCATTATCATCACCGCCATCGTCACCATTACACTGAGAGAGAAGCATCTGCTCAGTGCTCTGTAATGTGCAAAACCAGCCTTCACATCCATTATCTTTCTTAAGCTTGTAATCACCCTGTGAAGTGGGCACAGCGGGGATTATTTCCTGCTCCTCCTCCCTTTTAAGGGTGAGAAAACTGCAACTACGGGAGGAGGAGTGACTTGTTCAGGGCCTCCCAACAGGTAGTAGCAGAGACAGGGCTAGAGCCCAGGCCTCCTGACTGCAGTCCAGAGTTCTTCCCCTGCAAGCTGCTGCCTTCCCAAAAGCATCTTGGGAAACGGTGAGAGCTGGGAGGGAGCCCTCTGGGGTGGGCCAGGCCCAGTTCATGCTGAGGACAGAGAAGCAGAGCCCCTGGGCCCTGAGGGAGCCCTGCAAACCTTCTGGCTCCTTTGGGGTTGCTGGGGGCCCTCGTTGCTCCAAGGGAAGCAAGTGATTTTCTGGTTGGCTTACTTTTTTGATTGCAGTTGAGTTGAATTTTCAAATTGAGTTTGTCAGAAAAATTGGTAGAGATTAAAAATGAGCCTTCTGCTCTCCATGGCTGGTTGGAATTGAGAGGCCCGGGGGAGGTGGTGAGGAAGGGTCCCTGCCAGTGAGATCTGGCCCTTGTCCTCTGGCTCCGGAGGCTGTTGCTCTGTAATCTAAGGAGTATCCCTCCCACGAGCATCCTTTGCTCCTCAGCAAGCCTTCTCTGTGTGTTTTGTCCTCTTGCTTCCTCTACCTCCTTTAAATCAGCCCGACCTTGTCTCAGAAAGGTGCTAAAAGCCCCTAGAAGTCTAACTGCAAACACGGAGGCTTTAGCTCCAGAAGGCCAGGACTTCAGCTGACCTCTCAGACACCCCTCTCTGGCAGCCGCTCCCTGCTTCTCCAGCTGTCCACCCACAGCCTGGACAAGCTCCAACCCACAGAGGCCGAGGCCCACGCCCCTCCTCCCCAGCAGGCCAGGTCCCCACCTCTCCACTCTGTACCCAGAAGTAGTTCCTTCCCATCACTGCACGTCCCACCCAGGAAAGGATTCTATCCCTTGGCTTTCAACCAAGTCAGCTACATCCATCACGTATCATTGATTGCAAATGACCTCTTTTCTTCGCTCTTCAAAATTTTGAACAAGACTGCCCCAGCTTATCCATGTTGGCTTTGAGCATGAATTATATGAGCTACTGTCTTAACACTTTTTATCACTGATTTATTAATTCCTCAGGGTCTGGCACAGGGATTGGTCCAAACGTTCATGTTGATTGAATTGAGGGGAATTACTCACTGAAGGATGGGGTCAGGCTTTCCAGGAGCTGCCTTCTAAGCAGGGTTCTCTTTGGAAGAGTGGGGCTGGGGGCAACCCCACCAGCGGAGGCCACCCAGGATACATGAACTTGAAAGAAAATCCCTCCATTGGTATCTTCAAAGATCTCTTGGGATATCAGTCATGACAGATACTTCATATTTGACTTTACAGGGTTCAGAAAGGAGGAGGAGGATGGAATGCCCCACACCCCTACACCCCTCCAAGTACAGGGGCCAGGGCTGCTGAACAACTGGCGGGATGGACCTGCCTCTGAGCCCTGCCTTAGGAGGAGGGGAAGCTCTTTCAGGCTGGTGATCAGGTCAGAGCACCCTGGCTTCTCAGGAAAGAACTTAGGAGGGAGTAAACAGATAGTCTTCCTTGACTCTCCTTCCCCACCTTCTCTTCAGACTCTCAGAGGCTGGGATTTGTACTTTTGACATGTAGTGATTTGTTGGGATGAATCATGCTTACTTCAAGCCTTAAACAGGTAGCAAAACTGCCTTCCTCTTTCGGGTGACGTAAGGGTGTAGGATGAGGCTGAGGAAAGTTCTGGTGCTGTGATGTTTTAGGAAGGAAAGAAGACGTTCCGTTTTCTACACTAGAAATTCTTCCAGGTTGGTCTGATCTCAGCACATGTTCTCACTCCAGCATGTTCCCAGGCTGAGAAACAGGCAAGACTGAGCTGTTGTCATTGTTGGTTTTTACCCTTTCAAAGTTACCACTGATTGGATTTAAGATGATGTCATGAAGGCTCTTAGACCTTAATTTTTTTTTTTTTTTGCTTACTGTTTTTGTTAAAAAGATGAAAGGTCTTTATGTGGACATGTCTGTCTACGTGGTCTGTCCACATAAAATTCACTTTGAGGAAGGATTTTGTACCAATTTTAAAAAGCAATAGAAACGTATGGAGTGAAATTAAGGCTGTGATATTTACTTTGATTACAGGTTAGACTTCATTACTACAGGTTCAGCCGTGGCTCAGCCTTTCTATCTCAAGAAGATTTTGAACTCCAAACATTAGCTTACTCATATGAAGCAATGAGTGATTCAGCAGTATTATTTTAAAAAAAAGGACCAAAAGTATTGGGGCACTTGTCATTTCAAATACGTTTTGTAATGAGGTGGAGGAAGAAGGCGGGAAGGAGGGGAACAGAAGGAGCAGAGAAGGATTCTAGTGAACTCCTCACGATTCATTTGTAAAATACCTTGTCTGTTAACATTTTCTAGTGTTCTCTGAAGGAAGGATTCCGGACAATAAGATTAAGAAGTTCTTTACTACAATAAAGCCTCTTCAAGAATCCTTCGGGAATTTCCCCACCATCCATTTCCCCTTTTTGCCACTGAGATGGTCTGTTACCTTGTTGAGATGGTCTATTAACTTTGTTGGCAATGTTCTCAAAGGAAAGTTTTCAGCTGAGTTACTGAGTCTTCTTCTTGTGAACTCATCTATATATAAAGAAGACGTTTCTCTGGTGGCTTAAACAGTAAAGAATCTGCCTGCAATGCAGGAGACCTCGCTTTGTTCCCTGGGTTGGGAAGATCCTCTGGAGAAGGGAATGACAACCCACTCCAGTATTCTTGCCTGGAGAATTCCATGGACAGAGCAGCCTGGCTGGCTACAGTCCATAAACACAGACACACGCACACATTTACAGGAAAAGGAAAAAAAAAAAAAAAAACTGAACCGGGGGCTGACCTTGTGTTTTTCTGTCAAACCAGAAACCACACACTCTCTTCACACCCTCGCAATCTCCATGTGTGGGCACGATTTGAGCAAGTGTGTGTATGCACAAGTGCAGCTCCTGCCAATGATTTCTGAACCACTGGAGAAACGTGAAAGTATTTACTCTTGCGGAGAAGCAGCCTGGGGTCAGGTCAGTATCAACACGACTGCTCATTTCTGGTTCACCTTCAAGAGAATGTTCTTTCAAGAGCACTTAAAACCAATAGCTTTGGGGGGACAAGTGAAAACAGTGTAAGAGCTGAGGATGTTTAGTCTGAAGAAAGAAGACTTGGGAGGACCAGAGAGCTGTCCTCAAACCTTGGAAGGGCTGTTTTGGGGAAGAGAGAGATTTGCTCTGTGCATCCCCCAGGGTGAAGTTGGGCTCAGAGGGTGGATGTGAATCTAAGGAAAATGTCCTCCAGGTTCCGCTGTCCAAGGGCAGGTTTGTGCTAGCTCCTCATCAGTGGAGTTGTTCTACCAGCAGCCTCCCTGACAGGCATACCCCGAAACGGACTGCAGCCTGGATAAGAGCCCTCCTCCAGCTCCACACTTCTGCAATTTACCGCCATCTTGCCCAACTCTATCTTCATAAATACAAGGAGAAGCCTCCTCAAGAGCCGGATGGTGAGCTGCAGGACATCGTGGCAGGGCTACAAGAGGACATGGCAGGGCTACAGAGGACAGGAGACAGCTGCAAGAGGACGGGAGAGTCAGCTGGGTTCCTGCCATCCCAGGAAGGGAAGCTGAGGGTCAGGCAGACACCAGCTTTCCTGGCTCAGAGTGCTGAGAATGGCTTCTTGGAAAGTTAACCCCAAATCCAGATGAGCCAAGTTGTGCTCCTGGCTATGCCTCCTTCTTTCCTATGCTACTCAATTTACCCAGCTTACCTCCTCTTCTTGGCCAGGCCCTGGAGGTGGATGTGGGGCTGGATGGGCTCATGTGAGGCAGAGATGAATCCATACCCACCCCTGCCCACCAGGACCTGCAGTCTGGTCATGAGTAATGCAATAGATTGCAAGTGCCAGAGCAAAAGCACAGAGTGGGGGGCTTTCAGGATAGTGTTCTGATTGGTTGGGGATCAGACATGCTTCATGGGGAGGTGGTATTTGAAATGTGTGTTGAGTGATGGATAGGATTTTTGAGCGGAGAAAAGGGGAGTCGATGCAAGTCTATTTAGTCTATTTACATTTTCTATCCTGAGTGGGTAGGTAAGTAGGAATATAAGGTAGGTTTTAGTAGGTTTTATTTCTTCCAGGTATCCGGATACCTACTTTTCACTTTGTAAGATGTGTGTCTGAAACTGTTCCCTTTAAGTCCAGAGCCAAACTCATCTGCCAGTGGACTCTGTGAACCAGGACCAGCATAGGAGGTAACAGAGAGGAGGTAGGTGGGTAGGGCTTCATGAGGGGTCCAGGGGCATTAGAGGAAGGAGCCTGCAGGGAACTTGAATGTGACTTATTAACATGAATACTGACATCTCTGGTACAAGATTACTTGCAACAGGTGCCGTGTTGGTAACCAGGTATCATAAGATGTAGAAAGACAACAGGCTGTCTGCTCCCAGGAGCCCTCATGCTGATCACACACTATGTCCAACTTTTTTTAGTAGAAATTCCAGCTTCTTACCCTATTAACCACAGCTATTGGCTCTGCTATAGACTGAATGTTTGGAGCAGCTCCCCTGCTGCTGCTGCTGCCGCTAAGTCACTTCAGTCGTGTCCGACTCTGTGCGACCCCATAGACGGCAGCCCACCAGGCTCCATCATCCCTGGGATTCTCCAGGCAAGAACACTGGAGGGGGTTGCCATTTCCTTCTCCAATGCATGAAAGGGAAAAGGGAAAGTGAAGTCACTCAGTCGTGTCCGACTAGTAGCGACCCCATGGACTGCAGCCTACCAGGCTCCTCTGTCCATGGGATTTTCTAGGCAAGAGTACTGGAGTGGCTTGCCAATGCCTTCTCCGAGCAGCTCCCCTACTCTGTGGCAAATTCATACATTAAAACTTATAACCATGATGATGTGAAAGGCCAGGTTCTTGGAAGAGTCTAGGCTATCCTGGCATGAACTAGATTCTTCCTTGTAGGCAGAAGAGGGTGATTTGACAAGTTTCAGCTGGTAATTCCAATTCTTCTATCCTCAGAGGAGATGTTTGGTATGAGAGAGGCCTCTCTAGCCTCAGACGGCCCTCAGAGAAGCCCAGGTCACAGGGATTGGCACTCTTGGTAGCAAAGAGGAAGATGCTTGCAGCCAGTGCCAGGGTGTCAGGTGGTGGTTGCTGTGGACACTGTGGTGGTAGAGCTGTTCACAGGGCTTTGCAGGTGGAAGTGTCCCTCAAATACCACCCTGTCCACTGGCAGCCTCCCGGGCTTCGGAAAAGAGCCTCCACCCTGGGAGTACCTGAGACAGCGGTGAGCGGCCAGGAAGTTTGCCAACAGGGAGACCCAGGGACTTTTCTTGTTCATCCAAAATCAGTGGGAAGGACAGAGTGAGGGCTGTCTGCTTTATTGGGAAGGCAAGGTGCTGGCTGGCCAGGAGGCTTGATGGTCTCATCATCTGGTAGGGGAAGGCAAAGTGAAAACATAAATACATCCTGCGTCTATCAAATGCTGCCTTTGAGTCAGGTCCTGGGCTGGGCGCCAAGGCAAGGAGAGGGGAGAGGAAACAACATGAGTCTTAGAAGGTCACGGTCCAGGGGCACCAAGAAGGTAAAGACACATTTAGTCAAATTCCAGGAGCAGTCTGACCAGGGCCATGGAGCTGTGCAAAGTTCCTGAAAGGGCATGAATTCGCATCTGGGTTAGAGTGGAGGTGATTTATGGGACAATGAGAGGTAGAGATGGCTTCTGAGATGGCCTAGTAGCACACACAGGGATAGACATACTGATAAGGTGCTCAGTCTCTGGGGGGCACTTTATTCCCAGGGACATTATGGGAAGGGGTCGGAAGAGCTCCTGGGGAGGGATCCTTGGTGCACTATTGGCCTATAGGCAGTGGTGCCACCTGGGAGCCACCTTCCAGTGATGTGAATGCTGCTTCCCTTCCACCTCTCCTGGCATTCCAGCCAACAGCAGGAGACATGGTTTTCATCCTGGCATGTTCTGGCATTGAGGGAGGCCATGTCTCCTCTCGGAGGCATGGTTCCCCACTTAGACCCCAGGGGAGTTGGGATGGTCAAGGGCACCAGGCCGACAGGGCTGTCTCCATCCCTCCACCCACTTGAGGGGAGAATCCCTGCAGCACTAAGCTCATGGATTCTGCCAGGAGGAAGGGTGCCCCACCTTAGGTGTGTTCAGGTATGTGTGTGGGTGAGCGTGTGGGTGAGCATGTGTGTGTGTTAGGAAACTCACTGGAATGGCCCCCCTAACAGTTTACAATTCCTTCAGACTAATACTTGCCCTAGTCAATGCCCTCTCCTTCCCACACCTTCCCCCCCCAACCTAACCACACATGTTAGCTGGCCCACAGCACACAGTGTGCCAGTGCCCAGGCTCTCAGGGAACTGGCCGGCCGCCAGGCTCATCTGGGCTCTCCCCACGAACAGAACCACTGGCTGTCCTCCTTCATTAGCGAGCTCCTGCATGCCAAGGTGGAGCGTGAGTCTCATGGAGGAATGATTAACGTGCAATCCTGAAATGCAAGACACCCCATCCCCTCCCCCAAGCAAAACTCTGCCTCAGAAATTAACCAGAAGATCAATGTCCTGCTGGTTGCAGGGGCTCACACGTTTTCTCACTGGCCCATCCCAAGTCTGGACTGTTCTCTTAAAGGAAGTTCTTCCTTGGATGACCCAGACAATTTCCTTGCGACTTTGACCTCTGGCCCCAGATGTGTCTTCTGTCATGACTGAAGCCCTGGCCCCTCATTCAGTGTCCCAACTCCTGCTCTGCTGGGTTCTTCTTTGCTGTTTCCTAGAACCTGTTTCTTGGAGGCATGAGCTTCCTGGCCAGGTGCTCTCTGAAGGGTGTTTCTTGGCTGTGTTGCACTGTCTGTGTCTGCAAACTTTGAACGGTCTAGCGCTGACCTCCCCAGATCAAGAGGACATCCAGTCTAGTCTGGGTACTGCAGGGCGGACAAGGAATGGGTCACACAGGAACCCAGCGTTCTAGTGGCTCACTGTCCAGGAAAGAAGCTCTCCTCCACCGTTCCAGACAAATAATGCCTGAAAGAGGCACAGAGAGTTCAGAGACACATCCAGCCTGGTGGCGATCATGCTCCTCATCCTGCTGGCAGTCATCATAGGCACCATGTCAGCCATCGTGTGTGTCAGCAGGAAAGGTAAGGACGAGGCTTTTCTATTTGACACCTGTTTTGTTTTTTTCTTTTTATAAAGTGGGGTGGGGAGCAAGGAAATGGGGATGAGAATTGGGAATGACATCTGGGAGAAGGTGACTCTGAATTGGGTTAAGAATGATATAGAGGACTTTAGCAGGTAAAGATGGCGGTGATCCAGAGAACAGCAGCAGGAAGATGAAAAAGCCAGGGTGGGTACTTGAAACTGCGAAGATGCCATTTTGGCAGATGTGTGGGGTACGGTGGGGGAATGAACGGAGTTGATACTGAAAGATATTAATAAGTGGGACCCTGTCTCAAGAGGCCCGAACTCTGAATTAGAAATTTTAGACCTGGGAGCTGCATATTCTCTATTTCTCTCTCCAGATCCAGTCTCCACTCCACTGTGGTAGATTAATTACAGAAACAATCATCAGTTATTCCCCTCCCTGGATCCATGCCCCCTTGCCATGTACCTTTCACTGTTTCCTGCTCTGATTGTGAGCTCAGCCATGTGACTGGCTGGCCCAATGGGATGTTAGAGTTGTGCACAGAGGCTTGAAAAGTGATTGCTCCTTGGGGTTTTTCCTCTCCTGGTACTCTTGGCCTTCTACCACCATGAGGATGAGCAGGCAGGAAGACATGGGGCCCCGTGGAGCAGCACTGACCACAGAAGCACAGGTGAGCCCCAGCAGACCAAACTGCCACCCAGTGGAATCATGAGCCAAATAGACAAGCTTTCAGTTCAGTTCAGTCACTCAGTCGTGTCCAACTCTTTGCGACCCCATGAATCACAGCACGCCAGGCCTCCCTGTCCGTCACCAACTCCCAGAGTTCACTCAAACTCATGTCCATCGAGTCGGTGATGCCATCCAGCCATCTCATTCTCTGTTGTCCCCTTCTCCTTCTGCCCCCAATTCCTCCCAGCATCAGAGTCTTTTCCAGTGAGTCAGCTCTTCGCATGAGCTGGCCAAAGTACTGGAGCTTCAGCTTTAGCATCAGTCCGCTAATGAACACCCAGGATTGATCTCCTTTAGAATGGACTGGTTGGATCTCCTTGCAGTCCAAGGGACTCTCAAGAGTCTTCCCCAGCACCACAGTTCAAAAGCATCAATTCTTCGGCGATCAGCTTTCTTCACAGTCCAACTCTCACATCCATACACGACCACTGGAAAAACCATAGCCTTGACTAGACGGACCTTGGTTGGCAAAGTAATGTCTCTGCTTTTTAATATGCTATCTAGGTTGGTCATATGGAGAAGGAAATGGCAACCCACTCCAGTGTTCTTGCCTGGAGAATCCCAGGGACGGGGGAGCCTGGTGGGCTTCCCTCTATGGGGTCGCACAGAGTCGGACACGACTGAAGTGACTTAGCAGCAGCAGCAGGTTGGTCATAACTTTCCTTCCAAGGAGTAAACATCTTTTAATTTCCTGGCTGCAATCAGCATCTGCAGTGATTTTGGAGCCCAAAAAAATAAAGTCTGACACTGTTTCCACTGTTTCCCCATCTATTTCCCATGAAGTGATGGGACCAGATGCCATGATCTTAGTTTTCTGAATCATGATGGTGTGATCACTGACCTAGAGCCAGACATCTTGGAATGTGAAGTCAAGTGGGCCTTAGGAAGCATCACTACAAACAAAGCTAGTGGATGTGACGGAATTCCAGTTGAGCTATTTCAAATCCTGAAAAATGATGCTGTGAAAGTGCTGCACTCAATATGCCAGCAAATTTGGAAAACTCAGCAGTGGCCACAGAACTGGAAAAGGTCAGTCTTCATTCCAATCCCAAAGAAAGGCAATGCCAAGGAATACTCAAACTACCGCACAATTGCACTCATCTCACATGCTAGGAAACTCATGCTCAAAATTCTCCAAGCCAGGCTTCACCAATACGTGAACCGTGAACTTCCAGATGTTCAAGGTGGTTTTAGAAAAGGCAGAGGCACCAGAGATCAAATTGCCAACATCCGCTGGATCATGGAAAAAGCAAGAGAGTTCCAGAAAAACATCTATTTCTGCTTCATTGACTATGCCAAAGCCTTTGACTGTGTGGATCACAATAAACTGTGGAAAATTCTGAAAGAGATGGGAATACCAGACCACCTGACCTGCCTCTTGAGAAACCTGTATGCGGGTCAGGAAGCGACAGTTAGAACTGGACATGGAACAACAGACTGGTTCCAAATAGGAAAAGGAGTATGTCAAGGTTGTATCTTGTCACCCTGCTTATTTAACTTATATGCAGAGTACATCATGAGGAACACTGGGCTGGAAGAAGCACAGGCTGGAATCAAGATTGCCGGGAGAAATATCAATAACCTCAGATAAGCAGATGACACCACCCTTATGGCAGAAAGTGAAGAGGAACTCAAAAGCCTCTTGATGAAAGTAAAAGAGGGGAGTGAAAAAGTTGGTTGAAGCTCAACATTCAGAAAAAACAAGCTTTATATATATACATATATATTTATACATTTATATATATTTATAAAGCCTGTTTATTTAGCTCATATTTATTTAGCTTGTGATTCATATATATGTATCAAGTATTTAGCTCATGATTCATATATATATATATACCCACATATATATGTATATATAATATAATTTTTAAAAATCTTCATTTTTGGTAATTTTTTAATAAGTACCAAAGTGGTCATTTTCAGAAAAAGCAAAACATCTTTGGCCTTTCTTATATATTTTGTATGGCTTTGTATTGTTTTTCAGTTTGATTGTTAGAACTAGGGCACTAGATATCATTTTTTCAATGCCTGAGGCCTTATAGGGTTTTAATCTGGCTCAGAATTCTCCACTTGTATATCTCCTGGGCACCTTAAAATAAACATATCACAGATAGAAAAAACTGAAAAAATTAAAATAAACAATGGTTGTTTTCGGCTTCTAAATGCTGGGGGTGATTTGTTATATAGCAAAAGCTGGTTGCTGCAGTGACAAACCCAATTTGAGGGATCCAGATTGAGAGGTCCTGGGATACAGGTGAGCATATTTTGCTCATGGAAGGAATGTAAGTCATTGTGGCTGGAGCATATACCACAGCAGGTTGCAAAAAAAATAGCTACTCTTTCTTCCCCTCCCCTCAGGAGGTGGAATCTATTTTTCTGCCCCTTTAATCAGGAGGACTGTGTAACTCATTTGGGCCAAACATGCAGAGGCAAACGCAGCATGAGCAGAGGGCTGCCTAGGGCTTGCACTCCAGGGTTTGCCCACTAGCTCCTCTTCGGCCCTTTGTCTCTTTGTACACAAGCTCAGGCTAGTAACCTGGTGGGTGAGAAATCCAGGCTGACTAAGGATCCCTGGATCTTTCTGACTGCCTCAGACAAGATCATGATAAACTGGTTGGTCATGATCAAGCCACCAATTGAAAGCAGACACATAAGTGAGTCTGGGTGAGATCAGTCAACCCTGGCACAGATCAGACCAGAAGAACCACCTAACTGAGCCCAGCTTATATTGTAAATTACTATTCAACAGAATCAAGGGCTAAATTAGTGATTATTACCTTACGGCACTAATTTTGGAGCGGCTTGTAGAAGTTCCCTGAACTGTCCCTCCTGCTCTAGGCCAGGAGGCTGACATATCAGTGTTGTATCAATAAGTCCCCAGGCTCCTTACCTTCCAGCAGCAAGAGGAGGTTGAGGCGGGAGTATTTATCCCCTAGGTTCTCACCCTACTGGGCTATCTGGTTTGTCCGCAACCTCTATCCATGGCCCTGCCGTACAGCCATGGCTCACTTTCAGTGTTCTGGCAATTGCTCCTTCCCATGACCTTCAGGCCAGGGTGGTAACTCCTCCCTGATGCTGCCAATCCTGGGGTCCTTCAACTTTCCTTAGCCCTGCCCGTACCTTCGTCTCTGCCCCATTACCCCATTTGAGGGCCCGCCTGTTTCCTGAAAGGACCCTGATGGACACCCTTCTTCTGTGCACAGGTAGGATCTGCCGAATGTTTTGGTAACAGACACTTCTAGTTTGGGAAGAGTGGGATGGAACTCTTGCTGTAAGGGTCCCACAAGTGCTGCTTTGGGCTTGGACATTTGGAAAGTCATGCTGGTGAAGGAGGCTGCCAGGAAGCAACTTTCCCAGACTGGCCCTTGGGAGCCATCTGGAGCACTGCTTCCTATAGGGAATAGTCATCACCCCCTTTCCTGCCAACTCCCCAAGTTAAAGAATGAGAAATGAGTCCTTCCAGTGTCCCCTGGCACCTTTCCTCCTCTCAAGAGAATTTTTCTCGAGTATTTTCATCAAACATTAGGCCACTTGTTAAGCTAGTCTGAAAGTCGGTTTCCCAAGGACCTTGGTTAGTGGGAGCATGGCCTTGAGCCATCTTTCCCTGACGATCACCCATGCAGTCAAGACCCTCCAGTAAAATGCCACTCCTACCAGCTTTGGGCTCTGTGCAAGGCCTTAATAGTAATAATTGTTGTTGATGTTGATGATGATGATAATAAATGGCAGAACAAACAATCTACATCTGCCATCAGCATTGCCATGGCCTCCCATGGAGAAGCATTTGGACCTCTGTTGTCAGGTTCATATAGTAAGCTCTGTAATGTAAGTCAGAGCATGATGGCCATGGCATTAGTAGAGGTAATATTTGTTTCTCATCAGGAAGGGTGAAGTTTGAAAGGACATTTATCCACTCAGCAGTGAAAAATGTTTTATTTGAGGTACTCCAGGGAAAAACAAATCATAGCACAAGCTAGCTTGCAAGTCTTACTACCATTTTTCTCTAGCATCTTAGACACAGGAACTGAGCTGCCCCTTCCCTCTGGGGGTGCTGCCCCTCCTGTCTTGGGGCACAGCAATAATTGCTTGGAGACAGAAGGCTCCACACCGGAGGCTATCACATCTGCAAGACACATAGTGCAGACTTTAGGAGACTGAGGTTTGATTTTTCCTGAAGAGAAAATGATGACAGAATCCAGATAAGGAAGAAAAGGACTTGGTAACATTTGAGAGGATAGTGAGGGATTCATGGTTGCTCTCATCTCTTATGCAGAATACTTCTTTACTGAGTGGGATTGCCCTGTGTATCATAGAATGATTAGCATCCCTGACCCCTGCCCTATAACTGCCAACAATACCTTTCCAGTCATCACGATAATCAAAAATGTGCCCTCCCATTCCAACAATTCCTAGGGTGGGGTGAACGGGCAATATAGCCTCTGGTTGAGAAATACCACAAGAGAGTTAGGGAAGAGAGACCTTTGTGGGCAACTTCCAAAAGCCCAAGGCACATCCACGTGGGACACCCTTCTCACTCAGCAGAACTCTCCCTCTTCTCTTTGACTCTGTGTGCCCATGACGGAGAAACAACACCTTCCCCTGAGACCAGAGAAGGCAGCGCACTGAGGCAGGCAAGGCAGGATTCATAACAGTAGGTGAGTCTTCAGTCTTCCCTGATCAGTAGTGACCATAACCATAATCATCCATGGTTATGCCTTCCTGGCGGTGAGGACCAACTCTCTGAAGGTTGAGGGCCTGACTGGAGTGAAAATCAGGTCCATTTCCTCAAGTTCTCCTATGTCAGAAGATGTGTTCTGTGGGGCAGAGGCAAGGAACTGATGATTGGGTTAAGCGTAATTAGCTTAGGCTTATCCCTGCTGTTCTCTACTAGGAATGAACTTTCCCCAGGTCTCTCATGGCTGGCTCTTCCTTTTAATTCAAGTCTTTTCTAAACTAGATCACCCCTCCTTACCTTAGCACTCTCTATTCCTTATCCTAATTACTTTCTTCAAAGCACTTGTTAGTATCTCATGTCAGATTATTTACTCACTGATTTATAAGCTTTTAAGAATGTAGGTTCTTTGGAGCAGTAACTTAGTCTCCTATAGCAGTAACTATATCTCCAGTGCCTGTTACATAAATATTTGTTGACTAAACTAAAAGATTGCTTAGATGTTGTGCTAAGTGATTCGCATTCATTGTCTCATGTAAACCTCAAAGGTTCTCTAAGGTCATTACTCTATCATTCCCACGATTTTTAGAAACTGAGTCTTGGTAAGGTTGAATAACCTGCTTGGAGAAAACCGATGGTCAGATCTTTCTAGCTGGGCTGTGTTGTGGTTAATTCTTCCCTGGAGAACCTGAAATCAAACACTTCTCACCACTAAGAGGGTAATGTCCTTCCAAGCTCCACCCATCTAGATGAGGCGTGCATGGTAACACTACTATACAGTCATAAGCTACTTATTAAGTAGTGCAGTAAGGGTTTGATTGATTCCAGTGTCCACAGTCTTACAGGCACATGAATAGATACAAATTGCCGTACTTTGGGGGAGCAAATGCTAAGTGCCCCAAGAGAGGTGTGGCTGCATGCAGGACCATGGGATTTTAGTCTCGCAGGCCTTCCCAGTCAAAAGTGGGAATGGATCAGAGGAGAGGGTTACACTAGCTGAGCCTGAAGGATGGGGAGTATTTTGATGTGTGGAAATGGAGGAGAGGAGGGAGATGTCAGCCCGGATGGAAGGGGCATATTCCATTCCCCAGGGATTTGGTGGCTCTGGAGTAAAGGTCCATACCAGGGGTGGTGGGAGATAGCCCCAGGGCAGGAAGCTGGCGGCCAGTGCATGGAGGGCAGTGAACACCAGGATGCGATTTCAGACATCATCTTGGGCGATGGGAGGGCCTTGAGGGACAGTGAGGGTGGGCAAGACAACAGGACCCACTCCCACCAAAGGCCAACAGCACTTCCTTTTAGCAGGAAATCTCCAAAGTGAGGCCCCGTGAGAGAAGGGCACTGCCAGAACCTGTGGGAGGGAGTCCCTGAAAGGAAGGCATGCCTGGGAGAGTCAGGGGCTGTTTTTAGGCATCTATGTCCCTGTTTCCCACCATTTCCCTTGGAGTAGACAGCAGCTTCAGGCGGAGCTGGAGATCTTTTCTGGGCTGATTTGATCAAAATTACAAATTGGGATTAAGTCTGGCCCTGAACCATGCTTCCTGCACTGCAGCAGGCTGGCTTGCACCCACCACGGCCTCCCTCCCTTGTCTGCTTGGTGATCTGGTGACCACCTGCTGCTCTAGGGCTCCTCATCCTGCAGCCTCCCCTCCCCGCTCCGTGCTTCAGCCTGTGGACAGGTCCCTGAGAGCCCAGCACTGTTTGCCCACCCCTTCCCCAGTGGCTGTGGCGCTCCTGGAGGGCATTTCACACACACACACACACACACACACCCTGTGCCCAACTCAGCATCTGTCCCTAAGAGGGTCAGGAGGTATCAGTTTAATGAAATTCTTCTCTCTGGAATGCCTTTAAAGTCGCTTTTCTTTCTGTAACCAGGGAAAGTGGATGGAACGGTTGGAATGCGGCCTTGGTTTTCCCTTGGTTTTATTCCTCTGAGTGCTGGCCAGACTCCCTTGTCATTTCTAATCCCAGGGACTGCTCATTTAAAATTCCCTCTGGGATACGATGCTTTCAGGACTGATGCACTCCCATCTTTCCTCTCCATCCTGACCTGATCCCCTGTCCCCTCCTCACCAGAACGTTCCAGGACCGTCAGGCACCAGTGAGCCAATGATGACTATCCTGATCACTCTCCCAGTAGTCATTTGGCTGAATATGAGACACATGGCAGTTCTTTTATCCCCTGAAGCCCAACTAAACAAGAAAGGTTTTCACCTCAGCACCTTCCTCCTCACGGGAGCTAAAGATCTCACATCACAGTGCCAGCCAGGTTTCCTTGACCTGCTATCTCCCAGACGCCTCACTGAGATGGGGGCTTTTGAATTATTCAACTAATATATTACAAGGGGAGGGAGTCAGTGCTGAGGGGTCTTCACTGAGCAGCCTTTTCAAATGATAAGCTCAATCTGGGGGCACTGAAGCCATCCACAGGGCTTCCCCAGTGGCTCAGCGGTAAAGAATCTGCCTGCAATGCAGGAGACTCAGGTTCGATCCCTGGGTTGGGAAAATCCCCTGAAGAAGGGAATGGCTACCCATTCCAGTAATCTTTCCTGGTGAATCCCACGGAGAGAGGAACCTGGAGGGCTATAGTCAATAGGGTCGCAAAGAATTGGACACGGCTGAATTGATTTAGCACACATGCACACAGTCCATCTACAAACTCTTGAATTCAAAGTCCATTATTTAGCATGTTCTTACAAGCACATAGGCACATTCAAATCCCCATTGGCTGTCCCTCCATTGGCTGGGAGTGAGGTGACATCACTGCTGGTGAGGCTGAGCCATTTGGCTGTGAGGGTTCCAGGTGTCCCCTTTGGGTCTTACTAAGGGCTCCATCCTGGGCTGGGTGCTGGGAAGACAGAGAGAGATTGAGGGAACCACACAACTCAGATGTGTCCTTGTTCCCTGAGGGCCCTAGTCACTGACCTCCACTCTGTCACAGATTTACTTGGGTCTTAAGAGTGAGATTTGGGGTTACCTGCCTCAGGTTCTTAGCCGGAGCCCCTTTGGGGAGCCCAGGAGATGTGGACAAGACATATGTGTGGACATTCATCAACAATACTATGATTTAAAACTATTCACTCCTCATAGAGCTCCCTCCCAGGACCTACTAGCCCTGGAAAATCCTTTCCTACAGAACACCCCAGACAACTCATTCTGTCTTTGAAAACCCATCTCCTATAAAGAAGGTATGGTACATATATTCATTGGAATAGTACTCAGCCATTAAAAGGAACAAATCTGACTCAGTGGTAGATGAACCTAGAGTCTGTGATACAGAGTGAAGTAAGTTAGAAAGAGGAAACAAATGTCATATATTAACCAATATACATGGAATCTAGAAAAGTGGTGCTGATGAACTTATTTGCAGAGAAGAAAAGAAGACGCAGACATAGAGAATGGACTTGTGGACACAGCAGGGGAAGGAGAGGGTGGGACGAACTGAGAAATGGCACTGACATAGAAACACTATCATGTGTAAATAAAGAGCAAGTGGGAAGCTGCTGGATAACACAGAGAGCCCATGCTGGTGCTCTGGGGTGACTCAGTGGGATGGGATGGGGGAGGGGTGGGAGGGAGGCTCAAGAGGGAAGGGATACATATGTGTGTATAATTATAACTGATTCATGTAGCTGTGCAGCAGAAACCGACATAATATTGTAAAGCAATTTTCCTCCAATCAAAAAAAAAAAAAAAAAAGAAGAAGAAAGAAATCCTACATTTGCTCCTGCCACACAGCACAAGCAGAAATTTCCTAATATTCCCCGGGCCTTCCACCGCCAGGCCTTTGCTCTGCTCTTTTCTCTGCCATACTACCACAAACTTAGTGGCTTCACACATTTATTATCTCATCATTTCTGAGGTTCAGTGGGAGAAGGATCCACTTTCCAGCTTACTTAGATGGTTGTTGGTAGGATTCAGGTCCTTGTGGGTGGTTGGACCAAGAGCCTCAGTTTCTTGTTGGCAAAAGGCTTTCCCCATTCCTAGCTGGTTGTTGGCCAGAACCTGCCCTCAGTTCCTTGCCACATAGGCTTCCCCTAAAGGACTGCCTACTTCTCCCTAACCAGCAATCTTCTAGTAAGATGAGCAAGGTGGTCTTACGCTCTTATCATCATGGAAATGACCTCTGTCACCTTGGCGTAGTCTGCTGGTGAGTAGCAAGTCCCAAGTCCCACCCACACTCATGGCAAGGTGATTGCATGGGCATGAACATCAGGAGGAGGGCATCATGGGGCCACGTCAGCATCTGTCTGTCATACATGCCCTTCTCCCAGACTCCCAGGCCACTCTAAGGATCTGCGCCTAAGGAGGATTTCATGAAAGCTTCCTTCGGCCATCCCAACCAGAAGTCTAACTTTTCTGAGCTCCAACCTAGCTTTGCTTAAATTGTTCCTTAGTATTTCGTTCATTCACTCACTCATTCAGGCGTTTAACAAATCCATTTGAGCATTGTTTACATGCCTGACCCTAGAGGTAGTTTTGTATAATGGTTAAGGCTGCAAGTTCTCGAATTAGAGACTCTTGGTCCAAATTCTGTGTCTGCTGCTTCCTGCTGGGCCTCAGTTTACTCACTTGGAAATAATATTGTGTGTGTGTGTGTGTGTGTGTGTGCGTGCTCAGTCGTGTCCAACGCTTTGTGACCCCATAGACTGTAGCCTGCCTGGCTCCTCTGCCATGGAATTTCCTAGGCAAGAATACTGGAGCGGGTTGCCATTTCCTTCTCCTGGAGATCTTCCTAACCAAGGGATTGAACCTGAGTTTCTTTCATCTCCTACATTGGCAGGTAGACTCTTTACACTGCACCACCTGGATTTTACTTGTAAATAATATTGACTGATGATAAAGTTTTGAGTAAAGTTTAAGTGAAATCACCATGTGAGAAGTTTAATATTGGTCTGGGCTCATAGTAAGAAACGAGAAATGATTAAATCTGGTGCTTTAGTAATTCCATAGGCTGTTGTCCTGCCTTCCAGAGCCCACACAGCCTGACTTTGTCATGAGCGTTTCCGTGTTCGCCTTCCCTCCCAGCGGGCAGGCTGTGACTCCCCTGCGGACAGATCCCAGCCTTAGCGCTCTCGGTCACCTCACTGGCACTTAGCACAGGGTCTGGAATGTTCGAGGCTTCAGTGACTGGCTATGGGTGTAGATGGTCCCTAACCAATGCCCATCAACAGCATAGCATCATCAACACAGCCAATCTGAGCCAGTCCTCACTTCCCCACAGCACACCTGCAACTCCATTCTGCCGTCTTCCCCCTTTGTCACGTATGGTGGGTTCAGATGCAAAATCATGAAACTGATGAGAAATTACCGTAGTTGGAGTGTTCAGCCTCCCTCCTCCCCTGCCTGCTGTTTGGCAAATGCAGGTGGCTGGCGTGCCCCACCAGTCAAGGTCTCAGCAGGAGGACAGGGAGCAGGGGCTGGGAGTGCGAAGGGCAGTGGCCAGGAGGCTAGAAGGGCCAAGCGTCTGAAACCGTGCAGTGGACGCCAGCCTTTCATGTTTTACTTGCCTGGAATCTAGCCTCTCCTTTCCTGTTTTGGAAGCGTCCTCATTCTGTGGGTCTTGGGTCAGGGTGCGGGGGGTGGGAGGGCAGGTCTCTGTTTCACACAGAGATGTCAAAGGCCTGAGCATGCCCTTTCCACTGCCTGGCCTTCGGGGCTGGACACTATGCAGATTTCAGCGTCTGGCTGCTGGTTTGGCTTAATTGAGGATAACCCTGGTCATATCAGATTATCTCAGGAGTCCCACACAGAAAGAGCAACCCACCAAGCCCATCTCTCCCCCATTTCAGCCTCTGAGATGCCTGTCCCTCCTGGGGCCATGAAGGGCCTGGTTCAGAGGAGACCCGAAGGGGGCGTGTCCTCTGCAGCCCATATTTCCTCAGGTCATACTTTGCTTCTCAGTCGCCTCTTTTATATATATATTTTGCAGGGAAGTTGAGAGAGAGAGACTAAAACTGTGATTAGCTGCCTGCATTTACTGTCTGGGCCCACACCCAGCTCATCAGAACTGTGCTCACAGCGTTCCCATGCCAAATGTGTCACCAGAGCCTAATTGTAGCCTCCGAGACAGAGAGTGGGAGAGGAAAACTGGGTCATAAGAAAGTCAGGGGAAAAAAGCAGTTTTTGAAAGAGAAGTGGCTACTTAAAAATTAGGCTTCTCAAGCTGGAAAGAAGCCTGGAAATAGAATCAAAGAGTTAGCAGTGAACTCAAGAGTTCCTGCTACAGCAGCCTGTGGACTTCGCCCACCCTATGACTCCCCCTTCTTCCTGGCTGATAGCACCCCAATTTTGTCCAGATACTGAGTGCCCATGTATTTCATGGACACTCCCCAGGCACACTGATCAATTTAAGCTAATAAAGCTAACTCTTTTTGCCAAGGACTGGAGGAGGCACTCAATGTGACGACCCCACCCTCACCAATGAGGTGTAAAGGGAAGCCTGTGAGGGCTTCTGGGAATATTTTCTCCATTCCAAAAAGAAACTCAGCACTGACTCTTTCCTAAATTTGGGTGTATTTGTATGAGAAAATGTTATGCCCAACTGTGCTGCCATCTTAGACCTTGAGGGGAAACCCAAGAGAAGCCCAGAGATGCTGCCCTAGATGCCTGACTCCCTTGATATGCTGTATTGTCTACCCTATTATGTCAGATAACAGAACCTCTTACCAGGCTAGAGAGCAAATTATTTATTGTTCAAATGACCTTTAATCAGTGATTCTGTTAGTTGCAGGCTTAAGCCTCCTAACTGACAGGCTAGCCCAAGCTCCTTTCACAGGCCTCTGCTAGAACACCTCCAGGTATGGAGTCCTCACTACCTTCCTTCCTCAAGCAGAGACTATTATTAGAATGTCTTCTCTGATACCAAATTGAAATTGGATCCCAGCAACTAACCCCATGACGGAGAATGATTTCTGCCTCCTGGAATCAGAAGCAATAAGTCATCAGCCTCTTTTCCAAGACTTCTCTGTAGCCCTTAGAGGGCAGCTTCCACATCTATCTGCATCTCGGTTTTTGAAGTCTTTTCAGGTCACCAAGAGCCTCTACATCCAAGGATGGTTCAAACTACGAAGTCCATCATCCTATAGATGAGAAAACCAAGGCTGAGAGAGGGGACAGGCCCTGCTCAAAGCCACCCAGCAATCCAGAGGCAGAGCCTCTTAATAATGGTAGGCCAATGACGATAATACCATGGAAATAGTACAGGCAATGAATTATTGATCCTTTTTAACTGGGGAGAGATCAAGCAGCTTCATGAAGGGAGAGAACATTTGAGCCTGATCTTAAACAATAATTAGTACTTTTTTAATAAAAGAAAAGAAAGAGAGAGGAGAAGCCATAAGTAAATCTAAGAACAGCCTCTGCAGCAGTGTCAGCATTCCCTGTCTAAGTGATCTTCTGGCCTAGAACTGGGCACCCTGTGAGACAGCACATCCCTCCTAATTCTTAGAAAGTTGTTTCTTAAGCTGTGCTGAGGCCTACTTCTGTATCTCTCATCCTTTGGTCCTAATTCTGCCTTCCAGGCCCCTAGAGAATAGGACAACTGCCTCATCCCCACATTAAACATTTGTTGTGGGGCAGGTCCTAAACTCCATTTCTCCAGACTAGTACCCCAGTTCTTCTAGTCATTTTCCAAAGGACATTGCTTCACTGTCCTGGTCATTGACTTTGGGACAGGCCCCAACTTGTTAATGCCCCTTCAAGTTGGTTGCCCAGATCTGAGCAAGACCAGGATGGTCTTCCTCATGAGAATGGAAACCATCAATACCCACACAGATGATGGTCTGTGTTATTCATTCCGCTATCTTCATCGGCACAACTTTATGAGCCATTTTAGAAAATTCTCCATTAACTATTACAGAAAAATAGCAAGATAAAAGTTGCAAATAACTTTATTGTTCATTCCAAGAACTTCCTGAAAGACTTATCCACTCATTAATAGAAAGCATCAACTGACCGTTTACACCTTTTTGAACCCCTTACCTCAAAATCCTTGCTTTGCTGTGACCACCAGTCCTAAATTATTATGTCATGAGCCTTACCCAATCCAAATTCAGCACTGCCTTGCACTCCCACTCCCACCCAGTTCAAAGATTCGCTCGACTTAAACCATATTTCAAAATCCCAGTATCTTGACATTGTCCAGCTTCCTCCTGGACCCTCCTGAGACTCTGTGCAAACAGAACTCTTTCCTACTGCAGTAAGAATAACCTCAGTGTTTTCTTATCAAGCACGTTGCTTTTGGTGCTTCTACAGCAGCAAGCAATAGGAAAAGAAGGACCCTCGTCTTCCTGACAGACAGAGGGTCATATGGGACCGCCTAGCTCATGTGGGACCATCACCTTTCAGTCCTCTGACCTCCCAACTCCTCTCATAATGGACTGTGAGGAAGCTTCTCCCATGATTCCCAAAGGGCTTCCAGGGCCATCTCTTTCCCATCTTCTTGTGACTCAGGTTTCCCCCTCCCCAACCCCATGGCGCTTGTGAAAGGAGCCATTGAACTGCCTGACCTGCTCGCCAGTCACCCAAAACCCTACCTCCCCAACCTCTTTTCACTCGGTTGGTTTCTCTGTCTCCTAACACAGATAAAGGACCACAGAAACATCGGTAGACACGTGGATAGGAAAAGAGTGCTTTTCCACCCCAGGGGCTCCTTTTATCATATTCTCTTAGTATTTTTTCTCCCAGTTCTGTGTTTTCACAAGCCCAACCCCCAGAATGGTCACACTAAGTTTTTTAGCACAATGTTAATTTGCCTTTTTCTTCTTGAAGAAATTTCAGGCCACACTCTCTGCAACAGTCCATTTTCCATTGGATTATCTGTGGAATAATTACTTTTGAAAATGAAAATGACTGTGTGTGGGAAATGTATTCCAAAGGCCCCTGCCTGATGTATGACCTTGAGCTGGGTGACCTTGGGCAAGTGCCTCCCCTTTGTCAAACCTGTTGCCTCCTCTGTCAAGGAGGGGACTGGGCTAGATGATCTCCAAGGGCCCTAGAGCCCCTTGAAATCCTGCTGTTCTAATTCCATGCCTGAAGAGAAGGCATTTGGAGGAAAATATGTTTTTTGTTTTCAGTTATTAAAACAAACATTCTTGTAAAACAAAGTGTGCAAAACCTAAATGGTCGGTGTTCCTTCTCCCATTAATGCTCCCGAGAGAGTCTTTTGAGGGCAGTATTTGCCAAGGACACTTAATGCATGCTTTTTGATGAAGTTGACCCCAGTAATCCCAGTTTACTGGGATAACTAAGGACTGTTCTGAGAAAAATCTGTTCTTACAGTTTCTCTTTTTCCTGGAGGAAAATTGCAGAATTTTTGTGTTGTTTCGGAGGCTTTGCTGCTAGGGACCTCACCTATGTCTTTGTCAGAAAATAGGACACAGCCATTTGCAGCATGGATGGACCTAGGGATTATTATATTAAGTGCAGTAAGTCAGACAAAGACAGACAAATACCATAAGATATCATCTATATGTGGAATCTATAACCTCATATAAATAAATGAATTTACAAAACAGAAATAGACTCACAGACATAAAATACAAAAGAATGGTTACCAGAGGGGATAGTGGAGTAGTGGGGAGGGGAGGAGATAATAAAGAGTTTGAGGTTAACATATACACACTGCTATATATAAAAGAGAGAAACAAGAAAGATCTATTTATAGGACAGGGATCTATATCTAATGCCTGGTAACAATCTATAATGGAAAAGAATCTGAAAAAGATGCTTTATATGCGTGTGTGTGTGTGTGTGTGTGTAACTGAATCACTTTGCTGTACGCTTGAAGCTAATACAACATTGTATATTAACTATACTTCAATTTTTTTAATGGTTACTGGCTGGAGGGAGAAAATAGGACACAGAATCTTGGACTTAATCCAAGACTTGGATTTGCAGGGACCAAGACTCCAGCAGATGGGACTTCCCGGGTGGTCCAATGACTGGGGCTTCAAGCTCCCAACACAGGGGGCCTGGGTTCCATCTGTGGTCAGTGAACTAGATCCCATGTGCCACAGCTAAGATCAAAGATCTCTCATGCCACAATTAAGACCTGAAACAGCCAGATAAGAATGAATATTCTTCAGCATCCATGACTGGAGAGCCAAGCCCAGAAACAAGGGCCGGATGGTCATACTGACCTCAGCCTCTTGCTCTCTCCCATAAAACAGGAAACGCCCATGACAGACTTCACTTTCTTGGGCTCCAAAATCACTGCACATGATGGCTGCAGCCATGAAATTAAAAGAAAAGCTCTTGGAAGAAAAGCTATGACCAACCTAGACAGTATATTAAAAAGCAGAGACAGTACTTTGCCATCAAAGGTCCATCTAGTCAAAGTTATGGTTTTTCCACAAGTCATGTATAGATGTGAGAGTTGGACTATAAAGAAAGCTGAGTGCCATAGAATTGATGCTTTTGAACTGTGGTGTTGGAGAAGACTCTTGAGAGCCCCTTGGACTGCAAGGAGATCCAACCAGTCATCCTAAAAGAAATCAGTCCTGAATATTCATTGGAAGGACTGATGCTAAAGCTGAAACCCCAATACTTTGGCCACCTGATGTGAAGAACTGACTCATTGGAAACGACCCTGATGCTGGAAAAGATTGAAGGCAGGAGACGAGGACAGCAGAGGATGAGATGGTTGGATGGCATCACTGACTCAATGGACATGAGTTTGAGTAAGCTCCGGGAGTTGGTGATGGACAGGGAGGCCTGGTGTGCTGCAGTCCATGGGGTCCCAAAGACTTGGACACGACTGAATGACTGAACTGAACTGATAAAACAGGAACATTATCTTCCTTGTGTGTTTCCAGAGTTAAGCACTGGAGTTGGACTCCACAGCAGAGAACTGAGATAATAGGAAAGTGCTAGAGGCTAACATAGAGATGCATTTTTGTACCTTCCATCGATCCGGGAAGCAGCCCATCAGGGAGAGAAGGATTGGTGGCACTGATGTTCGGAGCTCTTAGACACGAGTTTATCTCCATAGCTCATTCGGATCTCAAAGAAGGTCAGATCTGAGAGAGAAGGTGTGATTAGAACCCAGTGTAGCCCCAGGAGGGGGATCTGGACAAGGCCATGCAGACATGGATGTGAGGTGTGACTCAGAGGTGAGGAAGGGCAGGTGCTGGGAGAGGTGTACAAGCAAGGAGGCAAACTGGACTCTTCACGAGGCAGAGGGCATAGGCAAGAGGGCTAAGCCGCAAGACACTGCGGGAGCTTGAATAGTGGAACAGATTGAGAGTCAGTTGGCTGAACTTGGCCCATGACAGAGAGCAAGCCACTCCACACACCAGTCCTGGACCTCAGTCACCTAGGGACCTGGGCGAACTAGGGACATTGGCGAGCTCATTGGGAGTTTCAGAAGCAGAAGGCAAAAAAGCACAAGGCATTCAGATACTTGCCATAACACTGTTCATTCATTCCTACATCCATTCCCTCAACAAATGTGTACTGAGCCTTTTCTATGTACTTTGTAAGGAGACATCAAGGTAAATAAGAGAGATGTGGTTTCTGTTCTTACGAGGGCTTCAGTTTAATGAAGAAGGCAGACACTGAATTAATTTTGAGGTGAATGGTCAGGTAGAAGGATCAGAGTAGAGGGGGTGGAGTTTGGGTGTGGGCAAGTTTAGAGAGTAACCAGCATTGCAAGCCAGAGGGCAGAGGGAGTAGGTGCTTGCAAAGAACAAGACTATGTGGAGTGGTCATAACTTTCCTTCCAAGGAGTAAGCGTCTTTTAATTTCATGGCTGCAATCAGCATCCGCAGTGATTTTGGAGCCCCAAAAAATAAAGTCTGACACTGTTTCCACTGTTTCTCCATCTATTTCCCATGAAGTGATGGGACCAGATGCCATGATCTTTGTTTTCTGAATGTTGAGCTTCAAGCCAACCTTTTCACTCTCCTCTTTCACTTTCATCAAGAGGCTTTTGAGTTCCTCTTCACTTTCTGCCATAAGGGTGTTGTCATCTGCATATCTGAGGTTATTGATATTTCTCCTAGCAATCTTGATTCCAGCTTGTGCTTCTTCCAGCCCAGCGTTCCTCATGATGTACTCTGCATATAAGTTAAATAAGCAAGGTGACAATATACAGCCTTGACGTACTCTTTTTCCTATTTGGAACCAGTCTGTTGCTCTATGTACAGTTCTGACTGTTGCTTCCTGACCTGCATACAGGTTTCTCAAGAGGCAGGTCAGGTGGTCTGTGGAGTGGAGTTGAGTCAAGTTGTTGGCATGATCCTGGGGTGACGTGATGGTCCCAGGGTGGGGGCTGTGGCTTCTAGGAGAGTCTTGCAGGTACACTTAGCTGGGTCGGTACTGGACTTGACACGTGGGGAATGGATACGGTGAGTCATGGATGACCCCGGGTTTATGGCATGGGGGACTGAGTGAGGCTGGGGTAGGAGTGAGAAACAGGGGAGGTAACCTAACACAGTCTCTTCATCTCCAGATCACACAGTCACGTGGCTTCAGATTCAGCGATGGAGATCCAAGGCTGTTTGGGATAAAAGAGGTTCTTCTCTACAGAGCTACAATACCAGGAAGAGGCTAGCAATCTCTTTGTTCTTCTTGAGGATCAATTCCTTCTCAATGTTTCCTTCTCAACAATGAGCTCAGATGACCCAAGTTAGGAATTGGAATTTGGGAGGGGAGACTCAGGAGCACATTCTTAAAAAGAAGATGAATGACGTCAATGGAAAGTCAATGTCACCCCAAGAGTGACAGGGAGTGGAACAGTGCAAAGCATCTCCACATCCTGTGGACAAATCTATTCCCTCTATGATCTCACCTGACAGTGGATATTCCATGTGTTTAGTTTCCTAGTCTGTCGAATGGAGGCATGTACCTCACAGGATTACAGAGAGAAATAAATTTGACAAAGCATGCTAGAGCCCCACACACTGCCCTGAAGTGCAGCAGGTTCTTGGCAAATGTTAGCTTCTGTCCTACCCCCTTGGCCTCAACCAGCCCCTGCAGACTGGAGGATAGATATTATGTACCACCCTGGCTTACAATGCAGAGTGAGGTAAGTATGTTGAAGTCCTGGACGACCTGCACAGTATCATAAAAACAGAGGTGTAATTACCATCGAGATCATGGTGACTCATGGTAATAATTATACTGAAATGTGACCTGGAGGGTCAATAGCCTTGTAAACAGCGGGGATAGCTGGAGTCCCTTTGCAAGAACTATGGGTGGGAATGGAATGGCTGGCTAGAAGAGCTGGGGACATGGTCAGAAGGGCTTGAGATTGAATCTTAACTCTGGTCACGATAAGGTCACACTTCTAGCTGTGTGACCTTATGAAACTGCTTGACCTCTCTGGGTCTTATCTCCTCACCCAAACGATATGAATAATGCCGTCTAGCTCGTAGGGTTGTCCCCAGTATGCAAGCTAACATGTAGAGCTTCCCGGTACCCAACAGGAAGAAGAACACAATGTCAAGGCCAGGTAAAGGAGTAATTTAACTTCATGGTGTTTTTGGTTTCTCTTCTGTGAAATATAGATATTAATAGTACCTGCTTCCTAGGGTTTGATGACTAAATCATATGATGTGAGGAAAATACATACAATGCCTGACCTAGTCAATCTTAATTATTACCAAATTAAGTGTTCTAGACAGATGTCTCTGCCCCTACTCCAGGCCTTCTGGGACTTTACCTATTTTCTTACCTCTGGGCAGAAGGCTTCTTTAGAGCAGGAAGGTCCTGGATTCCAGAGAGAGTTTTGTACCATCTCATGGTCCCTGTAGGGAGCAGCCTGGAAGTCATTTGGGAAGGATGGTGGATTCAGAATCTTTCGATAACCTTAGCAGAATCTGTGATGTTTTTACAATTTTAAGACCTACCTTTCTCCTCTATGGAATGGAGATAACTCCTGTATTAGTTAGGGTTTTCCAGAGAATCAGAATTAATAGGATATATATACATATTTGGACTTTCCCAGTGGCTCAGTGGTAAAGAATCCACCTGCCAAGCAGGAGACCCAGATTAGATCCCTGGGTCAGGAAGATCCCCTGGAGAATGAAATGGCAACCCACTCCAGTATTATTGCCTGGGAAAACCCATGGACCAGTGAGCCTAGCGGGTTATAGTCCACAGGGTCGCAAAGGGTCAGATACAACTTAGTGATTAAACCACCACCACCATATACATATTCATTTATTTATTTGCTTCAAAGAATCCCCCCCTTCTGATTTTAGAGACTTAGTAAATCTGCAGGTAGTTGCACTTTGAGCCCAAAGGCATTCCACTGGTATAATTCCTTTTGCTCAGAGGAGGTCAGTCTTTGTTTTACTCAAGGCTTCAACTGATTGGATGAGGCCCACCCACGTTATAGAGGGCCATGTTCTTTACTCAAAGTCCACCAATTTAAATGTTCATCTCATCCAAAAATACCTTCACAGGAAACATCCAGAATACTGTCTGACTGAAGATCTGGGCACCATGGCCCAGCCAAGTTGACAGACACACAAAAATAACCACTGCAGCTCTATTCTTCCACATTTTTTCTTTTGTAAATTTTCTGGGTTCTAACTAAGGCTTTAGAAGAAGCAGGAACATCCTTAACTTCCCACGGGCCCAGAACAGACCCTAGGACCCTGTAAGGTTCACCCACTTCCCTTGAGATGACTTAGTATCAGCCTAGAGATCAGCAAAAGTATCTGGCGATGGAGAAGTAGAGCAAGACAGGGAGTAACTGACTCCAGGTCACAGCAGAGCCAGCCCTCCAGTCTAGGACTCCCTACCAGCTCCACGTTGTCAGAGTGGGTGTTAACTCCACTCTCCTAACCCCCAAATGCTGAGGAGTGGAGCTCTTTTTTGTCTACAGAGGCCTCTGACTGCTCCCTGCCCTGTCTGAAAGATCAGCTGTTCCTGTAGGATATCTTTCAGTCTTTTCTTTCCAAAACACTCTTTCCCACCCCTCCCCTCCACCAAATGTATTGCCTTCTACCGAGCTGGACTGGATTGAGATCAATGACATTAATTTGCACTTAGGAGAAGTTAGTGATTTTCCCTCTTTAGATATCAGGAGGCTTCCTGAAGCTTGTGGTCAGATAAGCTATTTTAAATCCTCTGCAGAAAGTTCCTCAGGCAAATCACAGGATCTTAGAGTAGGAAGGAGTTTCTGGAAAAGTTCAGTTCAGTTCAGTCGCTCAGTCGTGTCCGACTCTCCGCGACCCCATGAATCACAGCACACCAGGCCTCCCTGTCCATCGCCAACTCCCGGAGTTCACTCACACTCATGTTCACAGAGTCGGTGATGCCATCCAGCCATCTCATTCTCTGTCGTCCCCTTCTCCTCCCGCCCCCAACCTTTCCCAGCATCAGAGTCTTTTCCAGTGAGTCAACTCGTCGCATGAAGTGGCCAAAGTATTGCAGTTTCAGCTTTAGCATCGGTCCTTCCAATGAACACCCAGAATTGATCTCCTTTAGGATGGACTGGTTGGATCTTCTTGCAGTCCAAGGGACTCTCAAGAGTCTTCTCCAGCACCACAGTTCAAAAGCATCAGTTCTTCGGCGATCAGCTTTCTTCACAGTCCAACTCTCACATCCATACATGACCACGGGAAAAACCATAGCCTTGACTAGATGGACCTTTGTTGGCAAAGTAATGTCTCTGCTTTTTAATATACTATCAAGGTTGGTCATAACTTTCCTTCCAAGGAGTAAGCGTCTTTTAATTTCATGGCTGCAATCAGCATCCACAGTGATTTTGGAGCCCCAAAAAATAAAGTCTGACACTGTTTCCACTGTTTCTCCATCTATTTCCCATGAAGTGATGGGACCAGATGCCATGATCTTTGTTTTCTGAATGTTGAGCTTCAAGCCAACCTTTTCACTCTCCTCTTTCACTTTCATCAAGAGGCTTTTGAGTTCCTCTTCACTTTCTGCCATAAGGGTGTTGTCATCTGCATATCTGAAGTTATTGATATTTCTCCTAGCAATCTTGATTCCAGCTTGTGCTTCTTCCAGCCCAGCGTTCCTCATGATGTACTCTGCATATAAGTTAAATAAGCAAGGTGACAATATACAGCCTTGACGTACTCCTTTTCCTATTTGGAACCAGTCTGTTGTTCCATGTACAGTTCTGACTGTTGCTTCCTGACCCGCATACAGGTTTCTCAAGAGGCAGGTCAGGTGGTCTGGTATTCCCATCTCTTTCAGAATTTTCCACAGTTTATTGTGATCCACACAGTCAAAGACTTTGGCATAGTCAATGAAGCAGAAATAGATGTTTTTCTGGAACTCTCTTGCTTTTTCCATGATCCAGCGGATGTTGGCAATTTGATCTCTGGTGCCTCTGCCTTTTCTAAAACCTGCTTGAACACCTGGGAGTTCACAGTTCACATATTGCTGAAGCCTGGCTTGGAGAATTTTAAGCATGAGTTTCCTAGCCTGTGAGATGAGTGCAATTGTGTGGTAGTTTGAGCATTCTTTGGCATTGCCTTTCTTTGGGATTGGAATGAAGACTGACCTTTTCCAGTCCTGTGGCCACTGCTGAGTTTTCCAAATTTGCTGGCATATTGAGTGCAACACTTTCACAGCATCATCTTTCAAGATTTGAAATAGCTCAACTGGAATTCCATCACCTCCACTAGCTTTGTTTGTAGTGATGCTTTCTAAGGCCCACTTGACTTCACATTCCAAGATGTCTGGCTCTAGGTCAGTGATCACGTTATCGTGACTATCTTGGTCGTGAAGATCTTTTTTTTTTTTTTCAAAATACGCATAATGCATCAGAATTTACTCATGTAACAATTTTACATAATATAAAAATAAAGATGAAAGCAGAAAAAAATGTATGTGGACAATGGCAGTTGTGCCAATTCCTGGAATTTCTGCTTATAAATAATTATTATGCTTTTTATTATACCCAGTTATATGGGATCCTATCACATTTTAATGACAGTTGGAGGACTGCTTGCCAAACCTGATCCTTTCTTTTTTTTTTTTTATACTAAAGTGTTTTCTTTTTTTTTTCCAATTTTATTTATTTATTTTTTTCAAGTTGAACAGACTAAATTTCTTTAAACAAACTTACTTATACTCCAGAGTCCTTTAAAAACTTAATAGCATTTATACACTGAAGGTATTTGATTTTCTTGTAACTAGCACTTCAAATGCAACAAGCATTTGAAGCAACAAGCATTTGACCCAACAAGTAAAACTTTCTACAGTTCATAACTTTTATAAATAAAATAAATTAAATGTACAGTGAATAAGTTCTCTGAAATATTTCAATATTTCTGCAGGTTTAGTAACATCATAAAATACATTTCAACTAAAATTCACAAATCTAAAAACCTGTTAGGCATTTTTAGGCGTTTTAAGTTGGAAATGAAGACCAATGTTACATCGAAATATGCCAATTACAAATAGTACTTCAAATAGCAAATACTACAGTTTGTCCCAAACTTTAAAAACTATTCATGAACTCAACACTGAACTATTGATGGCTATGAGAATTGTTTCCTACCCTTTTTGAAAATTTCAACCCATTTACGTTTAAGGTAATTATTGATAAGTACAATCCCGTAGCCATTTTCTTTATTGCTTTGGGTTCAAGTTTATACACTCTTTCTGTGTTTCCTGTCTATAGAAGATCCTTTAGCATTTGTTGGAGAGCTGGTTTGGTGATGCTGAATTCCCTCAGCTTTTGCTTGTCTGTAAAGCTTTTGATTTCTCCTTCATATTTGAATGAGATCCTTGCTGGGTATAGTAATCTGGGCTGTATGGTATTTTCTTTCATCACTTTAAGTATGTCTTGCCACTCCCTTCTGGCCTGAAGAGTTTCTGTTGAAAGATCAGCTGTTATCCTTATGGGAATCCCCTTATGTGTTATTTGCTGCTTTTCCCTTGCTGCTTTTAATATTTGTTCTTTGTGTTTGATCTTTGTTAATTTGATTAATATGTGTCTTGGAGTATTTCGCCTTGGGTTTATCCTGTTGGGGACTCTCTGGGTTTCTTGGACTTGGGTGATTATTTCTTTCCCCATTTTAGGGAAGTTTTCAACTATTATCTCCTCAAGTATTCTCTCATGGTCTTTCTTTTTGTCTTCTTCTTCTGGGACTCCTATGATTCGAATGTTGGAGCGTTTAACATTGTCCCAGAGGTCTCTAATATTGTCCTCATTTCTTTTAATTCGTTTTTCTTTTTTCCTCTCTGTTTCATTTATTTCTACAATTCTATCTTCTAGTTCGCTTATCCTGTCTTCTGCCTCTGTTATTCTACTGTTTGTTCCCTCCAGAGTGTTTCTGATCTCATCTATTGCATTATTCATTGTATATTGACTCTTTTTTATTTCTTCTAAGTCCTTATTAAATCTTTCTTCCATCTTCTCAATCCTTTTCTCCAGGTTATTTATCTGTAACTCCATTTTGCTTTCAAGATTTTGAATCATTTTCACCATCAAAATTTGAAATTCTTTATCAGGTAAATTCCCTATATCTTCTTTTGTTTGTGTTGGTGGGCAATTATCTTGTTCCTTTACTTGCTGGGTATTTCTCTGCCTCTTCTTCTTGCTTATATTGCTTTGCTTGGGGCGGCCTTTCCCTCTTCTTGCAGTTTGTGGAGTTCTCTTTATTACGTAGTTTCTTCGCTGTGTGTGGGGTTGGACAGGTGACTTGTCCGGGTTCCCTGGTTAGGGAAGCATGTGTCGGTGTTCTGGTGGGTGGAGCTGGATTTCTTCTCTCTCCTTTAGAAGACAATGGGCTGCTTTTCTGGGAGCCTGATGTCCTCTGCCAGTATTCAGAAGTTGTTTTGTGGACTTTACTCCGCGTTCAAATGTTCTTTTGATGAATTTGTGGGGGAGAAAGTGGTCTTGCCATCTTATCCCTCTGCCATCTTGTTCCTTCCTCCCCAGAACACTGGATTCTTATATTCCACTTGGTCGTGGAGTATCTCTTCCCAGCTGCTCCAGCAAGGCACAGCCGCTGTACCTTACCTTGGACGAGGGGTATCTCCTCAAGGCCGCGCCTCCTGCTTTGAATGTAGATCAGCTCCTCTCGGCCCTCCGGTGCCCAAGCAGCCACCGCCTCCTGAACGTGGTACAGCTCCTCTCGGCCACCGCCCTAACCCTGGGCGCGGGGTAGCTCATCTCAGCCACGATTCTGCACGTGGTCGGTTGCGCCGGAGCCGGGCGTCTCCCGCGTCTGGTGAAGATCTTTTTTGTACAGTTCTTCTGTGTATTCTTGCCACCTCTTCTTAATATCGTCTGCTTCTGTTAGGTCTATCCAATTCCTTTATTTGCAGACGAAAGCACAAAAGACCCAGGGTAAGGAAGTAAGATGCTACAGACACCAGGATGCACAGCTAAACAGAGGTCTTGTAGTATTCCATTCCTATATCAGGATTTAGTCCCAGGAAGAAGGAACCTGGTGTTGGCTATAGCAGAGACATGGAAAGGAAGGGTCCAGTAGGAAGCTCTCCTATAGTCCAGGTGAGATGTGATAGGGGCTGGGCTCTCCAGTTGCAGGGTGGTGGGGAGGATGAAGGCTAAACCTTTCATCCAAAGAGAGTTCTGAAAGAGAACTGATGGGCATAGTGACTGGTTAGATACGAATGGGGAGAAAGATGGGGTTCACGGTTCCTGTCTTGGTTGTTGAATAGAGGCTACCACCCAGGTCTATGGAGTGTTTTAGAGGATGGGATGTGAGCTTTGACAGGTTAGGGGAGGTATGTCCAGAGGAGACTGTTTGGTAGGTAGTGGAACGTGTGGGACTGAAACTCAAAACATGGGATTGAGCATGAGACACAGGATCCACCAGCAGGTTCTGGAAACTGAACCCATGAGAGGGAGGATCTGACAAGACAGCTCATGGCCAAGCAAAAGTACAACCAAAGCAACTTCTGGGTCAGAGCTCATTCCACAAAGCCATCCCAAAGGAGGATGACCAATGTTCACTGGCTCCTCCTTAAAGAGGGCCTCTGTCCTGTGTTCTCAGTGATCTCTTCCTTTGACAAGCATCCCACAGGTCTGTAGATAGAACACCACCCCTCCTTGCCCAAGAAGTAAATGCCCCTCATGTTCTCAGGGACAGCAGGTCTGCGGCTGATTTCTGTCTTAGTAAATAAGAGTTTCTTTGGAATGGGGAGAGCTTGGATGGGGAGGGTATGGGTGCAACTACCTTCTCAGTTTCCCTACCACCCAAGGTGCCTGAGGTCAAGAAAAGCATCTGCTGCTTTTCTTTTCTTATCTGATGTCTCATGCCACCAGGCTGGTCCAGAGCCTCACAAAAGGGATGGAACAGCCCCTGAGAGGTTAAGTGACTTTCTCAGATGCTGCCCTGAGTGCAGCATTAAGAACCACTGTCAGTCGTCTGTCACCTTGAGCTCTTCCCAGCTGCTTGGTAATTTCTGTTAAATCCCCGACGAGTATGTGTGCTGCTTCCTGCCAGCTTTCAAAAAATAGAAGTCAAGAGAAAATGAAAGCATTTCTGAGATCCCTTAGATCAGGTGGCTTAAACACTTTTTTTCTTAAATTTAAAAATAACTCACTCTAGACTTAGCAGAAAATTCATTCAGAAGGACTTTGGCATAGCAGCATGAGTTGACAACTCTTTTTCTGAATTATACATTATTTATTCAGTGTCAACTATGAACCTGGCAGGTAATGAGCTAAACTAAACTTCCTGTGCGCTCACACACACACACAAAGCTAGAAATAAGGGGGTGACTGCATTCTCATCGTGGGATGGCCCCTACAAAGAGGAGCACTAAGAATGTCGGTGGTGAGGATCTCTTCCTGCTCCAAATGGGGAAGGAAACTTGGTTGCATCTCTGTGTGTGAAGCACAGCACTAGGAGCTGACCATGTGTGATGACATTTGTTCTCCATTACAAGCCAGGAGGTGTATATCATTATCTCCCTTTTATAGATAAGCGAATGGGGACTTTGAAGGTAATAGTAACCCACCTAAAGCCTTGAACTCAAGTCTCCAATTCAAAATTCCAGAGCTCTAGAGAGTAGCGTGGAAACATATATACTACCATATGTAAAATAGATAGCTGACGGGAATTCACTCTATGGCTTAGGGAACTCAAACTGGGGCTCTGTAACAACCAGTGGGAGGGGGTTTCAAGAAGAGGGGACATATATGAACCTCACTCATGTGAGCCACTGTGGCTAGTTCATGGTGATGTATGGCAGAAATCAAACCAATATTGTAAAGTAATTATTCTTCAATTAAAAATAAATAAATTAAAAAACAAAATTCAGAGCTCTTTTCAAGACAGCATTAGAAGAAACTGATGGTTTCTTGGTAGTTAGTCTCCAAGATGGCCCCAGTGAACTACTCTCAGTGGTTGGCCCACGCTGAATCCAGGCTGGCCCATGTAACCAAACAAACGTGGCAGAAATGATGCTGTGTGACTTCTGAAGCTAGGTCACAAGAAGTCTTCCAGCTTCTTGATCTCTTAGAATGTTTGTTCTGGAAGAAGTCAGCTGCCATGTAAGAAGTCCGACTTCTCTGAGATTTCCATGCTGTGAGGAAGCCCAACCAGAAACATAAAAAGGCTACATGAGGAGAAAGAGATACCCAGCTAACTCCCAGCTGTTCAAGCCATCTCAGCTGAGGAAAAAGCGTGCAAGCAAAGAAGCTATTTTGAATGTTCTTAGTCAAGTCTTCAGATGACTTTAGTCCCTCAGCTGCCACCTGACTGCAACTGCATGTAGAATCTCAGATCTAAGATCAAACAGGTGAGACCAGGCAACCTTTAGAATCATGAGAAATAATCATTTTTGTTTTAAATGATTGTTTTTGAGTTGCACATTGATAACTGAAACAATTGGGCTTCAGGACTATTTCGTCCATTATGGTCATTATGACCAATTTTTATTAACCACTTACTATATGTCAGGCACTGCACTAAGCATTCTACATTTATTATTCCAACTGATTTTCACAAGAACTCTATGAGACAGTGATTATTATTCACTTGACCAGATTTACATGAGAAAGGTTCAGAGATGTAAAATAATTAAACCCAAGGTCACACAGCTAGTGGGTAAAAAAGCCAAGATTCAAGCTCCAACAATCCACCTGTAGATGTCATGCTGTCACATACTGTGCTGCTCCGTGACTAGACGCAGGTGACTCCAGGGACTGACCCCTAACCAATGGGCTCAGATCTGGGGGGTTTGCCTTGGAAAGTATCCCTTTGCCTAGGAAGCTTGTTCTGGAAGGTTTGGAGCATCTGGGTTCATGCTGAGTCTTCCAGGGACAAGCATCCAGGGCTTTCTGAATTTATTCACACAGAGAAACAAATGGTTCTGACCTTTTCTTTTTAAAATGTTTTTCAAGGGAAGTCGGTGCTGCCAGCAGGGTCTAGATTGATGGCTTTGGATGCTGAGAAGGAGAGCCTCCACCCTGAGTTGCTTCACTTGGTACCATGGGTCAGAACAGCCAGAGACACAGCAGGGCTCAGAAATGTCATGTCGATTACCTATTCAGAACAGTCTCTTTCCCTTTTCTCCCCAGCTTTATCACTTTTCTCATCTGTTGGACATTGAGGGCTGCCCTAGATTTATTGTCCTCAGAGCAAAAGAGATGGGAAGAGCAGGACTCCAGCCACATGCAAAGAGAGGGCAGAGATGAAGACAGGAAGTAGAGTAGGGGCGGAGGACCATGGCTCTGAGCGAAGGCGTGTGCGTCAACACCCCTGGTTCCCCTAGGCTGGGCCCCAGGAAGGCACCAGACCAGAGCCACACAGGCCATCCTCCCCAAAGACACGGCCCTCCATGGGTAGCTGGGGGACAGAACACTGGGCTCGAGAGACTGTGGCCCTCATGTGCAGTGGCAGCTCTTATTCCAGGCTGAAGTATTGAAAAGTGCTGATCTTCCGGGTGTGCCACTTGTTCTCTCTTTTCCTCTAGCCAGGCTTCTCCGTGGTCCATGTCCCCAGCCCCCTCTCCAGCCCCCTCTAATGCTGTCCTCAGAGCACATCCTGAAGCAGGCAAAGGAGTGAGGGATGTGGGTCCAGAATGGCATTGGGACACGATGAGAGGCACGCGATCTCTTCTGCACTTGGTAAGACATGTTAGCCTGGTGGGGAAGTCCTCCACATTCCAGCCTCCTGAGAGCAAAGCATCCAGCCTGCCCTGCTGCCTCTCCATCCCCATCCAGGCTCTGCCCTGCTCGCCCAGAGTCCTCTGCTTGAGCAGCTTTCATCATGATGGGAAAGTCTCTTCTCTCCACTCCCACTGTCATCACATTTCCCAAACGTCAGTCTTTTGAGTACATTTTTACCATTTTTCCCATAGCCATATACCGCTTGTACTTTTATTTACTTACTAGTTTTCTTTAAATTGGCTTTTCTTTTGTATTTAAATTAGGTGATTTTAAAAGTAAAAATATATGATGGAAAACCATTATCACTTACTGTAGATGGAAGATGCCTGTACAAATGAACACAGAAAACCTCAAAAGAATGTCATTAAATTTGAGTTAAATATTGTTGTCTGCCAAGATCTAGGCTTGAGACTTGGCCTGTGTTTGTTCAAAGGAATGTTACTATCTGTGAAAAATGCATCAACGGAAACTCTCCTTAATGTAAATTTAAAAAATCAAAGAGAATGAAAAAGGGCAAAATCTTTTTGTTCTGCGATTTAGTGCTATTCAGTGTGGCGCATGGATCTCCCTAAAATCACTTCTCCTCCCACCCACAGCCTGTATTTTATGCTCTGATAGTTGTTGTCCTGCTTAATCCTGCTGTGCCTTTAAAGACCAGCTCAAAGGCCTTTCTTACCACTCTTGCCTGTATCTTTCTTCTCTTTCTCTAAATATTTATAGTAACAGATATCATTTGATGATGAACAGGTACAATTTATCATGACACTAATTGTAACCTGTCACCTAATTGTTCTATGTTTACAGGGAGTCATCCTCCTAGAAGGCAATAACTGTGAACTCTTTTTTGGGTGTGCGTGTGTGTATATTTCTGTGAAGAGGGAGTGATGGCAATTTCACACACTGTCTTTCATGTTGTTAAGCACAAAGGGGATGCTTGATTTATCCTGCTGAGTTAAATATAACTCCCTGTTAGTACTAATTGTGATGCTCAAGTTGATTTTTTTACCATCATATCAAATAATATGTATAAAAAATAACAACTTTCCCAGCTCAGCATATTTATTTCACATGATGTACCAAACAACACAATTCTGGCATAACAAAAACTTGTGAAATCACCTACGAGTTGTCTGCAATTGGAATTATATAAGTTAGAAAGAGACAGCATCAGAGATTTATTAACTGACTAACTGCATCTTTTATCCTTTACCCTCTTCCTTATCCATTCAGCAAAAGTTGATAGAGCACCGACCACATAACACTAGGGGAATAAAAGTGAAGAATAAATTGTGTTTCTGATTCGGAGACGCTCATAATTTATAAAGAGAGATGACATGAAGACCAATCATTACAAGTCAACACAAATGCAGTA
This sequence comes from Moschus berezovskii, assembly GCF_049115385.1. Taxonomy (NCBI): domain Eukaryota; kingdom Metazoa; phylum Chordata; class Mammalia; order Artiodactyla; family Moschidae; genus Moschus; species Moschus berezovskii. The sequence continues at coordinate 94,452,277 of NC_142460.1, forward strand.
ATGCAGGTATCCACCATGGGCTATGGGAACCAGGAGCAAGGTTGTGATTCTGACTGGGAGAGCTGGAAAAGGGAACACAAAAGAGATGACCTTTGAATTAAGATTTGAAAATGAGACTGATGTGTCAGAGAGAGAGCATTCCAGGCCAACATGTGAGCAGAAGCAAGGGTCTGATGGCTGGCAACTGGGTGTTTCTGAAGTGGCTGTGACTAGAGGTGGTGAGGGCACGAAGTGCCTGGATGAAGGGGTAAGAGACAGCAGTAGAATGAGAGGTAGGGGCCAAACTGTCGAGGTCTTTACATGCCTGGCAGTGAGGAGCTGCAGAAGGTCTGTGAGTAGGAATGTATTGGATTGGCCAAAAAGTTCGTTTGAATTTTTCCATAGCATCTTACAGAAAACCCCGAAAGAAATTTTGGCCAACTCATTATAACAGTGATGGCTAGTTACCCAGTTACAGTGTTTATTCTCATCTTCCTTCTTTTTTACTGAACTCTGCTGTTTAGCTGGGCCTATTAATTTCCAAACCAAAACACCAAATTCCTCAGCCTCCCACAAAGTGGGAGGCAGTCATACGAATAAGTTTTGACAAAGAGACATAAGCAGAGTGTTGTACGGAACTTCTAGGAAAGCTGCTGAAAGGGAGAAGAGTTAGTCAGATGGGACCCCATTTTCCCTTCTGCATTTTGTCTTCTTTTGGTTTGCAACTTGGACATGAATAGTTGGAGTTCCAGCAATCCTTTTGGACTACAAAGTCACTTTGATGATAAAAACCCAAACTGAAAATGATGGATTAGAAAGAGCTGCTAACCCTGTGGGTCACCTTGTCTTTTGGGTCAGAAATAAAGAAATTTTCATGTTGTTAAAATTACTGCTACTTGAGGGTTTTGCAATATTCAGCCAAACCTAATCTTAACAAATACAGAGAGTCATGGTCTCTCTGACTTAAAGACCATGTCTGATGACTCCAGTATCTGGGTATGCTTTGGATCTGTTTATGCAAATTTTTTTCTCTTGTTTTTCATCATTTGATCTTACCTCCTGGTATCCCTGGAAATTTTTGATTGAAAACCAAACATTGTATAGGACAAGCAGGGAGGGAGGAGATAGATTTGAGGAAAGTGGGCAGTTTAGGAAAGTGGAGTGAGCTAAAATCAGTCTTGGATTAGCTGTGGGCATGAGAGAGAGGAAGCACTCAAAGACGGCTTTCAGGTCATGGCCCTCAGACGTCTCGGGCAACATGGCCCTCAGATGTCTTTTCCTTAGATGATCTCAAGGAGTCAGTGAGAATTCCTGCTAGTGACTTTGGAGGTGGTCACATCAAGTGCGCTGTGTGCAATGCCCCGTGCCAGTGACACTGGAGGTGCCGCCTGTTATGTCTGGAGGTTAGCAGTAAGGCACAGTGCCTTCCCCAGGCTAGTTCAGTAGCATGATTTTAGTGTGAGTCTGGCTGCTTCCCTTCTTCTGCTCACCCTTCCCCTCCGCCTTTTCCCCCACACCTCAGCCTCCTCAGCCTCCTCTCCATCCTCCTTTCACCTCCCTCCCTTCTCCTTTATTTCTTGTTTTTCAAGCCTTTGGGGACAATTCTGATACCATTAGAATGAATTTATCTTCTATTTCTGGAGTCCATTTCTGTGCCTTGCAACTCAGAACTCCGATGGAAAAAGATTTGTGCACTCATAATGTTCAATTCATGTATGACAAAGGGTTTTCTCACCATGGATTAAATTTCTTAATATAACTTAAAAGCACACTTGCTCTGTTTTTCATATATTCTCAAAAATGATGGGGTAAGGCCAGAACATAGAGATGAAGGGTGGAACAGAATGACTATTTCAAACAGTATTGTATAATAAATATCTATTGCTCAGTCGAAACCATGAAAATGGTTAATATGTCTCAGACATTATGTGGAGAAAGAAAGACAGCTTATAAGTTTTTAGTCTATCCCCTTCATCAATCAAGGTGAGATGCTCCATTCTGGGGACGCTGAGCTAATCAGGGATTCGGGATATATGACTTCCTCTTAGCATGCTGCCCGGCTGCTCAAGCAGAGGCCAGCCCAGCACTGGCCCTTCAGCTGGGAAGCAGCAGGCTCTCTGCTGGGCCTGGGCAGGACTGGCCTGCCCTGAGTGCCAGCACTCTGCTCCTTCAGGGCCTGGAGGCTACACAAGGAGTGGACCATTCAACATCCCTGGGGCAGGTAGTCTGAAGTGGGACCTCAGGGGAAGATGCAGGTTGATTTGTGACAGTCTTAGCCTGCCTATAGTGGTGCTATCAGCTAGAAATGCTGGGGGACACTCGCCTGGGCCTAGGTCCTCCTTTCAGAACCAAAACTGTGGCTGGACTGGACCCTGTGGTTCTTATTATGATTGCAAGATGCCACTAGACACACGCATCAGGAAACTTTGAAGCAGACAAGGGTTATTACTCACAGGTCCTGGAAGGTACATGGCATGCCCTGGGCCACACAGTGAGGCTGCAAAATAGCAGGAGATGGAGTAGGGAGAGAGAGAGACAGAGAAATAGAAAGAACATGCTGGTCCAGGATTCTTCTTCTATTGGGGCAGAGGTAGGGGTGGGGGGAGTCTAGAGGTTCATGAGGTCACTATTGGTGAATTTAAAACATAACAGCAGGAATTAAAAGCACGGGGAGAAAGGGGGGGAAGAAGTGGTCCAATGTTCACTTAACTAAATCAACCAAAGATTTTTTAAACAGAGGAACTCCAATGGGGGGTGGCCTGGCTCTTTATCCATTGAGGATTACACCTCTGCAATGGATGCCTTGGCAATCAAAGCGTAAGTCAGGCACTGGCCTTACAAAAGAGAAAACCATCCATCAGGGTTCATGCCACACAGGGCATCACCAAGTCAGCGTGGCCCTAGAAGCCCAACGGACCACAGGAGACCACACCTAGGCTCCTGATGTTTGGAGATGAGCATGGGTCCATTCTGCGACATTCTGCTGGCCACAACCAGCCACTGGGGCACCACTTGGGGTCACTGAGTGTTCGTAAGTTCAGAGATATAATTTGCACTTTCCAAAACTGACTCCAACTGGAAATATATTGGAGGGAAGAAACTGTATGTTACCAAATTAGTTAGGACCTGATGGCTAGTTTCCACATGAAAGAGGATACAGATTCACACAGGAGGGTGTGGAAGGGGCATTGGGGGAGTGGGGAGAGCTGATGGACATTTCAGAGGCAGAAATGATGGAAGATCTAGGTTGACTATTAGATGTTCTTCCTTAAGGCAGGTCCCCAGGGAAAATCAGAGGATGTGGAAGAAAACTAATGAGTTTTGTTTGGACCTGGTGGTTTGCGGGTGTCTGTGGAAACTTCAAGACAGTGGGACAGATGGTGAGTCTGAGGACCAAGGGCAAGTTCTGGGGGAGAGATTTGGATTTTGGGTCCTCGGTCAAAGCTGGCCTCTGGCAGATCACCCCTACCTCAGACTCTCTGGTGACGGCCTGGGTGTCTGTATATGAACCACCCTGACCCCTTGAGGTTGGACTTACTCACCATCTTTTGCTAGGACCTCCCCAGATGACCCGGAGTGCTCTGTGGGTGGCCACTTCTGTGGACCCTGTCCTCACAATGCGTCTTACCCTGCCTCTGAGGACGTGGAGTTCTGCCAGGGGCAGGTCCAGCTAGCTCAGTCTTCACTGTCTAATGGGACTTCTACCTTCTCAGAGCTGACCATGTGGACAGACTCACAGCCTTCGTGAGAACCACCCAGGAAGGCTACAAAAGCAGATGCGAGGGAGGCGCAATTGTCTGAGGAAATGTGAAGGCGCTAGAAGGATCTGGAGGAAAGTTACATCAACACAGACTGCAGTCGTGGCCCATAACTTGGCTCTCGTCAATGCTAATTCATGATTTACCCATCTCCCACTGCCACTCGACAGAGTCGCCGAGCCGGCATGCTCTCCTGATCCTGCTTCACTCACACACCCCTTTCTCACTGGGATGAGAATCCCCTGCATCTTCTTCCTAATCAGCTAGGATACATCCTTCAGCCCATTCCACTGTCACCTCCTCTCTGAAGTCTTCTCCAAACCAGGATCAATCTCCCCACTCTGGGCTCCCATGATGCTCTGGGCAGCCTTGAATCTGGTACCACTAGGACATTACCCAGAATGACATGTTTGCAGATTTGTCTCACCTGTCAAACTCTGAAGGCCCTTTTCATCTTTCTATGGTCTGGTACCTAGTCTGCTGCTGCTGCTGCTGATAAATCACTTCAGTCATGTCCAACTCTGTGCCACCCCATAGACAGCAGCCCACCAGGCTCCACTGTCCCTGGGATTCTCCAGGAAAGAACACCAGAGTGGGTTGCCATTTCCTTCTCCAATGTGTAAAAGTGAAAAGTTAAAGTGAAGTCGCTCAGTCGTGTCCGACTAGTAGTGACCCCATGGACTGCAGCCCACCAAGCTCCTCTGTCCATGCGATTTTCTAGGCAAGAGTACTGGAGTGGCTTGCCATTGCCTTCTCCGGGTACATAGTCTAGGGCCTGGCAAATAGGAATCTAATAACTATTTGTTAAATGTATGCATGAATAAAATAAGTACATAAAAGGACTAGAAATAACCTCAGCCTGGTCAACAGCAAACCTGAGTCCAATCTCTTGGTCTCTGAATTACCTTGGGTAGGTCACTGACTCCTCTTCAGCATCCTCATCTGTGAAATGAAGGAGGTAGAACCAGGGGTTGTTAGGGGTTGTTAGTTCTGTAACCTAAGAACCAACCTTACCCAACTGCTTGCAGTCTGAAAATAAGGGATCCCAAAGACACAAAGCTCTAATTAGAACTCAAAGGCCTGAAGACCTTAAAAGTCTTGCTAAGCCAAAACCCACTGGAGCCAGGAGAAGCTTCAGGGAAGAGGGGCTGAGAGCAGCAAAGTGGGGAGGGAGGCATTACAGGTTCAGGAAGCAAAGGTACAGAAAGGAAACACATTTGGTGTGTACCAAGGAGCAGGGAAGACTGGCTTTGTGGGAGCCAGGTAGTCCCCTCATCCTCCCATCATGCACAGGAATCATTGCCATGTTCCGTGTAGCCTCTCAGAAGGCAGAAGAGGGGGATCTTTATGGATAAATGACTGAGGACCCTCATCTCTCAGCTGGAGAAACAGAGGACAATGCTCCTGACCCAGGGCCTTGTGGAAGGTCTCCCGACCCTGAGCCTGGGACTTGCTCTGTCTCCCGGGCTCATCTGTGAGTCTTCAAAGGATCGACACACCTCTCTTAAACATCTCCCAGGTGCCCCAAGTGGGATTCTGTACCCAGGAGGTGTTTCATGAGTGCTCTGTGGGAACAAGCAACCAGCCAAAGAACCCTGCAGGGTTCTGCTCAGTGTGCTAAGCAATAGCAACCATTTTGGGGGAGACGTGAGGAATTTTCCAGAGCTTTAGAGCCCTGGCACAGCTTGTCCTGAACCTACAGGAGTAAATCGCTTGCCTCTGTGAAATGAATTAACTCTCCCCGGGCACCTAGCGGTGAGAGAAAGAAGTCATTCACTAAATGGCCCCTTCCTGCTGCATGAGAGAACAAATGTGCTTCACGTGGGCATGGAAATCACTTCTCTCAGGAACATTTCTGAAGAGAGTCATTTTAGCAGGGCAGCTGGCATCGTGACTGGAGCCAGCACTATGATGCCACAGCCAGCCAGCCCTCGAGAGAGGTAGCTCCCTTTTATTTTCATTAGAGGGAACTCAGGCCAGGGTGGAGAGAGATTATGCCAGTGACAATTAAATATTTTCTTTCCCCATCCAGCCATTCTCAAGACTGAGGCCCAGGAAACAGAGGGGCCCCCAGGAGCCATTCCGGGGTGGAGATGAGACAAAAGGACCCCTGACCCAGGGCAGGCTCTGCACTCGGCTGACCTCTCAGAGCCCTGGCCCAGCCTCTCTTCAGGTCATTGTGTTAGTCACTGCACCCCACCCCCGACACACCCCTTTATTACGGCTTATTTTTTTCTTAACACTTTAGTTTTGTTTGTTTGTTGAAGTACAGTTGATTTACAATGTTGTGTTGGTTTCTGGTGTACAGCAAAGTGATTCAGTTTTTTAAATATATACCTTTCAGATTCTTTTCTGTTATAGGTTGTGACAATACATTGAATATAGTTCCCTTCGCTATACAGTAGGTTCTCGTTATTTATCAGCCTAATGCATAATAGCGTGTATCTGCTAATCCCAGACTAATTTACCCCTCCCCGCCTCTTTGGTAACCATAAGTTTGTATTCTATGTCAGTGAGTCTATTTCTGCCTTGTAAATGAGTTCATTCATATCGTGTTTAATATGAAACACTTACCTGTATCACACACAGTGAGAACAGATGACACTGTCCTATACTGCCCCTCACTTTTCATCCTCGGTGCTTTCTCTGTGCCCACAGGACCCAGGCGGTGAACCCGGGAGCGTCAGGAGCCTTCCCTGCCCCTCCACAGGTGAAGCAAGACTCCTCCTCTATTTCTGAGCCATCAGAGTGCATCTTTTGTTGAAAATACTTGGAACTTATCATTCTTTGGGAATGAGGGTTTTGAACAAGGAAGCAAGAATATGAGGCAGTAAAGGAGACTGGTGTGTGTCCTGAGTGGGGCCCCTTCGTTCAGGCTGCCTCACTTTGTACATAAAGTATTTATTTTACAATAACCCTGCTGAGATGGACACTTAAAATATCAATTTAAAGATGAGGAATATGAGATTTAGAAATAGTTTTTAAATTGTCCATGTTCATCATCTACCAGGTAAGACCTCACATGAGAAAATCCTATAACCTCATAGCTGGGATTCACCCTAAACTCAATCCATTTGGTTTAATTCCTCCCCATCCTCTCATGTTCCCTTTGTGTTTCCATTTCAATCTTTTGGTTGGTTTTCTGCTATCAGCAATAATTATGCTTTGCTTCAACCTCTCGGGCTACAAAGCACGACTCTAGGGAAGCTGTGGAGAAGGAAATGGCAACCCACTCCAGTATTCTTGCCTAGAGAATCCTGTGGACGGAGGAACCTGGTGGGCTGTTGTCCATAGGGTCATACAGAGTCGGACACGACTGAAGCAACTTAGCATGCATACTTGCGTTGGAGAAGGAAATGGCAACCCACTCCAGTATTCTTGCCTGGAGAATCCCAAGGACAGAGGAGCCTGGTGGGCTGCCATCTATGGGGTCACACAGAGTCAGACACGACTAAAGCAACTTAGCAGCAGCAGGGAAGCTGAGTTCTGACACTCTCAAGAGTGCTTATTCTCCAGGAGAAGCCTCTTCAGGGTCTATATGGGAGAGCATGCTTGCTCACAACACATTCTCTAATAAAAGACTTATCCATGATGCAGATGATATTTTGGTCTCCATTGGTCTTATTCCCTTGTCTTATTCTGTACTGATTCAGAGTATGGGTGAAGATGAACAGTATTATTTGGATACTCAACCTGAGCTGAGTCCATAGGATTCTCTCTCCTGGGATTTTGAGTCTTAAGCCACATAGGGATCAAATTTGGTTGGAGTAGGGTTGTCCACAGGCTGTGCCCTGGAGAGAAAGACGGTGAACTTAGCTACCGAGGCACCAGGACCTACCATGGTTCCATCCTTCCAAGCCTGGGCACTCAGCTCTTTGTTTCTGAGAGGTACTACGTTTGCTCCAGCCTTCTGATTGAACCTTGAAGAAGAGACAAGATTTTTAGACAGTGATGGAAAGAAAGCAGGGCTGGGGTAGAATTTCCAGGTAGAGAGGTTGAGGAAAGGTAATGGGTAGAAAAGCCCAAGGAATGTTTAGAGGAGTCAAGTGTAATTGGCTGGAACATACTGCATACATAAGTGAGTAGGAGATGTAATAGGCTAGGGCCAGCTCGTGATGGACATTGAATGCACAATAGGGAATTTGGACTTTATAATGCAGGAATTCAAAGACACTGAACAAAGTGAAGCACAGAGTGACATGTGCAAGGATAGACTGAAGCCAGATCAGATACTACAGAAAGGACCAGAATTACAGTCCCAGCTCTGCCACCTCATCAGCCTGTCTCCCCTACTCCAGTCCCACTCTCCTAAGGTAATCAATATTGACAGCCAATGTGTATTTTTCACAGCTTTCCTTTTGCTTACGCAAATACCAACAATTATAGCACCCATCTCCCCTTTACAGAAGCTAACATGTTATCATATACATTACTGTATAACTTGCTTTGTTTACTTAAATTCTGCAAACATTTTCCAAGTCATTGCACACATATCTAACTCAGTTTTGTTTTTAATGGTTGCATTTTAATCCATGTATGGGTTTCCCATAGTTAAGCCAACCAATTAATTATGGATGGAGATTGAGATTGTTTCAGCTTTTGCTAATACAAAAGATACTGTAAATTTACTTATACATTTTTTAACAACTTTTTAAAGAAAACATGCTCAAAAGTAATACTCCTACGTTAAAAAGAAAGTCCATTTAAAATTTCAGTAAGTGTTTACACATTAATTTTTCCAAAATGTTATAGCAGTTAATTTCCACTACTGTGTGTACTCATTTGATGGAAAAATTAAGAAGTTTATGAAACCAAGTGTGGGCAAATTTGTGCATTAACTCTTATACTCTCCTGGTAGAAATAGAAATTGGTGCTATGTTTTAACAGGAGTTTAGTATTATCTTATAAACCTGCGTGTTCATATACCCTGTAACCCAAATGACTAGGTATATACAAAAGAAAAACACTTTCACACCTATTCCAAGAAACTCATACAGCAATTATGACACAATAAACAGAAACAACAAATATCCTTTGGCAGGATATTGAATATATAAGTGTTGGCATTGTCATACAACTGGTAGTAAAAATGAATGAACTATTACTACATGCTATAATATAGTGTATACATATTATGTACTAAACAGACATGTATAAAATACTGAGTGAAAAATTAAGACCCAGAAGAATATTGTTTACTGTTGTAAGAAAAAAACTACACCTATAATTTTTTTAGGCTCCAAAATCACTGCAGATGCTGATTGCAACCATGAAATTAAAAGACGCTTACTCCTTGGAAGGAAAGTTATGACCAACCTAGATAGCATATTAAAAAGCAGAGACATTACTTTGCCAACCAAGGTCCGTCTAGTCAAGGCTATGGTTTTTCCCGTGGTCATGTATGGATGTGAGAGTTGGACTGTGAAGAAAGCTGATCGCCGAAGAACTGATGCTTTTGAACTGTGGTGCTGGAGAAGACTCTTGAGAGTCCCTTGGACTGCGAGGAGATCCAACCAGTCCATCCTAAAGGAGATCAATCCTGGGTGTTCATTGGAAGGACTGATGCTAAAGCTGAAACTCCAATACTTTGGCCACCTCATGCGACGAGTTGACTCACTGGAAAAGACTCTGATGCTGGGAGGGATTGGGGGCAGGAGGAGAAGGGGACGACAGAGAATGAGATGGCTGGATGGCATCACTGACTCAATGGACATGAGTTTGAGTGAACTCCGGGAGTTGGTGATGGACAGGGAGGCCTGGCGTGCTGTGATTCGTGGGGTTGCAAAGAGTCAGACACAACTGAGCGAACTGAACTGAACTGATAATAAAAATAAACAAAATTGTATATATAATAAAACTTGCAAAAATCAAGATAATAATAGACAATGGTTGCCTTAGGTAGGGGGAGGAAGAGGGAGTGGATGGAGGAGAAACGCATAGGCAGACATATATTACTGTTGACGGTCTGATTCTTTGAAGTGGTTCATCAGTGTTAACTATATCATAAATAGAGGGCAGTTAACGATTAATTTAAAGAGCCCATTCATGAGAGTGTGTCAGGAATCAAGGCTATAATAAGAAAAAGAAGACGGAGAAAAGTGAAACCAACATCAAGGAATAAGAGATGAGACTTCACTTGAGGGGACCAGGTTTCTGTGTGATGACAACTCGGGGTTCTTGACTCCTGGGTTTGGATCAGGGCATTTGTGGGGGATACTGACATATTCAATACAGATTTCTCACAAGAAACCTGAGTTGCTTTGTAAAAACAAACTCCTTGGATTCCTTCTCCTTGTGCAGCAATGTCTTCAGGGTCTGTCATCCTGATGGTCTGGGAATGATTGGTTTCTTCCTAGCTCATGTGTTTCACCCTTTGGAGAAAAATGTTGTCTGGAAATTTTTATCTTGCCTTGCAGTTGAGGTGATTCAGCAGTCACACGCTTTTTGTCTGTGATACAGCATGAGGCTGTCCAGAGCAGGGTGAACTGTCCCAGAGAAAAGCTCTGTTCTCTTGCTGCACAAAAGGCATTCTCACCTCCACACCCCCTATCTGCTGTCCCAGCCAGCTGGCAACACCTCCAGGCCCAGGAAGGGCACAGATGAAAGGGTGGAGCAGACTGGAATGGGGAAGACTGCCATCTGGATGTGTTATCAGGAACCTCTCCCAGGTGGGGTCATCTTGGCCTCCTGAAGTGTTCCTGCACTAAAATAATCCCCTTCCCTCCTAAACTGGAGTGACTGCTAACCAACCAATAAGAAAGGGACTTGGTTGCTACTTATTGGCCAGGTCCGGGCTAGATGGGTCAGGATGGGAGCACAAATTTTCCATCTGCCTCTGTATCCTGGGGCTTGGAATGGAGTTGTCTGGGGAGCAGCTATAATTGTGTAATGACAGATGAAACACTCGGTCTCTCCAGCAGGATGAGAAGATGGTGAGCTCGTATTGTTATTATTTTTGATTTACAAAAAGAGCAAGTCATAAAGCCCCAGGGCCACTTAGCTAATAGACACATAATTCACCAGGAGCTCTTAAAAGCCTCATGTTATGGGCATGATAGCCATTTCTCTGCCCTTCCCTAGCCTTGGTCTGACTGAACAGATGGGGCCAAAACCAACACATTCAGGACTGCCCCCAAACAGTCCAGATGTTTGCACCTGGCATCAACCCCCCTTCAGACCTGTGTTGCACCACTGGGCCCTCAGAACTTCAGAACTTGATGCACCAGTGAAAATGAATTTGTCAATTCAAGAAGATGAAACTTTGCTGCTAGTCACCCCCTGACCTATAGTCATGGCAGGGACTGCAAATACAGGGACCAGTCATCCCCACCCTGATTCTTCTCCCTCTCAATAAGGAAGACCCAGGTACATGGGTTACTGGTCTCCATTGTTGTTTAGTCACTAGGTCGAGTACGACTCTTTGCAACTCCATGGACTGTAGCCCACCAGGCTCCTCTGTCCATAGGATTTCCCAGGCAAGAATACTGGAGTGGGTTGCCATTTCCTTCTCCAGGGGATCTTCCTGACCCAGGGATCAAACCCAGGTCTCCTGCTTCACAGTCAGATTCTTTACCACTGAGCCACCAGCGAAGCCTTACTTGGACTCTAAAGAATCCTTATATTTTGGCAAAATACTCTGTCCACAATGGCCAGATTCTCTTCCCAATTTACCATCTTGAAATTCTACTCCTTCTTTAAGCACCAAGTCAACTGTTGCCTCCTGACTGGCATTGTCTTCTTTCTTCTGGTTGAAATTAAATTCTTCTCCTTCTGTACTGGCCCTTCTCGTGGCATCTAAACTGCAATCTGGGTGTGGTGGTCTCTGAAGTTTCACCTTTTCTGTTTGCTGACAAGTCCCTTGCAGGTGAGGAATGAGGTCCCGAGAGGTAAGACAGGCAGAGCATTAAGCAGAGTGTGAGTGCAGCAGGTGCTGGCTAACAGGAGCTCCTGTCTTTCTGCTCAGCGCCTTGGAGCAGAGCAGACCTTCAGAGTCAGCTGAATGTGCCTGGAACTGAGAGAAAGGACAAATGGCAAACAAGCTAAAGTAACAAGAACTAGGATCAAAGTCTGGGGGGACTTCTGAATTATTTTGAGTGGGGAAATATAGGGAATAAGTCCAATTTTGTTACAATTTGGAGGGGGCCCTTTCAGATTGGGTTGCACCAAGTACAGGAAGTGAATCAGACGGTGTGGTTTGAGTTTCTCTGTTTTGAATATTTGAGATGGATTTTGCCTGTTGTCCTCATCCAGCCTGTGCGGGATCTGAAAGACAGGTACTGTCACAGGGCGGGAAAAAGTGGCTGCATCCTTTTTCAATACGTACCCTACACATGTGGGCTTCCTCTTTGTTTTATAAAGTGAGTGAGGGAGTCAGCATTTAGATTTGAAATATTTTGTTCTACCAAATTTTAATTATCATATTTGTAATGATGGGATATGGCCTCCAAATCTAGCAGAGCTATTAGAAGGTTTTACTGCAAGACAATCTGTTGCAATTATTTTTGTTCAGTTCTTCAAATTGTCTCGATCTTATTGTTTATCTTCAGATGGAACAATGTAAGGCGAAATGAGTTTGAGTCAGCTGGGGAAGATTAATAACAGTCACTGCCAACCCCACTACCTCCCCCTGCATCAGCAGCATTTAATGACCACCGACTCATTGTCACTGTCTCTATGCCATACATAAACCCTGCAAAAACAAGTAATGTTTCCTTTGTTTTAAGATAAAGAAACTGAAGCCCCCAAAGTGTAAGTGATTTCAGCTCAAGGCTGAAGCTAGGATTCAAAATCAGACACATTAGCCTTTGACACTTGTCTTATTCCCAACACATCCCAGGCCAGACCTCCTTCTTTCATGAAGCCAGGCTGACTTTTGCTGAAGAGCACGGGCAGTGGGGAGCAGGCACCACTTATATTAAATGCATCTGGACCATTTTGCTCCAGAGTTTATGAAGGGCTGGGGCTCCTCTTATTTGAAACTCTTCTGATCTTTTGATATTAGAAAGAGTTCCCTCTCCCCACCTCACCCCAAACTTCAGGACTAGAAGGCACATCAGGGCAACAAGGTCCCTTATAGTTTTAGCCCTGGTTTCCTCCTGAGCCTAGGCATTGCCCTGAGAGGTAGTAGAGAGCTCACACTGGCTGTGGACACAAAACTGTTTACTTTGAGCAAGTCACTTAGTGTCTCTGAGCTTCAGTGTCCTTAAAATGAGACTGATAAAATCCCCTTGAAGGAAGGGATATAATAATAAAACAATCTGTTGAGTGGTAATGCCTAGAATAATGCCTGGAACATATAAGCACTCCCTAAACGAGGATATTAATTAACTGAGTAAATAAGCATAACGATAGTCCCCTCCGAGGCTGATATAAAAATTGAGACATACAGTGAAAGCCAAAGGGCTCTGTCAGTGAAAAGCCCCGGAGGGACATATGGGATGATTACAGGTGATCGCATGGATGTGGATGCCAAGACCCTGAGCAAGGAAGTAATTTGTTCAGGGCTCCTCTTGCAGTGAGGAGCGGATGTGTTACCCTTCCCCTGAACCACAGGGCGCTCCTCAACGCCCTTGCAGGGGCAGGAGGAGCCCGACAACCGGGAGGTGGGGAGGCTGTCCTGAGCCCAGTACCTCCCAGGACAGAGGAGGTGAAAGCACGACCTTTCACTGGAGTGGTAGACGCCCAGCACTTTCCTAACTTTAGAGGACTGAGAAGGCAGGAGGCCCAGGCTTATTTAAATAACCCACATCTTGTATCGGGAGAGACAAAAAAGTAGTTAAAACTCAGCTAACATTTGTCAGCCCCAGGAGCAGCCCCGGCTTTCACTCGGGCGACTAGGAAGGCGGTGTGCTGGGGGAGCGGTGACTGATGAGTGTAATATGCTCCAGCAGCTCCAGGCTGAGCAGTTATCGCATTAGCTCCCGCGGCCTGAAGCGTGATGCATGGATTCCGTCCACCGCACGTGGCGGAAGGGCCTACTCGGACATCAGGGCGCCTCTCTCCAGACACCTCTGAGGGCCGGGGGCGGGGCCGGGGAGGAGGTGCTCAGGGTCGGGGGTGAGGGCAGGGGGTGTGGGCTGGACGGCCACCACCCATGCTCACCAGGCGTGCCTGGGGCTGGAGGACCAGCCAGCAAACGGACTTTTCTGTGAAAAACAGAGCATCCCTCCATGAAAAGAGTGCAGTGGTCATTGTGATAATGAAATAAGATTGCAGGTATTTTTACTGTATTTTTCAGACAAATAATGCTCTTATTGTCTCTATAATTTAATAAATGAAAAGCATGAAAAGGGATCATTTCTCTTAGTATATAATTTCCCGATGGATGAAGCACCCTCTGAACTCTGCAATGGTGATATCGGTGAAGAAAAGTCAGCCTTTGGATGATTCAGAGGACTCTTGGCAATTGTGAACATGCCCACAATCTTCAGAGATACAAGTTTTGTTTTTTTTTTAATTTCATAAAATAAATGTTGAGCTAGAACCATTTTTTAAAAAAATATAGCATTCCTTCACCTGGTTGGCCAATTTGTTCCATTTAAGTTGTAGTGGGTGAGGCAGTCAGGGGGTAAGTAATACTATAAATTTCTGGAAACTGCTCATTTTTGTTTAAAACATTTTTTTTCATTCTTCTGGCTTCTTTTTCTTTGGAGTTTTGAAGTTACTAAAATCTGCTCATTTAGTATTGTCAAAACCTTCGGCTCACTCAGACAAAAGGAGCTTGGACTAGTGGAGAGAACATTTGATTAGGAACTCAGAGACTAAACTAGCTCTGTGATCTTGGGCAATTTCACTCTTTCAACAAATATTTAAAGCCCTCATTATATGCAGGGGATCCTGCCAGATGCTACAGATGATGCCAAGATGTACAAAACAGTCCCTGCCCCCAGGTGCGTACAACCCCCTTCTGTGTCTCCCCTTCTTTATCTGAAAATGGAGACTCACGGCTATGTCTGATTTCCCCCATCAGGTTGTGTTTAGGATCAGGCACAAAAGCACTGAGCTCAGTGCCTGGTCCACAGAAGGCTCTCAGCACATCCAGCAATGACATTGAAAGTGACTTCGCTTCTCTCCTCTCCTTATGTTGTATGCAGTGTCTTGTTAACCAACGTGGCATCAAGATGTGACTGTTCACTTTCCATTAAAAAAAAGACATTAATCATAACACTGTTTGCTTATCCAAGGATGCAGACTTTAGGAACCAAGCTTTAAGCCTGAGGAAGTTGGCAACAGGGTCAGAAAGGGGCAGACCACTCCCTCGTTCTGCAGGTGCAGAGGCCTGCCTGCCAGCATTACTCTGCTTTCATGCCATTAAAAATATATAATGTCCAGAAAGTAAAGAAGAAATGCAGTCTCAAATTATCCTAAGGGAAAAAAAAAATCTAGGTCAGAGAAGGACCCCTGAGAAAAATCACTACTGCCTGCCGACCTCTTTTCATCATCTGGGAAGGAAAGGAGAGGTCAGAGGTCAGTGCTCAGTGACTGCAGTGGGTGGGCTGTGGCTCTCTGCATTTCCCCCTGATGCATTGGTGTGCAGGAGCAGATGGCAAGTCCTCAGAGCCCCAGATCAAGGTACCGAGGGGTCTAAGCACAGCCAGAAAGCTGGGCCCACACTCGGGGATCAGGGTGAAAATGGCTCTCACAGAAATGGTTTCTCAGCCAGCATTGATTGTCCACAGGCTGTGAGTGAGACTCTCAGCAGGCTCCTCCGAGAAAGAAGGGGAGTGCCCTGGATTCGGAGGCTTGGCTTGGTTGGCATCAGAGTAAAGGACAAAGCTCAGGAAATGGCTGCTTAGCCTATAAGTCACTGTTACTCTTTCATGTGCTGGGTCCTTCAGGATCACTCTGGTTAACCTTTCCTGCTCAGACACCACAGGTCAGCTCAGGGGGAGCCTGAGGGTCACCCAGGTTCAGCCACCCAGGAGGGAAGCCTCGATCTGTCCTCACAAGAAAGAAGCCCATGTGTTGGGGTGGGGGGTTAGGGGCAGGTTGTGGTCAGTGCTTCAAGAAGTCAGGAGAAAGAAGCTGTGTTTGCTGACACTTCTTTGCCTCTCCAGCCTCACAGACAGAGCCCTTAAGGCCTTGCACAGCCAGCAGAGGCTGAAGACCAAGCAGTGGGCTGTTGGTCACACAGGATAAGGCCAAAGGTGAGCTGGAGCGTGTCCCCACCCCACCCCCCATTCAGATACAAACTGTTGCTTGGTTTACACTCAGGGTTGCAGGAACGATGGCGTCAGAACCTGTCTTCCTTCCAAGATTCTTCCTTTGCCAAAGTAATGATGAATCTTGGGATGCAGCCTGCCTGGGCCAGCAGCACCTATGCCCATGGGGACACTTTAAAGATAGCCCCCACGGGGCCAATTAGCACAGAGGTGCTAACTGCTCTGAGGTGACAGGGTGGGAAGATCTGCTTGAGCAGTGTCCTTCACACTCAGAATAGTGGGAGGCACGGCTGTGGTGAGAGTAGAATGACAATAAAATTCATCGTCCAAATCGGTGCACCTTTGAAAGGGAAAGGCACACTACTAATACCTATTCCAGGACAGCAGGTATAAACTGAGTCATTTGGGGCTGTAATGGATGCTGTCGTATACCATCCAAATTCCTCCCATCTGGACCAAGACCTTCATCTTCCCATTGCTGATGACTCCAGCATTGCCCTCAGCTGGAAGGAGGTTATGCCACCTTCTCAAGGATAACACCCACTGAAGGCTGGATGACATAGGGACACAAAGGCCTAGCCTCTTTGCCTCGGTCTGGAACAAACCTGAATGGCCGCTCTAGCCCCAGAGCTCACTGTGGGGTTGGCTGAGGCCTTTGTTGTGGCTCATTGCCCTTCAATGTCTCCTTCTGCCTAATCAGCTTCCTTCATCCCTCATGGTGGTCTTGCTGCAAGAACTCGCCATTAACCTACTCACAGCTCTTCATGGCAGAGTGTATTCCCTGGGGAATCCAACCTAAAACAGTTGGTACCACAAGTTGCCTGAGGAAGTTGGCTCTAAAATGAGAATGTGGGGCCAGATGCCCTGCCTGCCGGCTGACATGTAGACTTTGGGGCACCCCTGGCATGCTGTGACAGTTCAGTTGCTAAGACTGTCCCTGGTCGTGAAATGGGATAGAGGACTGGTGGGAGGGATGTGCTTAGCAGGTGTGGTCTCCCTGGTGTTCAAGGGGCTGAGGAAGTCAGCCCCTTAGTTATGAGGCCTGGGATCAAAGGGCTGTCCCAGGGAGCCATGCCTGCATTGGAGAAATACAAGGAAAGACTGAGAATGACTAATTACCAATTTAAGGCAAAGTATGAGAGCTAGAAGGCTTCTTGGCAGCATGTAAAGAATTTTCATCTCCTGCATCTGCAGGGCAGAAATAGCTTAGGAGCAGGCTTGGAGCTTAATCTTTAGGGCAGCTGAGCTTCAGAGAAGGTGGAATTCTTGACCTCAACAATGCTACAATGTCATAGTTGTCATGGTTGGGAAGAAATGAGACCTTGACCCAGGACAGGGACATCTGGGCCAACATACCTGAGAATCATGAACTTGAACTTCCTGCACCTGCTGAAACAACCACTCCTCCCTACTTGAAGGCTGCTACCCTCCTTTGCTCAAAAATATAGGAACCTTTGCTTTGCAAGATAACAAGTCCCTGCTTCTCTTCCTTCTACTTCTACCCCAGGATCTAGTCCCACTTCCCCTCCAGGTCACCAGACCAATAATGAGGGTTAATTCACACGCCCAAACACACAAACCCTGGGGGGAAGCGTGGGGCCTATTAAGGGGAGAATAGGACTATATAACAAAGGAAGCACACAGCCTCACCAACATGTCCCAACAGAAGCCTAGAGAACCTGCCGTGGGACTGGATTCCAGATCAACAGGGACAGAACGTAAAGTTGGTGAAGGAAGAATTTATTGCAATGGGAGCACTCTGCAGTGATGCCAGTTTTAACACCCCGGCAAGGACCCTAGGAGGTGGTGCCAATATGTTGTGTGCTTTGTCTTAGAAACCCAGAAAAAAAAAGTGAGGTGGAAATTCTAAAGATACATGGAGGAAGGGTTGCCAGGGCTCAGCCATGCTAGAGAGGCCATACTATATGAGATTAGAAAGCCCGCTGGTTGACTGTTCTGTAAGAGGGTCTGCCAGACCCTCCACTTGACAAGGTGATAGGAGTGGTGACGAGCATCAACATCACTGAGAAGACCAGTGATCCTCTCAGGCCAGGGCTGATGGGTAGGAGATGCTGGTATAGGAATGGGCTCCCTGGTAGAAGCATGGGAACAATAGAATCTTAATGTAACAGGGACCAGCTGATGGCACTTCAGACCATCAGCAGCAAGGGAAGTGTAATTTTCTTAATGAGTGACAAAGATGGAGTGACAGTTAAGAGGCTTACCCCACAGAGCTATGGAGCTATCATTAATTGAAAATGGCTGTTTTAAGGGGATTATATAAGCAGCAAACAAGGGTATTAATTGATCTGCACAATAACAAGAAATCCAAGATGAATGTTCAGGAGGCTGAGGGCAGCTGCCCCAGTGAAAAAAGCCATGATCCTAAGTTGGAGCCACATTAGACTGAATATGGGAAATGTTTCACAGTTACAGGCCAGAATGCTACTGTGATCAACCTTGAGAATTCAGAAACAAAAGGACAGCTGATATGGGATGACTGATGGAAGGGATAGAAAGAGAGGGGATGTTGTAGTAACCTTACCAGCCACAGTAAGAAGAGAATCAATACAGATTCAAACACATTCGTTAAACTTACCAGTAGAGAACTGTATCTAGTGCTTCGGGTATGTTGCAGGGGACCAGTGGGGTGGCAGAGGAAGTCAGTGAGCAAATCTCCATTTGTCAAGGCAATAAACAATGTTTAAAGTTAATGATTGAAGAATTACTCATATAAGCTGTTTGGTGAGAGGCATGGAGGTAACTACTAGGAAACTAATTAAAAACAACACCCACCTTCCCAGACCTCAGGGGGCATACATGATTATCTTTGGGTTGAGGAAATAAGCAGAGAGAAGTGGAAAAAAGGCTTTGCCTACTGTTTTTCTTTTCTAAACTCATATATTCTCTTGTTTTTCATCAAGTACATGTATCATTGGGGAGCATTTTTACTAATAGTGAAAAAGATAAAAAATGGACAATCCTCTGTTGTCAAACCATGGATGATCAGCTCTGCAGCAACAACAAAAAAATGGAATGATCACATGGAATTTGTTACATTGTCTTCATTAGAGTGAATTTGTTAGTAAAGGCTGAGAGAGAACTATGAAACATTTTGCTTCAAATTCAAAGAGAAAGGGTGGTTTAGAACTGAAGTATCAGTGCCAGCAGAATGACCGTGTGTCAGATAAGCACTGCTTCAAGGCCGTTCTTGGGATATAAAGATCAGGTAGCAGTTGTTGAGCTGGAATTGGCCCTACAGCGAATGATCCAGTCCATAGTGGGTTCAAGGTGAATGCTTTGGGGTCCAGAGAGAACTCCCTTTATGTGGTAGGGGACTGGGAGCTGTTAAGGTTGTAAGATCTCTTTCCTCCAACTTCAGGGAGTACTTCGGTGATGGAATAGGAGGCACAAGGTCAGGTGGCCTTGGCTGGATGGGAGTCCTTCTTTCTGCCCCTTGCAGGTTGTATGACTCCTAGCCACACAACGAGCCTCAGTTTCTCCATTTGTAAAACAAAGTTAACAAAACCTCCTCCCAGAGTAGCCCAGAGAATAAGAACTGCACGATGTGAGGAGTGGGTGGGAGGGTAAAGAAGGCAGGGGTCTCCCATCATCCAGCTTCACGCAGGCCCTGGGATGGAGAACAAATCTGTGAGGAAGAAAGACTGAGCAGCTGGGAGAGGGCAGCAGCAGGACCAACAGGGCAAAGTGAGAAGGAGGCCATCCAACCGTGTCTCTGAATCCACACAGCACCCTGTCAGTTACCTGGCTGGGATGCCTTACAACTTCATATATTATCAAAGGGCACCGAATCATAGAGAATCACAGAGAATGGCTCTTTGTATTAATTTTATTTCCCAGGACAGCCCAGCTTGACTCTCCATCTGTTTTCAGCATGACCCTGATTTCCACTTAATTTCTCAGTTGGATGCTAGAGGCAGAGAGGGGTTAAGTGATTTGCCCGTAAGACCTCGGCGTGGTTGCTTTTTACAGGGGTGATGTCTTGGTGACTGCTTCAGGGCCTCCTCCACAGTAATCCTTCAGCGAGGTTCAGGAGTAACTGTGAGGCTTGGGGCCAGACCAACCTGGGTATTGCAGTCCCCTCTGAACAGAAAGCCCAGCTTTTCATGCTCTCCAGGTCACAGTATCTCCAAGTCACTAGGGGTTAAGTGACACCTAGCTCACCAGACCACTGAAAGGCCATAGCAGATGTGTGACTGTCCTCAGCAATGCCTGGAACACCAGAAAGGAACTCAGCATGTGGTGTGTTGGTTTTGTCATCACCATACAGACCCTTACAATTATCAGATTCTTTCAATTCTGTATCTTTGTGGTTTCTTCATAGACTTGATTTCACAGACCAGTAAGATTTCCACAAAGAAGGAACCAATATAGAGTCAACCACTTTTATTTTGCTGAGTAAGGTCATTAAAGGCAAACTACTAATCATTAGCAGCACACTTTCATAAGAGAAGGGATATGTCAACACACATACACACGAACAGAAATAGCGTAATATTAGAATAAAGGATAATATTTTAAAATTGGGAATAAATTAATTAAGAATAAAAGATAGTTTTTTAAAGCTGGGAATAAAACATTCCCTGTTCTTATTTTTCTTATTTCTTCACAGGTTGGTAAAATCTTTGTCATAAACTGACTCCATACGTCTGAACCTGGGAACCACGGCCTCAGTTTCCTTTGAACTCAAAACAACAAGTGAGGTAGATGAGGAAATGATTGCAGCATTGTTTCCATTTTACAGGTGAGAAAACTGAGTCAAGGAGAGGGGAACTAGCTTCTGATGTTTCTTGGAGCTCTGAGTATCTGTTCTATTATTACCGTCATTTTCATCATCATCAGAACCCTTAATGGAGTGTTTCCTAAGTGCCAGACGCTGTCTTCAGCCCCTTATGAGCATCATCTCATCTCATCCTCACCACAGCCTTGTGACTGGGGGTGCTGTTATCCCCACTTGGATAATGAGTACAGTGAGGTTAGAAAGGTCTAGTAGCCTATCCAAGGTCATGCAGCTAGTACATGGCAGAGCCAGGATTCAAGCCCAAGTTTAGACAACTCCAGAGGTGCTGGGTTTTACAACTTTTCTATTCCAAGGTCACCCCTGGGAAGAGGGAAATTTGGCTCTGGGTCCCAAGCTTTCTGACTCCTGGCCCACTGCTCTTCCCCATCACGAAAGGTCCAAGGAACCTGCAGAGAGCAGAAGTCTCTGTCCCTCCCTGCAGCTCCCATCTGTCCTGATACACTGTCACTTGATGCCATTGCCTTTGATTAGCGGGAACCTGGGACTGGGAATCAGAAGCCAAGTGAGGAATCCAGAGTAATCATCCCTGACGTTGGCTGTCAGGTTTCATTATCAGCAGTGAACCCGGGGCTCTAGCCACTTCTTTCCAGGAAGCATTCAGCCAGGCAAGGCAAAGAAGCTGGTAACTTACTACTGCTCTTCACGCATTGACTCTAGCAGATTCGGGGCAGTGGCGGGGAGACAGATGGGGTGGAGCTCTCCAAAGCTACTTGATGGAATCTGTTTTGTGACCAGGATGAGGGATCAAAACTGCCTCCAGTTCTCTGAATGGATGGGCAGTTCCAGTTGAAGAGGTAAAGAATGACATACAGAGTGTGAGTTGTTTGTAATCTTCTACTTAACCAAGAGTTAGTTAGGGGCAGCATCTACCTGACAGCAGGCAGTGCAAGTCTTTTCCCTTCAACCTGCCCTAGATGCCCCCGTGCAGGTCTCCCAACAGGCCCAGGGTGAGGGTCCACAGCCCGAGGGGTGCCCAGCAAGAGCCCACAGGCCCCTTTCGTGACCATGTTCCGGGTACATGGGACCACAGAATTCCTGTTTACACAGCCTGGAGCCAACTCCGGGGCCTGAAATGCCAACTTGAAGAGGTCAGAGTGTGGCTTAAACATGAAAAGAGGAGTGTCATTTTTTGGTTTTTTGTGTTTTTTTTAACTTTTTATTTTGTACTGGGTTAAGGAGATCCAACCAGTCCATTCTAAAGGAGATCAATCCTGGGTGTTCATTGGAAGGACTGATGCTAAAGCTGAAACCCCAATACTTTGGCCAGCTCATGCGAAGAGCTGACTCACTGGAAAAGACTCTGATGCTGGGAGGGATTGGGGGTGGGAGGAAACGGGGACGACAGAGAATGAGATGGCTGGATGGCATCACCGACTCGATGGACATGAGTTTGAGTGAACTCTGGGAGTTGGTGATGGACAGGGAGGCCTGGTGTGCTGTGATTCATGGGGTCGCAGAGAGTCGGACACGACTGAGTGACTGAACTGAACTGACTGATAGCCGATTAACAATGTTGTGATAGTTTCAGGTGCAGAGAAGGGACATGTACATGTATCCATTCTCCCTCAAACTGCCCTCCCATCAAGCCTGCCACATAACACTGAGCAGGGTTCCATGTGCTATACAGTGGTTATCCATCTTAAATATAACAGCATGTACATGTTGATCCCACACTCCCTAACTCTCCCTTCCCTGCATTCTTCCCCCGGGACAAACTTGTTCTCTAAGTCTGTGAGTCTCCTGTTCTGCAAGTGAGTTCGTTCATATCATTTCTTTTTAGATTTCACATATAAGGGATATCATACAATGTTTCTTCTTATCTGTGATTTACTTCACTCAGTATGATAGTCTCTAGGTCCATCCATGTTCCTACAGATGGCATTATTTCATTCTTTTTAATGACTGAGCCAACCAGTCCATTCTAAAGGAGATTAGTCCTGGGTGTTCATTGGAAGGACTGATGCTAAAGCTGAAACTCCAATACTTTGGCCACCTCACGCAGAGAGTTGACTCACTGGAAAAGACTCTGATGCTGGGAGGGATTGGGGGCAGGAGGAGACGGGGATGACAGAGAATGAGATGGCTGGATGGCATCACCGACTCGATGGGCGTGAATTTGAGTGAACTCTGGGAGTTGGTGATGGACAGGGAGGCCATTCATGGAGTCACAAAGAGTCGGACACGATTGAGCAACTGAACTGAACTGAACTGACTGTTCCATTGTCTATATATACCACTTCTTCTACCATATGACCCTGAAATCCCATTCCTGGGCTTATATCTTAAGAAAAAAATTATCTGAAAGGATACATGTACCCCAGTGTTCATCGTAACACCGTTTACAATAGCCAAGACATGGAAGCAACCCAAATGTCCAATGACAGAGGAATAGGAAATAAGAAGGTCATTTTAAAGTCTGTCTGCAGGTTGAACATTATGTTCCTTACCACCCCGACTCACCCAGCCCTGTTCCACCACATAGTCAGGGGTTCACACCCTCCCACTCCCAGCCCTTCTGTACCAGTGCCAGCAGGAGAATGGATGTTTAAATACATTTAAATCTCTAAATAAATTTAACATAATGGATTTTGACCTTAGGGTCCCTAGGTTCAGTGGAGGATAGTGGAGGTGACACATGACCTGAAAGCAAGAAGATTCAGTGGAATATGTGCTATGACTTTCACCAGCCAACCATGTGCCATCCAGAAAGGAACTAGATTCTGTCTCTCCAGAGAAGCTGAACAGATGCCAAGAACAGACCTCGAGAAACTGGCATCTGGGCGTCTTTCAATGAAGGGGCTCTGATCATCCACGTTATAGCAACATTCCCCTGGCAATAAACTAGTCTCACTGGTTATTCCCTCATTCATTATGGCCACTGACACTCCAAAACTGAGGTCCATTTTGTTATGCTGTTGTCTGGTTTCAATTGTTTTAACCGTAACCCCATCTTCAGCAGGGGCTGTTGTCTGGGAACATTCCACGTGCCTTGGTTTATGAAGAGGTCTCCAGGGTAGTTCTGTATTCACCTCTGCTAGGGCCATTGGATTTCACTGGCTCTGAGCTGGGGTGTTTTTTTTGGGGGGGTGACAGGGGGGGTTGGCCATGCCATTTGGCATGTGGGATCTTAGTTCTTAAACCAGGGATCGAATGCTTTCTGCACTGAAAGCACGGAGTCTCAATCACTGGACCACCAGAAAAGTCTTGAGCTGTTTTTGATGTTAATTTCTTGGTCTTGGGTTTCTGCATGCCTTGGACACAGGTGTGTTATGGCCCAAGTTTGGTTTTCCAGTTTCTTTCACTTCACTTTCCCAGCAGAACATCAGCTTCCTCAGTCTTAACCCAGGATGGTGAGTGCATTTTCTCCAGTCTGTTTCAGGGACAGAGTACTCTTCATTTACTTTATCCTCAATTCACCAGTAGAGTCCAGGAGAGATGTTTGCTCCTTTAAGATTTGACAGTAACAAGAGTGACACTTAAGAGCTAGGATCATGTGCTGAAGAATTCTGAATTACACTGATCAGTTTTTCCAGAAAAAGAGTGGAAGAATAAAACCCAATATATAGATGTTACACTAAATATATTTTTAATTAAGCTAATTTTGTGATTTAAAAATGAATTATTTACTTTCTGATTACCGTCTTTCTTCCTCCCTCTCCTTCTCTTCTTGCCCACTTTTCTTCCTCCCTTGTTTTCCTTCCTTCTATTTTTCCTTCTCTTGTCTTCTTTCTCTGCCTTTTCTCTTCCTCAGGCTTAATAGTAAGATCTTCATTGATATCATCTTTCTCTCTGCTTAAAAACTCGAGGGCATATTTATAACCATATAGATCAGTTTCTCTAGTCCCCCCTCGTCATTTAATTTTTTGCTACATTTCCTTCCTCCCTTCTTTATATAATGCAGAACAACCCAAAAAACAAAGGAACAGCAAGCCAAATAATCTATTTATTTATTTTGAGATGGGAAAGAAAGCACCAACTCTGACACCTCTCTGTGTCCTTCACACACCTCATTAGCCAGGTTGGAGAGGGAGCCTTTTCTCCTGGGTTTCCAGCACAGTATATATTTTGGCTACATTTTAAGGGCCTCAGGAAATGGAAATGCCCTGCATTTTTTTAAGGGTGAATTCCCCATAAAATAATCCATTTGGGAAGGAAACATCCTTTCCCCTCAATGCCTGTGTTTTAGACCACCTTAAGCTGTCCTCCTCCATTTGGGATCAAAGCACATTGAATTGCTGGGAACATAGCTGCACCCCCAGCTCCATGTGCTGCTTGAACAAGATTCCATTTTCTCCAACCACATGCCACCCACATCTAATTTTCTTTCTCTTCAGGAAACAATCCTACCTACCTCTTGGATCAGTGTGTCATGGTTTTTCCCCCAAGGATGAAGTAGACAGAGTCCTGATACCAGGAGGGAAGGGACAGAGAATTCTTGACTTCTTGAAAGCCTTTTCTGAAAGCTTATGTGAAGCCAGCATCTTCCTTGGAGAGCTGGGTTATTATGAAAAACAATGGTGGGAATTTCCCACTGAGCAGGTGTCAGCCTCCCTGGGACACATCTCTAGGTGCGTGGGAAGTAGATACTGCCACCTCCCAAGTCACACGCATAGCACTACTATATTTAAACCAAAGATTATGGATATGACCTGCATGCCCAACTATCCCTCTTCTGGTTTTATCCTTGGGAGCGCTGACGCTCAGAGTTAGGTGGTGACTCAGCGCCACAACCTCTCCTGACACCTGGCTCCTGTCTAGTTTGCATTACTCTCAGATTCCCGACCCCCAAGACCACCCAGAACATCGTGTTGTTCCTCCGTATCTCACAGAATGTGTGGAAACAAAATGCGTTTTAATTTGTTTGGCTTGCACGTGCACCTGCATGTCTCCATTTCCTCCAGAAAGTCATTTTAAGAAGAGGTGGGAGGATGGATTACAAAATCAAACAAGCAATTATCAGGTATTACAGCTCCTCAGAGTTTGGTAATCCTGCATCGACGTGTCCGGTGATGAAAGAGAAGAATGCAGGAAACCAAAAATGCTGTGGGTGGGGAATAGGGATGAAATCATGTTGCACTAAACATCATTTTGAGGAATGTATTTAAAAAAAAAAAAACTTGGTTTACAAATAGATTAAATTAAGTGAAGTAGTTATTTATATTACCGGTCTGACCTAAGAATGTCTTTAAAAATTTGACAGGGCCAGACATCCACTTACCAGCTAGTTACATAACCTCTGTTAGCCCCACATTCCTCATGAGTAAAATAAAGGTATTTATCTTTCTCATATGGTCAAAGTCAGGACATTGGGCTGTGACTCAGCCACGGTGAGGATCCTGGTCACTTTGGGTGAGCTAAGGTCATCGGCCAAACAGAGACAGGCTCCCTCATCAGAGGAGGACAACCAAGACTCTGCAGCCTTCTGAGGCCTGGGCAGTCTTGAGTGATTCCTGTCCAGGCAACACAGAGGAGCCCCGCTGAGGAGATAGGAGGTTGGACCAAGCTTCCATTCTCCCCCTGCAGGAATGATAACAAAGGGCAGATTGACAAGGATCGCTGTGGGACACTCCTGACAAATTTTGCCTCTGCTTGAATCTCCCAGCACGAGGAACTCACCACCTCCCAAAGCAGCCCACAACGTGATCCTTGCTTTCGGTGACTTGAAACACGCTACCTTCTCCCCCGCAGGGCTCTGAAGGAGTAAGCCAGCCCCTCGTCCACACATAGGATCCCCATTCAGATACTTGAAGGCAGTTCCCGTGCCTCCCCTTCATCTTCTCTGCTTCAGGATCTGTCTTCCTCCAGCTGCTCCTGATGGAACCTCATTTCAAGCATGAACAAAACATGAGCTGGGTGTTCCCCCACCAGGCATGTGTTAGGAATCTGATGAAACTGCCATTATTAATAAGCATCCATCTCAAGTGAGTGGTGGTGACATCATCTTCGTGAAGAATGGGCCCCTGGTGATGCTCCATCTACAGGTCCTGCGTCCCCAGGCAAGGGCCACAGTCTTAGGATATAGTGAGTGTCAGGACAGCCTGTGTTCTGATAGATCATCCCCAGCGTATCCCAGACAGGAAGTCAGGTAGGAACTAGAAAGATCCTGTGTGTCTACCCCCTTCCTTTCTTCTTTTCTTCCTTCTTCCTTCCCTCCCTCCACTGTAGTCACTCTGAACTCCCCCAACTCCATTCTGAGGCCTGGCCAGGCTCCCTGTCTTTGTGTCCTCAGACAAGCCCTGGGCCTTCATCTTGTTTTCCTCTTGTCTTGATGACTGCCAAGCCACTGTCCCCCTGGGATTCTGTCCTCCTTCTGTCAGCCTGGCTCCTGTCCCCACCATTTTTATTCACCCATCTCCATGCAAACATTCAGGCTCTGAGTCCTAAAGGACGTCATTGCTCAGCACATCAGGAGACCATTGACTTGGAAAAAGTATAGTCAATAATTATGTACTATCTTCATATGGTGACAGGTCATAACTAGATTTAGTGTGGTGATCATTTTGAGGTCCTTTTATAGGAGATCAAACCAGTCAATCTTAAGGGAAATCAACTCTGAATATTTGTTGGAAGGACTGATGATGAAGCTGAAACTCCAGTATTTTGGTCATCTGAGGTGAAGAGCTGACTCATTGGAAAAGTCCCTGATGCTGGGAAAGATTGAAGGCAGAAGGAGAAGAGGGCATCAGAGGATGAGATGACTGGATGGCATCACCAATGCAATGGACATTAACTTGGGCAAACTTCAGGAGATGATGAAGGACAGGGAAGCATGGCACACTGCAGTCCATGGGGTCGCAAAGAGTCGGACATGACTGGGTGACTGATTAACTGTTGGCATGACTTAACAACAATATTTTGAGGTGTATAGAAATATCGAATCACTGTGTTGTAAAAAAGAAAAAGAAAGAAAAATGCCAGGAAGATCTCACAGTGCTAGGAACACTGTTCCCAGAGGTCCTTCAGAAACAGAAAATGTTAACTGCATCAGGCTTCCATCCTCTTATTCCAAGGGGGAGGATCCTCCCTGATAACTCACAGTCAGGGTTACAGGAAGGAAAATGGCCACCTGGGGATCTGGGAACAAATGTTATTGCAGGGCGGCTGGCCAGTGACAGGGTTTGTATCTCTGCTCATGAAAACAAGGGGCCAGGATGGAGTAGGGGACTCAAATGACCTCAGAAGCACCAATGCACCCTGAGCCAGTGGCCCTAACCAACTAAGAAATTCAGCCTCACACGGACCTGGCTCAAGTTTACATATTTTATATGCCATT
Source organism: Moschus berezovskii (assembly GCF_049115385.1). NCBI lineage: Eukaryota > Metazoa > Chordata > Mammalia > Artiodactyla > Moschidae > Moschus > Moschus berezovskii. The sequence goes on from NC_142460.1 coordinate 94,480,270, forward strand.
GTACAGTGTGTGTGCTGTGTGTGTGGCAGGTGGGGAGTGGGGAGAGGGTGTGTGTGTGTGTGTGTGTGTGGTATATGTATGTATGGGGGTGGCTATCAAAGACGTGGCTCCTTCTCACTGTCCGTGACATAAAGAGGAAGAGTATCTCTTTTCTCCACCAAAGTCCTCATACAAGGTTAAAAAAAATCCATTATCCCCCAATAGCATATCATCCGTGTGCTTACTATTTTTGCCTAGAGTTAAGCTTTCTAGCTTAAAGAGAGCAGTTTGTATATTTAAAAAAAAAAAAAAAACCTTTGAATAAATTTTTTTTAATGCACTGAATTTGGATTTAAAAAATTTTTTTCAGTGTGCTCTAACATTTGTTAGCTGAAACAAAAATTAGTGTTGGAAGCTTGAAAAATATATTAGAGTGCCTGCTTTGCTGGGCAATCTTCCACAGCTCTTATAAACTAGGAAGTAAAACTGCAAATAAAGTCAAGTCACTGTTCCTCCCATATGCTTCTTGAGCAAACTGGGAACGTGGATGAGCACTGGGAAAATGCCTCTTCCTGCTATCTTCCCAGAAGCCGTTTTCTATTGAAAGAGTGAGTGTCATGGAGCATAAATTCCATAAAGTGGTAGCAAACTTCCTTCCCTTTAACCATATGTTGGAAGCACTCACATTCCAGAATTCAAAAATGACCTGCCATGTTTCCTAAACAGCAGCAGATGTACCCAGGAAATGTGAACAGGCCGGGCCCCGTGTCCATAGGGGGCTTTCCAGGACCGGGGGAGTGTGTCAGAGAGAGAGGCCGAGCAGAGTCCTGTGGGAGGTCATGGAGAATACGTGTGCCCAGTGTGGGCCTATGTGCCTGCCCGCGGTGAGCAGCACGCTCAGGCACACGTGTGTGACAGACAGGTATATGTGACGATGTCAGTGCTCTTTACGCATTTATGCACGTGTGCGTGCGTGCATTTATACAACAAAAGTGCGTTAAGGACCTACCATATGTTGTTTGCAGACATTTTAGGAAAACTTTGAGTCCCTGCTTTCAAGCCATTCCCAGTCTACTTCACAGTTGATAATAAACATTCTGGGGTCAAGGAGTGGGCTGAAGAGCCTGAGAGTCATCTGCATCAAGGCAGCGGGAGGAGACACAAAGAGGATCATGAGAGAGCGAGCCTGGAGGTGGGCCCTGGAGGAGGAGGGAAGCAGCAGCATCTGCCCCCTGTCAGTGCACTTGTGGGGCTCGTACAGGGAGGGGCTGGGCTCTGGAGGCGGGGGACACCGCAGACGGCTGCATCCCTCCTCCTCGGGCTCGTCCCTCCACTGGGCCCTCAGCTTCCTCAGGCACCCAGCCTCTATTCACCCTCTCGTTCAGGGAGTTGGGAACTGTCCCCCCGCCGGCCTCCTTTCCCCTGGGACAGAAGACCTCAGATCTTTTTGCCTGTGCTTCCTCCTTCTGTGTCCTTTTAGCTCTTCCCTCTGCTTCCCAGGTGGCGCTAGTGGTAAAGAATCTGCCTGCCAATGCAGGGGCTGCAAGAGGTGCAGGAAAGATCCCCAGGAGCAGGAACTGGCCACCCACTCCAGTATTCGTGCCTGGAAAATTCCATGGGCAGAGGAGCCTGGAGGGCGACAGTCATGGGACTCAAAGGGTCAGACATGACTGAGCACATGATCTTTCCTTTCCTTTCTGCTTCCTTTCAGAGACACGTTTCTTAACTGAATCGCCCACCTCTGGCGGTCTCCACTCCCTGCCTCCTCTCCCCCTGAGTCTGGTCCGATCTGGCTCTGCACCTCACTTTGCAAGTCTGCTGGGGCCCAGGCCAGCCGCTCCACACCCTCCAGCCCTCACACCGCCTGGCTCTCTGGAGCTTCAGATGGCTGCTCCCGGGGCCTCCTTCCTAGTACTCGCCCTCCTTGTGCAGGTGAGACAATGCTATCTCCTGAGGTCTCCTCCCTGGAGGCCAGGCTGACTCTGGGCTCTCTGTCCTCATTGCCCCCCTGTGTACACCGTGCACCACCGGCCAGGCCATCTGCCATCCATCCAGGCCATCTCTGCTCCACCCCAACACCTCCACAGCTATGTTTCCCAAGCCTGGCTATTCATCGCAAGGAGCACCAGGGACCTTTTAAAATACACGATGCTGGGCCCATTCTGAAGTGTCCTCCACTCCCTGGAAGGCACCAATCTGCCCCCAGTCACCCGAGCCTGACCTTTTTCTCCTGTCCCCATACATCCAATGGGGTCACTAAGCCCTATGACTAATTTTTAGCCTCCCTTTTAATTACTTTTAAGTACTTCCAGAATTAGATCCTGCTTTTCACCTTTTCTGATTCTACTTACCTCTGCCCAGGCCCCTGTCCAGTCACAACTGTTCTATTTTAACAGCCTTCATCTGTCCTTCTCCTCAGACTCACTGCCCTCCAGTCCTCCACACGCAGCCAGCACTGGGATGCTTCTGAAACCCACATGTGATTACGCCTTCCTTTGCTGAACACCTCCAGTGACTCCTGATGCCCTCCTGACAGCCCCTGTGTCTCCTCTCTGACCCTGCAGCTGGTCTAGCCTCTCGGACCCTGCCTCCTGCCTGCACCCATCCTGACCTGCCTTCCCTTCCCACACGCTCCCTGCTCCCCAGCGCCGCCTGCCTGGCCCAGGCTCCTCCTTCTGTCTAGATCACTCTCTTTCTATTTCCTGCTCAGCCTTCAGATGCCCGCAGGAATGACCTCCTTCCCGAAGCTTCTCCTGACCTCTCCCACTGCCCCGTGCCCACCGTGGACTGTGGACAGTGTCCTGTCACTGTCACCTCCCCAAGGCAGGGATGACATCACTTATCTCTGAGCCTAGCAAAGGGAGGTTCTGGCCTGAGTGCTCAGAAATGTTTACCGAATGAACGAATGCGTGAGTGAACGGTGAGCAGTCTGAATCGGGGAGGTGGGTGTGGCCACTGAGACAGAAGGACAGACGGGGATCCTCACCACTATGCCCACGAGGAGGGAGACAGAGGGAAACGCTGAGTGCCTGTCCTGATCTCTGAGGTCACCCCACCTCCAGATACCCAAGGATTTGTTTTGCATGCCATAGCTTAACAGGGATGTTACAAGAGCACAGATTTTTATTCATTTTCCTAGTCCACGAAATGGGAATGATAATACCCATTTAGCAGGAGTGCCATGAGGTAATGGATGATGACAAGGTAATGGAGGTGAACATGCTTTGAAAATTATAAATGACTGTTCAAACATGAGGGATGAGCATCCGGTGGCCTCGCTTGGCAGAAGCCTGTGTGCCAGAGGTTCCAAGAACGCCCAGCATGGAAAGGTTGCACACAAGTGATGTCACAGTGGCCCTGTCTGCCTGGCAGCTTCGGGAGAGGGGCAGGGCTGTACTTGCAGTGTGGGCTTGCACAGCGAGCCATCCCGTGGTCAGAGAGGAGGATGTAGGATTTTAAGTCCAGCTTCTTAACAGACCCCAGGGCCCACCTGGCTGTAATCTTAGTACTCTTTGCTTTCATGTGAGGAGTTCTCTCTCCACCTGTGGTTAGCAGCCTGCAGGGCCTTAAAAATAGCTCTGGGAAGATATTTTTAGTACATCATCCTGAGGCGTGGCTGGAGCCCATGGCCTCCTGTGACGCATGAAAATTGTTTTGGCTCTGTTTGCAAGTGATTCAGACAGCTGGTTTTGGACTTTGGGGTGTAAAAATAAAAACAAGGTGGGGGAAGCTAGGTTCCAGACACAGGGATGCCCCACCCCCACAACATCTGAATGATTACTCATGAGAAAGTTTAATCTGAGCCTTGGTTCTCTGGAGATTACACAAATCAGTTTTGCCTGGAGGGTTTCGGGCTGGCTGGTAGGACGAAGGGCAGAATGAGCCAGTTGTACAGATCAGAAGCTGAGGTTGTGAGAAGCTGCTTTCCTTACCCAAAGCCTTCCTATCAACGTGTAGCAGGACTACGTTTGGATCCACGTCACATTGTGCACCTTCATATTTCGACCATCTTTCCAGATCCTTAACGCTTACATCTCAATCCAAAGGCCCAAAACACAAACTGTAAATCACTTAACAAAGACTAACCTTCTTTTTGCATTCCCCCTATTATATTCCTAGGGACTTCCTTGGTGGCTCAGCCAGTAAGGAGTCCACCTGCAATGCAGGAGACGTGGGTTTGATCCCTGGGTCAGAAAGATCCCCTGGAGAAGGGATTGACAACCCACTCCAGTATTCTTGCCTGGAGAATTCCATGGACAGAGGAGCCTGGTGGGCTACAGTCAATGGGGTTGCAAAGAGTCAGACACAAATGAGCGACTAACACTTTCACTTTCTATTATATTTCTATTTAATGGTAGAAGAAAGGGAAATAGTAGAGCTGCAGTAGGAGTACCTCTAGCCTGTAATTTCTCAGGCAACTTCCGCAGCTCCATCTTCTCACAAGAGCTCTCCATCACAAAAACTCTGAACTGTCATTGTGGTTCTTACATGGTACCTAAACCAACTTGACAAAATGGTAGTCTTATTTTAGGGCCTTATCTTACCTAGGTGCCACACATCTGAGCCACTCCAGCGACCAGAGGAACAGAGGAGAGAGTCTTCTCTGCAAGTTGCTACAATCCTCCAATGCAAGCTGAAGACCCAGTTTCCTCATTGTTTCCAGCGTGCTGCAGGCAGCCTCTTCTACCCTGAGCTCACTTCCCACACAAGGTCATTTTTTAGAACCAAATGCAGTGTGAAAGCAATTCAGTTTTTAAGTTGCGAAAATCTTTATGAAATACATAAATATTATTTCATTCATTATTCTGATTAGCCAGCCAGTGGTTCCTAACCTTTTCAAACAAAGGTCTGTTTTTTAAAGTTAAAAAAAAGAAAAGATTCCCTGAATCCTGACTATTAAGCATCTAATACGCTTGACCTTGAGCAAGGTGCTAGGAGTACAGCCACAAAACAGACTGGGATTCGCCTTTCCTGGAGCTGGCATTCCTGTACCTGGGAGTCTCGTATATTTCTTGTAGAAGCCATTGATTGAGGAAAGCATGAAACATCTGGCATGAATTTAGAGCTACCTTTTAAAGGAACTTTTATTTTGCTAGTCACGATGGCAGCTGTGTTGTACATTTGAAAAACTATGTATGCTTGCAAGACATAGTACTTACTTAGTAACAGACAATGCTTAATTCATAAAGGGATTGTGGACCCCTTGCAATAATGTTGAGCCTTCCACCCATGGCCCTCCACTCCAGCACAGGATTCTGTGGCCCCAAGGTCCTGAGCTCTGAAGGGTTCCACCAGCTTTCTAGATACTTTATGCCCATTCATGGACTCTCACTCCTCTTCCAGTGCTTCTCAAGCCCTGATTGTGAGCCAAACATTCACTCCCAATATCTGGTATTCAGCAAATAGTCCAGCTCTGCAGGGGAAGGACAGTGGAGTCTTCAGAGAGAAGCCTCAGGATGCCAATTAGGAGGTAATAAAGGCCAGGGCACTTCAGTCTCAGAGAGAAGCCAGCAAGAAGTGTTGACAATTGGGCTTCAAGGACTAAGTCCTGTTGTGGCCAAAGCAGCCCTTGTTTCTAAGTTTGTCCTTAATGCTATTCATGGATTTTTAGGAGGGTCCTTCTGGACATGATGGACCTCTGACATCCCTGATGAGCAGCACAGAGATAAGTCAGAGTAATTCTTAAAGGAAACAGGTAGGAACAAGCACTGTGGGCCACGAACGTTTGACAAGGATCTCTGAGATCTGGATTCCAGGAGATTCCTTATATGGAGGAAAGCTGAAGTTCTGTGCTGAGAGAAGTGACTTGCCTGAGTTTACAAGATATTCAAGACCCATTACTTCCTGCCTAGAATTTTTCTTACTGCATCACCTTCTTTATCAAGATCATTCCTGACATTAAGAAGTAGGATTTATCTATCCCAGAGAATCTATTTATGAATAAATGAATTGAACAAACACTTACTATATGCTCTTCCTATATGAGTTCTTCCTATATGCTGGGAACTACTGAGCTGGCCATGGAGGATTCAGTAATGAAAAGGAGACAGTCCAGGCCTCTGGTTCTTACACTCTGGTAAGAGGAGCAGACAACTAAGCAGGCAGTTATTCTGTACAATAGTAAACCTCTGGCAACAATAGCAGGGCCTTCGAGTCCAGTTGCTGGGAAAGAGGTAGTGGTGTTGGAAGGAATTGAGTGTTCTGCTCTGGTACCTTTAGGTGGTATCTGAACAGGGTCTTCAAGATTAACTAGGACGTAAGGAGGGGAGGGTTGGGAGCTCCAGGCAGTAATGCAGCATGTTGAAAGACCAGAAGCAAGCACAAGCGTAGGATCTGAGTAGTTGGAGCATTAGTATAAGGGAACAAGTTTTAGGGAATAAGGATGTAACTAGATGTCAACAGGTGTCAAAATGGGAGTAATCTATGGACCAGGTTAAAGTGGCTTGGATTTAATCTAGAGGTCTAGGGAAGCCATAAAGGGGAAACGGTGACTCAGTCTGATCTGTGGTTTAAAAGTGGTTCTGTGTGCTGTATGGAGAACGAATCAAAGGAGAACCAGAGGGGAGTTAAGAAGGCTGGTTGGGGAGCCATACAGTATCTGGACAGCAGGCGACGGTGGTAGAGGGTGGAGAGAAGTAGGTGTAACTAAGAAATATTTAGAAGGAAGAGTCAAAATGCCGTGATGAGTTATTGAAAATCCGTGTTCACAAAAGAAGCCCTGTATTCCTTGCCAGTGACATTTAAAACCCATCAATTAGTGAGACAGGTTTATAGGTTCTCTTAGAAGTCTAACACAGAAACATGGGCAAGCTATCTCATGGTGAGTTCTGGCTACAGACCTGGTCTCACTTCCTTCAGGCCTTGGACCCTGGGGGCTCTGCTGCTGTGTGCTGTGCTTATCACCCCGTGGTGTGTCTGACTCTTTGCAACCGCATGGACTGTAGCCCATCAGGCTCCTCTGTCCATGGAGATTCTCCAGGCAAGAATACTGGCATGGATTGCCATCCCCTCCTCCAGGGGAATCTTCCCAACCCAGGGATCGAACCCAGGTCTCCTGCATTGCAGGCAGATTCTTAACCATCTGAGCCACCAGGGAAGCCTGGGGGCTCTGCACGCCTGAAAATCTACATGATTAATTTCAGTTAGGTTTCTATTAGGTTAACCTCAGCTCTGTCAAGTTCTAATTTCAGTTCAGGTTTCAGTTTCATGGTTAATCCCCAACTCCTGGAGCCTACTCAAACTCATGTCCATTGAGTCAGTATGCCATCCAATCATCTCATCCTCTGTCGTCCCCTTTTCCTCCCGCCTTCAATCTTTCCCAGCATCAGGGTCTTTTCAAATGAATCAGTTCTTCGCATCAGGTGGCCAAAATATTGGAGTTTCAGCTTCAGCATCAGTCCTCCCAATGAATATTCACGACTGATTTCCTTTAGGATAGACTGGTTGGATCTCCTTGCTGTCAAAGGGACTCTCAAGAGTCTTCTCCAACACCAGAGTTCAAAAGCATCAGTTCTTCAGTGTTCAGCTTTCTTTATAGTCCAACTCTCACATGCATACATGACCACTGGAAAAACCATAACTTTGACTACCCGGACCTTTGTTGGCAAAGTAATATCTCTGCTTTTTAAAATGCTGTCGAGGTTGGTCATAACTTTCCTTCCAAGGAGCAAGCATCTTTTAATTTCTTGGCTGCAGTCACCATCTGCAGTGATTTTGGAGCCTAACAAAATTAAGTCTGTCACTGTTTCCATTGTTTCCCTGTCTATTTGCCATGGAGCATTGTTTCACCATCTATTTGCTATAATTAATTTCACTCCCAGACTAATCGTCAGGAGGTCTTCTATGGAGATAACAAGTAATGAGATTGCAACGAAATGGGGAGAACTCTCAGATATACATAGAGAGATCATTGTTGTTTGGTCACTAAGTCATGTCCAACTCTTCTGTGACCCTATGGACTGTATATACATAATATATATAACATGTATTTACGCATATAAATTTTCCCTTAGGAATTTATATATAAGACCCCTTTCAAAGGAAAACTCCTAAGAATGAGTTTTAACAATTGTCTGTTTCCCATCCTGAAAAAATTCTGTAGTGGCCAAAGGACAAGCCTGAGGCTAAACCCACATTTCAACCCTTCATCAGAAGGGGGGTGGAGATGAAGGAGAAGGGACCTGGCAGGCAGTTCCAGTTGAGTCAGAAAAAACAAATAATGTAACAAGATATCTATAAATCAGGGCAGGGTGTTTTTGAGAGAGGTGAACATATTGTAAACAGATGATAAGAACTTGACAGAGCTGAGGTTAAGGATCCCTAAGGGCACCCACCTGATAGGCTATTTAAGAAAGAAAGGGCTGTTCTTAGAAACAGGAAATTCCTGGGCAGCACAGCACTAGCGAAGTACTCTGAGGGTGGAGACAGGAGGACACTATGCCCCTGACGTCTGCACTCTCACCATATTGCCTGTCTGGCACACAGGTCACCCTAAATGTGAATGAATGAATAAAGAATAATCATCTAATAGAGAAAATACTCCATGTGTGCAGGTTCAGTTCAGTTCAGTTCAGTCGCTCAGTCGTGTCCGACTCTCCGCGACCCCTAGGTCAAATACTGACTTTGACCTAATGACACTTGTGGAAAAAGGGTCCTTGGAGGGGCAGATCTGACCTCTCTTGACAAGGCAGGACAGTCCCTCAGTGCTGAAGGGATTCGTCTTTGAGCTAATGAGATGTCTTCTAAGCTTCTGGAGGTCCAGGCTTCTGGACAAGCAACCCAAAAGGAGCTGAAGGAATCCTAAGCTTCCTGCATTTCTGGGTCTTAAAAGGGAGACTTCCTGAAATGGACCCCTTTGGGCATCCAATGCTCCTAGCAGGACACCAAGGAAAGTGCAGTGCATGCCCCTCACTGGAGGGAGACACACTGTGTCTGATGGTGGCTGTGAGTGAGTGAGATAGAGGAAGCAGGGTGTGTGTGTGTGTGTGTGTGTGTGTGTGCGCACAGACACACACACACATATGATTGAGACTGTGATTTATGAATGTATCAAAGGAAGAGTTCTATGTTTATTTGAGTTTTGACCTAAATTTCCTCTCTTGGGATCATCTGTAGGAAAAGCTAGCCGTCATTTACTGGTATTCAGCAGTACCATTTCCTACCAACAAAAGAGATCCATCTGATTAGTCCTAGGCTTGAAAAGCAGCTCTTTGTGCCTATTAGAAGTATGGGAAGATATTAAAATGTATCCCAATGTGAGGTTTCTTACAGAGAATGTCTTGCTTCTTTCTGGCATCTCAACTGAGTTGTAAGTAGAAAGGGGTGTGAGATGATGGGAAATTAGTGCAGGCACATAGAGAACACTCAACAAATGAGTACAAATGGAGGGAATTAAATTAGGGAAGTAGGGAAGGGGACCAAATATATTATTTAAAAGGCATACCACCTTGCTTAGGAGGATACAGTGGAAAGGATTCAAGGATGCCTCATTCATCCTCTCTTAAAAAACTTCATTTAATGGACTTAGTGTCTGCCATGTGTCAGGTCCTGGGCTGGGAGATGGTTGGACAGTAGTGGATAAAGCACGTATGGTCCTTGCTCTCATGGATCCTATAGTCTAGTGGAGAGGAGAGGCAATAGACAAAGAAAAAAGCAAGTGCCCTGAAGAAAAAGGACTATAGACGTGAGAGAATAATAGGGAAGGCCCACTTTGGATTGTACGTCCTCTTGGAGAAGGTGCCATTTAAGCTGATACCTAAAAGATAAGAAGGATTCAGTCACGTGAACCCTTGGGGAGGGGCATTCTGGGCAGAAGGAACAGCTCTGCAATGACCTAAGGCCAGGAAGGACTTGGCATTGAAGAAATTGAAAGAAGAGGACAGTGTGCCTAAGGCTAGAGGGAACAGAGACAAGAGATGAAGAGAAAGAGGGGAGGGCCCAAATTCCACAGGGCCTGGGAGACCCCAGGACAGAGCTTAGATTACATTTGGAGGGCAATGGAAGTTAGGGTAGAGGCAACATGGAGTTTAGGTTTTTAAACAGTCTGGCTGCTCTGTGAGAAATAGATTGAAACAGGCAGGAGTGGAGGGAGTGAGAACTGAGTGACTACTGCAGTGGTCCAGAAAGAAGGAGATGGAGGGAGTGGAACAGGATGCAAGGAGGCTATGCAGGTATTTTGTTAGTTTTTTAACTTTTATTTTTAAATTAAATTTATTAAACTATAGTTGGTTTACAATATTGTATTAATTTCAGGTATATGGCTTCATATTATTTTCCATTATAGGTTGTCACAAGATATTGAATACAGCTCCCTGTGCAATATAGTAAATCCTTTTGGTTTGTTTTATATATAGTAGTGTGTATCTATTAATCCCATAATCCTAATTTATCCCTTCCCATCCTCATTCCCCTTTGGTAACCATAAGTTTTTTTCCTAGGTCTGTGAGTCTGTTTCTGTTTTGGAAATAAGTTGCTTTGTATTAGTTTTAAAAATATTTTTGTATATATTGTATTATTTAATTAGAAGTGACATTATATATTTGTTTTTCTCTGCCTGACTTACTTTACTTAGTATGATAATCTCTAGGTCCATCCATGTTGCTGCAAATGACATTATTTCATTCTTTTTATGGCTGAGTAATATTCCATTATGTCTTGGCTATTGTGAATAGTACTGTTATAAACATTGGAGTAGATGTATCTTTTCAAATTAGAGTTTTCATTGTTTCTGGATATATGCCAAGGAGTGGGATTGCTCTAGTATATGATAGCTCTATTTTAAGGCTTTTGAAAAATCTCCATACAGTTTTCCATACTGGTTGCAATAATTTACAGTCCCACCAATCATATAGGAGGGTTCTTTTTTCTCCATACCCTCTCCAGCATTTATTATTTATAGACTTTTTAATGATAGCTATTCTGACTGGTGTGAGGTGACACCTTATTGTAGTTTAAACAGGTATTTTGAAGATAGAATGGACAGGAATGGGGTTGGTTAGACAGGAGCATTAGAAGCAGGATAAGATCAAAAATGATTCCTGTACTTCTTTGGGGCAACAGTTTCTTTATTCGTTTAAATCAGGAAGAAAAGTGACATGACAAAAAACTGGGGTACAGTGAGGAATAGGATGATTTCAACAAGTATTAACTGAGTAATGCTAACCCTGTACCAAACACTGCAGCAGATAAGAAAAAGTCTCCCAAGGCTTGAGTTTTTCCTATCCATTCCAGGTTGCTGCGATTATTGCACTGCCTTTCTGGTTATTGGACTGATAAAGGAAATAAAGCTGAGCAAATGCTCATACCGCAGGAAAATAAATCATGTCCTAAACAGATAATGGTTAAATTAAAAATATGATGGGTTGTTTTTTAAACAAGGATTTTCCTGCCTATCAGAAATGTTGGGGAAATGATTGCCACATGATGCATTTTAGATGCTCAAGTAATGGAAGAAAATACAATTAGCCAGGTGAAGAACATTAATTTCCACAATGGGAGTCTCAGGCAAACTCTGAAGAAAATATAACAGGAGAGGAAAGTAGAACAAAAATCTCAAAGACAAAAAGCCTTCCCAAGAATTGAATATGTAAAAGGAAGAGACCCATCAGCAGGAGACCCTGGGCTGAGGAAACGCATCAGCTCAATCCAGGAAGAAAAGAGAAATCAGGTGACAGACCATTACCGTGGGGTCATAGAAGAGAGAGTGAAGGACAGCAGGCACACTGACAGGAGTCCAAGGTGACCACGAGTTCACAAGGGATCTTGCTGCCTCGCTCCGCCCCAGGGAGGGAGCCCCTTAGTCACTACGGTCTCTAAAGAAGCTGAAGAACTCCTGTGCTGCCTGTACTGCCCACCCCACCCTCATCCTTTCTCTCCTTTTACCATACAGAGCCAGCGCCCAGCCAGAGGGTGTGACCACAGGCAAACTACTCTTCCTCTCAGGACTTCAGTGTCTGCAATTGTGAGATGGACTGTCCAAGGCCCCTTCCAGCTCTTGCATATGCTGATCCTGAGAATGGGGGAAAGGATTATGCAGAGGTCTATGTCTATATATGTGCCAGGCACTCTCCTCACTGCTTTTAATACATATTTAAATTCATTTATTTTCATGACCGTGCTATGAGGTAAGGACTTGCTATGGTCTGACAGTTTGAGTTCCCCACCCCATGCCTAGAATTCATATGCTGAAATCCTAACCTAGGAGCTGGGACATTTGGGAAGTGATTAGTCCAGGAGGGTGGAGCCCTCATGATTGGGATTAGTGCCTTTATAAGACAGAGAGCTCTCTGGCCCCTCTACCATCTGAAGACACAGTAAGAAGACAGCTATCTATGTATAAGGAAGTGGGTTTTCACCAGACACTGACTCTGCCAGCACTGTGATCTTGGATTTCCCAGCCTCTAACTATTGCCTAGAAAATCCCATGGATGGAGGAGCCTGGTAGGCTGCAGTCCGTGGGGTCGCTAAGGGTCGGACACGACTGAGCGACTTCACTTTCACTTTTCACTTTCACACATTGGAGAAGGAAATGGCAACCCACTCCAGTGTTCTTGCCTGGAGAATCCCAGGGACAGGGGAGCCTGGTGGGCTTCCGTCTATGGGGTCACACAGAGTCGGACACGACTGAAGTGATGCAGCAGCAGCAGAAACTGTGAGAAATAAACTTCTGCTGTTTACAAGCTACCAAGTTTATGGAATTTGGTTATAATGGCCCAAGCTAAGACAGTTCAGTTATCACACCATTATGAGGAAAAGAAAAGGAGTCACAGAGAGATAAGCAGGAGGGCAGGATTCCAACCCAAGCAGTCTGGCTTCTGAGCTCAGGCCATACATGCGGGCTCTCCATGTGACACAGCAGCACAGTGCCTGGAGAAGTCAGGCTTCTGGCCTAGGAGCCACCAGAAGACATCTTCACAAGTGCTTGAGAATCATGCTTGAATGCCAGCATCTCAGTGTTTCTCCTTACAGTGGAAAACAGCCCGGATAGTGCACGTGGTGCTGCTTGAACAGCTGTGGGGTGTCACATTGTGAGATGGTGTGAGCCTACAGACAAGCAATTGTAGGGTCTTGCAGCCAGTCCCACTGGAAATGTCATACCCATCCCACCAAAACTGTCAAAGTGAGCTGATCCAGCATGAAGCAGTGTCCACTCCCCATCCATTACAAGGCCTGGAGTCTTTTGTTTCCAAACACAGGAATTCCTAGAACTTTAGTTAAAGCAACGCCTCTCTGGAGGTTCCCTACTACCCTGATGGATAAAAGAATGGTCCTGTTTGACATGTCATCGGCCCCCAGTCCTAGAGCATCTCCCAGTGTATCAATATGCTTTGCTGTGTTTGTGAGGAAACCATGCCAGACTGGCCAAGGAAGCCGAGAAAGGCATTGTGTGTGTGTTGCTAAGATCCAATGCATCTCCTTTGGGATTGACCAGACAGTCTGCACTTCCGTGAGTACCACAATCTGAGGAACACCGCTCAGGGGAAGGAGCACAGGCTCTTGGATAGAGCCTGGGACTGTGGCCTTGGAGCCTTGAGTTCAATCTTGCTCTCCACGTACTAATGCGATCTAGACAAGTCAGGTATCTACCCTGGGACTCATCTGTAAAATGGAGGGAAAATCTAGGGCTCACCTGTCTCACAGTTTTGTCATGGGATTCAGTTGAAATAATGTACAATAAAGAGTGTATTTGTCTACAGAAGAAGGTGGATATCTGTAAGAGGTCACAGCCCAGCCACTCGGGATCTTTACCAAACCCAGGTCATTTGCTGGTTCTAGAATAATAACTGAAAATTCTTGGACCCCTCCCAGCTGCTAAGGCTACCCACTAGGTCAACTGAATAATAAATAGACTGTGACTTTCAGTCTTTCTACCAACCTCACTCAAAACATTATCCATAGACCAAAGATCCATTGAGTAACTGGCTTCCTTTTGGGGGAGGCTGTCCCACTAAGGGACACTAAGAGATGTGGAAAGGGATATGGAGCCACTTTTATTAGATTCCCTCATGTGTAGGAGTAGCTCTGCTGGAACCCTGAGTAATCTTTCCACTACTTCCAACTCAACATATCTAGTTGACTTCTAACTTCACTTCTACCCCTAAAAGTCTCTGAATCCATGAAGCTGATTCACTCCACTACTGCTACCAATTCAATTTACCTCTGTAAATGCTGCTTCCCGTCTGCAAAAACCAAATTGCTTTTCCTTCCTGCCAGTTGCAGTGTGCTGCTGTGCAGTTTAATTAGACAGTCGCTCTAAACCCAATGATCTCCTTGGAGGACGCCTGCCTCACTCAATCACTCAGTTGTAATGAGATCATTGTTGGAACTAGCAGCTTACACAGCCTTGGAATTCAAGCAAAGCACACCAGACTTGACATGAAAACTTCTTAAGGCTCAGGTGCCCCGGGGGCACCTGCTGTCCAGCCGATGTCAACTTTCCCACCAGCAACCTCCCCTAATGCATCACTCACAGCTAGGTTTGCCAGCATCTCATGAAGTTCTCCCCCACAGAGAGTTCTCGTGGGCTCTGTGCTGCTCTTCTTTAAAAGTCAAGTCTTTATGGATAGAGCCTGGAGAAGAAAAGAAGGAAGATTGCAATTCATGCCATTCCTGGTCTAGCCAGTCTTTAACCTACTAAAGGGGAATTGTTGAGAGTTGATGAGTTAGTATTGCAATCCTTAAACTGTGTTCTAGGGGTTTCTGGTATTTCCAATACCCTTTGAGGGGTTCCATGAGGTCAAAACTATTTTCATCGTGGTACAAAGAAGTTTTTTGCCTTTCTTTCCCATGCTGATATTTGCAGAGATGGCACAAAAGCAACAGTGAGAAGAACTACTGCCCCCTTAGCACAATCATGACAGAAACACTATACCATGTGGAGAATCACTGTATCCTTCATATCTTACGCTCACGGTAAAATAAAGAAATATTTTAAAAGCCAGTGTCACTCATGATGGTCCTTGATGAAACAGTAAAATTACTAACTTTATTAAATCTCAACCCCTGAGTAACATGTTGTTTTAACATTCTGTGTGATGAACTGTTCAGTGCATATATAAACACTTCTACCTTACACGGAAAGTACAATGCTTATCTCAAGGAAAATCACTTAGTGACTGAATAGTGAGCTATACTAGTGCTCCTTCAGAAAACATGTTTTAACTTGAAAGGAACAGCTGACAGACCAACTATGGTTATTCAGACTTGAGTTTTGGTAGATATTTTCTGAAAAATGAATCTGGTGAGTCTGTTACGCAAAGAAATTAACCAACAGTATTTGTTGCCAGTGACAAAATCTGAGCTTTCAAGTGAGAATTAGAATTTTGAAAACACTGTGTCTGTCTGCCACTGCAAGTATGATAACTTCCCAATACATCATGACTTTTCCAATGATATTCTAATAGTGATATTAATGAATGTGATTTTTAAACAGTGGATAATGAAATGTGTCAATATTTAGAAAATGTATGTAACTCAGTGAGCCAATGTGTTTCAAATGACCAATGCCTGGTGTTAGAAAAAGACACACCCAAAAAACAAAGGAATGGGATTTAATGTAAGAGTGCAAAATGTTCATGATAATAGTTTCAGATTTCACATTGCAAGGACATTTAAGAAACTACCACTTCTTGAGTTTAAAAAAGAATACCCATCATTACCTAAGAAGACCATGAGAATACTCCTCCCTTTTCTACTGCATATATGCATAAGGCCAGCTTTTCCTCATTTACTTCATAGTACAACATGGCACAAAACAACATAGCAAAACAGACTCTAGCTTAAACTATTAAGCCAAATATTAAAGCAACTTGCAAAATTATAACAATGTCATTATTCTCAGTAAATTTTGGTTTTTGTTTGAAGAAATATTATTACTCTGTTTTTGTTCAGTCATTCAGTCATGTCCAACTCTTTTCAACTCATGGACTGCAGAATATCATTCTTCCCTGTCCTTCACTATCTCCTGGAGCTTGCTCAAATTCATGTCCATTGAGTCCGTTATGCCATCCAACCATCCTGTCCTCTGTCATCCCCATCTCATCCTGCCTTCAATCTTTGCAAGCATCAAGCTCTTTTCTAATATAATGATTACTTTATATTCTTAAATGTTATTTGACATGTTTATTATTGCTATTTTAAAATAGGTTGTTCTTGTTTAGTTGCTAAGTCATGTCTCTTTTGCAACCCCATGGACTGCTGCCTGTCAGGCTCCTCTGTCCATGGGATTTCCCAGGCAAGAATTCTGGAATGGGTTGGCATTTTCTTTTCCAGAGGATCTTCCCAACCCAGGGATCAAACCAGTGTCTCCTGCTTTGGCAGGCAGATTCTTTACCACTGAGCCACCAGGGAATTAGTAAACAAATATTTTTAAACTCCATTTTAATTTTCAACATAGTAAATACTGATAGCTATAACTCACATAAACAAAATATCTTTGGGCTCTTTAGTAATTTTTAACAATGTAAAAGAGTCCTGAGACCCAATAGTTTGAGAACCCATAGATTATGATATTCTGTAGTTTAGGGTTGTGGACCTGCAACAGTGGGGAAGACTGTGGTCAAAATTCAATGGGAGCCTTCTCCATACTGGCAAAAGCTGATGAGGGCCAGGACTGAGGCCCTGGGGCTGGCCAGAGGGGTGATGCGTATTCCTTCTGAATATCAAGGTCACTGTATCATATTTTGGTTTGGTGGCAGTGCTGAAGTCTATGGGACCATAGGCCTAAGAAGACCTGGCCTCTGAAGGGAGTGGTCATTTCCAACACCAGTCATCTGAGAAAGAGATGAGTGCCCTGACAAGAAGCAGAGATGGAGCACATATATAGCAGGAGAGCCTTGCTCTGGCTGCCTGAGTAGAGACTTGAAGAGTCAAGGGAAATGGGTACATTCTCTGCTTGGCTAGGGCTGAGATAACGCCCATCACAGGGACGCAGAAGAGGAGCCAGGATGAGGCAGGATCTGCAAGCTTCCGAGAGAAATTCCACCTTGAATACCAGGGTATCTTGTGTTGTATTATGCCCTGTGTTTACTTCCTTCTTGATATTGCTGAGTCTTAGGTGAAACCAATCTTGTCAAAGAGTCCAGTTTTGTCTCTGCTGGAGCAAAGTAAAGGAAGAAGCATGTGTTCATGCAAGGAGAATAACAAGCCCTTACTCAGGTCACTGCGGTTGGAGCAATGGTTAGAAATTCTCAAGGGGAATCTTGTGAATCACAGAAATGGCTTCTCTATCCAGCAACAGTTAGACTTTATTTACAAGAGGCAGGATCTTCCATATAGGAAGTGACAGACCTGAGATATATTTTGGAAGAAAGAAAGAAAGGAACGAGTTGAAGGCAGCTGCTGAGTGACTCCCACAATTCTTCCACTTCTTCCAGTTTGAAATGCCCATTAAACATACCAGATGCAGACATCCCAGAAGGCAGAAGGCTGCAAAGTATCAACCTGAGAACCATCCCCCTATATACAGTCAGTGGTTCTCAGACTTCGGAGTGATTCAGAGTCACCTATAGTGAAAGTGAAAGTGTTAGTTGCTCAGTCATGTCTGACTCTTTGCGGGCTCATGGACTGTAGCCCACCAGGTCCCTCTGTCCATGGGATTCTCCAGGCAAGAATACTGGAGCAGGTAGCCATTCCCTCCTTCAGGGGGATCTTCCCAACCCAGGGATTGAACCCAGGTCTCCTGCATTGCAGACAGATTCTTTACCATCTGAGCCACCAAGGAAGCCCCAGAGTCACTTATGGAGGATTTCAAAAAGGAATATGCCTGGCCTCAGTTCAGTCGCTCAGTCGTGTCCGACTCTTTACGACCCCATGGACTGCAGCACACCAGGCCTCCCTGTCCATCACCAACTCCCAGAGTTTACTTAAACTCATGTCCATTGAGTCGGTGATGCCATCCAACCATCTCATCCTCTGTCATCCCCTTCTCCTCCCGCCTTCAATCTTTCCCAGCATCAGGGTCTGTTCAAATGAGTCAGCTCTTCACATCAGGTGGCCAAACTATTGGAGTTTCAGCTTCAATATCAGTCCTTCCAATGAATATTCAGGACTGATTTCCTTTAGAATGGACTGGTTGGACCTCCTTGCAGATGCCTGGCCTAGATGAACTCAATCAGCGTCTCTAGGGGTGATTCTGACGCCCACCATGGGAAGCTCATGAAAGTGAGGAGATATTGAGATCTCCAAGGAAGAAGAGAAAGAGTGCCTTTACAATGTACCCCAAACCCAAAAGAATCTTGCTACTGAGCACCAGAAGTCTGCACTTCCTGTCAATAAAAAATGTGCTTAATAATACATGCACGCATTGGAGAAGGAAATGGCAACCCACTCCAGTATTCTTGCCTGGAGAATCCCAGGGACGGAGGAGCCTGATGGGCTACTGTCTATGGGGTCGCACAGAGTCAGATATGACTGAAGCAACTTAGCTGCAGCAGCAAACTCTAATGAGCTTTCGACTCCTGGTCCACTCCAGCACGTGGAATATATGAATCACCCTTCCTTAGGCAGTACAAGAGTCCTCTACTAATGTTTGAGCTTTAAATGCACCTAGTTTAGTTTCCCATATATCAGGTAAAATTAGGGATGCTGGAAGATACACATGGGCCTGTCCCATGTGAACAGGAGAAAAGCTGGAGGGCAGCAGGGGCCAACCCTCAGCCCTCCCTAGATGCAGCTATGGGAAGTAGACACTTTCTCCTACAAGCAATCCATTTTTCCTGCAGCCCTGGGTTGAATGAAATTAACATCCCTGAAACATGTCCAAGGAACAGACTGTTCTCTGGGAGGCTACAGCTGTCACTTGTAGCAGAAGAGGGGAAAAGGTGAGTAAAACTATTTACATTTTAAAAACAACCTTCTCTTGGTAACATACATACAAGGAGCCAGATATCCAGAGCAGGGTTTCAAACCTCTTCTTTTAAATGTCACTATATCTACCACCCCCCGCCCCGTTTTTTTTGTTGTTGTTGTTGTTGTTGTTTTTCTTAGTCGCTCAGTCGTGTCCCACTCTTTGCTACTCCATGGACTATAGCCCACCAGGCTCCTTTTGTCCTTGTGGATTCTCGAGGCAAGAATGCTGGAGTGGGTTGCTATGCCCTCCTCCATGGGATCTTCCCAACCCAGGGATTGAACCCAGGTCTCCCACATTGCAGGAGGATTCTTTACTGTCTGAGCCACTAACGAAGCCCATGAATACCGGAGTGGGAAGCCTATCCCTTCTCCAGCAGATCTTCCCAACCCAGGAATCAAACCAAGGTCTCCTGCATTGCAGGTGTATTCTTTACAAGCTGAGCTTCCCTTACAGAGCATGTGTTTTGAACACTAAATCCTGATTGAGTGCATTAATTAGTAATTCATTTGCCCATATACTAATAAATGAAATGTAAACATGTAAATTTCTTGTCAGCCTGGTCTAACACAATAAATGTTTACTGCAATGCATTCAACCCAATGTCACCATCCTAAGTAGATCTATTTCCACCAGAAGCAAAGAAAATGGATATTTTCATTAATTCCACAGCCTTATTACAATTAAGAGTTTTTGGAAAGAGTTCATGGATATTTGTAGTATCATGGAGCACTGGGGTTCCAGGTGACCCATAGCAGGAAGGACTTATATATATTTTGGGCCCCCCAAATCGAGCATTGTTAAGACATGAACTCCTTTCCATAAGGACTTGCAGAAATGCTTGGCAGGACTTCTCAATTGTACCTGAGAGAGAGGGGGGAGCACCTTACTGCTGGTAGTAGAGATGCTTCAGTTGAATTTCTGGACCAGAGATAAGATGGCAATGGTCAAAGGATATATTCTGGACCCTGTGTAGCTATGTCTGGCTATAGCCGAGTCAGATTAACCCGTCCGCTGAGCGATCCGCAAATACGGTCCATGCGCCACGTGCCTCAGAATCACTTGGGGGAAACTGTTAAAGTGCTTTCTCCCAGCCTTCACCCCAGACCTGAAACAGACTCTCAGAGAAGGGCTCTGCAACTTGCATTTTAAACAAGTTCCCAGGTGAGTCTGTTGCATCTTCCACCTGAGAGCCACTGGCAAGTACTCCGCACTCCCAGGCATCCAGGAGCAGGTTGGTTTGGAAGTGAAGATGGTCACGTCTCAGCAAACAGCTGAGTCAGCCCCAAAGCCCTTCTCTTGTATGATGCCCTGCTGTAGTGTTCACCGCATGCCCTTAGCCAGAATCTTATTCTGCCCTCATAAGCTCAGGGAGGCAGCAGAGGGTGACAGTGCCAGGGGGGGTTTCAGACCTTCCATCACCTGACCTTCCTCCCTTTTAGGAACTCCTCCCCACAACTCGCCCTCCTCCCCCACACTCCAGTCAAATGGGCTGCGTGAAAAGGTTTTACCCTGTATCTTTCCCACTCTTGCCAGGGAATACCTTCCCACCCTCACCAATGGCATCAACAGCCACCACCCACATATTGGAGGGGCTCTGATAGGGGCTCCGGAGAATGTAAACCTTATCCAGAGATAGTGAGACAGATGGGGCTACTGCAAAATTGTGCCCCCTGGACAGGCTGCATTGCCGAGACACTACTCAAGGGAGCGTTCAAAATCCCAAACTCTGTCCTCTTCCCTGGCTCTGGAGGGAGAGGCACACCCTTTCCCAACACCGGACGCTGAGTTCTGGCTGCAGGTGAGCCCCGGTCACCTGCCTTCCCCCTCCTGCCAGCCTCTGTGGGAGCTTCAGAGGCAACATCTGACCTTCTGCCTGAGCTCTCCTAACTCGGGGCCACCAGGCCTGTATCCTCTCCGGGGAAGCTGCTGAGGTTCCAAGGAAGGATAAATGCATGGGAAACAGGCGTTAAGGCAGATGGAAACACCAAGGACCTTTGGTGGACTTTCTGTCCCTTGCTGGCACCACTGCCCTTGGCAAAGTCACCCCTGGTGGCTCTGACAAGCAGGCTGCTATTACCTTCTAGATTGAGGCTGTGTAGTGGTGCCATTGTGGAGTATTCTGAATCCTGTCACCCATGACCCTCTCCGCACCCCCCTAACCCCCCCCCCCAGCTGATGCCACTCACTTTCTACCTATGAGCTCAAAGACACAACCCCAGGACAAGTCATCCAGACCACAGGCAGCCTCTCTGTGGGGATCCCCGCATCTCCCCTTCCTCTGCTTTAGCTGGAGAAAAGGGGATCAAGAATTTCAGGCTCCCCTTTGACTGTCTCAAGTGGGAAGCCATCTGCCCTACTAAGATACCTCAAAAAGTGCCTAACAATTACCCTGCGTCTCTCCTTGATCAGTTTTGCACTGTGGCTCCGAGGGGCAGGGCACAGTGACAATGGGGGCTCTGCCACCCAAGCCAAGAGCTCAGCTCCCTTGCTGGTTCCCAGTCGCAGGTAGGAGGAGTCCCTTCACCTCCCTGCCCAGCATCCTTATTTGTAAAAAGTCATTCTTAACTCTGGGTGTTGCTGTGAGATCTGATAATAGACGTTGAAGAAAATTCTTAGAAGAAGATAGATCAGGTTAGGTGTTTAAATGTTTTTCTTTCATTATTGATGCTAATAATGATAATATTGATCACTATTATTAATGATATAAGAATTTTTTTCCTGCTTATAAAAGTCATGCATATCTATTGCAAAAATATTTGGAAAGTACAGAAAAGAATAAGGAAAAAATTATTCACAAGCCCACCCTCTGAGTAACCCAAGTCACTTTTGGTTTATTTCTTCTTTAAAAAAATAATTTTACACTCATCATAACATAAACATTTCCCCATGCTGTCAAAAAAGGTCTGCGTAGACATAATATGTGATGGCAATGGACATTTTTGAGCACAAAGCTTTTTTAAATGCATTTTCAGTTGCCTTTACAGGTTATGTGCCTAGAATCAGATCACTGGGTTAAAGGGTATAAATATTTTAAGACTCTTGATGCAAATGTTGTAGCTATTGTTATCCCTTTTTCCTGGGGTTAGAAAGCTCAAAAATTGAAATCACATGTCCTAATTCATACAGCTCATCTGAGGCAAGGCCAGGACAAAAGCATAGGGCATGATGGTCCATGCTCTTATGACCTGTGCTCAACTCGTCAGCACAGGGAGAGAAGGCTGCGGCTGTCCTGCAAAGCATCTGGTCATCACACTGATGAGGACACACACCCTGGGAGTGATCGAATACAGAGCAAAGGCCAGTGCGTGGAAAATTCACTCCAGGGGTTGGGACACCTGGGTTCTACTGGGGGCTCCTGTGCTAATTCTATCACCCTGAGTAAGTCCCTGTGGCCTCAGCTTCCGCCCTGCAAGAGGAAAAGGAGCTTGGGCTGCATCTAACACACTGCCCTTCTGCCCAGATGCATTGCTCCAAAAACAAACTCAGAAACATTGTGGTTTTGTTTTTGCATAAAAAGACCAAGGATAATCCATTTGCTCCAGCTCAGTGTGACTGTTTGCTCTGTTGATCATAAAACCTATCCAGCTGGATGCCAAAGCTAGCAGTTTGGGGTTAATAAGACAGCCAGCTCCAGGAAACACGCCCCAAGCCGGAATCTACCAGCAAGTGGCCAGAAAATGCAGGCCTTTCAAGATCAAGTCAGATGGTCAGAAACACAGCTCAGCACTGGGTCTCAGCACCAGGCTCTGCTGTAAAGAGATCCGAACGGCTCCAACCCGTAGGGTGGAGGACATCAGCATCTGTGGTCCAGGGCACCAGGCTACTGCCTGTCCCTGTGCGTGCACAAGTGAGCTGATCAGCAGCCCCCCAGGGTGCTCAGGGCATGCAGAATGGTGCTCTGGAGCTGTTGTGAGATCTGATAATAGCTGTAGTGACCAGGAACTTGGGACGCCACATCAGCAGTTGTGAAACCAGGGCCAACTGGACAAGGTGGGCAGGCAGCAGTTTGTCAGATGCTAACACACAGACTGCAGCCTCCTAGGACTCTGAATCCAGTGCCTCTGTCTTGGGCGGAGGTCGAGCCCAGTGATACATGGCAAACAGGGCGCTCCTCCACCCGTCTCTCTGTTGGACTCCAGTACAGGGTTAATGGATGGGAGGACAGGTACATACCCCACATTTCTGGGCCTGGAGGCTGACCTGTCTCATCTCTCTCAGAAAGGGGAATGGTGAGCTCAGGGAGGAAACCCGGGAATAGGCTGGTTGGCCTGTGTGACAATGCAAGTGTGGAGTGTCAGGAAAACAAGTCGCTGATACAGAACAAGCCATGTTAACATGTGACTTACACAAGTAACGGCGCATGTATGCAAAAGAACACACCTTCTGCCAGAACATACGCAAGGAGAAAGATAAACAGAAGCGCATTAAAATGGTGGTCTCAAAAAGCAAACAAAAACAATTTTTTTAAAAAAGGAAAACAAAACAAACAATAAATAAAATAAAACAAAAATGGTGTTCTCTGGGTAAAGAAACGGAATGGAGAGGGACCCGAAGATAATTTCCTTTCCTCCAAATATGAACACACCAGGAACTGAGAAATAGCGTTAACTCAGCCCTCTGGGCTTCAGGTGCAAAATTTTTAAAAGAAAAGGAATAAGAAGAGACCAAAGTAAGCCAAACCCAGGAGATGATAGAAAGAGTGGTTTTGGAAGGGCCACGAGTTTGTTTCTAGGAAAGGAGGAGGTCATTTGAATCTACCTGGGACAAAGTTCTGGCCACGTTTAGTTCTCAGCCCTGGATGCACCTTTGAGTGACCAGGGGAGCTTTTAGAAAACACTGGACATCTGCCTTAGTTGGCTCGAGGTGAGCCCAAGCTTAATACGGAAAAAGATCAGGGTGGAACAGCCAGTGGGGATGGCACTGAAGTACCCTACCCCTAAAGTGCCTTTGGGCTCTGGTATTGAGGATGCACAGGAAGGAAAGACTTGCCAAGAGCCAGAGGAAGAAGCATTTGGGGAGGGGAAGCGTCAACTGTGGCCTGAGAAGAGAAGAGGAGTGACTCACAGTCAGGCTCTGTTTTGGAAGAGGGAGTAGAGGAGACACCAGAGTGGGGAGGGGGGTCCGTGGAAGCCTGGGGGTAGGGGAGGGAAGGTGGCAGGTTCAGAGGCAGGGGGAGGGAGCAGAGCCAGGCTGACCCCTGTGGCTGACCCCCTCATGTTACAGAGAGCAAAGACTGTGAAAAGAAAGCGAACTACCCGAAGATGGGGCCCCCACACAGGTTCCCCCCTTCTCTGCTCTTCCTAGAGCTCTTTCCACTGTCCCTGAAGCCACTGGCTGCTGTGGTCGAGTCCCTTGCCCCCATCCCCTGGGCTGACCATTGACCATCACAGAAGCTGGGAAGAAGCGCCGTGCCCTAGAGTGAGCTGGCAAGTGATTTGAGCTTCTTGAGAAAAAAATAATTAGAGTTTAGTAAGGAATCTGACTAGTGGTTACAGTTTTCCTTCATCGCCCTTTGAATTCAGGCCCTTTCTTCTGAATTCAGACCCTTTCTTCTTAAGTCCTTCATTCTGGAAGCTCACTTGTTTTTAGTGCTTTTAATGTTGCCAGCCAGGCTTGGCGACTGTCCTAACAATTCTTGATTTCCCAAAGATCTGCTGTTTGGCCGCCCTCCTGAGAAAGGGAAATATGTGGAATGAGGGTCTGAGGGGGAGGGGTGAGAACATTTGGTTTCAACCAGAATACACGGCTTGCCACATGCCCACCAGCCAAAATGTTTTCACGTTTGCTCAATGTTTACAGATAAGAAAAATAAGCCAAAGAGAAGTTACAAAACTTTCCAAGATATTGAGACTTCTATGGCAGTCCAGTGGTTAAGATCCTGCCTGCCAATGCAAGGGACATGGGTTTGATCACTGGTCAGGGAAGATTCCACACGCCGCAGGGCAACTAAGCCTGTGTGCCAAAACTACTGAAGCCCTCGCACCTAGAGCCCATGCCTGGCGAGAAAAGAAGCCACTGTGACGTGCACCACAGCAAAAAGTGACCCCCGATCTCTGCAGCTAGAGGAAGCTTGCACACAGCAACAAAGACCCAGCACAACCAGAAATAAATTTTAAAATGTTTCCAAGTTATGTGTAAGCTCCTGTAGGGAGACTGGTTCCTACTCCTTTGCGCCCTGCTGCTACCTGGCAGCAAACAGTAGTAGGTAGATGCTCATCAAATATTCACTGAAGTGAGTAGTCTGGCTGAGATTTGCCCTAGGCCTTCCAGCTTGTATGAAGATCAGCGCTGGAACCTTGAACAGAGGCCCACCCGGCCTCTGCAGGTCGTCCTGGGCACACTTGGCCCTGGCCAGGTCTGTTACATATAGCCCTGACTTAGCCCTGTGCTGGGCACACAACTTTCTGTCAGGATTCATTGACAGAGAGCCTGCTATTGGGTAGATCATGTGAAACATTCCAGAAGAATTCGGGACTAAGAAGTCATCTAGTTTGAATGCCCACTTCCTTCCCTCTCTCTTCACCTCCAAACCTACTCACCTGCCCTGCTCCTCTCCCCTCAGACATACTTACATTCTCCCACTGGTTGGTTGGAACCGCAGATGTGTTTCTGGTTCATAAATATTTATTTGTTATTGCTAATGAGGAGAGATGACATGTAAAGACCATGTGTAAGTGTTCTAGCAAGAGGCCAGCTAAATACCCAGTGGACAGCACTAGTATCTGGACAAGTAAGCAAAGATACTACCATGTAATATATAGAAGGTCCCCTATAAACAAACTTTCAAGCTGTGAACTTTCAAAGATGCAAACAAGCATTCTATCAATGTCAGGCATCAGTGAAATTGCAGCTTGCCCTCTGTCTCCTCTTGCTGACAATCCTTCAGCTCAACCATCTCCCACTGACTCTCCTCCAGTCAGTAGCTCTTCTCGCCTGTTCACTCAACGCCAGCTCCTGGATGCCAGCTGTTGTACTATACTACTGTACTTTTAAAGGTACTGTACTGATGATTTAAAATGTTTACTTTTTGTGTTTGTTGTATATTATTTATATGCAAAGTATTATAAACCTATTACAGTACAATACTATATACTGATCATATTAGGCTAACTTGGTTGGACTTATGAACATGCTCTTGGAATGGAATTCATTCATATGTAGGAAATGTACTCCAATAGATGTAGGAACAAAGCGCTATTGGAGCTCAAGAGGAGGGTGATGAGCTACTCATGGTGGGGACGTCAGGGAAGGCTTTATTGAGGGCTTGGGATGGGCCTTCAAGAATGGCTAGACTCTGGTCCTGCCCACAGGTATAATGAGGAGTTAGTCTAGACAAACTATGACATGATCACCGTCACGGTGGACCTAAGACACCAGGCTAACTGTAGTCACAGAGAAGTTCATGTCCCTGGAAGTCCTCAGGGTGCCCAGCAGGATGAATTCTGAGTCACTGGGTATTGTTCTCGAGCTCCAGGGACTTTGAACAAGGCATCAGGACTCTGGCCAGCTTCCTCGTCTACAGGGGAGGGCAGGAGACAGGGAAGGGCTGAGGGGAATACAGCAGGAGGGTTTAGATGCTGCTTTGCTGGGTGTGGGGCCTACTGGCTTGATCTGCCACTCACTCATCGTAGAGCCCTGAGGTGGCAAGTCTCGAGAGATGGCAATCTCGGTACCACCCACCTGCGTTTATCCATGAAAACAGATGAGCTCAGTGATGATTCCTGGGACTCTCTGAGCATGTCTCTCTGTTTCATCTTTTAATGGCTTCCCACTGAAGTGTGAGCTTGTTCCAATGACTCTGCTGTACAACAAACCACCCCCTGAGACCATCTGGGGGATGGCATGAAATAACCATTATATTACATAGGGTGAGATTTAGGAATTTCAGGCCTTCCTTGGTGGCTCAGTGGTAGAGAATCCGCCTTCAATGCAGGAGTTGCGGAAGATGGGGGTTCAATCCCTGGGTTGGGAAGATCCTTGGAGGAGGACATGGGTACCCATTCCAGTATCCTTGCCTGGAGAATCCCATGGACAGACAAGCCCAGCAGGCTGTAGTCCATAGGGTCACGAAGAGTCGGACATGACTGAAGCAACTTAGCACACACGCACTCATGTAGGAATTTCAACAAGGATTGGCCAGGGTAGTTTATCTCTGCTCCAGAGTATCTGAGGCCTTGTCTGAGAAGACGTGAAGATGAGGTGGGAAGCGTTACTCAGCAGTTGGAAGTATCCAGAGTCATCTTCACCAATAATTCTAGTGATGGATGCTGGCCATCAGTGAGCCCTTCAGCTGGGTGGTCGCCAGAACACCTGTGCATGGCTTCTCCACGTGAGTTTGGGCCTCTGCAGAGCATAGTGATGAGGTTCTGAGAGAAAATGCCCCAAGAGAGAAAAATGAAGGTGCTTGGAATTTTTGTGACATAGCCTTGGCATTCACGTGACATCCCTTCTGCCACACTCCAGGGGTTAAGACAGGCTTTTCCAGGCTCAAGAGGAGAGGGTACATGGGGTCAAGGTCACATTTTCTGATGAGCATGCAGGCTGGACCAGTGGCAGCAGTCTTTGAAAAATACAATGTACCACAGCATTCCCTGAGTTGGCACTCAGTGCATCTGCCATATCCTCCCAACATCATCTCCCATTTCCTCTCAGGAGGCCAACCTCCTTGCGGAACCCAGCAAATGCCATGCTCATCTCAGTCTGTGAGGCTCGAGCCTGGCCTGCTCACACCTCACTCTCCTCCTTATGATTCTTCTGGTCCTGTCTCCCCAAAGATTCAGGACCCTGCTGTATTAAAACAACAGTTAAAATGAAGAAAGAAGACTAGCAAACGTAGTTCCTGGAGTCTTCTCTACTGCTCCGGAGTGAAGCTACTTCTTTCCTAGAATTAGTAAAAATTCTACCATTCTGAGAATGACTCGTCCTGGGGAACACCCACCAAGTACAGGCATGGGTCCTCGTCAGCTGTGATCACGCACACATACCTTCAAAATGCAGATTCTGTATCTCTCTCTCAGACAGAAATAATGACTCCAATAAATTAAAATCAGCTTGTTTTAAACCAACAAATGGTATATATGACAACAGAAGTGTAAATATGGCTATTGTTAATGGATTTTATTCAGACTTGCTCCATTTCAGCTCATTAGACTTATGACTAATAGAGTTGGCCAGCATTGCTCACTAACTGTCTCCAATTAAATCAGAGATCAGGCCCCACCTCCCGTGCAGACCCCAATCCCTGGGAGTTCTGGGCATCTAATGGTGCCCAGGAACTCTCCCCGGCTGCTCGCTACAAAAACAGAAACACACAAGGCAGTCAAACCATGCAGCTCCTCTGCATCTCAGCTGGAGATGTGTGGCCCCCGCTGAGCGCCTCTGCAATCTCTACGAGTGGGCGGGGCTTTACACCACTGGAAGCTCTTGCATCCTCCCCTCACAGTCTGCTGAGGCACAGAGAGAATGTATTGTCATCTCCAATTTTCTGATGAGGAAGCTGCCACTCACAGAGGTGAAGGGGCTTTTGCAGAATCAATGGCTCCCGTGAAAAGGGCAAGGACTTCCCGCTAAGTGTTTCCTTTCCCTGGTCCTGATTCTTTTCCACTGCACTGCCTCCCATTCAGCTAGCTTATTCTTTCATTCACATCCATTCATTGATTGATTTGTCAAATGCTTATTTAGCACATACTGTACATGAAGCATCAGCCCTGGGGAAACAGTGGCAGGCCAGGTAACGTCCCTGCTTCCACCGAGTGTGTGGTCCAGAGGGAGAGATGGCAATAAGTGCTAAAAATGATTATATTAAACAAGAGAATTTGTCAGAATGGCAAGTGCTATCAAGAAAACACAACAGAGTAAGGGAATAGAGAATGGCCAGGTCAGGGAGGTAAAGAGCGGGCCCTTTAGCTGGGATTGTCAGGGAAGGCTTCCCTGAAAAGCGGATGGTAGAGCTGGGACCATAATGATGACAAGGAGCCAGTTGTTTAGAAATCTGAGGGGTGAAGAGTCCCAGGAAGCAGTTACAGCAGGTGCCAAGGTCCTGAGTCAGGACTGCAACAGTCTGGTTACGTTAGAGTTCCAGAAATGCCAACTAAGTTGGAGCATCTTGAGCAATGGGGAAAATGGAAACTACCCAAAGGTGCAGGGTCTTATGGGACAAAATAAGGTCTGTGCCAGGCACTAATCTAGATGTTGTGGTGCAGTGGTGAAAAAATGGGAATAACCCTTCCAGGAACAGCAAGCCCAAGGTTCCATGAATCTCTAATGCTTGATATCAATATGCCCCTGCTCTCTGCATCAGAACAACTGTGGAAGCACTCTAATCCTTTCACTGACAGGGTGGTCTGAGCAATGTGTCTTGCGTGGAAAGAATTAGTCAATCAAGGAAACTTGGGGATTCCCAGGATTTCTGATGTGTTCAATCTAGCCTTCAATCTTAGATCCTAGAAGTGAAAGAGGAAATGCCTGGAATCCCATGACTGCTCCCCACGATTCCCCCACCCTCTTTTACCACATCCAGCCTGTAGGCAGGACCACCCTGGCCAGCCTGCAAGAAGGATTTATTTGAGAAGCAAAACAGAACTTCAGGTTGCCCAAGTCCCTGTGCAGCATCAGAAGAACAGACATTCTGATGCAGGATAAATAAACCCTCTGGGCTGTACATGAATGTAGTTATTTCTCCAAATCAAAAACAAATTCTCCTGAAATACAGGAAGCACAGACAGGAGCCAACCTTGTTAAAGTAAGAACAACAGCTTACTCTGCAAGCTCTTCCTTTAGAAGAGCTTTGCTCGGAAACCAGCCCCAGGTTATCTCTAAGTCACGGTGAGGATGGCTAGGTAAGAGAGAAGGAAGATACTCTTCCCTAACCATGCCCGTTCCCTCTTCCACCCTCCTCTCTGGCCCAGTCACCCTCTATCTCTCACACACACAGACACACTTTCCCAGTTTCATACCCCTCCCCCAATCCTGTCCCCACATCAAATCAAAGGCCATGTTTACTCACAGGCGACTTTCAGGAAAACAGACATCCTGGATTTGCTTCCTAAACTTCCTCTTATGCATAAAGAACACATTGTCTTTGCAAAGCCAGGAGAGAGCTAATACTTGTCCTGTGTGTCGCCACATTACATGGTTACTGTGAACATGGAGAGCCAGCAAGCAGCCTTGCAGGTCCCTCAGGATCTGAAGTCACAGCTACTTCCGCTCTGGCTGGACACAGCCCACTGAGCTCACAAGTTTCTTGTTGACTGATGAGCTTGTGGTAACGCTGTGAAGACACCAGCATGCCCAACAGCATCTCTTATCCACCCCTGGGGGACAGAGAAGCAGAATGTAGTGGGTGGGCTTCATGCAGTGCTATGTCCAGAGGCACACGTGGAGGGATGGATGGATCTTAAAACCACAATGCCAAAACTCACATCAGAAGTGGAATGAGACAGGGAAATCCAACTCATTTACATATGTTAGAATAATGTGTTTTTTACGCAACTCAAATTTATGGGGTCGCGGAGAGTCGGACACGACTGAGCGACTGAAATGAACTGAACTGAACTGAACTGAACAACCATGCACCTTATACAAGAACACGTACAGACAGAACAAAAGATAGCAAGCATATTAGAGCAAATGGTTTATGGACAGGAAAATGGAACTAAATCACTGAAACAGAGAAGGAATTTGTCAGGACCAATGTGTCATGAACTAGAGAGCATGATGAACTCAATTTCTCCCCTCAAAGTCAAAAAACATCAAAAGGAAGGACACAGAAACACCTGAGCTGGCCCAGGCTGAGACTCCCAACTGCGGCTGCCACTCCCCACTCAAGTCAAAGGGGAGGATCAGCCCACACACAGCACTGCCTCCTCGGCTTGATGCCGCCCTCTCCACGGCCAGCTCCACCCTACCCTTCCAGGCCCAGCCCCGCCACCTCCTCTGGAGATTCCCACCTCCGAGCAGCCACGTCCTTCCTCTTCACCGCACCGCAGCCCTGATCAGTGTGCCTGGGAGCTGGTTCTTATTAGTAGGCAGACGTGGTCCGAGTGGAGCCCCAAAGATTGCTCTTTTCATGGGGGCACTGCAACAGTGGTATGCTGTGCCTTTGGCACCTGCACACCTGGATTGTAAAGCCATGCTTTCAAAGGACTTCCTGAAAAGAACTGACGCAGGAGGAGCCTTTTCTCTCCACAGAGATGCAATACTTTCCTATGGAATTCATCACAAAGAGGAGGAATGCTCATGTTTGGTGAATGGCTAAATGACAAGATTGCTTCCATCAGCCCTTTTATTTCTACAGCCTTAGCCCTGTAGGTCTGAGGTCTCCTTTCCTTCCTTGCTATAAGCCCAAGGCTTAGCCAGCTTACCCCTCCCCTTTAAAACTACCTCCTTTCCTTTATCCTCTGGGCAACCTCTAAACTCAAGCCTGACTGGGGAAGCAGTTACCCTGTTATTGTTGATGCTCCATTCCTACCCCAGATGCCAGGCTCTTAAAACCAGAACCCATCAGGAGTCCTACAAACATAAAAATGCTGGAGTTGAAAATGTTAGGGAGTAGTGAAACCTCCTTCCTTGGTTTTGGCATGTAGGTAGCAATAAACAAATACTTTTAAGTACCTGTTATCTGCTCAGTACTGGTTTTAGCCCTGAGGATTGACAAAGATTGTCTCCTTAACTTCCTTGTTTGTCTCTGCGTTGTCTAATTTTAGCAAGAATCCTGCTAAGTCAGTTTAGCTAGAGTCCCTCATCCTTCATTGGTTCCTCAGATAGTAAAGAATCTGCCTGCAACTCAGGAGACCCGGGTTCAACCCCTGGGTTGGGAAGATCCCCTGGAGAAGGGAATGGCTACCCACACCAGTATTCTTGCCTGGAGAATTCCATGGACAGAGGAACCTGGAGGACTACAGTCTATGTGGTCACAAAGAGTCAGACAAGACTGAGTGACTAACATTTTCACTCATCCTTCATGTCTGGTCATTCTAGATGTCTAATCAGATGTCTAATGTCTATCATTGTGATATTATGACTTACAATTAGAAATATGTATTTGGTCTTGCTCACCATTTCTGGCACAGAGCACATAAAACCCTTGGAACTTCCAAAATGATGAGATAAAAGGGTATCGTAATATTCATAACAGACCCCTTTCAACCATACCTGAGTTGATGTTAATATGTTGACTTTTTGAATCACCTAAGGATGGGGGCTGATTGCTCAGGGTGCAGATCATGTAACTGAAGGGTGAGAACCAGAGGAGAATGGCTGGACATTGACTCAATCACCAGTGACCACTGGTGAAATCAATCATGCCCATGAAGACTCCTTAAAAATCCCAAAGCCAGGGTTCAGAGAGCTTCCAGGTTGGTGAATACACAGAGGTTCTGGGGGGTGGGGGGGTGATGCCTGGAGAGAATGTGGAAGCTCTGCTGCCTTTCCCCACACCCTGCTTATGCACCTCTGCCATCTGGCTCTCCATGAATTACATCCTTTCATAATAAACCAGTAATACAGTAATATGTTTCTCTGAGTTCTGTGAGCCACTCTAGCAAACGAGGGATGGTGGAACCTCTGATTTACAGCCAGCCAGTCACAAGCCCAGGTGATTGACATCTGAAGTCAAGGGCAGTCTTGTGGGACTGAGCCCTTAACGTGTGGAATCTGATGCTCTCTCCAGGGAGATGGTGTCAGAACTGAGTTGAATCGTAGGACACCTGGCTGCTGTCAGAGAATTGCTTGGGGTGGAGGGGGGGAAGACACCACCCATTAGAATTGGTGATCAGAATTGTACCTATCCTCCACCACCTCCCAGCTAATATCTGATGAACCTGGTCTGCCTTTAGTAAGAATCCTGTTGAGGCAGTTTGGCCAGAACCCCACTTATCCCTAATATTTCCTCTTAATAATTCTATATATTGATCCCCACCCTGTTCGTCAGTTATAAAGTCTCCCTCACTCATGCCGTATTTAGAATTGAGGCCAATCTCTCTCTCCTATTGCAAAATTATTCTTTTGAATCGTACCTTTGCCTATCATGTTGGTCTCCCTGAAGAAAGTCTGCCTCATTATTCTCTAACAGGTATCACTGAATCATTTTCTCTTTAACAGGATATAATGATTGGTAAAAGCAGGCTAGGCCTGCCCTCATGGGGCTGATGGATAATTTATTACTTCCCATATGTGGGGGCCACTCCTAATCATTCTCAAAAGGCGAGGTGTGAATTTTGCCAAATTCGATTTCCATTCTCCTGGGGCCCATGCAACACTGGCAGTGGAAGGGAGCTACTGGCTGGAGACCAGCTGCCTAGTGAGGCCCTGCCAGGACTGGTACAGAAGGGCCAGAGTTCCTATTCCCAGAGCCTGGCTCCCAACCAGAATGACATCTGCTCAGAGTTCAGAGCCCGGCACACTCTTAATTGTCCTGTGGCCTTGTGGCACTTTCAACCTCTCAACTGAACCTTTCCTGAAAAGCTACTCCTGTGCTTATTGGTTTTATGCCCTGAATTGGAGTCACTAGAATTTTCCTTAAGGATAGAAGGGCTCATAGAACCAGATCTGGATGTGTCTCCCATGCCAGGACCTGAGTGAGAGGGGCTGGTGACTTATTGAAGAAAAGCTGACCTGGTACCAACCACTATCACTCACCACCCCACTGCTTTTCTGAATGATACCAGCCCCTTCCCAGCCCTTGAACAAGATGCTGGGGCCCTCACCCCAGTTAGATGTCACTACCATGTGACCATGGCCAAATCCCTTCTCTTTCTGGGCTGATATTCTCTCTACATGTTTCTTAAACAAGTGAAATCCTAGATACAAAAGGACTTCTTAAGTTTAGTTAAAATAAAAGGCCCGGTCTGTAAGAACTCTGTGTACTTCCCACTCAATTTTGCTATGAACCTTAAACTTACCTGGGCTTCCCCTATGGCTCAGTGGTAAAGAATCTGCCTGCAATGCAGAAGACTCAGGAGACATGGGGCTCGATCCTGGATCAGGAAGGGCATGACAACCCACTCCAATATTCTTGCCTGGAAGATCCCATGAACAGAGGAGCCTGGAGGGCTACAGTACACAGGGTCGCAAAGAGTCAGACACAACTGAGCACAAGCATGTTAAACTTATCTAAAAAGTAAAGTCTATTTAAAAACAAATAAGCAGGGTCTTCCCTGGTGGCTCAGTGGTAAGGAATCGGCCTGTCAAAGGTGGAGACACAGATTCTATCCCTGATCGGGAAAGATCCTGTAGAGCCACAGGGCAACTAAGCCTGTGTGCCACAACTGCTGAGCCTGTGCTTTAGAGCCTGGGAGCCACAACTCCTGAGCCCATGTGCCACAACTACTGAAACCCACATTCCCGAAAGCCCATGCTCCGAAACAAGAGAAGCCACCACAGTAAGAAGATAATGCACCACAACTAGAGAATAGCCCCCACTCACCGCAACTAGAGAAAGCCTCCTCAACACAAAGACCCGCAGAGCCAAAAATAATAACTTTTTAAAAATAAAACAAACAAGCAAGCAAAAATATTAGATCCTACAGTTAACCCTGGTAGAGAGTGGAGCCTTAAGTTCTTATCAAAGCTCTGTGACTTTCTATGTGGCTTGGGGAAGTATGGAAACTTTCTGAGCCTTGGTTCCCCTGTTCTACTCATTGTGAGTACTATGAGCATCAAACAAACTAATGAGTTTTTAAATATCACGTTAATTATAGAGCATCCGGTCCCATCACTTCATGGCAAATAGATGGGGAAACAGTGGCTGACTTTATTTTGGGGGGGCTCCAAAATCACTGCAGATGGTGATTGCAGCCATGAAATTAGAAGACGCTTACTCCTTGGAAAGAAAGTTATGACCAACCTAGATAGCATATTAAAAAGCAGAGACATTACTTTGTCAACAAAGGTTCGTCTAGTCAAGGCTATGGTTTTTCTAGTAGTCACGCAAGGATGTAAGAGTTGGACTATGAAGAAAGCTGAGTGCAGAAGAATGATGTTTTTGAACTGTGGTGTTGGAGAAGAATCTTGAGAGTCCCTTGGAGTGCAAGGAGATCCAACCAGTCCATCCTAAAGGAGATCAGTCCTGGGTGTTCATTGGAAGGACTGATATTGAAACCGAAACTCCAATATTTTGACCACCTGATGCAAAGAGCTGACTCATTTGAAAAGACCCTGATGCTGAGAAAGATTGAAGGCAGGAGGAGAAGGGGATGACGGAGGATGAGATGGTTAGATGGCATCACCGACTCAATGGACATGAGTTTGGGTAGACTCTGGGAGTTGGTGATGAACAGGGAGGCCTGGTGTGCAGCGGTTCATGGGGTCGCAAAGAGTAGGACACAACTGAGCGACTGAACTGAAATGAGCTGAATTATAGAGCACTGTCTCTTTGTGAGAACTTCTTGTTAATATTTGTCACTTACTAAAGAGACTGTGGGGCTTCCCCAGTGGTCCAACTGTAAAGAATCTGCCTGCAATGCAGGAGACACAGGAGACAAGGGTTCAATCCCTGGGTCAGGAAGACCCCCTGGAGGAGGGCATGGCAACCCACTTCAGTATTCTTGTCTGGAGAATCCCATGGACAGAGGAGCCTGGTGGGCTATAGTCCATAGGGTCGCAAAGAGTCAGACACAACTTAAGCGACTTAACACACACGCACAAAGAGACTGTACTGGAGGCTGCCTAGCCATTTCCAAGTCTGCAAGAAATTTGGAGCTCTTAGAGAATACTGGGAAACTCTAAAGAAAGAATGTCTCATAGGCAGCATATACTTGGCACATTCAAAACTGAGCAGGAGGAGAATATGCAAGGGAAGGAGTTAGAGGAGGAGGAGGCACAGGAGGAAGAGATGGCATGAAGGAAGTGGAGGAGGAACTGGAGGAGCGGGGAGAGGGAGGAAGAGAGGAACAGGAGGGGGAGGAAGAGTGGGAAAAGATAAGCAGGAAAAGCAGAAGCAGCAGAAGAGGGAGAAGGAGAAAGAGGAAGAGAAGGAGGAGAAGCAGTAGAACAGGAAGCAGCTGCAATTGTAGGGAAAAAAAGCAGAAGCGGTTGCCAGTGCAGAAGTACAAGAAATAGGAGTAGAAGCTGAAGAAGCAGAGAAAGAGACAGAAGGTGAGGGAGGGAGGAGAAGAAGGAGGAGAAGTCTCCAGAGTAGAAGCAGCAGTAGGAGAAGGAACAGAAGTGGGAAGAGCCTAAGTCCCGAAAGCAGAAGCTAAAGCCAAAGCCACAGCCGCTGAAAAAGTTGACAGAGGAGAAAGAAGGAAAAGCAAAAGTGGAAGGAAAGCATGAGAAGCAGGAGCCGCCCAAGCAGAAAAAGAGCAGAAGCAGAAGTGAGAGAAACAGGAAGAGGAAGAAAAGAAAGGAGGAGGAAATGGAGGAGAGAGGGAGGAAGGAGAGGCGGTAGAAGGCAGACAGCAGCGCAGCGGCAGAAGCGGGAAAAGCAGAGAGCAAAGCAGAGACAGCGGAAACTGGAGCTCCAACAGCAGAATCAGAAGTCAGAGCAGGAAGGACAGCAGTGGGGCAGCAGAGCCCGGGCAGAGGTAGGGCAGCCACCCAGGGTCAAGGATGGGAGAATGCAGAACTGCCTGGGCACCGGCTGCTCCACGAAGCCCAGTTTCCTCCCAGAGCCCAAGAGGCAGGTGAACCAGTGAGAGGCTCTTGCAATTCTAATTGTTTGGGCCCGAAAAACGAGGCTGGGGGCCAAGCAGAAAATGTTTCCCAAACAAAAACAAGAATGAAGAAATTTGATCAAGTGCCTTCTGAGAGCCAAGCAGAGACCAAGGACACAGCTCCTACTTCCCATGAGCTCCGAGTCCAGGGCAGGGCAGTGCTAGTGGTCAGTGGAGGGATAGCAATCTTCCAGATCTCTCGATCCCCAGAATGTGGGAAATAAGACCTTAGAAAGAGGTGGGATTTGAGTTTTGAGTCAACAGGTGAAGGTGGAATTTAATACATGGAATTGGGGTGAGGAAGAAAGGCTCCCTTCCCAAGAAAGGGGTGGACCCAAGGCTCACACCTTCAGCCAGGTTGGTGGCCTGTATCAAATACCAGTCTTTCACGCTCAGAGCTGAGCACAGCAAGCATCGTAGTGGGGGATCCTGACAAGCCCCTGCCCAGGAAACGATTCCTCTCCCACTCAAGAGGTCTTTGACATGGAGGTCAGGCCTGTGATGAGACAGTCTTCTTGCTTAGGGAGACACGGCCATTGGACTCATCCCACCTCACTGACAGAAGTGCCTGGGAGGGGCCCAGAGGGACCTCGGTGCTCAAGTGCAGACACCTCCAGACCCTGGAGGATGAGCTTGAGGGGAGAGAGAGAGAGCAGGGCTGGTCAGTAACCCTCCAGGGTCCCCTGTCCTCTGCAGGGGTCACTCCTTCCAGGAAGCCCATCAGGCCTACCTCCAGATCTAGTGAGGAGATCCAGCCTGTCCCCGGGGCAGACCCCTGCCCAATTCCTCTTAAGAGCCAGAACCCACAGAGCCACCCCAGCCTTCAAACAAGGAATGACCCAGAGTAAGCGAGAGGCAGGGCCTGAGCAGACAGTCTCAGGCTCTGGGAAGGTCCAGCAGAGGGTAGGGCCTTGTCATGCCTCCCTCATTCACCCCAAGGACGCCAGCATTCATTTCCTGAGTCCTGCCCCAACCAGAGCCTATGGAGATGTCCCCTCCTGAAACTCCATGGCGACATAACAATGAAGTCGACACTTTGGAGCCACCACCTGGGGAAACAGCATCTGTGTGGAATCTACACACCCTTCCCCCTCCCCGAAGGCCCCCCACAACTTGATCACTAGGGTGAGACCAAGGAGGGATCTCTGCTGTGCGCATGTGGAGGGAGGAGGGAGCAGGGAAAGAGGTAGGGTCAGAGGGGAAAGCTAGGATCTGTTGCAAGGTGAAATTCCAAGTAACAGCAAGAGCTGGGACAAAATGGCAAAATCAGAGGGAATAAGGAAAGGACAGAAAGGCAACGCTTCAGCTTCATCATTGCAAGGAAGCTTTCTAGGTTGGGTGAATATTATTCAGAAAATACCTGGTGATGCCTTTCTCTCCACAGCATCCAATGAAGTGCCCAGCACTGTAGTGCTTGGAACCTTGGCTAAGCAACCAGCCTGCCTCTCTGAGCTTCAGTTTTCCTGTAAGAGGGTATCTCCCTCCCCTCAGAGTTACTGTATGTAAATGGCTTAGAGCAGTACCTGGCAGAGAATAAATGCTCAATAACTCTTAGTCACTACATTATTAGAGGAAGCATATAATAAATGACTAAGGCTTCCCTGGTCGCACTAGTGGTAAAGAACCCACCTGCCAATATAGAAGACATAAGAGACACGGGTTTGATCCCTGGGTGGGGAAGATCCCCTGGAGGAGAGCATGGCAACCCACTCCTGGAGAATCCCACGCAGTCACGAAGAGTCGGAAACGACTGAAGCAGTTTAGCACAGCATGTGCTAAGTGTGCTAAGTTGATTCAGTTGTGTCTGACTCTTGTGACCCCATGGACTATAGCCCACCAGGCACCTCTGTTCACGGGATTCTCCAGGCAAGAATGCAGGAGTGGGTTGCCATGCTCTCCTCCAGGGAATCTTTCCCACCCAGAGATCGAACCAACGTCTCTTAAGTCTCCTGCATTGGCAGGCAGGTTCTTTACCACTAGCGCCACTTGGGAAGCCGTTAATGCATCTAGCTCAGTGCAGAACACTATTTTGGAGGAAAGGAGAGGAATGTAAATCAGCAGAATGGAATCCAAGGACTCTTGGTGTGTTTGTATTCAGGGCATCTCAGCGTGGCCTCCTCTGCATTTGACTTTGAAGTGCTTAGCCAAGAGGAGCAGTTCAGGGCCACAAGCCTCAGACACAAGCCAGACACTTCTTGCTCAGAGTGCCCTACCGCAAGATGGGTTCTGACAGCTGGGATACACAGAAGTGTTCTTCGGGATTCCTAGGTTCTGGGACTCAGGGCTGAGCTCACAAAGACAGAGTGTGGCCCGGCTGGGAGGCAGCTGACTCGAGGCACATCAACATCTCAAATGGAGGAGCTTCCACGGACCTTCTTGGTCGCTTCTGTCCACCTCCTGCTTTCCAGAGGAGACAAACCTTAGAAGGACTCGGTGGGGCTGTAGTTCAGAATCTATTCCAAGAACACATTTGCTATACTTGGCAGATGGCAGCCACAGTCTCTCCCTGGGATGTGCCCAGACTCGGTCTGGACGGGTCCTTTGGCCAGGAGAACAACAATATAGGGAAAAGTGAACCGTCCAGTCAAGGCTTAGATGTATCAAACAGCATCAAATTTAATAAAATGTGTCACCTGGCCTGGAGTGACTATAATTAATTGCAATTATTTTGGATCACACTTACCATCTGGAGGACCTTTTCTCACGATGGGCTGGCATCCACCACGTGGCAGCCAGGGCTTTCCATCCACTGGTAGCACATGTCTACCCTTTGACAACATATGCTGTTTACCTCCAGCTCGGCCTCCTCCCTGGTCCTGTCCATGCCTGGGCCCTCAATCCTCTGCATCCTCTCCTTGGGGCTCATGGTGAGCAGCAGGACTGGGTCGGGTTTGAGCAGGTCCCGGGTCACTGGTATAAAGAGTGACGGGGGGGGGCAGGTGTTGGAGGCCCCCACTCACCTCGGTGGCTGTGGCATCGGTGGCTGTACTGTGCCAATACCTGTCTACAATCACAGGTGATTTGGCAGATTCTTGAGCTGTTTCAGAAGTCACAACATAATTGCCCAAAGAATGAAAAACTCTTCTAATGATAGTTGGTTCATCATCAAATATTTTCCTCCAATGACTGATGCAAGAGGATGGTGAATTCAAGAGAACAGCTTTGAGTGAATCTGAAATTGACCAGGTCACAGTGGTTTTACCTGTGGTGTCTAGGCCTTTAATGACAATAATGGGGAACTTCCCTTTCAACTTCTGCTTTATTGACTATGCCAAAGCCTTTGTGTGGATCACAACAAACTGTGGAAAATTCTTCAAGAGATGGGAATACCAGGCCACCTGATCTGTCTCTTGAGAAATCTGTATGCAGGTCAAGAAACAACAGTTAGAACTGGACATGAAACAACAGATCAGTTCCAAACTGGGAAAGGAGTACGGCAAGGCTGTATATTGTCACCCTGTTCATTTAACTTATACGCAGAATACATAATGAGAA
The DNA here is from genome assembly GCF_049115385.1 of Moschus berezovskii. Classification (NCBI taxonomy): domain Eukaryota; kingdom Metazoa; phylum Chordata; class Mammalia; order Artiodactyla; family Moschidae; genus Moschus; species Moschus berezovskii. The sequence continues at coordinate 94,520,242 of NC_142460.1, forward strand.
ATGCTGGGCTGGGCAAAGCACAAGCTGGAATCAAGATTGCCAGGAGAAATATCAATAACTTCAGATATGCAGATGACACCACCCTTATGGCCAAAAGCGAAGAAGAACTAATGAGCCTCTTAATGAAAGTGAAAGAGGAGAGTGAAAAAGTTAGCTTGAAGCTCAACATTCAGAAAACTAAGATCATGGCATCTAGTCCCATCACTTCATGGCAAATAGATTGGGAAAGAGTGGAAACAGCGACAGACTTTATTTTTTTGGACTCCAAGTCACTGCAGATGGTGACTGCAGCCATGAAATTAAAAGATGCTTACTCCTGGGAAGAAAAGTTATGACCAACCTAGACAGCATATTAAAAAGCAAGGACATTACCTTGCCAACAAAGGTCCGTCTAGTCAAAGCTGTGGTTTTCCCGGTAGTCATGTATGGATGTGAGAGATGGATTATAAAGAAAGCTGAGCACCAAAGAACTGATGCTTTTGAACTGTGGTGTTGGAGAAGACTCTTGAGAGTCCCTTGCACTGCAAGGAGATCCAACTGGTCCATCCTAAAGGAAATCAGTCCTAAATATTCATTGGAAGGACTGATGCTGAATCGGAAACTCCGATTCAGTACTTTGGCCACCTGATATGAAGAACTGACTCATTGGAAAAGACCCTGATGCTGGGAAAGATTGAAGGCGGGAGGAGAGGGAGATGACAGAGGATGAGATATTTGGATGGCATCACCGAGTCAATGAACATTAGTTTGAGTAAACTGAGGGAGTTGGGGATGGACAGAGAGACCTGGTGTGCTGCAGTCCATGGCGTCGCAAGAGTCGGACACGACTGAGCTACTGAACTTCCTCTCTAAACCTGCTCCAGGCACTGGTCAACCAGGTCAGGCATAGCTCAGGCTTCAGGAATGAAGGATGTAACTGGACCTTCCTGGAGGGCCCCGCAGACCCGGTGGTGGCTCTGGACCCAGCAATGTGCTCTGACCGCCTTCCCCACCTGTGCCCTGGCCCAGACTCCACAGCACACAGCATGATAAGTGCCTAATAATTGATTAGAAAAATTATATTAAAACCTGAATGGGCAGCAAAATTTCTCAGTCAGTCTGAGCAGGTCAAAGTTGGACATATTTCAGAAACAAGGGGGCCATTGTCCTTTAACATGTTGGCAAAAAGAACAATTAGAACCATCTTCTCAAACCAGTGTTTTCTTGGAATCCTCTTCACTTTGGGTGAAACTACCACCACCAGTAACCTTGTATCCACCTGGGTTGCCTCCAAGTTTGCAATTAAAGTAAAATCAATGACTTTTCAAGACATTTAATAGCAGGCCAATCTGTCTGTCCTACCCTGCCCATACTGGAGCATTTTTGCAAAATGCTTTCAGAGCTACAGATAAAAGAGATGGTTATGGTGTGGGAGGAACAAGGTTCTGGGGCTTTCCCGAGTAAAGAAGGAAGGAGGCCTCTGTGCACTGTGCAGCCGTGGTTCACTAGATCCCTCAACTCACCTTCCTAGGCCAGCTTTCCAGTTCAACGGTTTCTTCATATGTTGAAACATCAATTGACCATGATGGTCAGCAAAGGGGACAGCTTCTCTCAAACCTGTCCATTCCTCTCCATGTCCACCTGAATCACTCTGGCTGAAGCTACTCTTACGGCTCTTCTAGAGTCCAGTGTCCTTGATGGTCTCAGATCTGCAGCCACCAGACAGATCTTTTTTTTTAATTGTGTTATCCGGGTATAGTTAATTTACAGCATTACATTAGTTTCAAGTGTACAACATAATGATTCAATATTTTTCTAAGTTATACTCCATTTAAAGTTATTATAAAATATTGGCTAAATTCCCTTGCTGTACAGTGTATCCTTGTAGCTTATTTTTCTATGCATGCACACTAAGTCCCTTCCGTCGTGTTCGACTCTTTGCAACCTTATGGACTGTCCATGGGATTCTCCAAGCAAAAGTACTGGAATGGGTAGCCATGCCCTCCTCCAGGGGACCTTCCCAACCGGTTGGAACCCACATCTCTTTTCTCTCCTGCACTGGGAGGTAGGTTCTTTACCACTAGCACCATCTGGAAGTATTTTTCTATACGTAGCAGTTTTTCTTAATCCTTGATCACTATATTGCCCTTCTCCCCCTTCCCCACTGGTAACTACTAGCTTGATCTCTAAATCTGTGAGTCTGTTTCTGTTTTGTTTTATTTTTTAGATTCCACATATTCGTGATAACATACAGTGTTTATCTTTATCTGACTTCACCAAGCATAGGTCCATTCATGTTGTTGCAAATGGCAGAATTTCATTTTTTTTAATGGTTGAGTGGTAGTCCGTGGTGTGTGTGTGCATCACATCTTCCTTATCCATTCATTTGTTGATAAATATTTAAATTGAAATTACTTCCATATCTTGACTATTGTAAATAATGCTGCTCTGAATACTGGTGTGCATGTATCTTTTCAAATTAATGTTTCTGTTTTCTTTGGACATATGGTGTAGTCACTATGGAAAGGGATTCCCTGGTTGCTCAGGGAGAAAAGAATCCATCTGTCAATGCATAAGACATAAGAGATGTAGTTTCAATCCCTGGGTCGGGAAGATCCCCTGGAGAAGGACATGGTGACCCGTTCCAATATTCCTACCTGGGAAATCTCATGGACAAAGAAGCCTGGTGGGCTATAGTCCATGGGGTCGCAAAGAATCAGACACAACTTAGTGACTAAACACCACACTATGGAAAAACAGTACGAGGTGTCTCAAAAAACTAAAAATAGAACTACAGTATGATTCAGCAATTCCACTCCTGGGTATATCCAGAGAGAGGTTTTTTTTAATGCAAATATGATGGTATTTTAACCCTTTCCCTACCAATCAATCCTATGAGCTTAGGCAAATCCTTTCCCATCTTGGGACTCAGAATCCTTAGAATGATGCTGATGAGTTCGGGCTGTTTGGTTCCCAGGGTCCTCTGGACTCGGTCTGTGGCTTTTTGTTGAGTGTGACTGATTTCAGACCCCTCTGGCCCCAGACAGACTTTGGAACTAACAGTGACACGGTAGACGTGGAGGTCACAATAAATCTCCCTAAAGAAACAAAATCTCCTGCTCCCTCTGTTGTCAGAACATTTGTGCTTGAAAGTGGCCTTCACAACCAGAGCCAAGGGAATACTTTGTCATCTGCAGTTTAGTTCTGGGTTCCATTACTTAAACCAGTGACGTAAACTTTCCATTTCCTCTCGAGGAGGCCAGAAAGTGGGCATGAAGCACCACAGCATGTCCGAAAGGCACGATGTGCCTTTAACACAGGCACGTCTTTGAAATGGATCATGTGCAACTATTGATGTTCTATTAAAGAATAAATAAGGATATCTTGGGCACCTTAGTTTTGGGGATTCCTTTTCTGCCCTAGGATATATTTCTTCTCTATTTAATTTTCATCCCTTCTAATTTCCATCCTTTAGATCTCTAGAATTTGAATATCTATGTAACTTTCTTTCATTCAGAACACAAGGTAATCATTATTCCCACTCTGTTTCCACAGCAGCAGCCTGTGTCTCATATTTGCACAGTTTATTCCCAAACATCATTTAAATGCAACAGAGAGAAAATCCAGTAATTCAAAAGGATCAGATAGGAACCTGATTCCAGTCACTCCCTGAACAAGACATTTTTCCCCAACAATTCAGAGGTTCTTGAAATTTGTACTTCCCAAACACATTTCAGGCGCCAGTGAAACAGGTTCTTTGTAGGGAATTCATCACATGGGCGTTCCCTCTTATTGAATTTACCTTCCAAGCAGTCTGGCAGACTGCCAGGGACCCCAGCCTCTGGGGCTGATACTTGGGTTCAAGGACTTCCTAGTGACTCAGAGCCTGAGAACTTGAAGTTCACAACTGTGTTCCTACTTGGAAGTTCTCTTTGCTGTGAGCATTACATGAGAAGCCATTGCAAGTTCCCTGTGGATGACGGCTCTTCTAGTGAAGTCACCCCGCTGTCACTGCAAGGGCACTTCCTTTGCAGTGTGGCCTGTGTGCTCTGTCATGTCCAGCTCTTTGTGACCTCCCATGGGCTGTAGCCCATCAGGCTCCTTTGTCCATGGAATTTTCCAGGAAAGAATACAAGAGTGGGTTGCCATTTCCTACTCCAGGAGATCTTCCCTACCCAGGGGTGGAATCGGAGTCTCCTGCACTGGCAGGCAGATCCTTTACCACTGCTCCACCTGGCATTAGTGCACATCAAATAAGCTTAAGAGTAAGACTGTAGATTCTTGGCCAGGTCCTAGATTGTCAGCATCCTGTAGGGCACGAATTGAATATAGCACTTGCCCTGTAATGATCCACACTTCAGAGGATCAGTGTTCTATCTAAACACTCCCCAGGCATCTTAAGTTGAGCTCCATCTTATTTGGCTGAAAAAGCTTTTCTAAATTAACATGTTCTAAGCAACTTGTATAAAAACCCTGAACACAAAGGAAAATTAAAATAGCCCCAAAGTGGTGGAGTTCTCCATATTATCATGAAAGTAATAGCCATTTAGATTTTAATCAGAGGAGTTAGTGACTTTCTTAACATCTGCACTGCACACTAGGGAAAACTAAGAACAGCTTCTCATTCAAATAGGTTGGAAATCTCTGCTGCAAAATTTCACTGTGGGGATGGCAGCCAATCTACGATAGTGCCACACCTAGTCTCCTCCCAACACACACCAAACACTGCCTGTCTCCATCGCTCAAGTCTGAGCCGTTCATGACAGCGTACAATAGCTTTGCCTGTACAGGTCGTGCAGTCACCCGTGCGCTGGCTTTTAGCTGCCACCTGAAATGACTCCACCGCCAACTGGATTCATGTCCCCAGTGGTAAAATGAGATTTTTAGAGGGAAAAGAAGCATAGGGCAATGTTTTTTTACAAAGAAAGAAAAATATTCAAGTGTTTGTTCCCAGGGTTATCTCTTAGAATGTGGCTTTGGGAAATGGTTTAGTCAGCATTTTTCCACCCGAAGGATTTTTTCCCCCTATTTCTACCATTTTAGGTATTGGCAGAATGGGGGGCAGCTTTAACAGACGGAAAGTTCTTGGCTCTGTGCTATAGCCCACCTTGGAACCGAAGCCCCGGAGTATACAGTCTCTCTGCCCCTCCCTCTTCCCCCTCCTCCTTTCCCTCCTCTGCTTCGTTTCCTCTCCCCTCCCCTCCCCGCTCTCTCCCTTCCCTCCCTTCCCTCTCCTTCCTCTTCTTCCCCTCCCCTGTCCCTCCCTCTTCCTCTTCCTTTCTTCTATTTCTAGCTCTCTCTCGCTCCTCCGCCTACACACTCACTCAAGATCATTCAGTCAGGTGGAGGGAGTTTGGGAGAAGAGAGGGAAACCAGCAGACTTTAGGTGCCTTCTACACTCCCCTTTCAGTGAACTTCAGTAAAGCAGCAGTCTTCTTCGGCATGTGGCCCAGAGAGTCACCTGCTAATTCTGCAGATCTAGCAGGGCCTTTTTAGTCAATGCAAAATGCAGAGAGGCTATAACGAGCAGGAAATCTGTATCCCCACAGAGATGGATCACTTGCTGATACACTGAGTTTCCATCTGTAAAACAGAGGAAGTGAACACTGAAAACCTGAAGTGTTCTCTTCATAAAATTTGTTCTATTTATAAAATAATAACAAAACCAAAAATTAAGACCTATGCCCTAATAGCACCAGTTAATTTCAAAACAGTGCCAATCCTCTCAATGTTTTTCAAAAATCGTAAAAATAATAGCACACAAACACACCCCACCCACCTGCTACCATGAAACCCTATTAATAGAGGAGAAAATGCTGAAGGAGGGTCAGTCAAAGAAGAGACAGGGGCCGGTTAGGAGCTAAACCAAACTCCATGGCTGCATGGTACCACCCACACTGCCATCTCCAATCTCCTCAACACCTAGATACTCCCAGAACTTCTCTCCCTGCCCTCCCCGATCTCTTTCTTAACTAAGTAGATTATTTAAGCTGATTTCAGTAAGAAAAAAATCCTCTCCCTTTCCAAGGTGGAGGGTAGGGGAGAATTGTTCTCATAAACACAGGATTCACTTTGTCAGCTTGTAGTGGTTATGATAAGACTATGAACATTCCCAGATAAATGACTGAAAAAAAAAACAAAAAATAATAACAAAAATATTAATCAAAGGGAGCTATCAATTAGTAAACAAACATTTTTTTGGTGCACCTGTGCATCGATTCACCCAAAAGGAACAGAGCACCCCTGCTGTGCAGGCCCGCAGTGAAGCCCCAGCTCATTCATTTAATGTATGCTCTAAGCTATCTGCCTGCCAATGCAGGAGTCAAGGGTTCGACCCCTGGGTGGGGAAGTTCCCCTGGAGAGAGAAATGGCAACCCACTTCAGTATTCTTGCCTGGGAAATCCCATGGACAGAGGAGCCTGGCAGGCTACAGTCCCTGGTGTTGCAAAAGAGTTGGACACGACTTAGCGACTAAATGACAGCAACTTATGTAAGTTACTTCATCTTTCTAAGCATCTGTCTCCTCATCTGTAAACTGGGGATAATAAAGTTCTTATCTCAAAGTGTCGTTGGGAGGACTAAATGAAATCACTCATGTAAGAGCAATCAGTCAATAATGTAATACACAATGTAAGTACCTAATTCATGTTAAAGATTATCATTTATCTTTTTATTATCTTTTTTGCAATATCCTGTTGGATATAGGACAGGGACAGGGAGTGGATATCTATAATGATTCTTGGAATAATGAGGCCTGTGTTCTAGCTCCTCTGAACTGGATTCAGTTAATTCCTGAACATCAAGCTTCCCTCTTCTAGAGGCTTCTAGGGAGAGCAGGCAGAGCAAGGGCTCCTTCTCTGTAAATTCTGAATGGAGATGTTTATCCTCACCATGGCTGTCAGCAGTCCCTTACAGGGAAAGCTGAGCGCACATTAAGTGCATGCCTGTTGAGTTACCTTCTTTGAGCCACGTGATCTGTGATAGAAAACTAGACTATCTATACTCAGGAAGAACTTTATTCCTGAGGGAAAGAAAGTGTATCCCTGTACCCAAGCAGCAATATCTTCATTAGAAGGCATCCGCTCCTCTGTCTCCCGAGGAGTTCTAAGCAGAACTCTAACCCCACCTTTGCCGTGTCCTGTAGAAACCTGAATGAGCTGTCCATCCCCTCTAAGCACATCTTGAAGGATTGTTGTAAGGATTAGAGATCATATATAATATAAACACTTGGCACACATAAACATATGACACAATGTGCCCAGCGCTTGACAGATAATTAATGAGCAAGAGTTTTGTTAGACATATTGCAATAGTGTGTGATCATTCCTGGGTCAGAGAGGAGAGTTCCCTCATGTGAATACTAAGAGGTAATTGACCAACCTGAGTCATGATTCATACTGGCCGGGAAATGAGGAGACAGGGACAGGTCACATTTACAGCCTTAGTCTCAGGCTCCTTGAGTGAAAAAGAAGGGGCTGGACCAACCATCTCAGAGGCCAGAAGACTGCGGAGACTAGAACTGTGTGGTTCCTGGGTCTAGAGCTCTGCTTCCGGGCTTGTTGAACATATATTTCAAATATAGCAATTGAACATGTGACCCAGTCATCCCATCCTCAGGTGTACATCCCACAGGAAAGTGTACACATGTTCAATAATGTGTGCAAGAACATTCTTTGCAGGGATACTTGTAAAATGCAGAAATACCCCAGATGTCCAGCATCAGTAGACTAGGAAATGGGTCAATATCTGTGGTATTGTCACACAATGGAACACTACATAGCCATGACAACAGACAACTGCTGCTATACACACACAGTGTACTGTCCACAGAAATAAATTGCTGAGTAAAAGAAGTCAGAAACACAATAGTACATGCGATTTGATTCCGCATGTATGAAATTCAAAAGCAGGCAAACAGATCCACGATATAATGCTAGAAGTCAAGATAGTGGTTATCTTTGCATAAAGAGAACGTGTGAAGGAAGTTTCTGGAGTGCTGGTAAGGCTCTGTTTTTTGATGAAGATGGTTCTGCTTTGAAAATACATAGAGCTAAACAATTATCATTTGTGTGTATGTGTATATATATATTTATGTATGTGTTATAGTTCAATGAAAAGTTTACATTAAAAGTATGCACAGAACCCTTTTCAGTCTCCAGGATCTCCAATTGTTATTTCCTCCTCTCTGCCAGGCCTGCCCTTGGGGGGAGATGGATAGAGGTGACTTTATACAGAGACAAATAAGAAGAAAAAGCATTCACCATCAGGATCATGGCTTTGAGAGAAGAAAGATGAGTGAACACAAAACTACAGTGTAATAAAGAACTATGATGCAGATTTGAGCTGATAAATATGGGAACCCAGAGGGACAGCGGAGGTGGTGTTTTAACTGGGTCTTGAAGAGCAGTCCAAGCAGAGACAACCACCACTGAGGTGGAGACTGGAGAGGGGGATTAAAAAGGGTCAAGAGTGGCTGCGGAGGGAGATACAACCTGCATCCCAGGCAGAGCTTAATGGGCTCCGTGATGTCAGGCACCATCAGGTCTTTAAGCCACTGAGACCTTGCCAAAGTACCTTGCATCACACCAACCTTTCTCTTCCTGTCTTGTGTATAAACTGTCCTCTCCAGGCAAAGATCAGCTTCTCCACACTTACACATAACCCCTTCCCTTCGCACCTACTCGAGAGCACGGCTCCAGCCTTACGCCCTCTGTCTCCGGCATCACCAGCTGTTCTCTCTGTTGGGCCTTCGACACCAGCACACGTATGTGCAGTCATTTCTCCCGTCCCCCTAAAAATGGTGCTCTTGACCTTCATTCCCTCTCCAGCAAACACTTCCCTTCCTCCTCTTTTTGGCACAACTCCTAAAAACATTGTAATGCTTGCAGCTTCCACTTTCTATCCTTCCAGAACTCCATCACAACAGTGACCTCCACACTGCTATACCCAATGGTCAGTTCTCCAGTCTTTGCGTTACACGGCTTACCAATAGCATGTGACCTAGTTAATGACTCCTCCTGCTTGAAGCACTTTCTTTCCTTGGCGACCAGGGCACTTTGCTGGCTTTCCACCCCACTCTTTCTCAGTCTTCGTCAGTTCCTCCTCATCTCTGGACCTCTTTATCTTGAAGTTACCCCAAAGCTCAGCCTTTTCGACCACCTTCTCTATCTCAACTCATTACCCTGGTGATCTCTTTGAGTTCCAAGTTCTTAAATTTCACTCCCAGATTGGTATCTGTGGCCCATATTTCCCCCTCTGGATTTCCAGACACTTCTATCCAACTGCTCACTTGGATATTGAATAGGCATATCAAATTTCACATATCCAAAACTGAACTCATGATCTGTTCCCTAAAAACCTGTTCGATGCATGAAGCAGGGCACTCAAAGCTAGTGCTCTGGGACAACTCAGAGGGATGCGGTGGAGAGGGAGATGGGAGGGGGGTTCAGGATAGGGGGACGCACGTGCACCCTTGGCTGATTCGTGCCAATGTGTGGCAGGGGCCATCACAGTGTTGTGAAGCGATTGTCTTCCAATTAAATTAATTAAAACAAACCTGATTCTCCCACAGTCATCCTTATCTCAGGAATGGCAGCTTCATCCTTTCAGTTTCTCAGATCAAAATGTTCATCCTGACTCTTCTCTCGTACAACGCATCCAAACTTTCAGCAGGGTGATGCTGAATGATGGGAAATAACAGGAGAAGGAGCAGAAACGCCATGTGCAGCTTTCTGAAAGACTGCTGAGTACAAGCCTGCACATCAAGATTGGACATTGAGCATTGTTCTTTGAAACAGAGTGTGGCCTCTTGCACTATGTTTATTCTTAAACACCTCACAAACAGCAAAAGTCTTTATCATGAATGAATATAAATAGAATAATTGTTAGTAGAGAGCTAGTGTGCAGCCTTAAATGGAAAGGACTGTACAGACCTTAGTTGGCCTCATACTAAATGCTTCACCTTATTAGGGAACTTCCCAACTAGGATTCTTTGCCAAAAGTCATGCAGCTTTATACCACACACTGAATTTCCAACATGGACATATAGTTGCTTAGAAAATAAGAAGAACTTTCTGTTCTAGTATAACTTTCTGACTAGTATAAGGCCTATTGACTCTTGTCTTCCAAAAAAGTGTCTAAGATGATTGTAGTAAATGCTTGGCATTCATGCATCTGTTCTCTCCTCTTGACTGCGCCAAGACTTTACTAATCTAGCTTTCCCTCTGAATGTGGATTTGGGTTCAGAACTGTTTTAACCCAGTAACCCAAGCAGTCACTACTAATGGATCTATCTGTTTTGGCAAATAAGTTTATTGATCTCCCTTGCTAAATAAAATGTTTGCTAAGAATAATATTATAATAAGTACAATACTTGTATATTTACATAGTAGTAGTGTTTCGGTGTTGACCATCTGGTGATGTCTATGTGTAGAGTCTTCTCTTGTATTGTTGAAAGAGGGTGTTTGCTATGACCAGTGCGTTCTCAAGGTCAATGCCAAAATCAGATTGATTATATTATTTGTTGCCAAAGATGGAGAAGTTCTATACAGTTAGCAAAAACAAGACCAGGGGCTGACTGTGGCTCATATCATGAACTCCTTATTGCCAAATTCAGACTTAAATTGAAGAAAGTAGGGAAAACCACTAGACCATTCAGATATGACCTAAATCAAATCCCTTATGATTATACAGTGGAAGTGAGAAATAGATTTAAGGGACTAGATCTGATAGATAGAGTGCCTGATGAACTCTGGACGGAGGTTCGTGACATTGTACAGGAGACAGGGACCAAGACCATCCCCATGGAAAAGAAATGCAAAAAAGTGAAATGGCTCTCTGAGGAGGCCTTACAAATAGCTGTGGAAAGAAGAGAAGTGAAAAGCAAAGGAGACAAGGAAAGATATAAGCATCTGAATGCAGAGTTCCAAAGAATAGCAAGGAGAGATAAGAAAGCCTTCCTCAGTGATCAATGCAAAGAAATAGAGGAAAACAACAGAATAACAAAGACTAGGGATCTCTTCAAGAAAATTAGAGATTCCAAGGGAACATTTCATGCAAAGATGGGCTCGATAAAGGACAGAAATGATATGGACCTAACAGAGGCAGAAGATATTAAGAAGAGGTGGCAAGAATACACAGAAGAACTGTACAAAAAAGATCTTCACGACCAAGATATTCATGATGGTGTGATCACTGACCTAGAGCCAGACATCTTGGAATGTGAAGTCAAGTGGGCCTTAGAAAGCATCACTACGAACAAAGCTAGTGGAGGTGATGGAATTCCAGTTGAGCTATTTCAAACCTTGAAAGATGATGCTGTGAAAGTACTGTCTTCATTCCAATCCCAAAGAAAGGCAATGCCAAAGAATGCTCAAACTACCGCACAATTGCACTCATCTCACACACTAGGAAAGTCATGCTCAAAATTCTCCAAGCCAGGCTTCAGCAATATGTGAACCGTGAACTTCCAGATGTTCAAGCAGGTTTTAGAAAATGCAGAGGAACCAGAGATCAAATCGCCAAAATCAGCTGGATCATGGAAAAAGCAAGAGAGTTCCAGAAAAATATCTATTTCTGCTTTATTGACTATGCCAAAGCCTTTGACTGTGTGGATCACCATAAACTGTGGAAAATTCTGAAAGAGATGGGAATACCAGACCACACGACCTGCTTCTTGAGAAACCTATATGCAGGTCAGGAAGCAACAGTTAGAACTGGACATGGAACAATAGACTGGTTCCAAGTAGGAAAAGAAGTACGTCAAGGTTGTATATTGTCACCCTGTTTATTTAACTTATATGCAGAGTACATCATGAGGAACGCTGGGCTGGAAGAAGCACAAGCTGGAATCAAGATGGCTGGGAGAAATATCAATAACCTCAGATATGCAGATGACACCACCCTTATGGCAGAAGGTGAAGAGGAACTAAAAAGCCTCTTGATGAAAGTGAAAGAGGAGAGTGAAAAAGTTGACTTGAAGTTCAACAGTCAGAAGACAAAGATCATGGCATCTGGTCCCATCACTTCATGGGAAATAGATGGAAAAACAGTGGAAACAGTGTCAGACTTTATTTATTTGGGCTCCAAAATCACCGCGGATGCTGATTGCTGCCATGAAATTAAAAGACACTTACTCCTTGCAAGAAAAGTTATGACCAACCTAGATAGCATATTAAAAAGCAGAAACATTACTTTGCCAACAAAGGTCCATCTAGTCAAGCCTATGGTTTTTCCAGTGGTCATGTATGGATGTGAGAGTTGGACTATGAAGAAGGCTGAGTGCAGAAGAATTGATGCTGTGTTGTTGGAGAAGACTCTCGAGAGTCCCTTATACTGCAAGGAGATCCAACCAGTCCATTCTAAAGGAGATCAGTCCTGGGTGTTCATTGGAAGGACTGATGCTAAAGCTGAAGCTCCAATACTCACTGGAAAAGACTTGGATGCTGGAAGAGATTGGGGGCGGGAAGAGAAGGGGACGACAAAGAGTGAGATGGCTGGATGGCAGCACCGACTTGATGGACGTGTGTTTGAGTGAACTCCGGGAGTTGGTGATGGACAGGGATGCCTGGCATGCTATGATTCATGGGGTCGCAGAGAGTCAGACACGACTGAGCGACTGAACTTAACTGAACTGAGTAGTAGTGTTAGCTTCTCAGTTGTGTCCGATTCTTTGCAAGCTCACGTAACCCACCAGAATCCTCTGTTTATGGGACTCTCCAGGCAAGAATACTGGAGTGGGTTACCATATACATGCTCAAAACCAAAAGGAGATGATGGCAGTGATGCTATGTCATGAAAGTTAGACTCAAACCCATCCACCTCCAGGGAGTTAAGTCATTTTTCTTTTCTTTTATTTATTTATTTTTGGCTGTGCTGGGTCTTCGTTGCTGTGCAGGCTTTTCTCTAGTTGTGGTGAGTGAGGGCTCCTCTCTCGTGCAGCACCCGGGCTTCTCACTGTGGTGGCGTCTCTTGTTGCAGAGCACGGGCTCTAGGGCGCAGTCTCAGTAGCTGTGGTGTACGGGCTTATTTGGTCCACCACGTGTGGGATTTTCCCGGACCACGAATCAAACCTGTGTCTCCTGCAATGACTGGTGGAGTCTCCACCACCGAGCAACCAGGGAAGCCCGAGAGAGTTGAATATTTCCACCCCACAATCATCCCTCCCTTCAGCTGTCTGCTTAGCACCTACTAGTCATGTGATGATGGGCAATTCCCAATTTTTCACCAAGGTATATTTCTGAAAGTTACACTATAAGTGGGTTATGGGACTTGCCTGATGGTCCAATGGTTAAGACTCTGTGCTTCCACCACGGGGGGCGGGCACATGTTTGATCCTTGGTTGGGGAACTAAGATCCCACATACAGCAGGGCCAAAAATAATAATAAGTGGATTATATTTTGTTATAAATACAGAATAATTGGAGGTTGTGTTTCTAATTAAGATCTTAGCAGCAAATAAATCACAAAGATGATCAAAAACATGTCATACAAAGTTATCCAGCAATAATCTCCTATGATTAATTCAAGTGTGAAACTTTAAAGTCCCTTAAAATGGTCCTAAGTATGTAGATGGATTAGTCATTGTTTATAAGGTGCTCACATACCACGTAAGAATACCTAACTCTCCTGAATCATCAGTTCAACCCATCTAACCTGAATATAGGAACTTCAATAAATGGTAATTAACTTTTTAATTAAAAGAACTGGGTTTGTCTTCTTAGGAATTAAGAAGGCTTTGGGGAATAATTTGGATAATCCAGATTTCTCTGGAGAATGAAAGAAGCTGCCAAGGGAAATCTGAACCATGGCTTTCTCTTGTTCTTAAAGAGATGACACTGGCCAATGTTTCTTGAAGCCTGCTCTGTGCCAGGCATTGTGCTGAGAGTTCCAACAAACAAAATGATTCAAACTCACCCCACTGACCTCAGAGCTGCACTTGTAGGATCATTCTTTACAAAGTAGCTGTTGTGTTGCTTAAATATTTGAGGACCTAACTAAAGAGTCTGATTTCATCCTAGATGTTGCCTTTTTGTTTATCTTATTCTCTCTCTTTAATATATAATGTTTTTACTAATTTTCTTTAATTTACTGTAATCATTGGGCAGTGTCACCTCAATGACTGGAATCCGCAGTTACTTCTGCTGGTACTTCTCCACCCTAACTGCACTTCAGAATCACCCAGTGGAGTTTTTAAAAATCCTAATGCCCAATGCTACCCCAGACTGGTTAAATCAGAATCTCTGGAGGGAGACCCAGGCATCAGGATTTTTTTAAGTTTCTGGGTGCTTCCAGTGTGCCCAGGTCAAACACCCATGTCAGACTCTCTTCTCTAATTGGGTGTTCACAGGTATGCCTCATTGCCACTCAATAAATCCGTGCCCATGCCTGAAGCAGACCTCCCAATACTATTGGCTTTAGTCAGCTCAGTTTTCTAGATAGAACATGTGTTCTGTAACATAAAAGTGGATTCTGGTCTCCAGTTATCAGTTGATATGGTACGTGCTAAGTCTTCAGTCATATGACTCTTGTGACCCTATGGACTGGAGCCCACCAGGCTCCTCTGTCCATAGGATTCTCCAGGCAAGAATACCAGAGTGGGGTCCACACGCTCCTCCAGGGGATCTTCCCGACCCAGGGATCGACCCACATCTCAGGCTGTTTACCACCAGCACCACCTAGGTACCCCGATCAGTTGATACGGGAATCAGGTATTGATAGCTAGAGAAAAGCCTTCTTAAATGCTGCCTGTTGCCTGTTCTTGACTTCCAGAAACTGTCATACACTGCGTTCCTTCTTCTCACCACCTGATGAAGTGGGAGACCATCTGGAGAACACTTTACCCACATCAAAGCCTTAATCTAAGGGTATCTGAGCAAGAAAGCTTAGAATGAATGTCAGTCCAAATTCCACCTCAAATTCCCTTATTTATTACTTCTGGAGGGCTGCTGTAACAAAGTACCATAAACTAGGTATCATAAACCAACAGAAGTGTATTCTCTCACAGTTGTGGAGGTTAGAAATACAAAATCAAGGGATCAGCAGGGACAGGCTTTCCCTGAAGGCACTAGGGAAGAACCCTTCCTTGCCTCTTCCTAGCTTCTGGGTGCTGGCAATCCTTGATGTTCCTCGGGTCACCTGTGCGTCTCCGCAGTCTCTGCCTCTGTCATCCCATGGGCTTCCTTCCTGCGTCTCTGTGTGTCTCTCACCTTCTAGGGACACCAGTCCTGGGATGTAAGGCCCACCCTCACCTGGTGTGACCTCAATTTAACTTGATTACATCTGCAAAGGCCGTATTTCCAAGAAAGATCACTTTCACAGGTTCTAGAAGAACACGAAAGGGGGACACTACTGAACCCAGTACGGTTCGTATACTATTTGTGGCTGCTCTTGTTCCTCCTTTCCAGGATGCAGGTGGAAGAAATATATCGCAGTCTGCCTGTAAGTCTAGCTTTGGACGTACTCCTTCCCTCGAGTAGTAGAAAGAAAACCATCTGCCCATGGTTAAGGAACACAGTTTGGCTATTTAGGTTGGCCTTTTAAGTGTTTTCAACACAGAGAGATGAAAAAGGCAGGAATTATCCTTGTGGGTTTTTTGTTTTTTTTTTTTTTTCAGATTTTATACCACATTTTTAGCCATTTTGTTGGTTCCATACCTGTTCAGAAATAGGGAATATGTCATATTTAAAGTGTAATCACTCATTTTATTCCTAACAAATCTTGACAGACTGTATAACAAATGAACACACAAACAGGAACTGAACTGTGAACTCCTTTTACTGTTACAAATTAATGTGGCGACTATTCATTTAGATGGCCCCAGGAAACTCAAAGGGGAACCCAGGCTAATCAATTCAGTTCAGTCGCTTAGCTGTGTCCGACTTTTTGCGATTCCATGGGCTGCAGCACACCAGGCTTCCCTGCCCATCACTCACTCCCAGAGTTTACTCAAACTTATGTCCATTGAGACGGTGATGCATCCAACCATCTCAACCTCTGTCGTCCCCTTCTCCTCCTGCCTTCAATCTTTCCCAGCATCAGGGTCTCTTCAAATGAGTCAGTTCTTCACATCAGGTGGCCAAAGTATTGGAGTTTCAGATTCAGCATCAGTCCTTCCAATGAATATTCAGGACTGATTTCCTTTAGGATAGACTGGTTGGATCTCCTTGCAGTCCAAGGGACTCTCAAGAGTCTTCTCCAACACCATAGTTCAAAAGCATCAGTTCTTCGGTGCTGAGCTTTCTTTATAGTCCAATTCTCACATCCATACATGACTACTGGAAAAACCACAGCTTTGACTAGATGGACCTTTGTTGGCAAAGTAATGTCTCTGCTTTTTAATATGCTGTCTAGGTTGGTCATAACTTTTCTTCCAAGGAGTAAGCATCTTTTAATTTCATGCCTGCAGTCACCATCGGCAGTGATTTTGGAGCCCCCCAAAATAAAGTCTTATTGTTTCCCCATCTATTTGCCATGAAGTGATGGGACTGGATGCCGTGATCTTAATTTTCTGAATATTGAGTTTTAAGCCAACTTTTAACTCTCCTCTTTCACTTCCATCAAGAGGCTCTTTAGTTCTTCTTCACTTTCTGCCATATGGGTGGTGTCATCTGCATATCTGAGGTTATTGAAACTTTTCCTGGCAGTCTTGATTCCAGCTTGTGCTTCACCAGCCCAGCATTTATGATGTACTTTGCATATAAGCTAAATAAGCAGGGTGACAATATACAGCCTTGATGTACTCCTTTTCTGATATGGAACCAGTCTGTTATTCCATGTCCAGTTCTCACTGTTGCTTCTTGACCTGCAAACAGATTTCTCAGGAGGCAGGTGAGGTGGTCTGGTATTTCCATCTCTTTAAGAATTTTCCAGTTTGTTGTGATCCACACAGTCAAAGGCTTTGGCATAGTCAATAAAGCAGGAGTAGATGTTTTTCTGGAACTCTCTTTCTTTTTCGATAATCCAGAGGATGTTGGCAATTTGATCTCTGGTTCCTCTGCCTTTTCTAAAACCAGCTTGAACATCTGGAAGTTCTCGGTTCACGTACTGTTGAAGCCTGGCTTGGAGAATTTTGAGCTTTACTTTACTAGTGTGTGAGATGAGTGCAATTGTGTGGTAGTTTGAGCATTCTTTAGCATTGCCTTTCTTTGGGATTGGAATGAAGACTGACCTTTTCCAGTCCTGTGGCCACTGCTGAGTTTTCCAAATTTGAGTGCAGCACTTTCACAGCATTACCTTTTAGGATTTGAAATAGCTCATCTGGAATTCTATCACCTCCACTAGCTTTGTTCATAGTGATGCTCTCTAAGGCCCACTTGACTTCACATTCCAAGATGTCTGGCTCTAGGTGACTGGTCACACCATCATCGTTATCTGGGTCATGAAGATCTTTTTTGTATAGTTCTTCTGTGTATTCTTGCCACCTCTTCTTAATATCTTCTGCTTCTGTTAGGTTCATACCATTTCTGTCCTTTATTGTGCCCATCTTTGCATGAAATTTTCCTTTGGTATCTCTAATTTTCTTGAAGAGATCCCTAGTCTTTGCTATTCTGTTGTTTTCCTCTATTTCTTTGCATTGATCTCTGAGGAAGGCTTTCTTATCTCTCCTTGCTATTCTTTGGAACTCTGCATTCAGATCCTTATATCTTTCCTTGTCTCCTTTGCCTTTAGCTTCTCTTCTTTTCACAGCTATTTGTAAGGCCTCCTCAGACAACCACTTTGCCTTTTTGCATTTCTTTTTCTTGGGGATGGTCTTGATCACTGCCTCCTGTACAATGTCACAAACCTCTGTCCACAGTTCTTCAGGCACTCTGTCTATCAGATCTAATCCCTTGAATCTATGTCACTTCCACTGTATAATTGTAAGGGATTTGATTTAGGTCATACCTGAATGGTCTAGTGGTTTTCCCTACATTCTTCCATTTAAGTCTGAATTTGGCAATAAGGAATTCATGATCTGAGCCACAGTCAGCTCCTGGTCTTGTTTTTGCTGACTATATAGAGCTTCTCCATCTTCGGCTGCAACGAATATAATCGATCTAATTTCGATATTGACCATCTGGTGATGTCCATATGTAGAGTCTTCTCTTGTGTTGTTGGAAGAGGGTGTTTACTATGACCAGTGCATTCTCTTGGCAAAACTCTATTAGCCTTTGCCCTGCTTCATTCTGTACTCCAAGGCAAATTCTGCTTGTTACTTCAGGTATTTCTTGACTTCCTCCTTTTGCATTCCAGAAGCCCATGCTGATAGTGAGACTTTATAGGATTTCCTATGAAATAATCATTTAACCCTGGTATCGCTAGTAGTAAAGAACCCACCTGCCAATGCAGGAGACTCAGCTTCAGTCAGAGTCAGGAAGATCCTCTCAAGGAAGGCATGGCAACCCACTCCAGTACTCTTGCCTGGAGAATCCTATGGACAGAGGAGCCAGGTGGGATACAGCTCATAGTTTCTCAAAGAGTTGGACACAACTGAAGCAACTAAGCACACAGCACAATTACTTAATGCCAGTTGCTTCTCCTTCATCAGCAACTTCCTTTATAAAACCTGAGGCAAGTTTCAGCCAGATATATTGTTTGTACTGCTCTTCATCCCCGCGCCCCAGATGTATTTGAAAAATTAAACTGTGTTAGGCTTTGGGGAATGAGAAAAGGCATTTAGGAAACCCCCAAAGTCCTCGAGGTTCCTGGGCTGACCTAGAGGTCCGGGTTTGGGAATTCACTCTTCCTTTTCCCATTTCTTCCCGTTATTTGAGCTGTCACCTTGGAGATGTCACAGCCGACATGTGCTTCCTTCTGTGAAATGAGGCTCATGATCATTGGCTATGAAACATCAGGGGAACTGGCAGAGCAGCCAGCAGATGTTAACTTATTCTCACCTACAAGTTGCCACCAGCTCTGTGCCCAGAAAGGCAGTTTGGGGTTGGAAAACAGATAACAGTAAAAAGAACAAGGATGTAAGCTCTGGAATTGGACTGGCTAGATTCAAATCTTAGAACAATTGGGGAGGGGTGGCAAGACACTTAACTTCAAGCAAGCCTGCTTGCTCATCTGTAAAAAGAGGATAATGACACCTCCTGTTTCCTGGAATTGTACAGACTGAGCGACTGAACTGAACTGAACTGAATATGATAGTGTATGGAGCTTGGTGCCCATTACACAGTAAGTGCTTAGCAAATTCTAGCTCTTACTAACTTGAGTACCAGTTCTACTGAATGTTCATGGATGCCTGGATCAGAGTCCTTAGAGGTCATGGTCAGACTTAATGGGAAGGAATGACTGATAAATTAGTGATGTCTGTCCTGGATATAGAAAGGAAAAGTGAGCCTAGTGGAGCCTCCCATCTGCCATTCCTGTAGAAACCTTTTGAATTCATCCCTGTCTTCCCATGAACCCTTTCCAGGACACACCACATGAAAGGTACTCAGTGAATGTGCAGAGAAATAATTACTTGGCTGGTGCTTCTTGCATAGTGGTGTAAGGCTGGAGGGATGAGCATGGGAACTAAAGTGGTTTCAGAACCTGAGATAAAACCTCTCTCCCCAACATAGTTTTTGATACCTCCCAGTCATGAGCCAGGGATAACCTGGATAAAATAGAGTTTTCTGTTCTGTTCCGTTGCTCAGTCATGTCCGACTCTTTGTGACCCCGTGGACTGTAGCCTACCAGGCTTCTCTGTCCATGGGATTCTCCAAGCAAGAATACTGGAGTGGGTTACCGTTTCCTTCTCCAGGGGATCTTCCCGACCCAGGGATTGAACCCGGGTCTCCTGCATTGGAGGCAGACACTTTAACCTCTGAGCCACCAGGGAAGCCCAAAATAGAGTCTTACCAGCAGGTAAATCCTTGCTTTGAAATGGACTGGGCTGGTATGCAATGGTGAATTAGAAACCTAGAAAACTGATGGGCTAATGGTAAAAAATCAGGGAAAGAATACTGTAGGGAAAGGAGCCATGGCCAGTCCTAGCTCCTCCGACAACCCAGCCCACACACAGGCCCTCTTTGGTCCTCAGACTACAAGGATGGTAGTCTCAACCAGGGGTGTTGTGAGGCTCAAATGGCATAAGCCATGTTCTACAAAGAGTTGTTTAACAGGCATAGGTCAGTAAAGTACGAAATTCCACCTACCCATTGAGAGACTGACCAAATATTAAAAAATATATAGTCAGTTATATTCAACCTGTAGGTATTGTCCTCAAATTTCAGTCAATCCTCCTTGGTACTCCCCTTTCTCTGTTTATCCCCATCCTGATATGAATGTTAAAGTATAAGTGAGACTCCTCCTCACCTCCCACAGCCAGTTCTAAGCCAAGGCCTGTGGAACCTCCCAGGGCATCACCATCTCATTTTGTTGGAAGATAGACTTTAGCCATGCTGCTCATTCAAAGCTAAATGCTGCTGTTATAAGTTTGTGGCTCCAGATGCAATGCCCCAGCACTAGCCTCTGGACATGTAGGAAGCAAAGCCAAGAATTCCAAGCATTGGCCCAACAACCACACCATTTTCAATTGCTATGGCCACAGCCATGACCTTGGTTAAGTCATTTCCACTCTCCAGGCTTTGGATCCTCCTTTAGCCTGAGGTCTGGGCTTACAGTTGGAGAAGTAGGCTCAGAGAGAAGGAAACCTTCCAGTCTTACTATGTCATACACATCTGGGAAGTCCAGTGAGCTAGGAGGAGCCATAGTGGGAAGGTGAAAGATTTCAGAAGGACCCTCAAACCCACCATGTCTGAAAGGGCCAAGAGCACCAGGGCTGCTCAAAGGTACCAGCCATAGCGGAGCATCAGTGTCTTAGGAATAGACGAACCAAAAATAAACAGGAAATGTCACTTGAGTTCAGAGTCTTCACAGTGGGCTTGAATAAGCTGGATTCCATGTTGGCTGTTTATTCCAGATATCTGTGGCAAAGGAAATGTGAGCTCTATGCAGAAACTGGTAGCTGGGTCACAAGGCAAGCAGAACAGAAGTACCTGTTAACTCTGGGAGGAAAGCCCAGTTCACCCTTCAGGGCAGTCTGGGGGTTATTTCTGCTCTGTCCACCATACAAGCTATTCAAGGTCAAAGTTAAGAGAAAACTTCAGAAAGAAAGTTTGGGAAATGGAAAAAGTGAAGACATGGTAGACTTCCCCATTGTTATGATAATAGGGGAGCATCACAAGAGGGGAGGGGGCCCAAGAGGAAGTTGTAGTGCTTGCCGGCATCAGAATCCTCAAATGCACCCAAAGATCACCTGCCCAGTGGGGGTGGGGGTGGGGAGGAGAAGAAAATACAATGCCTGTCCTTTGTCCCTGCCCCTGGCCAAGTGAATCATATTCTCTAGGCAGTGTGGCTGGGGATTGAACAAGGTTGTTATTGTGCTGTTTTGGTGTGTGGGGCTTTTAGCTCCTTAGGGGTCCTAAGGTTCTGCAAGGTTGAGAATCACTGTTGGAAAGTCTTATCCAGAGCTGGAGGCTGGGGTTCAGGCTGTGCTGTAGGAGCCTGAGCACCAAGAGGTAACCTGGGAAAAGGGAGTTGGGAGAAGAGATGGCAGAGGAAGGAAGAGGGGGAAGTAGTTTGGCGGGAAGAAAGAAATGATCAGAACCTGAAAGGCATGCCAACATTAGTTGCTAGATTTGACCCTAGGAAAAGTTAAATGAATGTGTTGTGTCTTGTGCAGATGCTATGCTTGGAGCCTTGACAAAGTGAGACATTATGCAATCATGACATCATGCCAACCTGGTGAGGCAAGCATCCATGCTCCATTTCCCCAAGGAAGAAAGGGAGGTTCAGAGAGATGACACACTTTGCCTAAAGTCATCCAGCTGCTTGCTGGCAGAACTGGGATTCCAGAGCAAGTAGGTCTCCATATTCCAAGACCCGGTGAGGAGGTCCAGACTGGATTTTCCTGGAATGTTGGCACTGACCTGGACTGAACCCATTTTTATGAAGAATAAAAAAGATGAGACAGACAGATTAATAAGTGCCCGAAACCAGGAAGTTGGAAACCCATGCACTGTCTGAGCACCTGGGAGAGCCTGCGGGAAATCAAACCTCCAGAATCCCAGGCCTCCACGATTCCCCTGTCGCTTAGCAGGGGGTGGGTGTGAACCGTGCTGTTCTTGCACAAGCCCCAGGAGTATAAAGGCTGGAGCCACCCAAGGAGGTGCACACGGGCAGGCAGTCCATCAGCACAAAGGCAGTCAGAGGCTGAACCTAGGTGCTAAGACATGTAATTCCCAGCAGCCAGCAGATCAGAGAGGCACTGCCAGAGCAGACAGGAAAAGCTGAAGGGGAAAGAGGCACTACGCATGTTGGTGGGCAGGGCTGATACAGCACCACGCAGGGCGGCATGCATAGCCCTCCCCTCCGAGCCTGGTGTCACCACGTCTAGACTTGCATCCTGAGTGCACGCCCTCTCTGCCTGATTGCGTCCACCTATCTAATGCTCAGAATATCTTGGGTTAGTATCCTTCTTTCTACTTGTTACTCCCTTTTCTTCTTTATGAAATAGTTCCAAAAGGCAGAAAAGTATAGACAATGATTTAACTTGAGCACATCATCAGGCTTGGTCAAATCCTAACATTCTTCTCCATATTTGCTTCAGATATACATTTTTTTTTCAGATATACATTTTAAAAGGTAAAACTATATTAAACAGATATAAACTGATATCTTTGAAGCCTCCGTATGCCACTCCCTGATTTCTTTTTCCTTTTTCTATTCCCAGGGGAAACCATTCTCTGAAATTTGATGTTTATTATTCTCATGCAAGACCATACTCTCACTACATGTGAACATCCATAAATCATGGTATTTTCACGTGCTTTAACTTAGTGGGATGATAAATGTAAATATTATAATCAATATAGTATTAATAAATTATATTAATAATACTTTCATATAATAAGTAATATATGAAATGTAATATCAATATAGATGGGATCAAACTGCTATGTGCTTTGTTTTTTACTGACATTCTTGATCAGATTTTCACCTATGTTAATGCTAATTCATTTACTTTGACTCTGAATAATAAAGTATTCATTATATGAAAATATTATAATTTATATATCCATTCTTCTTTAGGTGGAAAGCAATTTTTCCACTTTGTCCCCAATGTTCCAATTTTTTAGTATTACAAACAACGGCATAATAAGCTTTTGTACAAATGCGTGGGTTTGTTGAGGCTGTGTACCCAAGAGTGGTGGTGTTGGGGTGGGGAGTGCATCTTTCCTCTCATGACTCAATCTCTTTTGAGCCTCTTTGCCCATACCTTGCTATCATGGGTATTTCCCCAGAAAGAGGCACTCTTGGCACCGAGGATAAGATCAGGAGATGCTACCCATGGAAACACAAACAGATGGACATCAGCTCTCAGTTCAGACGTGAGTGCCTACTCTGTCTGAGCTGGGCTGTGTGTGTTTGTCAGGGCCTCTGGTCCAGGTGTTCTCTAGGAACCAAGAGAATCAAACTGTTCAACTGAGACCTGAAGCCTCCAGTGATCCCACAAGCAATGTTTCAGGGTCCAACCTCAAACATACAGCTACCTTCTCTTTTTCCTTTTTAACTAGTTAGTTTCATTTTCCCCAGACTATCAAAGTTATATGTAATCTTAATGTAAATTTTTTAAAATTTTATAAAAATATGTTTTATGCTAATTACTCAAAATATCGCTCCTCAGAGACAGTCACTATTCACATTTTAGCCTATTTCTCTTCAGTCTTTTTTCTTAGCATTTTCCCCTTACATATATATTCTATTGGTGGCTCAGTTAGTAAACAATATGCCTGCAATGCAGAAGACCGCCTGAAATATAGGAGACCAGGTTTGATTCATAGGTTGGGAAGATCCCCTGGAGAAGGGAACGACTACCCACTCCAATATTCTTGCCTGGGAAATGTTATGGACAGAGGAGCCTGGCAGCTTACAGTCCATGTGGTCTCAAAGAGTCAGACATGACTGAGCTACTAAACCACCATTATGATTTTTAACGAAATATATATATAATTTTCCATACTGTAAGAAATTCTATATACAATTTTAATGACTTCAGATTATTTTTTCACAAGTTTTCTATTATCTACTTGATTAGATACTCGGTTATCTACTTAGGCCCTTGGCATCTGAGAGAGACTTGTTCCATGAGCCCTCACATGTACCAAAATCCTGGGATGCCCAAGTCCCTTATATGAAATGGTGGATGGCAATGAGTGCATATGGCCCTCCATACCTGCAGATGTAAAGCCCACAAATAAGGATATCCAACTGCACATTTATTGGAAAAAAAAATCTGGTATAAGTGGGCCCTGTGTTCAAACCTGTTTTGTTCAAGGGTCAACTGTATTGGATATTCTGGTTATTCTTAATTTCTATGTTTACAATCAAAACACAGTGGCCATTTTGGGCATAAGTCTTTAATGACCTTTCAGATCCTTAAGAGAGGATCTTAGAAGTGTAATTCTAAAAAGGTCAAAGGGTATTTTAAAAGCTTTATATATTACAAAACTGTCCTAGAAAGACACCCATGTTACAAGACCACTGAAAAAGTGTTCAGAATGCTCAGCTGGCCTGCCTTCACCCACAGTAATTGTGAGACTTTGTTCCACTGGAGCTCAGAAGTGGAAGGAAAGGGAATCTTTAAGTGCTAGCGTGCCCAGCCACAGACTGTCAGGTTTGGTGGAGTAGAATGTTTGGCGCGCTCCCAAGCAGTATGTACTAAGCTGCTTTCTTTCTATGAGAACTAACAAGACAGCAAAATGGATGAATCATACCATGGGAAAGTCAAACTCCAGAACCAGGTCTCATATAGAGTAGACACTTGAAGTAGGCCACTGGGACAGGAGAGATGTATTATTTAAATTCCCTTAGGTTGAAAGCAACAACAATAAAAAAAAGACTCTGGCTAATTTAAATAAAACAGAAAAGTAATTTGTTGGAAGGATACTGGGATCAAAGGGCTGTGTCAGCTGCTGGGCTGGTTGTGCAATGTATAACTCAGGCAGGGTGGAATCATTCACATTGCCATCTATACAAAGGGTACTTCCTAGAGTTGTGCAGTGTACTACCTATACAACTGTATGTAGCAGTCCTGCTGGAATATCTTATAGGACAGTGTTTCTCAAACCATCTGGGCTGAAGAAGCAGGTTTTCTACTATTGCTATTAAAATCCATTATAGAGCAACACTTTAGTAGGGAAATAAAATGCCACTTGCTATCTCAGCAATGTCAATTACTATAAAAGTTACTAAACACTCAGTTTCTGAATTTACCTCACCATGGACTGGTAATGCACAGTTTGGGAATCAGCCCTGGTCCACAGCCACACCTGAGCACACTTTGAGTGGAACTGACAGATCATCCAAACCACACAGCAGTGGGAATGGAATGAGCAGTTCCGAACCGGAGCCAAGGAGTCAAATGCATCTGGACTGTCCATCTCCCGTGCTTTCCTCTCTTCCTGCTAGCACGATTAAACCCCACCACAGAAGAGCCTTCTATATTTCTGTCATTGAAAACACAGCTCGTTACAGTTTATGTCTTATAGCCTCAGTCACCTGGGAAAGGATTATTGGTCCCAAATCCAGAGATTTCAGAAAAGGGACGGAGTGGCCCAGCCCAGGGCTAGTGCTCACTCCCATGGCTAGGAGATGTGTCACTTCCGGTCAAGAAAACACCCATCCCCTGGGGACCATATGAATGGGACTGTGAGCAGTTCTCAAGAGAGGGGTATGGTGTTACCAGAAATAATCCGATGTGGATGTAACACACAGATGAAACGGTCGGCTTGCAATTATTAGGTCTATGTTTGCCTATATCTATAATCTACTTAGTACTTTTTCTGAAATATATCCCCCCAAAAAGGGTTTATGATCAAATAAATATGGGAAAATCTTATTATTGTATCACTCTCATAAAGATTCATAAGGCATCTTGTTATTAATGGCTCTTCCTTGTAAAAAGGAAATATTCAACTATGTTTACTGACCTCATCTGATCGATCATTGTAACCTTTCCTAATGTAACATCCAGTAACACCCCTCGGGATTACTAGTCCAAGAACACATTTTGGGAAAACCTTCCAGGTGATAGATGTTCTCCAGAAAGATCCTCAAATCCTTTAAAAAAGAAAATGACCAAAAAAAACATATTTTAAACAAACCCAACAGCTGGGTATTTACAGAAACTGGTAAATTATTTGCAGAGTCATTTTATGACATAAGCTGTATCAACATCAAAACTACCAGTTTCTAGGCTCAGAGTTTTGTAAATTCAATCTTGTTAAGACAGGATACATCTCTGGAACTCTAAACTTGCCCTCTCTAGACCATTCCTTCCCCAGGGCACATTCACAGGTTGTCTGGAACCCTTTTCATGTGATGTCTGGTACCCTGTCCTCTTTGAAGTAAGGTGTATCTTTACACCATTTTGCGGTTGGCCACTGCAGTTTGCAAAACCAACTTAATAGCACAGGGTATCTTGCTCTGTCCTGTGTGTTCATGTAATGATGAGGCCCACGAGGGTGAGCAACACACTAGAGAGCAGTGTTAACAAAGCCCCACATCTGGGGAAGCTTAGAGGTGGGGCTGACATTAATAAGTATAATGATAGCCTTCTCCCCTCTAATGAGAGATTAGAATCTTAAACCAGAGCTGCCAACTGGATCCCAGGCACAACTAAAGGACAGAGTATACTGCCTGGACAATCAGGATTAGAGGGCATAATGTAGGTTGGCCACTAAGTCGGGCAACACAGGAACATATATAATAAATGGTTTATGGATATCACATTATCATGCATGATAAAATAATAGCTACGTTTCCAGACTTGGTGACCACTCTGGAGCTAGAGCTAGGTTTATATCAAGCAGTCACTAAATTGTTGGGGGGCGTTGTTCTAAATGTTTCACCTGGGTTAGCTAATTTAATGACCACAATGTTCCTTTGAAGCGGGTACTGTCATCATTTCCACAGAAATAGGTATGGAGGCTGTGACACAAAGGAATTGAGTATCTTGTTCCAGGTCACACTGTTGGTGAGAGGAGCTGAGCTGTGAGCCCAGGAAGCCTCACCCCAGAGCCCTTCCTTGTGTCCACCACACTACAGCTCCCTCCCCTGGAGGCCTGAACCCCTAAGCTTTGTTGAATAGCCAGCATGGAAGCAAGCAAGGATGGATCCATAGCAAGGATGTAAAGTTCTCCTCCCTTGCTCTTTGTTTTTAAACAAATGTGGTTTAGGGATAATCACCAGAACTAACATCTGTACTGTTCTTTACAGCTTGGTCCTCATCATAGCCCATTAAAGCAAGTAAAGAAGGACCAATAGTCCCTCTTTTTAGGTGAAGGAGTTTGAATCTTTAATGGGATCCCTACCTTTCAGATGGCAGAACCGTGTCCTCTGACTTCAAGAGTCTCCTGGCTTTAATTCATTTCCTCTGTTGGCTTCTGTGGTAACCAACATCCAAGCTGGTCCCTGATGAGTCGTGCCTCTTGTGTTAGCCCTTCCCACAGTGAAAAAGACTCACTCACGTCACCATGAGGATACTATGGGAATGATGACGATGACTTCTGAAGCTAAGTCATAAAAGATGTTGGAGTTTCTGCCTTGATCTCTCTGGATTACTCACTCAGGAGGAATAAGCTGCTGTGCTGCATGGATGCTCCAGCTGACCCACAGAGAGGCCCCGGGTGAGGGACTGCAGCTTCCTGCCCACACCAGCATGAAAGTGCCCTCTGTGTGAACTGCCATGCCAGCAGATCCTCCAGCCCCATCAGCAACTGTAGCCCCAGCTGACATCTCTACTGTAATTTAATGAGAGACCCCCATGAGGTTTACAGCTTCCCAGGTGGTAAAGAATCCACCTGGCAATGCAGGAGATGCAGGAGACATGGGTTCGATCCCTGAGTAGGGATGATCTCCTGCAGAAGGAAACAGCAACCCACTCCAGTATTCTTGCCTGGGAAATCCCATGGACAGAGGAGCCTGGTGGACTATAGTCCATGGGGTTGCAAAAGTCAGACATAACAGAACACACATGCATGCCCATAATGGTTAATTTCCTGTGGCAATTTGACTGGCCAAGGGCATACAAATGCAGCATGATTTCTGGGTGTGTCTGTGTAGGTATTTCTGGATGAGATTAGCACTTGGATCTGTAGTCTCGGTATGGTTGATGGCCGTCCCCAGTGTGGGTGGGTTCATCCAGTCCACTGGGGGCCTGAGTAGAAAGAATGTAGAGAAGGAGGAATTCATTCCTCTTCCTCCTGCCTCGCTGCTTGAGCTGCAGTCTTATCTCAGATTCTCCTGTTCTCAAACTTGGATTTACAACATTAGCTCCCCTGACTCTCAGGCCTTTGAACTCAGACTGAATTACATCACCAGCTTTCCTAGACGCCAGGTTGTAGACAGATCATGGGGCTTCTTAGCATCCTTAGCATGTGAGCCAATTTCTCATAATAAAATTATACATATTAGCATATATTTTATGTATATGTTATATATATACTTATATAATTTATATATAATACACTAGTTTATATAATATATATTATATAAACTATAATATAGATACTATACATTAATACAGTATATAATATATAAATTATACAATATATATAAAATTATCCATTCTATTTCTCTGAAAGACCTTGACTAACACAGACCCCTAGCCAAATCCCCACAGCGAAATCACTCTTGAATTCCTGACTCAAAAACACTCTGCAATAATAAATGTTTATTGTTGTTTTGAGCCAGTTTTTTAACTGCCTTTTTTAAAGATGGGAGTGCTCTGCATCTATGGGTAACTAAAACAACCTCTGTCTCCAAAGGGCTGATCCTGGTGAAGGTCATTAACTAGCTATGATCCTGAGAAAGTCTTTAGAACACTCTTTAGTGTCCCCCTGATAAAAATAATGCAGGAAAATTTCTGAGCCCTTCTTAAGGTAATTCAAGAAGTATCACCACTGGATTTAGGTAGTGCTCTGAGTGTAGAGGAGCTCCTGGCACAGACAGGCACGTTCATGGGAAGCGTGCGTCACGGGCATGTAAGTATTTAAGAAGCATTTTAGCGGTGCCTCTTCTCTATCAATTCACAAAGATCTCCTTGAAGACTCTGCTAGCAGTAGCCCGCAGAAGGCCACCAAGCATCTCTTAAGCTCCCAGCTCTGTGCTCAGACCCTCCAGAGGGATGGGGGGAGGGGCTTTGCTCACACTGAGTGTTCACAGAAAGTATCTTCCCTCACACCCTACTGACCAGAAAAATCCCCTGCCCAAGGCTCATCTCGAATGCCCCTGAAACCTCCCGAGGCCACTTCTCTCACCCGGCCCTCCACATCATCCACAGCAGGAGAAGCTCAGCAGCCGTGCAAATGTTCGTAAACAACTGGCTCTCTGAGGAGAAAGGTCTTGGTTCACAGACTTTTTTGATTTCTGTGGTCTTAATGCTCCCGCAGTTGACTTAAATCTCCCGATAGGATGCTCCTGAGGTAGAGTTGGGAAAGGAGGTATACAG
Organism: Moschus berezovskii; assembly: GCF_049115385.1. Taxonomy (NCBI): domain Eukaryota; kingdom Metazoa; phylum Chordata; class Mammalia; order Artiodactyla; family Moschidae; genus Moschus; species Moschus berezovskii. The sequence continues at coordinate 94,549,703 of NC_142460.1, forward strand.
CTGGTCCCCTGAGCCGGTGCCAGCCAGCTCCCCTGCAGTCTGGACACCTCACTCTCTGTTATTCTTACCCTCCTGATTATTTTGAAATGTTCCTGCGACCTGTTCCCTCCCCCATGCTCAGCATCTCCCCCTCAGCCCAGGTCTTCGTCATCTCCTACCTGGACTATTTTGAGAGCTTCTTCCCTGTTCCTGATGCAAAGAGCCAACTCATTGGGAAAAAAAAAAAAACCCTGATGCTGAGAAAGATTGAAGGCAGGAGAAGGAGATGACAGGATGAGATGGTTGGATGGCATCACCAACTCAGTGGACATGAATCTGAGCAAACTCCAGGAGATAATGAAGGACAGGGAAGCCTGGTGTGCTGCCGTCCATGGGGTCACAAAGAGTTGGACACGACTTGGTGACTAAACAACTTCCCTGTCCCCTCCCTGCTCACTCCTGCCCCTCCTCCCTGCCACCTCCTACACATCTCTCAGCACCATGCTTCCCGTCCTTCAAATCCCTCAAACTCAGTCTTGCATGGAAAGGTCAGAGTTGTTGGGTGTATAGGCTCTTTATGACCACTGATCCATCTTCTCGCACACACACACAGAGAATCCCAAGGCACTTCTCTGATGAACAGCCATACTCTCCATGTCTCCCCTTGAGAGTCCTGCACCCTAAAATGCCCTGCTCCCACTCACAGTCCCACTCCTCCTCCTGGGCTCATCAGCATTGTCCTCTCCCTCCAGCCCCCGCCCGCCGTATCCACATGGTGTTTTAGGGATGACTCAGCGGGGGAGCTTATGGGGAGTCATGGCTGGTTCTGTGTGCCTCTGCCTTTCTCTCCCCTCGCCAAATCCACAAGCTCCTTGAGGGCAGGACCCTAGAGAGAGTCTCCTCCTCTTCAGTGCCCGGCGCCGTGTCCTGTGTGATGGGAGAGTCCGTCTGGGTCTGGAGGAGGGAGGGTGGTGCTAGGAGGTCAGTGGGGTGAGGCAGTGGGAATGTGCTGAGCTAAGGATTGCTCCGACCCCAGAGCTTAGCAAGGCTCCTGGCATACAGGGGCACAGGTTGCTGAGGGAGGTGGGGGTGTAGAGGGAGGGGGGTAAGGACCAAGAGCCCTTCCAGAACTTTCCATAGTGGCTGAAGCTCCCAAGACTCTGCCTCCATCTGTTTTCTCTATCCGTCTTCTAGGACCAAATAAGCCGCTCCGCGTAGTTAAAACCCCATCTCTTAGGTTCTGTGTCTGTTGTGTTTTAAACTGAACAGTTATGGGCTCAAAACAACCACTGGGCCACACGTTAATGGCTCTGGTCCAGGCCCTGAGCCCAAGGCCGGAGGGCAGCCACTCCCCTTTCCCCAATCATAAGTCCCAAATCAATGGACAATGTCTTGGATTTCAGGTAGTTTTCTTAAAATAATTGCAAGAAAACAACTTTGGCTAGTTAGCTCTGCTCCAATTACTAAGAGACTCAGCAAGTCTCTTCCGTCCAGCTGGTTTCTCCATCTGAAAAAAGAAAATCAGTGACCAGCTGATCACTAATATCTCTGACACTATGATTCTAAGCCAGTTCCCTCTCTCTGTGCCCTAATCTTCTCTCTCTCTCTCTCTGTGTGTGTGTGTGTGTGTGTACTCTCTGTCGTGTCCACCTCTTTGTGACCCCATGGACTGTAGCCACCAGGCTCCTCTGTCCATGGAATTTTCCAGGCAAGAATGCCAGAGTGGGTTGCCTACTCCAGGGCATCTCCCTGACCCAGGGGTTGAACCCACATCTCCTGCATTGCCAGGTGGATTCTTTACCACTGAGCCACTTGGGAAGACCCCATCTATAAAAAGGTCATAATATCTACCCATCTCAGAGGCCTAGTGAAGATCAAATGAGATAATGGATATAAAAATATTTCTGTATGCTATAACTATAAAATATTCTTTATTATTTGTGAAATTTAATGTGTGCCAACTGTCTTTTATAAACATTCCTGGATGACTTAAATACATTTTTAACACGATGGTAGTCATCCTGTGAATGTGAATTTAGGGGAACAGGGAGAGTACATTCAAGGCAAGATCTCCTAAATGGAGACTCATCACGTAGTTGGGCAAACTCATAAGTCAGACATCCCCTAGGTGAGCTATGGACAGTTAGAGGCCAGGCCTGTATTCATCATTTTCATTATGGCCTTTTTATTCCACAAGATCTACACAAAGGACTGGCCATTACAATCTGGGCAAGCTTGCTTATTCTAAGGCTTGCCCTGAATGTTCAGTCAGTCTTTTAACAGATGTGCTGAAGAGAATTAAAGTAACTCATGCCTGTTCGCCTTTCCCAGATGGAACATAACTAGGTCATTATAGTATTTCAAAACATCTTCCATCTTTTTTTATTATCATTATTATTATTATTCAGCCCTTGAAAACCAAGGTCAAGTTTCAGAAGTAAGCCATGTCTTACTTTGATCTTCCAGATCGCGGGCATACGCTGCCTAGCAGCCTACATCCCTATGTCTCCAAGCACAGTAAAAGTCTAATTAGGAAATCTTTATGGTTCCTTTAGAATTGGGACTCCTGGAGGGACTGAAGCCAGGGACGGCAAAAGGGGTCCATGCCGCTCCATAGTTTTTGCCTGAAAATGATGGCTGACCACTTTCCGAGCCACCAATGATCCTCTTCCTTTGCTTATGTCTCTCTCTCCCCCTGGCCCTTCCTCTGAAACCCCCACCTCACATGTGATATTGGGAGTGCAGTTTCTGTTCAGTTGTTCCAAATGATGCCCAGAAAAAAAGGTTGACTCTAAGCAACCCACTTTTTCACCAATAGACAGTTACCTGGTCTACAAAGATTGATAGACACAAGTGGCCTATCCACAGATGACTGTCTGTCTTGCAACAATGTTAAAACTCTATTGATGGAAGACACTGAGGAAGAAAGAAAAACTGACTCTCTCCAATACCCAAAAAGCAAGTGTTAGCAAAGCTCCCAGTCCACTGACCAGCCAAACATAAACATCCTCTTGATATCTGGAAGGCAGCCCATTAGAAAACAGGCATGAAAGCAAAGTCCAGGGACTTTGCTGGTGGTCGAGTGGCTGGGACTCCGTGCTCCTGGTGTGGAGGGTCCAGGTTCACTCACGGGCAGGGCAGCTAGATCCCACGTGCCACAGCTGGGACACCCCACACGCCCCAGCCAGGATCAAAGATCCCACATGCCTCAACTGAGACCCAGCACAGCCAATAAATAAATACAATTTTAAAAAAAAGAAAGAAAACAAAGTCCAATGGTGCTGTTGTGAGAGGATTAAATATTATTATTTGTAGTAAAATATTCTTATTATAAAATCTTTGATACTTGTTAATTTATAGATAAAAATAGTGCATAGGTGCTTAGTCACTAAGTCGTGTCTGACTCTTTGCAACCCCATGGACTGTAGCCCACTGGGCTCCTCTGTTCATGGGATTCTCTAGGCAAGAATACAGGATAGGTGGCCATTCCCTTCTCCAGGGGATCTTCCTGACCCAGGGACCGAACCCACATCTCCTGCACTGGCAGGCAGATTCTTCACTACTGCACTGCCTGATAAAAAAAAAAAAGTACGTTTCTCATAATTGATATTCTTCTGGCTACAGACGTATGAGCAGTAAAACACTGAATTATTTCTCTGTTAGTAGAAAACCACTGACCCAAGCCTCTTTGTAGTAGTACTTCTTGGGTCACCCTGAGCCTGGGCCCTTTCTCTGAACCCGCTCCCCCTCCACACACAGACACCTGTCCAAGACCCAGCCATCAAAGAGTTAGCACCTGGCCAAACAGAAACCTCTAAGACCCACACCAAGCCAATGCTACAGCCAGCATGTTCAGAAGGGTGGGTAAACATGGTGAGCCGGTTGTTGACTATTTTAATAACCTCTCTGCCTATCTGCACTGAGGACTTCAGGATGGAACAGCCTGAAGTTTCCAGCACTCTGCACCCCATGCTCTGCTCTCTGGCTCGATGGCAGCCCCATTGTGGGAACACAAGTCAGGTGACTTCAGAAAGCCACAGGGCAAATGCCGTGTGCCTGGGCAGGCCCTTCCTGAACCGTGAGGGAGGAGTGGGAAACATCCTCAGTGACTAGCACGTAAATGTGGCTTCTTCCCTTCGGCCGCGCCCCAGAACCCCAGGTTGAGTGCCTCTTAAAAACCAGAAATAATAACATATAACAGCCACATGGGCAAGTCCCCAACCTGCCATCTGCATCAGTTTCCCTCTGTTCAATCCAATGGAGAGAGATAATAACCTATCTTAGGCTTAATTAACATCTGGGCCCTGCTGCTGGGAGAGTCCCAAACCCCTGTCTCCCTGTAATTGCAAACCTTTATTTATTGGGCATTTTGATGACAGCCACATAATGGAAACTATGGCCCGGACCCCACCCATAGCTTCTTGCTTGCCAGTTGCCAACCTCCCCTCTTTACCCCCACTGGCCCCTCCCTATTACTCTCCCGCCTGTCTACCCAGCCAGCCTCCAGTATGCTTTGCTCATAATCCCCCTACCCCATGTCATTCTGTGCATGTAGAGTACTTAGAATCTGGAGACCTGGACCGTAGTCTCAGATCTACCTGTTACTCACTCCACTACGACGAGAGGCATGCACTTGATGTGCCCAGTCCTTTGCCTTGCATACAGTAGGTGCTAATCACTTGTGGTGGCCTTCCTTTCTGCTCCATTCCACTCTTCAGTCCCTCCCTAGGTCTCTTACTTGAAAACTGAGTTATTGATGCTGCTCTGCCTGCCTCTCTTGAGGGGTTATGAGCATCAGAAGAGCATAGTTTGTAAGGTATAAGGTGCCACCTCCCAGAAGGGCGACCACCTCAAAAGGATGGAGGCCTGGAGTGCTGAGGGGTCACTGAGCAGATGAGTATCCCAGGGGGACAGCCCCTTGGACAGACCCCAATGTAAAGTCTAGCCTTTTGCAATGCAGGTCCTGAGGAAATAGATCTCCATCTTCAAGAAGTTTGGGGGAAAACAGAACTTCTAGGAAGCAACTAGAGAATGATAGAGCAGGCTCGGCCACCAAGTGGCCAGACTCTGTCTCAGACATGCTTCCCAACCTGCCTGTGACCCAGCTGTCCAGAAAGTCAACAAGGAAAATTCCTCACCATTTGTGTCATGCTTTTCCATAAGAAGTGGCCTATATTCGTGATTTCCTTTGAATTGCACAATGCTATAAGGAAGCATAATTCCCTTACTTATAAATTTATCAGACCTTGGAAAATTGCACCTCTTTGTGCAACGTCACACAGAGAACCTCATAGAGTGAGGTGCAAACCCAGGCCTCTGAGTCGGGATCCTGTGCTTCTCCTTGGGCGGTGGTTACTTCCGAAAGACACACAGCTTATAGACTTTGTTTTCTTTTCTTCCCTCCCTTCCTTCCTTCTCATTTTTTCTTGCTAATGATATATTTATTTCAATTGTTCGCTAGTTTATCCCTAAACTTATCAAAGAATAATAAATAATAAAGTAATGCCACATTCCATTAACACCCATACAAGTAAATTTCCCAGATAATTCTGTCAGGTACCCTAAGCCTTTTAAAAAATACTACTTTGAGGGACTTCTCTGGTGGGCCAGTGGTTAAGACTCCATGCTTCCACTACAGGGGCATGGATTCAATCCCTGGTAGGGGAACTAAGATTCTACATGCCATGTGACCAAAAAGGAAATAAATAAATAAGCTGAAGCTAGATATTCAATTTTGCATTAAAATATTTCCAAAATGCACTATACAATTTTTTATTTTTTTAATTAGATTAGTTTCTTATAAATGTGGGCTTCTCAGGTGGCACAGTGGTAAAGAACCTATCTGTCAATGCAGGAGATGCAAGAGGCACAGGTTTGATTCCTGGGTCGGGAAGATCCCCTGGAGGAGGAAATGGCAACCCACTCCAGTATTCTTACCTGGAGAATTCCATGGACAAAGGAACCTAGTGGGCTGTGGTCCATAGGGTTGCAGAGAGTCGGACATGACTGAGCATGCACACAACAAATTTTAAGAGTAGCATGCTAACAAAAATCCATCCAGTTCAGTATCATATAAAGTCCCCCTCTCCTGCCCTCCCTCAAGCCAGTATGTCAATGTAGCTTAGAGTAGAGACATTTCTGACATTGGACAGCGGGACCTTCCTCTTGGGGTGCAGTAGAATTCACTTAGGGCCTTCCCAGAGCATGCAGTGGCCACTCATGCATCTATCCAGGTCTCATTCTCACTGGGAAGGCAGCACCATACCTTTCCTCAGGTGTCTGAGTCCCTGGAGGGAGGAGTTGAGGACTTTGTAGGGGAGAAGAACCCAGGCATCTCCCTGCAGGCAGCTGAGTCCCTGCTGGGACCAAGGTAGAATTAGAGGACTCTCCGCAAGCTCATGGGGCAGTGTGATGATCTTAGAGGAACTTTTCAAGAATCGGAGCTGTCATCCAGGGCCTGGACTCTCTCTGGAGAAAGAGAGGCCTGCTCCCAAAGGCTGCAGGAATTCACTGAGCTCCCAGAGAGGGGATAGTTTCCCTCAAAATTCCTTCTAGTGCTGGGCTACTCTTTATAGCATCTGTTTCTGAAAAGTTACTTGAACTCTGGGTCCTGAGCTTATCAGAGCAGCCCTTAGGACCAAGTGCAGGCTGAATGATGACTGTCTTCACAAACTCTTATAAAGGCAATTTTCCTCTGATCCTCCTAAAGTCTCAGCTTGGATAAACCTGGGCCTGTGGTCACAAGATGAAGAGTCTCTGTTGCAGAGACTGTGTGTCTCTTCCCCAAGTCCATTTCCCTTTCGTTCTGAGCACACTGCTGGATTACATTTCCCAGCTGCCCTTGCAGTTATGTGTAACAATGAACTGAATTTTGGCCAGTGGAACACGGTGAGAAGTTGTGTGTGTGTCACTTCTAGAGCTACCCATTAAAACCTCCAAATGATCATGCACACTTTTTCTCTGTCCACTGGAAGACATTCTCTAGCTGGAAGCAAGTGACCCAGGGAAAATTCTGAAGCACCAGGGTAGGGGTCAGCAAATTTTAATGTAAAGGACCAAATGACAAATATTTCAGACTCATGGGCTATACAGTCTGTTGCAACTACTCAACTCTGCTATTGTAGTCCAAAGCAGCCATAGACAATATGTGAATGGATGTGTTCCAATTAAACTCCATATACAAAAACAGCCAGCAGGTCCAACTTGGCCCATGTCTCCTGCTCTCAAGACATCGTGGAGCCACAATGCAGACAGGGCCTGGGTCTCTGAATGACAGTGATCATGAATACTCACACTGAATATCGCACAGGTGAGAGACAAACTCTCATTATGGTAACCCAGTAAGAGCATGGGATTTGTGAAAGCAGTTAGCATTCCTTGCCTTATTTAATTATACCCAACATATTCTATTCCTTCCAGTTGCCAAGTTCATGGATCAGTAAATGGAACAACGAGAAAGAAAACCCAAATATTCTTCTGAAATGGCCTTTAGAAGTATGGGGCTTGAGAGAGGCTGCAAGTAGGAAATTTTCAAAAACATCCTCCAGGGATTTCCCTGGTAGTCCAGTGGTTAAGGTTCTGTGCTCCCAATGCAGGGATCCCAGGTTGGGTCCCTGATCAGGGAACAAGATCCCACATGCTACTACTAAGAATTCACATGCTGTTATGAAGATCTTGCTTGCCACAACTAAGACCCAGCTCAGTCAAATAAATATTTTTTTAAATGCAGAAATTCCCCAGAGAGGCTAAGGTTGGTGGGAACTTCAAAAAAATCCTCCAATCTCTCCCTTAAAAAAAAGTTATGGAGGGTTATATTTCCCCCAGAATCTAGATAAGTCAAAGTCCTATAACTTAGTCCAAACATTTCAGAAGACCACCATGGTGGCCGAAAAGGACGATCATCTCTTTTGTGAAGCCCTCTGTGACCATCCCTCCCTCCCTTGAGTGGGTCGGGATGGGTTGGCTGCCCCCTCCCCTGGGTTCCCTCAATATGTATATAGACTGTCCATACTTCTTTTTAGGTTGTATAGATATTAAATGGGCTTCCCTGGTGGATCAGCTGGTAAAGAATCTGCCTGTAATGCGGGAGACCTGGGTTTGATGTCTGGGTTGGGAAGATCCCCTGGAGGAGGGCATGGCAACCCACTCCAGCATGGCAACCCACTCCAATATACTTTCTTGGAGAATCCCCGTGGACAAAGGAGCCTGGCATGCTGCAGTCCATGGGGTCGCAAAGAGTCAGACAGGACTGAGCAACTAAGCACACAGGTATTACATGTTTTAGTTTCTTCCACTGGATTACAAGCTCCATGACAGCAGGGATGCCTTCTTGTTTCCCTAGGTCCACCCCAATCCCCTTCTCAGACTCACCCACCTCACGCCCACAACTAGAATAATGCTTGGCACATAGTAGGTGCATTATGTGTTTTTTTTTCAGTGAAGGAGAGAATGGGAATGAATGGCTGAAGACATGCACAGGTTAAGGTCAAAATTATCTAGGTAATAGGTAGGGAAACATAATTTATCATCCAAACTAGGTCACTTTTTGAGAGTGAAAGATGGCTCTATTGTAATTACATGAAGACATCGGTGTGAATGGGAACTGTCTGAAGCGAATCAGTTCTCATGCCACAGTGAAGATCTTGCCGGCCACAACTAAGCCATCCCAGTAGAGGCCTCTGTGGATCATGGTCGCCCAAGATACAGAGGCTTCCTCAAAGAAACTGGTGATTTCTCTTCGTTTAAGGACCCTTTAAGATTAAAAACAAACAAAAAAGAAGACTCAGAGTACAATGGAAAGGAAAGGGGGATGCAATTTGAAGTTTTTCTTGGCTAAACTCTGGGAGGATCAGCATAGCTCTCGCATTGTGCTGTGAGTTTTCACTGATCATTTCCCACTACACCAAGCACAACAGCTTGAGTTTACAGTACAGCTCAGCTGTGCCCTAGAGCACAGTCCCAGGCATACCCACAGGAACATGCACACACACCAGCTGCGTTAGAACAAGAGATCCTAAGCACTCCTGTGTGTACTCTATTTATATAGCATGTCTCCCAAGAAACAACCTAGAGCTTCCACATTTCTAGAAAAGAGAACTCTGTCCATTTCAGGGCCATCAATTAGAGAGGTTAATGACTGTAAATATTTTTGGGAGGTAGTGTGTATGTGTGTGTATGCCTGTTGATCTGAGTAGTCTCTTCAACAAGTGGTGCTGGGAAAACTGGTCAGCCACTTGTAAAAGAATGAAACTAGAACACTTCCTAACACCATACGCCAAAATAAACTCAAAATGGATTAGAGAGCTAAATGTAAGACCAGAAACTATAAAACTCCTAGAGGAGAACGTAGGCAAAACACTCTCTGACATAAATCACAGCAGGAACCTCCCAGACCCACCTCCCAGAAAATTGGAAATAAAAGCAAAAATTAAACAAATGGGACCTAATTAAAATCAAAAGCTTCTGCACAGCAAAGGAAACTATGAGCAAGGTGAAAAGACAGCCTTCAGAATGGGAGAAAATAATAGCAAACGAAACAACTGACAAAGAATTAATCTCCAAAATATACAAGCAGCTCCTGCAGCTCAATTCCAGAAAAATAAATGACCCAATCAAAAAATGGGCCAAAGAACTAAACAGACATTTCTCCAAAGCAGACATGAAGATGGCTAACAAACACATGAAAAAATGCTCAACATCCCTCATAATCAGAGAAATGCAAATCAAAACCACAATGAGATACCATTTCACACCAGTCAGAATGGCTGCTATCCAAAAGTCTACATGCAATAAATGCTGGAGAGGGTGTGGAGATTCCTCAAAAAACTGGAAATAGAACTGCCATATGATCCAGCAATCGCACTCCTGGGCGTACACACCGAGGAAAACAGAATTGAAAGAGACACATGTACTCCAATGTTCATTGCAGCACTGTTTATAATAGCCAGGACATGGAAGCAACCTAGATGTCCATCTGCAGATGAATGGATAAGAAAGCTTTGGTACATATACACAATGGAGTATTTTTCAGCCATCAAAAAGAATGCATTTGAGTCCGTTCTAATGAGGTGGATGAAATTGGAGCCTATTATACAGAGTGAAGTCAGCCTGAAAGAAAAACATCAATACAGTATACTAACGCATATATATGGAATTTAGAAAGATGGTAACCTTAACCCTGTATACGAGACTGCAAAAGAGACATAGGTATATAGAACAGTCTTTGGGACTCTGTGGGAGAGGGTGAAGGTGGGATGATTTGGGAGAATGGCATTGTAGCATGTATATTATCATATGTGAAATGAATCACCAGTCCAGGTTCGACGCATGATACAGATACTTGGGGCTGGTGCACGGGGATGGCTTGGAGGGAGGATGTGGGGAAGAGAGAGGTGGGAGCGGGGTTCAAGAGGGGGAACACATGTATACCTGGGGGGGATTTGTGTCAATGTATGGCAAAACCAACCAATATATTAATGTAAGGTAATTTGCCTCCAATAAAAAAAAATAAAATAAAACAGTAATCACACTAGAAATACTGATCTGGGCTGATCACCACATGCAACAAAATGACTCTCTTTACAGAAAACAAACAAAAATCCAGCCAGAGCACACAGGCAGTTGCCATCTCTTCTGCCATAGAGTTTGGGCTGGAGATGGAACCACGGAGCTTAGGTGAATATCTAGAGTTTCAGATGGAAAATTAGCCCATAATATTTCCGCAGAAAGCATGCCATTCAAATGCCCACCTACTGTTTCCTCTTCCTAACAGATTACTTCCTCATTTGCCTGTTTTCCCTCCTTGGGTTCTGGAACATGATTCATGGAAAATGTCCCTGCGCAGGTACACATTTGCTCTGCGGGGGAGCCCCATGAAGGCTCACTCATCCCAACTGTGTTATTTCAATCCGAATATTCCAGCAACCACCACTCCTTTTCTGCACTGCTCTTTATCGAGAGCACCAACTTGCTCAACATTTAGATTTGGAGCCTCAAAGCAACCTGAGAGAGGGTTTGGTTAGCTATCACTATCTCCATTGCACAAAAGGAACTGGCCCCCAAAGGAAATTGCCCAAGGTCAAAGAGCTGATGTATGGGAAAATCAAGGCTAGAACCAAGTCTCAAGTCCACTTCTCTTTCAGCTATACCCACAGTCTCACCCACAGGAATACTGTGGCCACCCCACCTTAGTCCCCCAACCTCACACTTGTCAGTTAACACTGGACATCTTCTAAGACCTGGGTCAAAGGAAGGAAGTAGCAGAGATACGTATACATAAAACTAAAATCTCTTTGGACGTCATCAGCGTGAACACCTCCAAAAGGATCTGACCAGCCATGGGCTCTGCGAACTTCCTTCAGCAGCAGCAAGTGTTACTGATGTAAGAAGAGCCCCACACACCTCAGTGTGGCTCCATATCTCATTCGAGCAAGGAGCATAAACAGAAGCACCTGATCGCACAGTGCTCCTTTAAAGAGATGAGCTCCTCTATTTGAAATCAGGTAGTGTGAGCATTTTCCTTGGGAATCAAGGACGCTGAGGATGAAATGTATTGGCCTGCAAGGACTAAGACAGCTTTGCCTGCCAAGGAAACCTTGGGAGAGGACAGACAGCAGCTGTGGACAAGGAACTGCAGATCTTGGCCTTGTAGATCTTTAAATGGTGCCTGGGAATCATTTGCCAACCCTGATTGAGCATACAGAACTGAGAGTAGGACCCAGGGGCCCTACCCACCCTCCCTCCTTGAACTCAGGTGATCTTGGAAACCTCGCTTTCTCTGTGTATGAGTTCAGCTGCAAAAGTGCAACCTTTAGGAATGTGGCTTATGATTGCAGAACAACTGTTGATGTTAGGAAAGTGAATCTGTGATGCACTAAAATACTTCTTCCTGCTCACTGTGGCCTCCTCCAACACAGTGCCTGAAATTCTATTATTCAGCCTTCTATATCTCAAAAGCTTTAAAATCCCGGAGACCCCTATTAAAATGTCAGTTTCCTGAAAAAGCGACTTAGGAAAGAATTTGGGACTCACTGTTGGCTTTAGGAACAATAGCTTGAAAAGGTGAAGTATGAATGTGGGCACTTCTGGAAGGAAGCAGGCCCTGCACTTCACACACACACATATTCAGCCCACGTCACTGAGGCAGAGAAGCCCCTGTGTTCCTGTTGAGGACTTCTAAGAGGCAGTAGTGTGGCATCTTGGAAAGAGATTGAGAGAAACTAGAAGCCTGAGTTCTAATCATGGCTCTGCGATAAACTACCCACGTCACTTGAACAAGTCCTTTCCCCTCTTTGAGCTCAGTGTTCTCATCCATAATAGGAAGGAACTGACTAGCTCGGTCTGGCCCTCAAACTCTCAGAAAGAACAGATGATCTTGGGAGTGAGCTGGTGACCTCCTGAACCATTCATTGGTGGCTAATCCTGGGACAGAAGGGATGGAGAATCCCCAACAGGCAGCAGAGAACAAATTCTCCTAGGACAGGTATTTGTGATTGGGATGGGTCCAAAGCAGGGAAGAGCAAGGTGGCGAGGAAGACGCCCCAGGATGCCAACTCCCTCTTACTCCCAGACTTCTTCCAGTGCTTTGAGGTTCCCTCACGGTCTTTGATCAGAGGCTGAGGCTCTTTCCTCGAAGAGTAGCTGGGTTGCTTGCAAACTAACTTATCCCAATACAAAAGATACAGGGGACGAGAGTGTAGGACTTGGAGTCAGGAGATCTGACTTCTGGCCCAGCTTGTTGAGTGACCTTGGACACGTTATTTTATTTCCCCTAACCTGGCCAGGTGGAGCAGTGGTAAAGAATTTGCCTGCCAACACAGGAGACGCAGAGACACGGGTTCGATCCCTGGGTTGGGAAGATCCCTTGGAGAAGGAAGTGGGAAATTCCTCAAGTATTCTTGCCTAGAAAATTCCATGGACAGAGCAGCCTGGAAGATTACAGTCCGTGGGGGTCCCAAGGAGTCAGATAGGACTTAGCAACCGAGCACACATAACCTAGCCCTTAGGTAGAATATCAGTCTGCATTTTAGGACACAGCATGGCCTCCAAGTTTGGAGGTAATGAAAGGGATGTCTGGGATGTCTGTCAGGCAACTCCTGCTCTGCCTTGGCCAAGAGGAACATCACTTCCAAATTAAACTGTGGTGATGGCCGAGGCCACAGTGAGACCTAAAGGTGTTTCCAGAGCTCTAGACAGTTTCTAGCCCACAGGCAGATGTTTCTTCTATTCTTACTACTAGGAGATAGAGGAAAGCAGAAACACACTTAACTTTAACCTTTGCTCCTTTTTAACTCAGAACATTAGTTTTGCAATTATCAAACTGCAAGGAGATCAAATCAGTCAAGCCTAAAGGAAATCAACCCTGAATATTCACTGGAAGGACTGATGCTGAAGCTGAAGTTCTAATACTTTGGCCACCTGGTGCAAAGAGCTAGCTCATCGGAAAAGACCCTGATACTGGGAAAGATTGAAGGAAAAAGCAGGGGCAGCAGAGGATGAGAGGTTAGAAAGCATCACAGACTCAATGGACATGAATTTGAGCAAATTCCAGCAGAGACTGAAAGACAGAGGAGCCTGGCATGCTGCAGTCCATGGGGTCACAAAGAGACATGTTGTAGTGACTGAACAGCAATGACACCCATCTATTTTATCTACAAGGATTCTGAGACTAGAGAGAGAAAATGACTTGACTGGCTCAATGCAGCTAGAGTCCAGATCACTTCAAGGCCTGGATTCAAGACTCTTCCTGCAGACTGCTGCCATACCACATTCAGTTCAGTTCAGTCGTTCAGTCATGTCCGACTCTTTGTGACCCCATGAATCACAGCACGGCAGGCCTCCCTGTCCATCACCAACTCCCGGAGTTCACTCAAACTCATGTCCATCGAGTCAGTGATGCCATCCAGCCATCTCATTCTCATGTGAACCTTTACTTGGCTCAAGTTACAGGGAAAGATTTGGTCCACGATTCCATTCAAAGACAATTACAAGTAAACCACCCTTCTCTAACCAGAACCATCCCTCCCTTAGAAGATTAGGGAAGTTTCAAGGAAAAAGTTGAGAACTGAATCTACCTTATATAGAGTGGAGAAGTCAACTGAATCCCAATCCTTCCCTCCTTTCCAAACATATATCCTTAAAATCTTGACTCCTCCATCTGGGTGATGACCTTGAACTTTATCAGCCGTATTCTCCTAACCTGAAGTGGAATCACCCCTTTATTCCTTCCTTAGCATTTCCTGAGCACCTACTAAGTGTTGGGCTCTATGCTAAATTTGATGGATCAGACAGGCCTAAAGTTACATGACTGTCCTTGGAGAACTCGGCCAACCAGGAATAATACAGATGATCAATAAACATGGTACCATGGAAAGAGCTCCCCCACCCTCAAACTACACCTGCTCTTCTAGGGCAAGACCTTGCCAGACCAGATCTCAGAGGTGAAGCAAGTGGAGACCAGGTTCCTCTGGGGGCTGCCACTTCACCCCTGCAGCAGGATCCTTGCCAGGAAGAGAAACCTGGCCCCTCTACCTCCAGCATCATGTGGCAAGTTGACACTCATGCACACTTGGAGGTGGGAGTGGCATGTTGATGAAGGGCACACAAGTTTATAATCCAGCATCTACCATGTGTAAAATGTAGGGATACATTAGAAAGAGGGAAACAAAGAATAATTCAACAGCCAGTTTCTGGATCCCAAAGCTAAAATCCTAGTTATAAGCCATTAAAACTGGAGGAACGTGAGAAGAGGAGTTTAGGAGTCTGGACCCCTTGGTCATGGTGTTTCCTTGTATAACCCTGGGCAGGACATCACCCCTCTGTGCCTCATTTCTTCATTTCTAAGTGGGGGCAGGGCCAGAGCATGCCCTGGGATTGCAGGATTGGTGCTGATGAATGATTGTCTGCTTGGCTTATTTTTCTTTTAAAGTTTGGGCTTTCCTTTCGTTTATGTGACTCAAGCCTGAACTAGGTTTGTGGAAAGGAAGAGAAATGAAGCCAGGGTCAGGTAGAAAGCTGACCGGTGACGCCTGAGGGGAATGATGTGTTATAGGAGGAACTGGGATTGGAGAGAGACGAAGAGGAGAAACCAGAAAGGAGGCAGTCACAAGGGCTCCTCTCCTTGGGGGTTAGAAACAGGGGCCTTTGCTGGTGTCACCAAACAGTCCTAGAAAAGTGATGGAATTAGTGCCAAGCTCCAGGGCCACCTAACCATTCAAACCACCAAAATGATGGTTACTTAAGGCTGTTCAAATTAGGTCACTCCAGAGCTGGGGGCATGGGTGGGATATTGGGGTGGTCCCAGGCATTTTGTGAACATGGATGAACCAACAGAAGCAGGAAAGGCCTCAGCTAACCGTAAAGCCAGATCTAGAGGTGCTGAGCACATGGAACATTCTTCAGAATGGATTATGTGCTGGGTCACAAAGCCAGCCCTGGGAGATTTAAGAAAACTGAAATCACATCAAGTGTCTTTTTCAACCACAACATTATGAGACTAGATATCAACTACAAGGAAAAAATTACTGCAGAAAACACAAACACGTGGAGGCTAAACAATATGGTACTAAACAACCAATGGATCACTAAACAACCAATGGAAGAAATCAAAGAGGAAATAAAAAACTACTTTGAGGCAGATGTGGCCAAGTATAGAAAAACTTGGTGCCCAGAATACAGAGTACCGTGGCCCCAGGGGCCTGCCTGCTGCCTGAAGCCCTGAATAGTTTCCCACGTCAGACGGGGCGCCTAGCCCCAGCTGTCCGTGCACATTTCTAGCTCTGTCGTGCATCACTGACCAGCAAATATTCAGGCTACTGATGCATACTACACACAGCAAAGTTCTGCTTATTGCATTACTAAATCCTGGTAGAAATGAGGGCAATGAGCTTGTAATAGAATTATGTTTCTCATGGTCCTTGGCAACTCCCATGAGGTTTTCTAATCTCCAGTGTGGTGCCAGGGGTGGATTCTACCAGCCAGATCTTTCTCCTTTCACAAGCTGAACTCTTAAAAGCAGCTCTGTCCCGGGGAGGGCATCGTGATTGCTTAGTATAACAGAGCCTTTCTAATTTGTTTAAAATCTACTCTTCCGCTGACTGTGGGGCAGTGTGAGGGAAGGTTTTCTTTGGGGGGAGCATGTGTGTGTGTAGAGTGGGTGTTTTGTCTGACACTGTAATAGCTGAAAGGGTACATAATACTATTGTTTCTTTTACACCCTCCTGCTCCTCCCTCCAGCCTCAATACGCACAACAAACTGTGCAAATATGGGATGCTTGTGCTGAGGGAGGGGGAGGAACGCCTCCTCTGTGGATGTACATGGCCACCCCTGCAAACGTCTCTCCGGCACCAGAAGTCACTCCTTATTGCGTGCAGCCAATGCCTCCTTGTGGGACATGGATTACTCACGCTGGCGAAGAATGCGGCAAGTGTCTCACTGCCTTTAAAGTACCATCGGCTTGTAAAGGAGAAAAAAGGAGCCTCACCTTGCAAGACAGAAAAGCTGTTTGACGAATAAACCAGACCTCAGGTGCGTTCCATAACGTGTAACGTGGATCTCCTCCACCTCATTGTACCCATGTCACACCACTCTTTTCCCTCTGAGTGTTATGAGTAAATTGGTTTTCGGGTTTTTGTTTTTTTCATTCAAAACATCTCTCCTTACGCTAGTGATATCATCCCTGGAAGACTGAGATGTAAGAAGAGGTGAATCATGTATCACCTTCCTATCGCATCTAGAATTACAACAGCCAGAGCCCTGGGGTGCAGTGGGGATAAAAGCCAAAAAGTAGAGGGGAGGAAAGAGGGAAGGGGAGGGCACCATGGGGTGGGTAGAGGAAGCTGCCTCTTCTGCAGTCTGCTTATTTTCTTCCTTCTTCATCACCCTCTAAACACCCCTTCCCTATTTATAAATCAGAGAATAGGAAAAATCAGACTTTAAAGACATAGTTGCCTTATATTTATTGATGGTATTGGTGTGAATGTCATTTGTCTGAATCTTCTGACCCATCATTGTAACCCCATTAATTACAGACAAAAGCCACCATGGCATTCTCTCTGGACTCAACTGGATTAAGAAGGATGACATGTAGACTCTGCCCCACCTCCAAGTATTTGTCAAATGATCTTCACCCTGATTAAGGCTCTCATCAGTTTCAAACAGCAGAGGAACCTGACAGTGTATGGCAATAATTTGAAATGTGAAATCTAAGCATGCAAACTAGTGATGGACCACATAGCTGACTTTCCTGACCTCTCTCTACCTGGGGGTTTCAAATCATCATTCAATAATGTATATCTGAGGTATTCAGGAAAAGGGATAGGGACTCTCAACCAAATCAAAATATAATAAAAGAGAAAGATAAAGATGGACCTTGTTCTAAAGCCCTCAAGAAGTGACTCTGAATATTTTTCAAATTCCCACACACACACACTTGCTTTTCTAATAAGGATCACCTATTACTTCTGTTAATTAGGAAGAAAATCTCTTCTCCCCACCCGCCCACCCCTCCTTCCTCTATGGTTTCAGTGAATTCTAGACTCCTTAGGATCACTGGTTCTATCTGCTCAAAACACATTTACAATGAAAACAAAACCAAGGGCCGCAGGACAGCAGGGAAGGCCAAGAGAGCAATCAATTTCTGCAACATAGGAAAAAAGGGCCCACAGGGGCAAAGGGAAAAAAATAATTTGCAGAAGGCACAGTTTTGGCAGCATCTTATTACAGCTTCCAGCTGATGGGGTGCAGCCAAACTAGAGACATCTGTTTGGAGTTTACAAAAGAAACAAACACAGAGCAAGCATGAAAACGCTAAGACACACACACAGACCAAGCTCTAGCAGTCCTTCTCTGCCTTGACCTTCCAAACCACTCTCCCACTGGGTCAGGCTAGGCTGTAGAAGGAAAGGAAATGAGCTTTTCCACCTGCTCCCCACCCCACCCCACCTGCACTGTGACTCATTCAAGCCATGATTAGAACTTAACTTTCCGTTCTCCTTGCTTTTCCTCTCAGGAAAAAGAGATGCTCCCACTCCTTAAAGAACCTCATAGGGACTTCCATTACTAATTCTCATCTTTACAGCTCCTTGAGCTGTTTGGGAAGGAAAAGGTGAACCACTGCTGCTGCTGCTGCTGCTGCTAAGTCGCTTCAGTCGTGTCCGACTCTGTGCAACCCCATAGACGGCAGCCCACCAGGCTCCCCCGTCCCTGGGATTCTCCAGGCAAGAACACTGGAGTGGGTTGCCATTTCCTTCTCCGATGCATGAAAGTGAAAAGTGAAAGTGAAGTAGTGTCCGACTCTTTGCGACCCCATGAACTGCAGCCTACCAGGCTCCTTCGCCCATAGGATTTTCCAGGCAAGAGTACTGGAGTGGGGTGCCACTGCCTTCTCCGAAGGTGAACCACAGGAGGTGGTAAAACCCTAGAAGACCTTGAAAGTTACCCCTCCCTAAATCACCTCACAGGTCTGGCAGTGAGGAACAGAACTCACCCGGCATCTCCAAGAATTGCCTCAAAGAGTCAGAAACAGCTGATGCTTATAGAATTGAATAAGTGAAGAATCCGGGCCTAGCTGCAGTACCCAGAGTTTCAGAGAACAGGAAAAGCCCCAGACTACGCATAAAGTGGGCTCCCCCTTCCTAATCACCTCCAAGTCCTTCGAAGGACAAAGACTATCCTCCCAACCCTATCCCCGTTATGGTCACACCCTCTCCCACCCACCCCCATGGCCAAGCATTTTCTGAAGCAGCTTTGGATGCTCACCTGTTCTGTTCAATTTTCCTCTTTATTCTCTTCCCCACTGGCATGCAAACAGAACCAGAGCAATGCTACTCAAAAAATAACAAAATGTTTTATACACATTTCTGTATATACAACTGAACAACATTTTTACATGTCCCTTTTGCACAGCAAAAGATATAAACATTGGACTCTGAGAACACAGTTATGTACAAGAAAACCAAAAAGATGTCAAAAATACTTCACAACAGTGCAAAAATATTTTACACAGTATCACGGAGTGAGATCTTTTAGGCAGGAGCAAGGTATGTGTGTTTCTTAAGGAAAACTTTTTCTAGGTATTAGATGTCAATAACTGTAAACAAAATGCGACCTTCTTTCTCCCCCACTCCCTTCCCCACTAGTTATTTGAGGAATTTGGCAGAATTTCAAGGGTCTGAGTCTGAGGTAAACAACCCAAGCTCTCGCACCGAAAAGACGGGGTCCAAGAAGGTGGCATTAAAGCCTCAAACACTGTAAAAGCAATTAAAAAAAAACAAACACTGCCATGTCAATGACAACGCTAGGCCCTCCCAGATGGCCGGTGGGGGAGGAAGTTAACCCCTCCTCCTCAGGCCCCAGCTGCCCCACAAACAGGAAACTGGCCGGCAGGCAGTTAAAGCCCGCCGGGCTTTGCTAACACCAGCGGCCTTTCCCTTCCCCAGACCCCAGATGGCGACCTCTTTCCCCTTCCTTGTAGGGTTTCCCCTCCCCCGTATCTCCACTTGCAATCTGAGCCCCGCTTCAAACACAGCCAAATGTATGGGTGTAGAGGGGGAGGGTCTGGGCCTCAAGTGTCCCATTTCCCCTTTCCTGGGGCAGGTCGGGAGGTAAGGAAGTGGTGGAGAGACGCGTGAGGGTCACGATCGGGCGCCAGGGGCGCGCACAGGCCATTGCTGGGAGCTCAGCCCGAGTGGGGCTCGTCTGGGCTGGCGCAGTCCGCGGGGCTGGATGGGTCCCCGGCGGTGGCAGTGTTGGCATCCGGGCCCCCTCCTTCGATGGAGCTCTCGCTACCCGTGCTCTCGCCCGACAGCAGGCGCGTCACCCGCAAGTCCGCCTGCAGGCTGCGCACGTCGTTGCCAAAGCTGAGCTCGCCCAGGTCGTTAATAAGCTGCGAAAGCTCGGCCCTCATGTCGGAGGTGCTGCCCAGCAGCAGAGGCGATGACCCAGCCTCAGGGCCCGGCGAGACCCCGCCGCCCCCCAGCGCCTCCTCGTGGCCGCTCTCCAGCGTGTCCAGCAAGTCCCCGCACTCGAAGTGCATGGCCACCACCAGCGCCCGCTTCGCTTCGGCCTCCGGCTCTGCCCGCTCTCCCTCCCCGGCTCGGTCCTCCTCCTCCTCGGGGCAACCCTCCGCGTGCTCCTCTTCCTCTTCCTCCTGCAGCTCCTGCTCCTGCTGTTCGCCGAGCAGGTCCTCGGTGATGGAGCCGAGCTTGGGCGCACTCCGGCTGCGCTCCACCGGCGGTTTGTAGCAGCAGGGTCCGTGCAGGAGCAGCTTGCGCAGCGGCACTAGCGGGATGGTGTGAGCGCCCACCAGCTCCTGCTGCTGGTGACGCGCGTCGTCCCGCCGCTTGAGCCGTTTAAATTCCGCCAGAGCATTGGCCGACGTCTGGTAGAGTAGCAGGGCCATGGCCTGCGCCTTCTCGGGCTTCGACACGAGTACCGCGTGACAGCGCAGCATGACCGCCTTATGCTTGAGCTCGTGCCGGTACACCCAGGCGAAGACCTTGGGCAGTCGCGCGTCCGCCACGCAGTAGGTAACGCGGTGCAGCAGGTACAGGTGGCCCGGGCGCCGCAGCGCGCGCTCCTCGGCGTGCACCATGCGGATCCCCTGCGCACTCACAGTCAGCTTCATCTTGGTGCCCTGACGGCCCGCCTCGCTCTTGCTCCAGATCTTGCCCACCGCTAGGTCGGTGCAGCCGTCGCCGCGTGCCTGGATGGTGGTGGCATTGCCCAGATAGAGCACAGTATAAGTGGGGTCCTCGCTGGTGATGTGCAGTTTCTTGCGCTTGGAGCGGAACATGCTGCCCACCCGGCTGAGAGCGCCTTCGGGGCACGCCCTCGCTAGCGAGCTGAGCGCCGAGTAGTGCAGGCTCACCGCGTAGCCCTTGGGCTTGGACGCCTGCCGTGGCGGCGCCTCGGCCAGCAGCTCGAACTTGTGCTTCTTCCACGGCAGCATCTCCGGAGGGCGCCCCCGCGCAGCTGGGCGGCGGCGGCGGAGCGCCGGTTGAGAGCCCGGCTGAGCCACCCGCCCCGGCCGGGCTCGGCCCGGGCAAGACCGAAAAATAAAACTGCTGGGAGTGGCCCAGTTCGGAGTGGGGGCGGGGGGATGGGGTGTATAAGGCTCGAGAACCCAGCAGAAGAGGTAGGGGTCGAATTTTTTTTTTTTTTTTTAAGATTTAACTGCAAGAGGGAGGAGGGAAGGAGCACACAGATTTATCCCAGCCTGAGCAGGATCGGGGCAAAGAGTCTTCGGCAGGCAAAACGAGAGAAAGACAGCACACGAGTGGAGCGGAAAACGTCTTTAGAAAAAAAGAGATGTGCGCGTGCAAATAAATGAGAAAGCCCCCAGCAAAAGCAGCCGGGATGGTGCGAGAATGCGCAGGAACTCCTCGGCGAAGCTGAAAAGGGCCCCCCTCTCACACTCACACTCGCTAGGGCCAGAAACCGCGGAAACTCAACCGCGAGTGTACCCAGGGGTCGGTACTCCCCACCTCCAAGCGGTGCTGGAGGCAGAGAGCCCCTTGGTTGAGCGGGTCCCAGAAGCGGTTGCTTGCCCCGAGTGCGCTCCGATGGTGGGTCCGGATGGCCGCGGCGGGCCCGCGCAGCAGTCCCCCTGCGGCTCACTGCATCTTCCAACAGGCAGGACGCCGGGGACTCGGGCTCCGCGGCTCACTGTCAGGGCTGGCTCGGCTGGGGCAGCGCAGGGCTCCGAGGGCCAGGCGTGCGCATAGTCGGCTCCGGGACGGTCGCTACCTCATTTCTTTCTCCGGAGGGTGTCTCACTCGGCTACCGGGATCCCCTGGCTCGGCTGCCAGCCTTTGCAGCGCGCCCCCTCCGGTGCCACGAGCGGTAGCTGCCTCGCCAGCCTCACATCCTTGCCGTCCGAGAGGAAGATCTCGGGTAAATATAGGCCGGCACGAACCATTCGCCGCGCGGGGACAGGGGAGGAGCAGAGACAAGGATCCGTTTCAGGCTTGGAAGCCCCGCGATTTGCCAGTCTCTTAAAGGGATCTGGTTGCAGCCATTGGTTGAGGGAAAGGGGAGACCGATCCAGTCTGGCAATTTCATCCCAAATTTACCAATATCCCCTATTTCTACAGAAATCCCCAAGACCTAGGGTTACCCTTCAGGAAAAGCAACTTGAATTCTGACACTCCACCCCCAGGCTGAATTGCAACTCACTAAATAAATGTATGTCTCCATCGAAACTTCTGGGGGAGTCTGTGGAAGGTGGAATTTAGACTATAATATGCAAAAAGTTGGGGAAATAGTAATTCTTTCTGTGTGTGACAGCTTTCTGAGAATGACTGGATGCTTTTTTTTCCCCAGAATTTTATTCTGTCAAAGAAAATAAAGAAGGGCAAAGAAAACATCTTTCACTCTCTTGGAGCCCTTTCTCCACAGGTGAAGAGCAGATAGTGAAAAGAGATGAGTGGTAATAAGATGGTTGGAGTGAACACTAAAGTATATATTTGATAAATAAGCTCCTAACTCCGGGAGTTGGTGATGGACAGGGAGGCCTGGTGTGCTGTGATTCATGGGGTCGCAAAGAGTCGGACATGACTGAGCGACTGAACTGAACTGAACTGAACCCCCAACAGCGGCCCGCCTTCTGTCAGGGCCTAATCAGAAAAGCAGTTTTCTGAGATATATACAGTTTCTAAATAATCCTTGAGTGTGGTTAAGAACTCCGTTTACTTTGGCAGGCCAGTCATTTAGTTTTATTACATCACTGTCACATTATGGATGAAAATTCCAAGTAAAAATTCAAATGACTTTTATTTGTTTCAAATAATGCCCACCCACCCTCCATGAGAATGATTACCATTAATCATTCTCTTCTCTTGTGCCAGCTTGACACTGTCGCTTTAATCATCTGGCTGGCTTGACCCTTGGTTAGTAACTCATTTCTGGGCCCTTGAAACAACCAGCTTTCCTCTATGGTCTACTCACTCAAAGCAAAACCACTTGTAGCTGAAATGTGTAATAAATGTCCTGATAACCCTGCATGGAACACCCAAGCTCATCCCACAGGAAGACAATAGACCCTCCCACTCTCCAGGCCCAGGCCCAGGCTTCTGGGGATCTGGGTGTCTCTGGCTTCTATGCCAGGTCCCGATCTCAGCACAACCATAACCCCTCCTGGAAATTCTCTGGCCCTCTATTTTTGCTAACTTTTAACCTTTCTTTGAAAGTAAGTGAAATTCACTCAGTCGTGACTGACTCTTTGCGATCCCATGGACTGTATGTCCATGGAATTCTCCAGGCCAGAATACTGGAGTGGGTTGCCTTTTCCTTCTCCAGGGATCCTCCCAACCCAGGGATCGAACCCAGGTCTCCTGCATTGCAGGCAGATTCTTTACCAGCTGAGCCACGACCCATTTTCTGGAGTCTTTGGTACTGAATTTCAGTTTAACTAACTTTCCTAAGTACCTTTTGGTACCAGGCCCTGAACTGGGAGCTGACAGACCTAATTCCTGTCTCCAAGAAACTCCCAACCCAGTGAAGGACATAAACTTCACCCAATTCTGGGCTTCTGCTGGAACGTAAATTCTGTGAGAGCACGCTGTCTGCCCCGTGCCTGGCACTGCTTAATTGTTGAGCGAATGAATGAAACATGCATGTAAACAAGAAGACGGAGTGGATCAAATGCCCTGCGAAGATCCCAGAGTACTCTGAGAAGCTGGAAGAAGAAAAGATTCTTTGTGACTAGGAAAATCAAAGACGGTTCCACAGAGGTGGCTGTGTTTAAAATGAATGGGACGTCACCAAGCAGGAAAGAGTTAAAGGGCTTTCCAGATATAGCAAACTTAGAACATAATAATGCATGCGCTTGTGCAGTTCAGGATGGCATTTAATAACAGTGAAGCAGGAGAACTTTCCTGGTGGTTCGGTGGTTTAAGAATCCACCTGCCAATGCAGGGGACATGGGTTCGATCCCTTGTCTGGGAAGATCCTACATGCCATGGGACAAGTAAGCCCATTGCCACAACTACTGAGGCCCACGTGCCCTACAGCCTGTGCTCCGCAACAAGAGAAGCCCCGGCAAAGAGAAGATCACACTGCAACCACAGAATAGCCCCTGCTCTCCGCAACTAGAGAAAGCCTGCATCTAGCAGCAAAAACCCAGGGCAACCAAAACAAAATAAATAGTTTTTTTAAGTGAAAGAGGAAAATTTCCTGATCAAACAAGGAATTCTCCTGATCATGCCTTCTGGGCTCTCCTAGTCTCTGAGAGAAGGAATGGCCTTTTCATGGCTGGCTGGGCCCAGAATGTCATTATACCAGAGCTATAATGACTTTCCCCTCAACTGCACTGATAGGTTAATGGAGGCAAGGTGTTGGAAGGAGTTGGTTAGGACTGTAATAAGCCACTTAAACCAAGGTTAATTCCTCTTCTGCTTGCATTTCTGGAATATCTTATAGTGGCAATGAAGTAGAGAGAGTAAGTAGTCCAAACAAAAAAATCCTATAAAAAACACACCAAATTAACTTGTGCTAAGTGACCTTTAGCTAGTCCATATCTCAAAATCTAGACTCTACAAAAGCAGACATCATGTTCAAGCAGTTAACATTTCCAAATTACTCAGAGGTCCAAGGATTACGACAAGGCTGTATATTGTCACCCTGCTTATTTAACGTATATGCAGAGTACATCATGTGAAATGCCAGGTTGGATGAAGCACAAGCTGGCATCAAGATTGCCAGGAGAAATATCATCTTCAGATATGCAGATGATACCACATTGATGGCAGAAAGCAAAGAGGAACTAAAGAGCCTCTTGATGAGGGTGAAAGAGGAGAGTGAAAAAGCTGCCTTAAAACTCAACATTCAAAAACTAAGATCATGGCATCCAGTCCCATCACTTCATGGCAAATAGAAGGGGAAAAAGTGTAAGCAGTGACAGATTTTATTTTCTTGGGCTCCAAAATTACTGTGGATGGTGACTGCAAACATGAAAATTAAAAGACACTTGATCATTGGAAGGAAAGCTATGGCAAACCTAGACAGCATGTTAAAAAGCAGAGACATCACTTTGCCGACAAAGGTCCACATAGTCAAAGCTATGGTTTTTCCAGGAGTCATGTACTGATGTGAGAATTGGACCATAAAGAAAGCTGAGTGCTAAAGAATTGATGCTTTCAAATTGTGGTGCTGGAGAAGACTCTTGAGAGTCCCTTGGATTCCAAGGAGATCAAACCAGTCAATCCTAAAGGAAATCAACCCTGAGTATTGTAATGAAGGATTGATGCTGAAGCTGATAGGCTCCAATACTTTGGCCACCTGATGCAAAAAGCCAACTCATTGGAAAAGACCCTGATGTTGGGAAAGATGGAAGGCAAAAGGAGAAGGGGGCGGCAAGAGGATGAGATGGTTAGATAGCATCACCGACCAACTGAACAGACGTGAATTTGAGCACAGTCTGGGACACAGTGGAGGACAGAGGAGCCTGGCATGCTGCAGTCCATGGAGTCACAGAGTCGGACACGTCTTAGTGGCCGAACAACAATGAACCAAGGATCAGAAGGGTTCAGGGAGGAAGTGGAGGCGCTGGTGCTGGGAGCTAGGGCTTGTCTCAGCCTCCACGAGAGGCACCTCCTTGGCTTCACACAGTGACAGAGAAACCAGCGTGCACAGCAGCAGGGAGGACTCCACTGGCAGGCCAGGCTTTCCAGCAGACCCAATGTCCCAGACGCACAGGCTCACAGAGCTGCTGCTGGGCTATCTTCTTAGTAAGCATATTTTCAGCCTGGGAGGACAGAGAAGTTTTAGGCAAATATGAGCACTCCGATGTGTAAGACACACACCGAGTAGACCTGAGATGTAGAACAGTTCCAGAATAGACCTCAGCAAAGTCAGCTGGCAAGGGCTGACCGAAACTGCATGGCTAGAAACTGCATGGACCATAGACTGTTTTTTATGACACTGCCCCATCTACTGGTGCCAGGCAAAAGTGACACTTGGTGAAACGTTTTCTCACAGAACCAGATAAGCCAGCAGTTGAATCAACACACAGCCAAGTCACAGCGGGAAAGAAACCCAGCCTCTAACATAACATCTAAGAGTAAGCCTTTTAGCTGGCACAAAGCTTTGGGGCTGGCTTTCTCCCACCTTATTTCTCGCATAATGCTCTTCCTGCTTGGTCCCCCTCCCCCTATATCCCACTGAATGAACACTGGCTTCAGCCATGACAAATGACATACCTGGGATCTTCAAAGTCATTCAACAAATATTTGTTGAGAGTCCACTGTGGATGTGATGTCATTGCTGGGGATACTGCACCAAAGCAGACAGACAGGTCTTTGCCCTCATGGGATTTATATCCTGTGGCGAGGCAGATAACAAGCAAACAAGCAACTGAGAAAATATCAATTAGTGAAGAGTCTCTGAAGAAAAGAAAGCAGTGTTAGGAGTAGGAAGTAGCTGGTTTGTACTGCATAGCCAGGGAAGGCCTCTCTGGGCAGAACCTGGATGGGATGAAGCCAGCCAAAGAAATGGAGGGAGAACATTCCAACCTGTGATGGCCTAAATGGTAGTTATGGGCCAAATGCTGCTAATGAGCACCTGAAAAGTACTGGGTCCAAATTGAGATGCGATGCAAACATGAAATACACTCAATATTTTAAAGACCTATATAGGAATGTAAAATATTTAATAATTTTATAGTAATTATATATTAAATGATGTTTTGGCTATGTTGAGTTACTAGAATATGCTATTAAAATTAATTCTTCCCATTTCCCTTTACTTCGTTAATGTGGCTGCTGGAACATTTAAAACTATGCATTTGGATACCTTTGTGCTAGGCAGAGTGCACAGCCAATGTGAAGTCCCCAAGGTGGGAATGACTCCAGTGGGCTCAAGGACTCTCCAACTTCAAAGTCTTACTGTGAGATTACAGCCTCTTACCCTTCCAGCCCTCTTCATTCCTGACTCCTATCACATCAGCATTCCTCATGGAGCAAACTCACCCGCTGGCTGTACCAGAATTCCTTGGGAAAATTCCTGGATCCCACCCATAAACCAGAATATCTGCAGTTAGAGGTTGGGAATATGTGTGCTTCAACTTCTCGTGATTGAACAGATACTAACATGCAGGGAGCTCTGCCCTAGCCCACTTCATTTTTCCCACTATCAACCCCTTCCTAACCTCTTATCCTTGCCCTCCTCCTCATCCAAGACCTTCTGGACGAGCATCAGGTTCACAGTTTCTGTGCACTGTATCCATTCCTTCCCTGGATTACTACCACCATCTCTGTGCTCTGCTCCTGGAGTCAGAATGCTAAGTAGAATCCTCCAATTGTTTAGACAGTGCCTCGACACATTCTGACCATCCTAAATAGGCAGAATAATCACCACCACCACCAACATAAAGAAGGCTGAGCACAAAGAATTGATGCTTTTCAACGGTGGTGTTGGAGAAGACTCTTGAGAGTCCCTTGGACTACAAAGAGATCAAACCAGTCAATCCCAAAGGAAATCAGTCTTGAATATTCATTGGAAGCACTGATGTTGAAGCTCCAATACTTTGGCCACCTGATTCAAAGAGTCAGCTCATTAGAAAAGACCCTGATGCTGGGAAAGATTGAAGGCAGGAGGAGAAGGGGACGACAGAGGGTGAGATGGATGGATGGCATCACTGACTCCATGGACATGAGTTTTAACAAGCTCTAGGAGATGGCAGAGGACACCAGGGAAGCCTGGCATGCTGCAGACCACGGGGTCCCAAAGAGTCGGACGTGACTGAGCACCTGAACAACAAGCACAACCACCGCCACCAACCGCACCCCCGCCAAAGATGCCTCTGTCCCAACCCCCAGCATCCACGAATGTTACAGTACATGGCAAAGGGAAAGGAAGACTGTGAATGCAATTAAGGCTGCTCCAAAATCACTGCGGATGCTGATTGCAGCCATGAAATTAAAAGACGCTTGCTCCTTGGAAGGAAAGTTATGACCAACCTTGATAGTATATTGAA
Organism: Moschus berezovskii; assembly: GCF_049115385.1. Classification (NCBI taxonomy): domain Eukaryota; kingdom Metazoa; phylum Chordata; class Mammalia; order Artiodactyla; family Moschidae; genus Moschus; species Moschus berezovskii. The sequence continues at coordinate 94,577,653 of NC_142460.1, forward strand.
AAGCAGAGACATTACTTTGCCGACCAAGGTCCGTCTAGTCAAGGCAATGGTTTTTCCCGTGGTCATGTATGGATGTGAGAGTTGGACTGTGAAGAAAGCTGATCGCCGAAGAATCGATGCTTTTGAACTGTGGTGTTGGAGAAGACTCTTGAGAGTCCCTTATACTGCAAGGAGATCCAACCAGTCCATTCTAAAGGAGATCAATCCTGGATGTTCATTGGAGGGACTGATGCTAAAGCTGAAACTCCAATACTTTGGCCACCTCATGAGACGAGTTGACTCACTGGAAAAGACTCTGATGCTGGGAAAGGTTGGGGGCGGGAGGAGAAGGGGACGACGGAGAATGAGATGGCTGGATGGCATCACCGATTCTGTGGACATGAGTCTGAGTGTACTCCGGGAGTTGGTGATGGACAGGGAGGCCTGGCGTGCTGTGATTCATGGGGTCGCGGAGAGTCGCGGAGAGTCGGACACGACTGAGCGACTGAACTGAACTGAACTGAACTGAACCAACTGAAAATAACCGGGGGAAATAGCTTGACTTATCCAGATGGGCTCATTCTAATCACCATGGTCCGTGAAAGTGGAGATCTACAAAAACATTGTGCTAAAGGGAAACCCTAATGACAGAACACAGGTTGGGGATTGCCGGGGGCTGGAGGGATGGAGGAAGGGGGAACAAGTGCTTAATGTATACAGGGTTTCCTTTGGGGTGATGAAAATGTTATGGAACTTGATAGAGGTGGTGGTTGCATAACATTTTGAATATACTAAATACCACTTAATTATTCCCTTTAACAGGGATAATCTTATGTTACATCAATTTTTTTAAATGAAAGCAGGATGTAAAAGAGTTAGAGTGGTGTCATATTTTAGATTCCACCTATAAGGAGAGTCCCTTGGACTGCAAGGAGATCCAACCAGTCCATTCTAAAGGAGATCAATCCTGGGTGTTCATTGGAAGGACTGATGCTTAAGCTGAAACTCCAATACTTTGGCCACCTCATGCGATGAGTTGACTCACTGGAAAAGACTCTGATGCTGGGAAGGATTGGGGGCAGGAGGAGAAGGGGACGACAGAGAATGAGATGGCTGGATGGCATCACCGACTCGATGGACATGAGTTTGGGTGAACTCCGGGAGTTGGTGATGGACAGGGAGGCCTGGCGTGCTGTGATTCATGGGGTCGCAAAGAGTCGGACACAACTGAGCGACTGAACTGAATTGAACTGATAAGGGATATCATATGGTATTTGTCTTTTTCTGACTTTAGTATGATAATCTATAGGTCCATCCATGTTGCTGGAAATGACTTTATTTCATTCTTTTTATGGCTGAGTAATATTCCATTGAATATGTGTACCACATCTTCTTTATCCATTCATCTGTTAATTATTTCCATGTCTTGGCTACTATGAATAGTGCTGCAAGGAACATAGAATTGCATGTATCTTTTTGAATTATAGTTTTGTCTGGACATAAGTGGAATTGCCAGATCATATGCCAATTCTATTTTTAGTTTTTTGGAGGAAACTCCATAGTGTTTTCCATAGTGGCTGCACCAATTTACATTCCCACCAACAATGTAGGAGTGTTCTTTTTTCTCAACACCATTTATTATTTGTAGGCTTCTTTGATAATGGCCATTCTAATCAATGTGAGGTGGTATCTAATTGTAGTTTTGATCTGCGTTTCTCTAATAATTGACAGTGTTGAGCATCTTATCATGTGCCTCTTGGCCATCTGTATGTCTTCTTTGAAGAAATGTCTACTTAGATCTTCTGCCCATTTTTTTCAATTGAATTTTGTTATTGTTGTCATTGAGTTGTATGAGCTGTTTGTATGAGCTATTTTGGAAATGAAGCCCTTGTATGTCACATAATTTGCAAATATTTTTTTCCCAGGCTATGCTCTTTGCATTGAGTCAGGTCAAGCACTGACTCTGGAGGACCTTGAATAGCAGGTAGAGGCATCTTGCAAGCTGGGTGAGTCACTGGAGGCCTTTGAATAGGGATGTGCTATGATTAGAGTCGGAGCTCAGACACCCACGTCCCAACTCTGACTCATTGAGGGTCCCAGAGCAAGATGCTGCCTCTTCCTGTGGCCTCTCCTTCCTGCTTGTGAGCTGAGCAAATTCCCCTCTTGTTCTAAGATCATAAGAAGCTATGTTGATTTTCTAAGGCTGCCATAACAAATTACCATAAACAGAATGGCTGAAAATAAGAGATTTTTCTTTCTCTCATAGCTCCTGAGGCTAGTAGAAGATAGCAGCCTTCCTTGCCTCTTCCTAACTTCTGCAGTCCCTGGCATTCCTTGGCTTGTAGACACATCACCCCCGTCTCTGCCTTCCTTCTCTGATGATGTTCTCCCCTGATTTTGTATCTTGTCTGTGTGTGCCCAAATTTGTGTCTTCTTACAAGGACATCTGTCATTGCAGTAGGGCCCACTCCAATCACATGTAACCCTGTCTTCACTTTAGTACATCTGCAAAGACCCTATTTTCAAATAATATCTTATCAGGTTAAGACTGGAATCTCTATTTTTGAGAGACAGCATTCAACTCAAAGCAAAGGCCATAGTAGGAAATTGCAAGGGTAAGAGAAGAAAATAGACAGAGTAGATGTCTATAAACTCTGGAGGTCATCCTGTGTCCTAAGGCCCCAAAAATGTTCTCATATTTTTTTTGACTTTGCTTGCCTTGAAGCCCTACCTTTCATGCATTCCTTGCTTGGAATGTTTACCACCTGGAGAAGGGCCTGGCAGAAATGCAACGGCATAAAAAGGCAGTCAAGAGAAGTGAAACTATGAGCCTTGCAAGTGAGCCTTTCTCATCAGCACCACCCGAGGCAAGGAATGAAAGCCAAGTTTGTTCCCTCAAAAGGCAGAGGACTGAGAAACTGCTCTGCCTGCATGGTTATCTTTAAAACTGGAGCCTTCAATCTTCACATTTTCATTTGTGCTAGTCAGTTCAGTCGCTCAGTCATGTCTGACTCTTTGCAATCCCACGGACAGCAGCATGCCAGGCCTCCCTATCACCAACTCCCAGAGCTTGCTCAAACTCATGTCCATCGAGTTGGTGATGCCATTCAACCATTTCCCCTCTGTCATCCTCTTCTCCTCCTGCCTTCAATCTCTCCCAGCATCAGGGTCTTTTCTAATGAGTCAGCTCTTTGCATCAGGTGGCCAAAATATTGGAGCTTCAGCTTCATCATCAGTCCTTCCAATGAATAAGTGTTAGTACTTGTAAATAATAATGACCACATTTGCCAGATCGTTGGTTCATGATGCCCTTGACCCTTTCATGACAAAGAGGGCAGGATGTACTCTTCTTCCTGGGTTATATAGTGAAGGTACCGTGCTGATATTGCCAGCCTAGGCACCTTCTCTGAGATCATTATTGTGCCACTATTATTTCAGATGTTGGAGTGAAACAATGGGGTGGCATAAGTAGGAGGGGCAAGGAGTCTATTAGGTAAGAATCTTACCTAATTGAGCACCTTGCTGCTGCTGCTGCTGCTAAGTCACTTCAGTCATGATTATCTATTCCAACACCCACTTTGAAGCGTGAGCCTACTTGAGAACATCCTGATGCTTGATTATTTAGCCTTTGCTTAAACACCTCCAGCGACAGAGAACTCACTCCCTTTCAAAGCTGTCTTTCCATCTTTGAACCTCTCCAATTGTAAGAAGGCTTACGCAGGTTGAAATGGCAACTCTGTAGTTTCTCCCTATTTGTTCTAGTTCCACTTGCTTTGTCAGAACAATCCTCTCCTGTCCCTATGACAGTCCTTCAGATAAAGAGAAATGATCCTATATACTTTCTCCTGGCTCTATTCACACTTCCTCCAGCTTTTTCTCATTTCCTTGCCATCCAAGTGTACCTGCTAACATTTTCAATGTATCTATTAAAATGATTTAGGGGAGGAACCACAGCTAGAGACAAACAGTGAAATCCCAATGGTCAGAAGGCCCTCCCAGTGGATTAGGGTCTTACTGGTGGTGTAGTTCATCACTCCACCACTGAGCTGAGCTATTTAACCTTGGATGAGTCCCTCTGTTGGACTGATGACCACTAAAATATAAGCTCATGGGGGCAGGGAGTTTGTCCGTTGCTGAACCCCAGAAACTAGTAATGAATGAAGGAATGAAAGAAACCTGGCACTTTCCATCTGAAGCTTTTAGAGTTGATGATTATTCATTCTACTAGGAGCCTTCTTTATTTTGTATTACTTCACTGAACTTTCAGTTCAGTCGCTCAGTCGTGTCTGACTCTCCACGACCCCATGAACCACAGCACGCAGGCCTCCCTGTCCATCACCAACTCCCGGAGTTCACTCAAACTCATGTACATCGAGTCGGTGATGCCATCCAGCCATCTCATTCTCCGTCATCCCCTTCTCCTCCCGCCCCCAATCCCTCCCAGCATCAGAGTCTTTTCCAGTGAGTCAACTCTTCGCATGAGGTGGCCAAAGTATTGGAGTTTCAGCTTTAACATCAGTCCTTCCAATGAACTCCCAGGATTGATCTCTTTAGAATGGACTGGTTGGATCTCCTTGCAGTCCAAGGGACTCTCAAGAGTCTTTTCCAACACCACAGTTCAAAGACATCAATTCTTCAGTGCTCAGCTTTCTTCACAGTCCAACTCTCACATCCATACATGACCACGAAAAACCATAGCCTTGACTAGACGGACCTTGGTTGGCAAAGTAATGTCTCTGCTTTTTAATATACTATCTAGGTTGGTCATAACTTTCCTTCCAAGGAGTAAGCGTCTTTTAATTTCATGGCTGCAGTCAGCATCCACAGTGATTTTGGAGCCCCCAAAAATAAAGTCTGACACTGTTTCCACTGTTTTCCCATCTATTTCCCAAGAAGTGATGGGACCAGATGCCACGATCTTTGTTTTCTGAATGTTGAGCTTCAAGCCAACCTTTTCACTCTCCTCTTTCACTTTCATCAAGAGGCTTTTGAGTTCCTCTTCACTTTCTGCCATAAGGGTGGTGTCATCTGCATATCTGAGGTTATTGATATTTCTCCCGGCAATCTTGATTCCAGCTTGTGCTTCTAGCCCAGCGTTCCTCATGATGTACTCTGCATATAAGTTAAATAAGCAAGGTGACAATATACAGCCTTGACGTACTCCTTTTCCTATTTGGAACCAGTCTGTTGTTCCATGTACAGGTCTGACTGTTGCTTCCTGACCTGTATACAGGTTTCTCAAGAGGCAGGTCAGGTGATCTGGTATTCCCATCTCTTTCAGAATTTTCCACAGTTTATTGTGATCCACACAGTCAAAGGCTTTGGCATAGTCAATGAAGCAGAAATAGATGTTTTTCTGGAACTGTCTTGCTTTCTCCATGATCCAGCGGATGTTGGCAATTTGATCTCTGGTGCCTCTGCCTTTTCTAAAACCTGCTTGAACATCTGGGAGTTCGCGGTTCACATATTGCTGAAGCCTGGCTTGGAGACTTTTGAGCATGACTTTACTAGCGTGTGAGATGAGTGCAACTGTGCGGTAGTTTGAGCATTCTTTGGCATTGTCTTTCTTTGGGATTGGAATGAAGACAGCACTTTCACAGCATCATCTTTCAAGGTTTGAAATAGCTCAACTGGAATTCCATCACCTCCACTAGCTTTGTTCATTTTGATGCTTTCTAAGGCCCACTTGACTTCACATTCCAAGATGTCTGGCTCTAGGTCAGTAATCACGTTATCGTGACTATCTTGGTTGTGAAGATCTTTTTTGTACCGTGCTTCTGTGTATTCTTGCCACCTCTTCTTAATATCTTCTGCTTCTGTTAGGTCCATACCGTTTCTGTCCTTTATCGAGCCCATCTTTGCATGAAATGTTCCCTTGGAATCTCTAATTTTCTTGAAGAGATCTCTTGTTTTTCCTATTCTGTTGTTTTCCTCTATTTCTTTGCATTGATCACTGAGGAAGGCTTTCTTATCTCTCCTTGCTATTCTTTGGAACTCTGCGTTGAGATGCTTATATCTTTCCTTTTCTCCTTTGCTTTTCTCTTCTCTTCTTTTCACAGCTATTTGTAAGGCCTCCTCAGACAGCCATTTTGCTTTTTTGCATTTCTTTTCCATGGGGGTGGTCTTGGTCCCTGTCTCCTGTACAATGTCACGAACCTCCGTCCATAGTTCATCAGGCACTCTATCTATCAGATCTAGTCCCTTAAATCTATTTCTCACTTCCACTGTATAATCATAAGGGATTTGATTTAGGTCATATCTGAATGGTCTAGTGGTTTTCCCTACTTTCTTCAATTTCAGTCTGAATTTGGCAATAAGGAGTTCATGATCTGAGCCACATTCAGCTCCCAGTCTTGTTTTTGCTAACTATATACAGCTTCTCCATCTTTGGCTGCAAAGAATATAATCAATCTGATTTCGGTGTTACTGGATCTCAATTTCTACTGCCAAAAGTTCAGAAAACTGACATTGCCCTTTCTTACTTGCTGTTGTGAGGTAAAAAAATAATTTGCAGAGTCATCTGTGAATAAAAGGCCCCAGAAATTCCACATATAACTCCAAGAGTTGGGAAAAATTCATGGGTTCAAATACAATACACGTAGGATCTTGTAGCCTACCCACCAAAACAAAAGGTCTTTCACATGTTTCATTGAACACACAGTGACTTGTATAAGCAGGAAAGCAATGTTTGAAGTGACTCAAATTTATCATTTATAGTCACTGCTGAACTATTGAAACTTGCTTATGGGTGGGAATCCACCCATTTTCGACAGGGATAAATTGAGGACCGTAGATAATCGAAGGGAGTTTCCTACTGATTCAGTGACTCTGTGGAGACTGCCAGACTTCTATTTTCACAACTCTCAGTCTTATGCAAACAGCTTTAATGTCCTTGTGGAAGAAGTTGGTGTAGAGAATGGGAAAGAGGGAGGGCAGGGTTGCAAGCTTGCCTTGGGACAATTTTTCTGCTGCTGACACATTGTTGGCCAAGGGGTGAAAACACAACCAAAACAGAAACCCACCTACTCACCCCTCTCCATCCCCAGAGAGAGGTGGAGGCCAGAGGCACAAGAGTGTGAAGTTGGAGAGCAGAAAGCTACTCCAAGGTTTATTCCTGCATGTGGGTTTGGGGGACTTGGAATTGTATTTGTTGAATCACAATAAATCAAGAATATTTCCATATTGCTATTTGGAAACTGAATAGGAGGCTCCCAACCTCCAAATCAATACAACGTTCCCCAAGAGTCAGCTATTTAGGGAATCTTGGCCTCAACAGGTCTCAGCTATATGGGGTATTAGGAAGATCTGACTAGTCTTCCAGACACAAATATTTCCACTGTTGTGACAAAGTGATGAGGAGAGTTTGGCTGGGTTGTGTTGTTCCCTGAAGTGTGTGGGTGGAATGGCTTTTGTAGTTAGAGGGTAGGGACTGGGCCGATTCATCTTTGCAACTTCCTCACTCAGGAGCAGCAACCAACACCTTCTCCACCCTTCACCATCACCATCACCACTCCCCGTGCCCCCATTTCACTTTGTTCCTCTGAACCTAGATCCCACGATCGTGTCTCATCAGCATCCTCAATTCCCATTTCTCCTTGCCCTCTCACTGAACTAGCCTCATAATCCTTCAGTATGAACCAACTATACATCTGGAATCTCACTGGCATTGTCCAGTTGTTGGGGAAAAAATTGTTCAGTTGTGAAAATGAACACAAAATACTAGGCAATGATCTTGCAGCATTATCTCGCTTACCACCTCTGCAGGACAGGAATTATTATTATCCTCATTAACCAGATAAGAAAGCTGAGATTTAGTTCTTTATCTGCGGTAGATTTGAGGAGCATCTCAGGGGGGAGTAGATTTTTTTTTATGCCTTACTTATTTGTCAGCTAAGAGTAGTTGTTGACATTTCACAATGTCAGTGTCTTTTTGATGCCCTATCGATCTTGATTAAATTATCACTTTATTTGATCCAGATTTTTTGAAACCTAGAAGAATGACAATAGAAACCAAAAGTGTTTGTTTTCCTTAAATCGCTGAAGGTGACAAAATCTGGAAGAGGAAATGAAGGTGATGTTCTAAGTTTCTAACTGATCTCTAGGTGGCAGGTTTGTTTACATCCTGTCATTATTATTGTCACTAGAATATAAAGTTCATTGAATCTTGCTTTATGAGTTAGTTTTGTCCACTGAGCCCTGGTGGCTCAGAGGGTAAAGCACCTGCCTGAAACACAGTAGATCCGGGTTCGATCCCTGGGTCAGGAAGATCCCCTGGAGAAGGAGGTGGCAGCCCACCCCAGTTCTCTTGCCTGGAAAATCCCATGGATGGAGGGGCCTGGCAGGCTACAGTCCATGGGGTCGCAAAGAGTTGGACACGACTTAGCAACTTCATTTTCTTTCTTTCTTTCTTTATCCACTCAGCTCTAAGAGAATGCCGGAAACTGTCCCTTCCATCTTAGTTCTGGAGATGATGTTCAGGTTTTTGGTGTTTTTGTTTGCTTATTTGTTTTAGTAACCCAATTTTATTGTATGTTATTGTACAAGATCCTCAATGGATGTAGGATCTTAGTTCCTGACCAGGGATCCAACCTATGCCCCCTGCAGTGGAAGGGTGGAGTCTTAATCGGTAGACTGCCATGGAAATTCCTCAGGTTTTTTAAAGATATGCTGTCTCTAAGTTGAGAGATGGGATAAACCACGTTCTAATGCTTTCCTTCACTGATCTGTGAGCGCCACCTTCCCAAAGCCTTGCCGACTATTACATGGTTTGTCAGCAGTCCTTTGGGTGTTTCCCAAAGTGCACTCCAATTCAGTTAGAGTCAGCAGTGAGATATAGCCCACAGCAGGGCTTAGCAGGGAATGCAGAGATGGGTGGGGGATATGGTTCCAGCTCTTTCTGACCCAAACTTGCTATGACTGACTTCTAGCCAGTGCCCTTCAGGGTCTTCATCTGCACCAGCAGGAAATGGACTTCTCTTGCTCTTCTGGCCTGTGGGCCAGACCAACATCGTCATCATCTCCTGGAAGAACCCAGGGCCGCCAGACCCTAGATCTTATCAGTCAGAATCAGCACGTTTGCAAGATTCCTAGAGGGTTCACATGCACATCAAAGATGGGAAAGAACTGGCTTCTAAAATGCACAATAACAACCCTCATTTTCCCCTCATTATCCACCCCAGGAAGGGATAAAATACTGAGGGGACTTGGGTTTGATGCCTGACCGAATATATTTCAGCTATGATTTGGGCACACTGCTTGCTCTCAGAACATCACAACAATGAGGTGTTCTCCTTATTAATGAGAATGGAGTTAAAACCCCCAACGCCCTCCCTCATAACTCTAATCTGACTTCTCTAAAGTGAGGAGCAAAAGTCAGGCCGCAAAGAGTGGAGCCTGGTCACTGCTTTCACTTTAATTTATAGGAAAATTTAAATACAATTCTAGGTGGAAGTTTTAAACGCTTTTTAAAAAGCTATTTGAAAAAAAAACATTTAAGTCAGATTCCTTTGGCTTTCCTTGGAAACTTGTCAAGCTCTTTCCATTCCAAACTGCCATCCACGCAGGAACTCTTCTCACCAATTCACAGCTTGGGAAGACCAAGTAAACACAAAGCTGTTTCGTTGCCAGGCGTGACCTCGGTGAAGTCACACCCTACAGCACTAGGCCGAAAATTAGCGCCAGGAAGCAACGCCACCTAGCGCTGCAGGAACACCGTTCACCCAGGTCTCCGCCTTCTCCTGACGAAATTAACCGGAGGCGTGGCTGCTCCCGCAAATATGCCCGGCCACTTTTTTCTGAGTCTCCTAGTTGTACCCCGAACACTAAAAAGCGACGCACAAGTTTAGAAAGTACCATTCGTTTAATCCACTCGCCTTACCCAACTTTGAGATATTCTTAGGAATATATGTTGAAAATTAAGTTCTCAGGCCATTTTTTGCACTTACTTTCTATCATAGTGGCAAATGTGAAATATATAAGTGGCGATTTGAGGCAAATTATTCTGCTTCCCTGCGACTTCGTGCCTTAACCACTTGGGCTCGCCCATGCATCACTTCCGGAGATCGTGCTCTTGAATACCCAGAAAACCGGTGGGACTCTTGCTTGCTGCTTTTCGTCGGTCTGCTGGACAGGCATGGGTCGGAGGAGAGCGCCAGAGGGTGGGACCCTTGGCCGGGCTCTTATCCGCCAGCAAGTTCAACGGAGCCGTAGCCACCACCACACTGACTCCTGGGTAAAAACGTTGTCTTTCTCAGCCTTTCTGCCTAGTTGTGAGTCTGAACGCTGCGAAATTTACGGTCAGAGATCTCAGGGAAATATTCCAAAGGAAATGATGCCAAAACAGGGTTTATAGGGATGAATACAGTCGCCCCTCGGTAATGGTGGGGATCCGTTCTGGGCCCACCCCCAGCCCCTCTCGGATATTGAAATGCGCAAATGCTCAAGCCCGTTAGAATCGACCAGGCGGATAAACAGGCCCTCCTAGCAAGACACACGGAGAAGGCAATGGCAACCCACTCCAGTACTCTTGCCTAGAAAATTCCACGGACAGAGGAGCCATGGGGTCGCTATTAGTCTGACACGACTGAGCGACTTCACTTTCACTTTTCACTTTCACGCATTGGAGAAGGAAATGGCAACCCACTCCAGTGTTCTTGCCTGGAGAATCCCAGGGACGGGGGAGCCTGGTGGGCTGCCGTCTATGGGGTCGCACAGAGCCGGACACGACTGAAGCGACTTAGCAGCAGCAAGACACAGGGCCCAGAGGTGGAGGCTAATGTGATGAGGTCGAAGTGAGATCTTGAAAACCAGGGCAAAAGTTTGATATTTATCCTATAGGCCGTGGAAGCATTTGGAAGTTTCTGCACAGGAATGACGCAAAAACTACTTCTTGTTATATTCATTTCGCTAAAGAATTGATCCTCCAAGAGCCGCTGGTTGGTAGCAGAAGTACAAAATAACTCAGATTCGTGCTTCACTTTTTTTTTTTATTCCCTAGTGGTATTACTCAGAGCTGGACAGCATTTCTTCAAAGTTTGACAGACCTAGTAGCTTCCTGGGCCTGGAAACGGTCATAGTTTAGGATCCTTGAAGAGCGGATGAAGTGGTTTGATTGATTTGTAATTGTCATTTTGACATTCATTCCTCAAAGTGTTTGAGAATTCACAAAGTTCTCAGTAAAGAACTAGATTCTAATCCTTATCCTGATTTTTGCTGATTCTGTGGCCTTTGGGCAAACCACCTAGCCTTTTAACCTTCAATTATTTTCATTTATTTGTACCTGTACAGAGCATGTAGCTTAGGATGGTGTTTATCATATAAAACTGAGGTGTGTCTGGAATCAGTTCAGTAAGTGGTAACTCGTCAAGCTTTTCACCGCATAGAATAAAACAAGAAAATACCACATTGGGTGGAATGTAAAAAAGGTAACTTTCAGGATTCTTTTGTTTTCACTTTACTACACTGAATGGTACACAGCATCTCACAGTATCTCATAGCATTTGAGTCACTATATGAAATGTGGGTGTCTGTCTAAAAATGTTGACCAACAGTGGCTGCCAGAACCAGAGTATATGGTATATGGGTTTAGATTCAAATACCTCTGCCACTTACTAGCTTATGACTATAGACAATTTATTCTATCCAGTTTAATCCTGATAGAGATATGAAGTTTATTTCAAAAGAGTTTGAAAATAAGAAAGTAAACAGAAAATAACTGTCATGAGATAAGAAAGTGCTCATTTGAATGTTAACTGCTACTGCTGCTGCTAAGTTGTTTCAGTCGTGTCCGACTCTGTGTGACCCCATAGACAGCAGCCCACCAGGCTCCCCCGTCCCTGGGATTCTCCAGGCAAGAACACTGGAGTGGGTTGCCATTTCCTTCTCCAATGCAGGAAAGTGAAAAGTGAAAGTGAGGTCGCTCAGTCCTGTCTGACTGAGTGACCCCATGGACTGCAGCCTACCAGGCTCCTCCATCCATGGGATTTTCTAGGCAAGAGTACTGGAGTGGCTTGCCATTGTTGACTAAAAGAGCTGACACCACCCTCAAGGCCTTAAAATGGTTCTTTGGGAACATAGCATTTGTTTGGATGTCAAGAGCAGAAGAAAGCGGCTCTCTTACCCTCCTGTGTTTTACTCGTAGCTGCACACAAGTGAGCTCAATGATGGCTATGATTGGGGTCGACTTAATCTTCAGTCCGTGACTGAACAAAGTTCCCTGGATGACTTCCTCGCCACTGCGGAACTTGCGGGAACAGAGTTTGTAGCTGGTAAGTTGTTAGTGAGTGCCTCCAAGACATTTCTGTCTTTGCTGACTAGATACAAGTAAGTCTACTTGGGGGTGTTTTGCCAATCTTCCTAAACTCATAAGGGAGCTGTTTTTAACCCAAAGGCAGATATCCCAGGAGCAGTGCGGAAGGGTCAGTTGAATTCAACAGGGAAGTACAAAATGTGCCACAGTTTTAAAATTCAGCTCTAAAAAGCATCAGTGGTTATGTATCATGTCAAATTCGAGAAACTTAGTCTCTCATCAGGGAAGAGATCAGTTAACATTATAGTGAAAAGTAGCCAGCTTTTACCAGAAAATGTTTCCTGCTACCATTGTTGGAAGCAAAATCCTAAATTAAATTTAAGTACTTGTCACACATTGTAGTGCATTTTTCCACACATATACTTTATTTTAGTCTCTGCTTGCTCTGTTTTGTTGTTTTAGTTTTGTTTGTGGTTTTGTGTGTGTGTGTGTGTGTGTTTATGTGTGTTTTCTAAGCACTTAGCAAACTACCTGGCACAGAGACACGCTTATAAACTACTATTTCTGTTGCTCTTCTGTTATTATAACTGTTATATTGTTTAGCAAATTTGTTCATTTGTTCAAAATGCTTTTATTGAAGCCCAGTTACTCTCAGGTATTGTATGCCTACTGAAAGTATAGTATTGAATAAGATAAATTTTTATTTCTACATAATTTTGTCTTAGGTGCTGTAAAAGAGGTCTGTAGCAGAGTGATAAGAGATGGATAAAAGGTGTCTATTTCTATCTGAAGGAAAACTGGGGCCGGTCAGGGAACTCTTTACCCAGGATCTGAGCCTTAAAAGATGAGTTGATGTTAGCAGGACAGGTGAGAAGATGCAAGAGGTTACACACAAGCAGGCAGAGCACTTCAGCTAAGATCTGCACAGCAGCCTGCTTTGTCCAGAAAGCGGTTAGAAGAGATTTCACAGTGCTTAAAGCACATGGTGCAAGAGGTGATGAGCAAACAGGCAGAAGGGAAGGGCCAGGTCCAGGAAAGGATGAGGTCTTCAAAGGTGTCTTTAGAGGGTTGTAAGCAAGTATATTTTTTGAAAGATAACCGATGGATTTTGAACAAAAAAGACCAGTTAGGAGACTGTTGCTTTAGTTCAGCAAGCGAATTAGGCCAGGGCTGAAATAGTAGTAAAGAGAAGAATGGAGAAAAGAACATAAACAAAACTGTTCGTGGTTAGAATAAACCAGACTTTGTAGAGGGGCTGGAGTGAGTAAAGAAGAGTGTCATTTTTGCATGTTAATGAGTACTCCTAAATAGTTTCGGTACATGGGTTGGTCTTCTGAGCAATGTAAGCATAGTTCAGTTCAGTTCAGTTCAGTCACTCAGTTGTGTCCGACTCTTTGTGACCCTGTGAATCACAGCACGCCAGGCCTCCCTGTCCATCACCAACTCCCGGAGTTCACTCAGACTCATGTGTGTTGAGTCGGTGATGCCATCCAGCCATCTCATTCTCCGTCGTCCCCTTCTCCTCCTGCCCCCAATCCCTCCCAGCATCAGAGTCTTTTCCAGTGAGTCTACTCATCGCATGAGGTGGCCAAAGTATTGGAGTTTCAGCTTCAACATCAGTCCTTCCAATGAACACCCAGGATTGATCTCCTTTAGGATGGACTGGAGAAGGCAATGGCAAGCCACTCCAGTACTCTTGCCTAGAAAATCCCATGGATGGAGGAGCCTGGTAGGCTGCAGTCCGTGGGGTCGCTAAGGGTCAGACACGACTGAGCGACTTTACTTTCACTTTTCACTTTCACACATTGGAGAAGGAAATGGCAACCCACTCCAGTGTTCTTGCCTGGAGAATCCCAGGGAAGGGGGAGCCTGGTGGGCTTCCGTCTATGGGGTCACACAGAGTCGGACACGACTGAAGTGACTTAGCAGCAGGATGGACTGGTTGGATCTCCTTGCAGTTCAAGGGACTCTCAAGAGTCTTCTCCAGCACCACAGTTCAAAAATATCAATTCTTCGGCTATCAGCTTTCTTCACAGTCCAACTCTCACATCCGTACATGACCACTGGAAAAACCATAGCCTTGACTAGACGGACCTTTGTTGGCAAAGTAAGCATAATTAGAAGGTTGGAATTTTCAGTCCCACTCAGGAGAAGAGGGGGGCTTCCCTGGAGGCTCAGTGGGAAAGAATCTGCCTGCATTTCAGGCGATGCGGGTTCGATCCCTGGGTTGGGAAGATCCCCTGGAGGAGGGCATGGCAACCCACTCCAGTATTCTTGCCTGGAGAGTCCATGGACGGAGGAGCCTGGACAGAGGCTGCAATCCATGGGTCCCAAAGAGCTGGACACAACTGAGGACACTGAGCATGAGCGTGAGGGGAGGAGAGGAGAGGGAGATTAAGTTAGTCACTGATGACCGTGACCTGACCCACTCGTACCTCCATAAAGAAATTTCCATTAGCCTTTCAAAAAGCCCGTAAAAATCCCTCACTGAAATTAATTCCCTTTCCCTTAATAATGGAGAAGTATTTAACGATAGGGTTTTCCTTAGTTCTCTGTGGCCTTCAGACAGCACCTGTCTTCTGGATACACGAGGACAGGGATTCTTAACCTGGAAACTACAAGTTTCAACTGTCCATGAACCCCTCAGACCGCAGGCAGAATCATACATGTGTGTGTCATGTGTGTGTATACCTGTACATAGTGCACTTTTGAATAGGGTGATGGTCCATGGTTTTTAAACTGGTTCTCATGGATCCCTGACCTTAACAAAGGAATGCAGAGCAATGGAAAATGCTAAGTGTTCACTGGGAACTCTTCACTTTTAAAAGATAGCAAAGGCCGCACTCAGCAAATAAGCAGAAGGTATGATAAGAAGTACATTTATATTTGGTCTTCATTCCTGGTTCCTTGATACAAGAGTTTCTAAAACCCTGGTGATTTCTTGAGTGGTAGGGGCAAGAGGAGTGTCTTTTATTATTCATAACAAGCCCCTTTCAACCTTACTAGGTTGGACTTCCCTGATAGCTCAGTTGGTAAAGAATCCACCTGCAATGCAGGAGACCCCGGTTAGATTTCTGGATCGGGAAGATCTGCTGGAGAAGGGATAAGGCTACCCACTCCAGTATTCTTGGGCTTCCCTTGTGGCTCAGCTGGTAAAGAATGTGCTCACAATGTGGGAGACCTGAGTTTGATCCCTGGATTGGGAAGATCCCCTGGAGAAGGGAAAGGCTACCCACTCCAGTATTCTGGCCTGGAGAATTCCATGGGGTCGCAAAGAATTGGATACAACTGAGCAACTTTGAATTTCACTTTTCAGCCTTACTAGAGTTTATGCTAATGAGGTGACCTGAGGTTGCTCTGAGAAGGATGGACAGTGCTTCTGCCTGGGAGCTGATTGCCACAGGAACCTACCCTGTGATTTGAGGGTTGGGAATTTCTGAAACTCCTCCCCCAGCCTCTGGGGATGGGAGGTGTCCTGGAGACTGAGCTAGTCACCGGTGCCTGACTATTTAACAGTGGCGCCCACGTAATGAGGCCTCCATAAAAACCCATTCGCAGATTTGGCATCTGAAGTGGGGGCAGTCTCTTGATAGTGTCAGAATAGAATTGAATTGTGGGACACCCAGTTGGTGTCTGGGAAGTTGGAAAACTGGTTGTTGGTGTGAGAAAACCCACATATTTGGTGTCAGAAGTGTTGGTAGTGAAAGCAGTTCAGAGACAGGTGGCTGCGTCATCCATCATGTGCTTACTGCTTATGGCTGCTGAGATGAGAACAGGAACGGGTAGTTGACTCTCCCTCAGATTTGAGATTCGGGAGCAGCTGCAGTGCACTTTGATGTTGTCAGAGTGTGGAATGGGTATACTCTGTGGTTTGAGCCAAATGGGGAAAGAGGTGAAGCTATGAGCTGGATGGTGGACTGGGAGAAGAGGAAAGAATCAAGGGGCTAGAGGGGTTTACAGAGCTTGGACCAAGCAAAGTGGGAACAGTGGGTGGGAGGTCACCATTGGAAGGAGAGATTAATGTCAAAGAATGATCAGGTATGGGGTTAGAGGGGTGGGTGTTCTGAGTGGTGGTCGAGGACGACATGACGAGAATGGTGACTGAATTGGCTGTGTGTACTCTGGGTGACTGGACCGTCCAGTGTTGGTGGTCACATGAGGGTAGTAGATAGCCGTCTTTGCCTAAAGATCAGGGGAACCTTTCTGAAGATGACCTGTTATCCTTGAATAGGACCTCTTCTTGGCATTTTGGTAAGAAGCGTAGCTGGCTCCGAGTGCTTATCTCACTGGAGTCACCTGCCCCGGAGACTTAGTGGCTGTGTGGAGAGGTGCGGTCGAGAGGCCTGGAGCAGCTTGGAGGGATAGCGCCTAGAGCAGAGGCCTCTGGTTTATACATACACTGGGCGTTTTTTTATTCCTTTAAATTCTTGTACAGCTTAATTGTGAGTGTTTATAAATGTTTTATGTAAGTTCTAACTTTGTAGTAGTTCACCAGTCCTGATTGGAGTGAGTCTCCTTGCTGAACTTTGCTTCTCCCCTCAGTCCCTTTGGCTTACAGTTATTCTCCAAGGGTAAAATGAGAAGATTGTAATGCATCTTCTCAGTCGCTTCCCACTCCTATTGTTTCTGGTTCCAAGAAATGCATTTAGCCTGTGGAGTTTTACAAAAATCAGTACTTGAAAAAGTGGTTGACCTTTTGAAACTTTAGTAGAGATCTTTTCTTTTTTTTTTAGGTTAGGGGAAATCTATGTAAATCAAGAAAGCTTAAATTCTGTTTTAGGTGCTTATATTTTTAGTATTCTAAGTAATGAATTCACTCTCTATACTACCTCTTAAATAGCAGTACTTTTTTTTCCCCCTATGGACAGAGAAGCTTAATATTAAATTTGTGCCTCCTGAGGCTAGAACTGGACTACTGTCTTTTGAGGAGAACCAGAGAATTAAGAAACTCCATGAAGAAAACAAACAGTTCCTGTGTATACCAAGGAGGTGAGTTGAAAATGTAGGATATTAAAAGGCATAACGAAACCACTAAATGTAAAATTTTTTATTTGGTGTTCATTTTTTTCTGCTTTTTTTTCCTCAACTGCCGTTATTAAATCCAGTTACCCTATTTCATTTTGGTAACTCATGTGGGGTTGTTTTTTTTTTTCTTCTTTATGATTGTTTCAGACCAAAGTGGGACCAAAAAACTAGCCCAGAAGAACTCAAACAGGCAGAGAAAGATAACTTTCTAGCATGGAGACGTCAGCTTGTCCGGTGAGTGTTCACCTCCATGAAGAATTTTCTTGAAATTTTGAGTTGGGCATGTTGGTGTGCTTGCATTGCTGTTTGCATTTTTAAGGCTTTGTTCTTTTAAAGAGAAATGGTAGATTTCATCTTATAAGTGCAAATTGGTGTGTGTGCAAGCCACATTGCTTTGTGCATGTGTTTCCTTGCACAGAGATTGTGAGTTCATTGCTGCATTCCTGGCCTGTCTCCTTTTCATGTCCTTCTCCCGCCTTTTGTCAATCTGGAGTTGATCGCTGCTCCCTGGAGCCTTCTTCCAATGTGATGGATAAACCTCTAGAACTTAAAAGCTTAAGTAGAAAATTTAAATTTGATTTACATATTAACTCAACAGAAAGGATATAAAAATCATTTGACAATTAATATTTGTGTGCTTACTTTTTAACGCAGTGAATTTGAGTATTTATATTACTTGAAACCTAACTATCAAAATCTAGCAGAAATATAAACTTCTCATTCTAAAACCAGGTTGGAAGAGGAAGAAAACCTGATATTGACACCATTTGAAAGAAATTTGGACTTTTGGCGCCAGCTCTGGAGGGTGATTGAGAGAAGGTAGATTACCATTTTCTTTTTGTGTGAGGAGGATGTGGTGGTGGTGGTACATTAGTTTTGCATGTTACATGTGTTTGTGAGCCCAGGGAGGGGTTAAGGGAACAGGATCAAGCTATACAAAGGGCTACTGAGAACTAGTATAAAAACTGAAACTGTGAGCCTGCATTTCTTTTAAAATATGGGGGGGGGGGTTGTTATTAATAAACACATTGATAAACTTAAAATAATGGTTATTGTTTTCTGTAAGAAGAGTTGTGAAGCACCTATAGTTATTTCAGCAAATGTATACAAATTCATACTAGTAACATGGAAAACACAGGTGTGAAAAAGGATTGGTGTCTGCTTGCAGAGAGCAAATGTGTTTTGGGGAGAGGTCAAACACCAGGGACACAGATAGATGAAATGCAATCCTTCCACTAAGTTGACGAAAATACCTAGTAAAATACAGGATGGAGTGTGAGTCCTACTGTGTTTCAGATTGAAGGATCACGGGCCGAGTCAGAGCAGAAGGAACAGTTAATAGTATTGGGGGAATTTAGGAGTGATTTGTTTCAACTGGGACTTGAAAAGAAGCGAATGACCTTGATAAGTTGAGAATGGGAGATTTTCGATCATTGCTATGTCCTGATTTTTAGAAATTGATGAATCAACTTTCTTCAATCTCATTCTTTGTTATTGCTAAAGGTTTTTTTTGTTTTTTTTTTTGGTCAAAAGAGTGTATGAATTATTTATAAAGACCCCTTAAATTAACCTTATATTTGAAATGATGCTTTTAACAACAAGCCTTTGGGGGGCAGAGGTGTGTGTGTTTAATCTAAAATACACCCAGTAAGAACGTTAGGAAACAGGATATTTTCACTGGGATTCTTGGGAAAGAATATTAGCACATTTAGCATTATTACCAAGAAAAAGGACTTGGATTAAATTTGTAAAAGTCACTTACATTTCTTTTTAGGGTGATGAAAATGCTCTGGAATTAGTGGTGATAGTTATACAACTTTGTGGCTGTATTAAAAACCAGTAAATTGTATACTTTTAAAAGGATGAATTTTATGATAACGTGAATTATCTCTTTTTCTTAAAAGTCACTTACATGCCTCCAACCCATCTTGCTCCCTCAGTTAGAGAGAGTCATTGGGCTGGGATGTGAGGAGGTGAGAATATTAAGGCAAATCTCTAAGCCTGAAGGAAGGGGAAGGTTGCTGCTAATTGCCAGGCTCCATGCAGACCTCTTAGATTGACCTAGGTTTGAATGGGGCTTGGGAAGACCCATTATGGTTCTTTTGGGGGCTGGAGTGGACTGATCTCTTCTTCATGCAGTTAGGATGTATATTGCTGAAAATGTCTGTTTTCTTACTGAAAATGCCGTTTATTATTTCCAAAGAGAATTGGTAACAATGTGAAATATTGAAACTTCAACCTTGAGGGAATGCCCCCATCTGCACACTCTTAGTTTATTTTTTAATTCTAGATTTTCTCCTATTTCATATATTGTCTGTCTTTTTCTACATTTCTTTATTTCCCCTATTTATTCTGGTTTCTGTCTTTTGTGTAAGAGGCTCTCCACAGGTGTCAAGTGATGTTTGCCATCTGTTCATACTTAAGAAAACAAAGTGTTACAAAGCTGATTGACCAGACTTCTGTTTCGGTGATTTTGCCACCAGGTGAACTTCTCTGTATGGTGACTGAGCAGGGACCAAGTTTATTTTGTTGGGATACCCTAAGATGTTAGTATCTATGGGTGTTTTCCCTGGGATCAGTCAGTTTCTTAAAGAGAAGCAGGATCGTCTGCCAGGAACGGGGTAAAGGTGATAATATACTACACGGGGGCTGGGCCTTTCTGCCATTGCGGGTATATGTAGACGTCCGTTAATCCTCCTCTCTTCAGTGTGTCTTCTTTTATTACTGGTGTGTCTAAGCTGGTTATTCTTTCTGCCTGTTTGGCATGTAGACATAATGTTTATGCACTTTGGTTCATTAGACTTTGTCCATTTTTTGCAGTCATTTTTGCATTTACTGTTAAATCCTTACAGTTAGAAAGCAGTAGATATTACCTTAATATCTACTTTCCCACCTTCTCCTGTGCTTGAGGTCTTAGGCCTCTCAGGTTCAGCTTCTTCACAGTAAAGCCTGGCTTCTGCCATGGGATAGGGGGCTGAGGGGCTGTGGGGTGAAGTGTGGCTGCCTGGCTGACTGGAACAAGGGAATGGACCTAATCACTCCCTGTTCAGAGTGACTTTAGCCCCACTCCTTGCCCTTGTCTCAAAGCTGCGTCTGATGCCTCTGATCCTGAGCTTCCTCAGAGCTCTGGAGCGTGAACAGGCCTGCTTCTCATTCGCTGACTTTCTGAGTTGCTCTTCTTTTTGTCCTAATGAGTTCCAGCCTTTACTTTCATTTTTGTAGGTTTTGAGAGGGAACAAAGGTAACCATATGGGTTCTTCATGTTTAACAGGAAGGCCCGTCCCTTATTTTTTATGCCCCTAGATAAGGTGTTTGTTTCCCCAGAGTGTAAGCCTGGACCTGTTGAAACTTGTAGCTTCAATTGGATTACAGCATCACTTGTTCTGTTGCTCTATCACATGGAAGTGGATCTGAATTACATAAAAATATTAATAAAGTGACTCCTACCATGTCTCTTAACAGGAAATATTTATTGATATGTTCTGTAAAACAGCAGATGTCTCCTGTTTGGTAACAGGCTAGCTATGTCATCTGCCTCTTTAATTTCAAGAATAGTTACCAGAAAGGATTTGGTGTATAACATTTTATTGAAATGCAGGAAACTGCTGAGGCACGGAGGGCAGAATGCTGCTTCCAGTCAGGCAAGGTGTTTCCATTGCGTTGCATCAACCCTTCCCAGCACAAAACTGGCACTTTGCCCTGCATCTTAATTCAGTACACGAAGCAAGACATCTTAAACTTGTCTTCTTTTATTACTAGTGTGTCTAAGCTGGTTATTCTTTCTGCCTGTTTGGCATGTAGACATAATGTTTATGCACTTTGGTTCATTAGACTTTGTCCATTTTTTGCAGTCATTTTTGCATTTACTGTTAAATCCTTACAGTTGGAAAGCAGTAGATATTACCTTAAAGAAGGAAATACTAGGACCCACTTAACTAGAGAACTTTTTAAGCATCTTGTCATAAATTACCAAGTCTGTGAGTTCTTTACTCACAAGATTTTGTTGGAAATTTATTCTGAAGGAAAATGCAAACCCAGATTTGTCAGAAGCCCTGCCCTGAATGGTAGCCTTGATGTGTTCAGCAGAGTTGCCTAGGAGTTACTTCAGGAAGAGCAAACCGGACAAGGATTGGGAAGACTGCTGGAAGGTGCTGGTACATGCGCAGCTTGTTCCCTCCAGCGGTGGTCACAGTGTCTTTCCTAGCCGCAGAGGCTGAAGGCAGGGAGGATCCTACCGGAGAAGTGCAGTGTTTATTCACACAGTGCTGGCCTTCTGGTCCCCGCTACCTTTGTGAGGAATTCCAGGGACTTGCTGTCTGCGCGGAAAGTGTTCATATTTGCTCCATCATCTTCTGTGTGATGAAAGGGGTTGGATTCATCATTTCCTGCTTCACCATGGCAGCTTAAGTTGATGCTTCACTGTTTTGAATTTTTGCATTTAAGCACATTCTTGAAACTGGTGGATGATGATTTGCTAGATGTCAGAAGGGTTTAAGTGAGTTTTATAGTGGCAGCTGTGATCAGGTGATATATTAGGGCTTTTTGAGGCCTTAACACAAGTGTTGACTGGGTGCTGAGCATACAGTAGACCTCACCTTGGGTTGAAGTCTTTGGAATAACTCTAATCTTTCCAGGAGAGATTACTGGAAGGTATAGTTAAAAATTTTAGCATATTGAGAACAGGAAAATGTTATGATTACAGCATGATCTCTGGTCCAGAGTGCTTGAGTTCCCCTTCAAGCGCCATCACTTAGTACCTTGTGACTTTGAATAGACCAGTTAGCTGTTCCAAGCTTCAGTTTCTTCACATTTAAACTGTGGGAGAGGGTGATGGTGGGACGATTTGGGAGAATGGCATTGAAACATGTATATTATCATATGTGAAACGAATCGCCAGTTCGGGGTCAATGCATGATACAGGATACTCGGGGCTGGTGTGCGGGGATGACCCAGAGGGAGGATAAGGGGAGGAGAGAGGTGGGAGGGGGGTTCAGGAAGGGGAACTTATGTACACCTGGGGCGGATTCATGTCAATGTACGGCAAAACCAACCAATATAATATTGTAAAATAATTATTCTCCAATAAAAAAAAAAAGAAAAGCCAAAAATAAATAAATAAACTAGGGATAATTGTACCTATTGAAAGTTAAATATATCAGTGCCTAACATATGGGAAATGTTTGCTTTCAATACTATTTCCTTTCACTTCACAGTGATTGGCGTGTCTCACATTTGTTTTTCAGTGATATCGTGGTCCAGATAGTAGATGCTCGAAATCCGCTCCTGTTTAGGTGTGAGGATTTGGTAAGTAAAACGTGACAAGGTTCAAACTTAAAGTTCTTGGAGCAGCAGTGGGAGAACAGTATCACTGACAGCAGTGACTCTAGGCCCGCCTTTGCACCCTATCAGGTCTCCCACTCCTTCCAAGGCAAGCAGCTCGCATAGTGGTACCCTTTAGACAGATGTATTTTTCAGACAATTATTTCCATCTGCAGGAATGCACAAACACTTGAACTTTCTAGGTTTTAGTTTAGAAGCCACTTTGTTCAGAGGCAGTTGCCACTGTTTCTCATTTTTGAAGGACAGTAAATGAAAGAGCATTTTGCTGATTTTGGCGAATGCCTAGTCCCTCATCCCACTCAGCTTTCTCTTCTCACACCATAGTTACTACCTTCTGTGGTATTCTACAGATAATCTAAGTTTGTAAAGTACTGCAGGGGGTCATCATCAAGGTGTAAGGATCACTAGAAATGAGGCAATAAAGATTTTGAATTAATAAGACTGAACACACATGAAGTATTCCTACTTCTGTTTGAGGACCATAGTAGAACCATTATTTTAAAATCTACTGGTGAACAACAAAATTCAAAACAGGGAAACTCTTACGTATTCAGCTTTCAATATTTTTACGATATTTCCTAATGGAAAGCTGTGCTTGGGAGTTAAGTTAATCACTGGGTCTTATTTTCCTTTTAGACTTCAAAAATATTTTTTGTAATAAAAGGTAAGATTATTATTGACTGTCATCGTTTGGCTTGGAAGTAGTTCTTGCTGACTATCTTTTTTTTACACAGTTCTTTATTTTTTTTAAAAGAAACTGTATCATTTGAAGAAATGAGGGCAGGAAAGCATTTCTTTTTTACCCTTTAGTTTTTTTATGTGAAGAGTTTGTAAGTGTATGTGACCTAACTTCATTTCAAAGCCTGCTGAAAGGATCCACAGAATGTACCATGATTAAAAATCTTTTGTATTAGGACTGTTTTAAAACTGGGGACAGTAAGACCTTTTAGTAATAGCTACTGGGGGAAGCGGCTCTTCAGTATAATTAGCCAGATTCTTCCCCATTTGGAGAAATATCTGAATATCTTTGTCTTGCCTAGGAATGTTATGTGAAAACCATTGATGACAACAAGGAGAACGTTATTCTGGTAAATAAAGCAGACTTGTTGACTGCCGAGCAGCGAAGTGCCTGGGCTGAATTCTTCGAAAAAGAAAACGTGAAGGTCATTTTCTGGTCCGCTTTGGCTGAAGCCATTCAACTGCTGAGTAACTCTAAGGTAACTGGGGACTTCTTCAGGTTGGGCTTCAGGGAGGAAGATTTCGGTTTCTGTTAAGTGCGCTTTGTTTGCTTTTTCTTATTGTTGATTTGTGGGGCTTTATTTGTAGTAGGGTAGTATGATGACTTACAGAAAAGAGAGTCACAAAGTTGCTTTCTCTGAAGACACATAATGTTTTTAAATGTTAGGCAGAAAGTTGTATAGGACGTTTCCTAATGACTTTACAGTTGCTTTTAAGAGAAGTCAAAACCAAAATTCAGATACAGCTGAATGTAATAACTTTTCTGGACTCAACTAGAACCTCTTTTGACTTTGTTTTGAAAACAAAGAAATGAGGTAATACTAAATTAAGATATACCATGTGTTTTAACCCAATTTTGATAGAAACCGTTTAAGAGTTATTTTCTAATAAAAATTACTGATAACCAGCTATGGAAAAAACTTAGCAATAGCATCTTAGAGCCGAAAGACACTGAAAGTCGTATCTTTTCCCATCCACCTCCTTTTGTCTCACCTCTATTTATCAGCCATTGCTGACTAGTTAATGGCCTGAGCTGGGTGCTCTGAATACAACCCCTTCTTGTTGGTGAGCTCACAAGTTAGTGAGCTCTACCTCTGTGAAGGACTTCTTCCCTCCGCCTCCCTGGCAGACAGTCACATACCCTCTGGGGCCATACGTACCAGATGTCTCATTCTTTTTCTCTCCAGGGTGAAAGTTCTTCATTCAGTCCAGTGAGGCTCAGCTCTCCTAACTTTGATCTAAGCCTCATACTTCCTCCCTGTGTTCTCTTTTCTGCAGAAGATGCATTTTTCTGCTTTGCTGCTCCTTATAGACATGTCCTCCAGCGCGCTCCTCACCCTGAGGGCCTCTCTGCCCGAGTCAGGAGAGCACCTGAAATGGGTGGCCACTGATCTAGTATGGTCTTTCAGGTGTGATTTGCCCAGGGCACGTGTTCTTATTTCTTGTGATCAGGATACTCCCAGGAATTCAGAGCTTTTGTTAATTCACCTCCTTTCAAAGGAGCTTATGCTTTTGGCTCATTAAACCTATGAACAACCATATCCCTCAAATATTGGGTTGGCCAAAAAGTTTGTTTGGGTTTTCCCATACTACCTTAAGGGAAAAACCTATATGAACTTTTTGGCCAACTCAGTATTTAAAAGATAAGATTTTACCAAGCAGAGCTCATCTATCTTTACATGTGGGGAAAGTTTTTCACTTTATTTTTAGCTCAGCTTAGGACATGTTCCTCTTAAATATTAGTGGTTTGGGGACAACGTAGGATTCATTTTGGATGTGTCATTTGCTTTTCTCTTCTTCCAGCGTTGAATCATTTGCAGATTTTGTGTTGGCCCATCTGTATATTCTTAATGTTCATTGATAACGCTGTTGAGTAGTCTGGGACCGAGGATAGAGTTCTGCGACCTTTCGTGGACTTAATAAGCGCAGGTGTACCAAGCACTTAAGATGTATTTGAGAGGCTATAACAGTAGTTATTGTGCTATTACTGTTGTTAATAAAAGCTAACCCATAGAAGACCTGTTCTTAGCAGGCACTGCTATTCTGAGTACTTTCTGTGTTTTATTTCATTTTCTCCAGAAAGAGTGTAAGTGCCTGTAATCCTCGGGCAATCTGGCTTCATAGTCTGTCCTCTTCATGGCTTCTCTTGTTTCAAATCCTTCCTGGAAGTTGGTGTCTAGTTGCAGTGCTGAATAATTATTTATCAATATATCACTCAGCCCTGATACAACAACCCAGTGGCCCTGTTTGAAAATGGGAAAAGGATCAGTTTTTACATCTGTGGTATTCCCTGAACTGACAATCAAGGATTAGATTCTCAAGGGAAATGGGATTTGTTTGCAGGATCTGTTCTCAGGGAATCTTTGCTGCTTCCTGTTGCTGGCTGACAGCTAACTTGTGGAGTTGTTTCCCTGTCAGACTGGGTTGTCAGTGCTTGGTTTATGGAAGATATTCTTTCTTCTTTTTTAAAAGTTGAACCCTGTTTATTCTTCCTAGAGGACTCTGATGCTGGGAGGGATTGTGGGCTGGAGGAGAAGGGGGCGACAGAGAATGAGATGGCTGGATGGCATCACCGACTCGATGGAGGTGAATTTGAGTGAACTCCGGGAGTTGGTGATGGACAGGGAGGCCTGGCGTGCTGTAATTCATGGGGTTGCAAAGAGTCGGACACGACTGAGCAACTGAACTGAACTGAACTGACCTGAAGTCTTCTGAAATCTGTTCACGATTTTCCAAGTTGTTAGCAGCTACTGTTGTGATATTGTGTCTAATCACATCTGTCATTTGAATATCAAGCATGAACTTATTAAAAATGGATATTCACTATTTTTTCACCTATCTGAAGTTTAGTTCTTTCTCCATGGTTGTTTGGAGAGGGAAATGGCAACCCACTCCAGTATTCTTGCCTGGAGAATCCTGTGGACGGAGGAGCCTGGTGGGCTCCTGTCCATGGGATCGCATGAAGTCAGATAGGACTGAAGCAACTTAGCATGCATGCGTGCGTTGGAGAAGGAAGTGGCAACCCACTCCAGTATTCTTGCCTGGAGAATCCCAGGGACAGAGGAGCCTGGTGGGCTGCCATCTGTGGGGTCGTACAGAGTCGGACACAACTGAAGCGACTTAGCAGCAGCAGCAGCCATGGTTGTTTAACCATTCTTTTTTTTTTTTAATGGGACTTTTTTTTTAATTGAGTACTTTTGTTTTCTCTCAGCCATTTGTTAAATTGCACTGTGTTCCCCAAAAGATGGACGTTTCCCTTCTTTCTTTTTTTGGGGGGAGGGTGTGTGTGTGGCAGAGTTTTATTAAAGTGAAAAAGGGACAGATAAAGCTTCTGACATAGACATCAGAAGGGGGATGGAGAGTGCCTCACTCGCTAGTCTTAGCAAGGGAGCTATATATACTTTTTCAATTGGTCCCTTCTTTCTTTTAAATTTTGATGTAACTACTGCAAAGTCCTTTTGTTGCCTTTATCATTTTTCCTGAACCTAAACTGCTTCAAGCCTTAGTTTTCCTAATACATACGCATGTTCAGTTCACATTCTTGTGTTCTGCCTCTTTCATACTTTTAAATGATTCAGAATAGTACACAGTGACTTCTTGACATTCATTATAGAAATTGCTTCCAAGTTTCTTTTTGAGTCGCCTGAAATGACAGTGAAATCATACCTCTTCTCCCTGACTTTTTCTTCCCTAAAATGTAGGATACTATTTAACTGAGTTCATCATGCCTTCTCCTGTAGATTATTTGGAAATGATAGGTTTGCATCATTTCTAAGTCTAAATCAGTTCACCCTTATTGATAAGAATTGGTAATACTGTAAATTGTTGTATTTCTGCTCTATTATCCATAAGAATTCAGAGATTGTTGTTAAGTTGCTAAGTCATGCCCAACTCTTTGCGATGTCATGGACTGCAGCACGCCAGGCTTCCATGTCCTTTACTATCTCCCGGAGTTTGCTCAAATTCATGTCCATTGAGTCAATAATGCCATCCAGCTGTCTCATCCTCTGTCGTCCCCTTCTCCTGCCTTCTATCTTTCCCAGCATCAAGGTCTTTTCCAGTGTGTCAGTTCTTCATATCAGGTGGCCAAGGTATTGGAGTTTCAGCTTCAGCATCAGTCCTTCCAATGAATATTCGGGGTTTATTTCCTTTAGGATTGACTGGTTTGATCTCTTTGCTGTCCAGGGGACTCTCAAGAGTTTTCTCCAACACCACAGTTCAAAAATATCAATTCTTTGATGCTCAGCCTACTTTATGGTTTGACTCTCACATCCATACATGACTACTGGAAAAAACCATAGCTTTGACTGTACAGACGTTTGTTGGCAAAGTAATGTCTCTGCTTTTTAATATGCTGTCTAGGTTAGTCATAGCTTTTCTTTCAAGGAGCACGTATCTTTGAATTTTATGGCTGTAGTCACCATCCGCAGTTATGTTGGAACCCAAGAAAATAAAGTCTGTCACTGTTTCCATTTTTCCCCATCTGTTTGCCGTGAAGTGATGGGACCAGATGGCATGATCTTAGTTTTTGAATGTTGAGTTTTAAGCCAGTTTTTTCACTCTTCTCTTTTATGCTCATCAAGAATCTCTTCGGTTCCTCTTTACTTTCTGTGATTAAAGTGGTATCATGTGCATATTTGAGGTTGTTATTTCTCCTGGCAATCTTGATTCCAGCTTGTAATTCATCCAGAAGGATTAATATACCCATGAATTGTAAATGATTTTACCATTCTCTTTCCAAAAAATAGTCATTGTTTGGTGAATAATTTCCATGCACAGAGTTGTTTTGTTGCTCTTATATTTCACACACAGGGACCTGTGCTCCATGGTGCTGTGATTTATTAAAGGCAGTTATAAAAGAATAGTTTCCTTAACTATGAAAATCATTGTCTTTGAAAATTCAAATATATATTAATTATAAATTATACCCTTCTTGCTTTGTGGAGAGAAGAGAATGTTAGCTGTTTTACTGTTAATGAGAATGCTTTTATTTTATTCTACAGCCCATTGCAAAAGTACTGCCAAGGAATTCAGCTTGACACAGGCTTTTCTAAATAAACTCTTACCATTTTTTTAATAGATAAAAGAGTTACCTATTAGACAAGGTCAAGGTGTTCAGGGTAGTATGGTCTTAGACAAGAGTTATCTGTTAGAAAAGTAATAGATGCTGTTTGTTCAAAGTTCAAGTAATATAAAAATGTGTGATGTGAAGGCCCACCTCTCTAGTGGGCACCACTGTGGATTGTTCAGTTATATTCTCATGCTATCTCATCTCCTCCCTCTGTTCACCTTTCCTCTTCTTCATAATGTTTTTTGTCCTCTGTTCATCTTAGATAACCAACTCTGAGTGTTCTCACCAGAGTGAAAAGTGCAGTTGTTAACACTTCTGAACTTTTGTCGTTTGTTATTTCATCAGGAAGAAGTAAACGGAGACACTGGAGAGGCCATCACAGCCGAGTTTGAAAACTCCAGTTGTGACGAAGCTGAAATTCTCCACAAAGAGACTGAACACCTTTCCCTTGGTGACATTGCCAGTAGTGAAGAAGACGAGAGTGAGTATGAGGACTGTCAGGAGGAGGAGGAGGAGGGCTGGCAGACGTGTTTGGAGGACAGCAGCAGCTCTGACGAGGAAGCCTGTGGCCAGGACTGCAAGGAGGGCCATACTGTGGATTCTGAGGCTCAGGGGAGGAAAACCCCACAAAAGAGGCAAATACACAATTTTAGTCACTTGGTATCAAAGCAGGAATTGCTCGCGGTCTTAAAGCAGCTGCACTCTGGAAAGAAGGTGAAGGATGGACAACTTACCGTTGGACTGGTAAGATGGGATACGTCATAAAATGGATTCATGAGGGTCTGTATTCCCACTGCACTGGAACCTGAGACCAGTCAGGCCCTGGTGTCATAGGGAACATTGAAGACTTCTTGTTGCCCATGGGAGTCGTGGGCGCAGGCCATGTGTGACAGACAAAGCCCACCTCAAAGAATGAACTTTCTCAAGGCTTAAACTGGTTACACCCTGTTCGTATTAGTTACCTTCTGCAGTCTCCCAGTTAATCCCTACATGTTTGGTGACTTACAAGATACCAGAATGAAAACTTTTAAGGTTGCCTTCTGCCCTCTGGTCCAGTGTTCTTTCCTTTAGATGGGGTAGGCTTTTGGCATCCTGTGATGATTGCCAACTTTTACTGTAGACATTCCTTCTGACTCCCTTCTAGGTGGGCTATCCAAACGTTGGTAAGAGTTCAACAATCAACACCATCTTAGGCAACAAGAAGGTATCTGTGTCTGCTACGCCTGGTCACACCAAGCATTTTCAGGTATTTCTACAGCTTCAGCCTCTGCATTTACTCCTCAGACAGTTCCTCCCTCTTGAGTGTTTTCTGAAGTTCTTTGCCACTTGTGTGCTGCTCTTCTTTCCCTTTCTGTGCTGTGTGCCCAGCCTAACCCCCTTACTTGTCCTTCAGACTCTCTATGTAGAACCTGGCCTCTGCTTGTGTGACTGCCCAGGCCTGGTGATGCCGTCCTTTGTCTCTACCAAAGCCGAGATGATTTGCAGTGGAATCCTCCCGATTGACCAGATGAGAGATCATGTCCCGCCTGTATCACTAATATCCTTGGTGCTGTGCCAAAATTGTGGTTGTTCTGTGTATATTGGAGCTTCAGAAAAATCTGGGTAATTAAACAGGGGAGGAAAAAATAATCCCTCCTTACATAATTGTAAGGATTAGAAACAAAGATTGTGTGATTTATCTCTGAATTAGGATTATCTCACAAATCTGTAGTGTATTTAGGTAAAAATGTGTCATCTTGAAGTCTGTTGCAGAGATAATATTTTTAAAGGATACATTTGGAGGTAATCATTGGTGCATAAGGCTTTTTTTAAAAGAGGGACTGAAAGTCTTTTAAAATTAAGAATAATCATACTTCTTTGGAGAGGTGGAAAGTTTTTTGTCACCATGGTGCTGAAATACAGTGTTCTTAGAAGATGCCATGGGGAGGAGGAGGGGGTCAGTTCAGAAAAGTAGATTCCTTGACAAGCTTATGTTTGCCAGAATATTCCAAGACATGTTTTAGAAGCTACGTACGGCATTGACATCATAAAGCCTAGAGAGGATGAAGATCCCCAGCGACCTCCAACAGCAGAAGAACTGCTGACGGCTTATGGATGTGAGCAGTAATTTGTTTTAAAATGTTAACAAAAAATAATTACTGACGGAAGTACCCTGCAAAGATACAAATTCAGAATTTTCGCTTAGCATTTGTCATCTTTTAGGGTTGATATTTTTGTGGTCCTGTTGGTCTTTCCTGCAGAGTAGCCTCCAGGTAGCTGACTTGGTAGCAGTTTTGGGGTCCAGCAGTAAAGGAGGGGAGCTGGCTGCTGCCTGAGTGGTATTTTACTTCATGTTAAGTGCTTTTTAGAGAAGGAGGTGTGCTATATTCCTTGCCTCTTCCCCAGTTTTCATCGTAGAAATCAGTGCCTGGAAGACGTGTCTTCCCAGGCTTTCGTGGTCTCAGGCCCTTTCCTATAGGAGGCCTTGACGTAGGGCTTCTGATCTGAGGCTCTGTTGGCTTTTCTTCATGGGAGTTCCATGTGGAAACTTCCCAGGTGGTGGTAGTGGTAAAGAACCTGCCTGCCAGTGCAAGAGACATGAGAGATGAAGATTCAGTCCCTGGGTTGGGAAGATCCCCTGGAGGAGGGCATGGCAACCCACTGCAATATTCTTGCCTGGAGAATCCCATGGACAGAGGAGCCTAGCAGGTTGTAGTCCATAGGGTTGCACAGAATCAGACATGACTGAAGCAACCTAGCATACACACACATGAGAATTATCTTTGTCATTTCTCCAACTGACTGTGATTTATCTATCTTAAACACAAATTTTAATCTGGAGAGACCTGTATCTACCTAAAGAAATATCAGTGTTAAAAAATTTCCATGTATATGTATCTTGCCTTTCAAGAAATTGCCCTCAGCCAGGAAAGAGTTCAGGTTATTTGAGTGTTTACTGGCAGAGAAAGGTGATTTGATATAAACCAGTTAAATCAGGGGAGAAGGCAATGGCAAGCCACTCCAGTACTCTTGCTTGGAGAATCCCATGGATGGAGGAGCCTGGTGGGCTGCAGTCCATGGGGTCGCTAAGTGTCGGACACGACTGAGCGACTTCACTTTCACTTTTCACTTTCACACATTGGAGAAGGAAATGGCAACCCACTCCAGTGTTCTTGCCTGGAGAATCCCAGGGATGGGGGAGCCTGGTGGGCTTCCATCTATGGGGTCACACAGAGTCGGACACGACTGAAGTGACTTAGCAGCAGCAGCAGCAGTTAAATCAGACCTTGAATTTTTGCCTTAGTTGAGATATTTTGAAGAGGATAGATATTAAGCACTTGTGGTAAGACTAGTATAAAAATCACAGGACAAGAAGGGGTCTTAAAGATTTCCCCATCCCTCATCTCCCTTTCCTTACAACAAGTAATCTGAGCTCCAACCATAGAATGACTTGCCCAAGGTGGTGTCTGGTCAGTGGCATAGCCTCAGTGCGAACCTAGGTTTCTTTCCTAATCCCTCTCTCCCTTGTGCTGGCCTGAAAGATGGGGAAAAGTAGACTTTGTATCAGACTTTGCTTCTGGTTTGATATCCAGATAAAACTGAAAGTAATATGAGTCTTTTCAAATTTTTCATCAAATTCTCTCTGGTAAATCAAAAAGTGAGAACAAAGCCAGTTTGTAAAAACACATGCCTAAACATTCTTAAAATGCTACTACAATTCATCATCTGTCCATGTATTTGTTAACCACTTTATCTTCTAAGAATCACTTTTTTCTATGCATCATTTGTGTCTTAATGATTTGTAGCAATTCTTTGCCACCTATGTTTCAAATGTTTTTCCTGATGTATATTTTCTTTAGCCCTATAGAAGTCAGCTTTGTTCGGTTTTTAGTTTTATTGGGTTTGGTGTTTTACTTAGGAAAAACTGTTTTCCTATAATTTTTTTTTTTTTTAATTTTTAGATTTTCATCCTCCTCCCAAATGTACTTTTGTGTGTAGTTGTAACTAGTTTCTTCTAAACTAAAGGACCCAACATAGAGCTAGAGCTAGTAGGAGGAGCTGGGTTTTGAACCTGTCAGCTAAAGCCTCTGTTATTACCAGCTGTGCTTTGTTGCTCTCTTCTAATTGAATTAATATTAAAGGAATCTTTGTTGTATGTTTGGGAAACTGGAAAAAGTGTAGGTATATCATTAAATAAGAAAACTTGATCTATTGCTTTTGGTTTTGCAATCTTAAAAACGACAGAATGATTTCTGTTCGTTTCCAAGGCAAACCATTCAATATTACAGTAATCCAGGCCTATGCCCCAACCAGTAACGCTGAAGAAGCCGAAGTTGAACGGTTCTATGAAGACCTACAAGACCTTTTAGAACTAACACCCAAAAAAGATGTCCTCTTCATTATAGGGGACTGGAATGCAAAAGTAGGAAGTCAAGAAACACCTGGAGTAACAGGCAAATTTGGCCTTGGAGCACGGAATGAAGCAGGGCAAAGGCTAATAGAGTTTTGTCAAGAGCACGCACTGGTCATAGCAAACACCCTCTTCCAACAACACAAGAGAAGACTCTACACATGGACATCACCAGATGGTCAACACCAAAATCAGATTGATTATATTCTTTGCAGCCAAAGATGGAGAAGCTCTATACAGTTAGCGAAAACAAGACCAGGAGCTGACTGTGGCTCAGATCATGAACTCCTTATTGCCAAATTCAGACTTAAAGTGAAGAAAGTAGGGAAAACCACTAGACCATTCAGATATGACCTAAATCAAATCCCTTATGATTATACAGTGGAAGTGAGAAATAGGTTTAAGGGACTAGATCTGATATATAGAGTGCCTGATGAGCTCTGGACAGAGGTTCGTGACATTGTACAGGAGACAGGGACCAAGACCATCCCCATGGAAAAGAAATGCAAAAAAGCAAAATGGCTGTCTGAGGAGGCCTTACAGATAGCTGTGAAAAGAAGAGAAGCAAAAAGCAAAGGAGAAAAGGAAAGATATAAGCATCTGAATGCAGAGTTCCAAAGAATAGCAAGGAGAGATAAGAAAGCCTTCCTCAGTGATCAGTGCAAAGAAATAGAGGAAAACAACAGAACAGGAAAAATAAGAGATCTCTTCAAGAAAATTAGAGATTCCAAGGGAACATTTCATGCAAAGATGGGCTCTATAAAGGACAGAAATGGTATGGACCTAACAGAAGCAGAAGATATTAAGAAGAGGTGGCAAGAATACACAGAAGAACTGTACAAAAAGGATCTTCATGACCAAGATAGTCACGATAACGTGATCACTGACCTAGAGCCAGACATCTTGGAATGTGAAATCAAGTGGGCCTTAGAAAGCATCACTAAGAACAAAGCTAGTGGAGGTGATGGAATTCCAGTTGAGCTATTTCAAATCTTGAAAGATGATGCTGTGAAAGTGTTGCACTCAATATGCCAGCAAATTTGGAAAACTCAGCAGCGGCCACAGGACTGGAGAAGGTCAGTCTTCATTCCAATCCCAAAGAAAGGCAATGCCAAAGAATGCTCAAACTAACGCACAATTGCACTCATCTCACACGCTAGTAAAGTCATGCTCAAAATTCTCCAAGCCAGGCTTCAGCAATATGTGAACCTTGAACTCCCAGATGTTCAAGCAGGTTTTAGAAAAGGCAGAGGCACCAGAGATCAAATTGCCAACATCCGCTGGATCATGGAGAAAGCAAGAGAGTTTCAGAAAAACATCTATTTCTGCTTCATTGACTATGCCAAAGCCTTTGACTGTGTGGATCACAATAAACTGTGGAAAATTCTGAAAGAGATGGGAATACCAGACCATCTGACCTGCCTCTTGAGAAACCTGTATGCAGGTCAGGAAGCAACAGGCAGAACTGGCCATGAAACAACAGACTGGTTCCAAATAGGAAAAGGAGTACGTCAAGGCTGTATATTGTCACCTGCTTATTTAACTTATATGCAGAGTACATCCAGCTGGGCTGGAAGAAGCACAAGCTGGAATCAAGATTGCTGGGAGAAATATCAATAACCTCAGATATGCAGATGATACTACCCTTACGGCAGAAAGTGAAGAGGAACTCAAAAGCCTCTTGATGAAAGTGAAAGAGGAGAGTGAAAAGGTTGGCTTGAAGCTCAACATTCAGAAAACAAAGATCATGGCATCTGGTCCCATCACTTCATGGAAAATAGATGGAAAAACAGTGGAAACAGTGTCAGACTTTATTTTTTTGGGCTCCAAAATCACTGCAGATGCTGATTGCAGCCATGAAATTAAAAGATGCTTACTCCTTGGAAGGAAAGTTACGACCAACTTTGATAGTATATTAAAAAGCAGAGACATTACTTTGCCAACAAAGGTCCATCTAGTCAAGGCTATGGTTTTTCCCATGGTCATGTATGGATGTGAGAGTTGGACTGTGAAGAAAGCTGAGCGCCGAAGAATTTATGCTTTTGAACTGTGGTGTTGGAGAAGACTCTTGAGAGTCCCTTGGACTGCAAGGAGATCCAACCAGTCCATTCTAAAGGAGATCAATTCTGGGTGTTCATTGGAAGGACTGATGCTAAAGCTGAAACTCCAGTACTTTGGCCACCTCACGCGAAGAGTTGACTCACTGGAAAAGACTCTGATGCTGGGAAGGATTGGGGGCGGGAGGAGAAGAGGACGACGGAGAATGAGATGGCTGGATGGCATCACCGACTCTGTGGACATGAGTTTGAGTGAACTCCGGGATTTGGTGATGGACAGGGAGGCCTGGCGTGCTGTGATTCATGGGGTCACGGAGAGTCGGACACGACTGAGCGACTGAACTGAACTGAACTGAACAACGTAGCATTCTACAAGTAGCCTCCTTGAATCAGTGTTTAAAATCAAAGAGATCGAAGAAATAACTAGAGTGGAGAGAGACTGAACGTGTCTGTCACAGCGTGTTGCTAGGTGTTTGTCAAAAGATCAGATGTACCAGTATTGTCGGTCCTGGATTATCAGATATATTTGTAATGCTAACCGAAATATTTTCTACATCATTAATTGATTTTTTTTAAGGTAGGATAAGAATGCAATGTAGTAACAGAAAACGCTAGATGTCCATTTCCTCAAGTTTCTTTGTTACAGTGTCTTCTAACTTAGGTTTTATAAAATTAATTTCTCCTCATAGGTATGCGAGGATTCATGACAGCACATGGACAGCCAGACCAGCCTCGATCTGCGCGCTACATCCTGAAGGATTATGTCAGTGTAAGTGAACCCTGCCTCTTGTTCCTCTCAAATAAGCAAATAGGTCTTTTTCCATTGCATGTGTTTAGGGTAGGTAACCAGCTGGGTTATAAAACAGAGATTTTCTCTTTGATACTGTTTTATAACTGGAATTATACTCTTGATCCGGAGGAGCCAACATCGTATAAAACGTAGAAAAGACTGACATGTTATGAAATAGATGAACCTCTCTGAATATCTGTTATCAGTGAAGTAAGTATGTGAGCTATTATTTTCCTGTTACAGTGAGGACATGGTAAGTTTTGGGTTTTTCTCATCAGCAAAATAGGAGTTCATAGTACCTATCTCATGAGATTATTATGGGAAATAATGAGACTGGTGTATATGAGTTGGAGACAGACACCCCCATATACACAGACACCACTTAGCTCAGTGCCTAGTGTAAAATCAGCCCCGGTAGTGTTTATTATTAGTAGTAAGCTACTTCTTTCCACAGAAAGTATTCCAGGAGGCTGGTAATAATTGGCCATGAGGATGTCACTTTATTCCCTCCTCTTCTCAGTGTGTCATCAGTGGGGATTTGGGGGCACAGAAATAAAAGAGGACAGCTGTGTTCTTTTTTTTTTTTTAATTTAGGAAGAAAATAGAATACTTGTATGGATGGATTATTTGTTAATTATTCTTTGCCATTTGTCAGTCTGTGAAGGATGGGGTGGTGGTTGTTCGGTCGATCAGTTGTGTCTGACTCTTTGCAGCCCCATGGACTGCAGCACGCCAGGTTTCCCTGTCCTCCATCATCTCCTGGAGTTTGCTCAAACTCATGTCCATGGAGTCTCTGATGCTGTCTCACCATCTCATCCTCTTTCACCCCCTTTCCCAGCATCAGGGTCTTTTCCAGTGAGTCATTTCTTTACATCAGGTGACCAAAGTATTGGAGCTTCAAGTCCAGCAACAGTCCTTCCAGTGAATATTCAGGGTTGGTTTCCTTAAGGATTGACTGATTTGATTTCCTTGCTGTCCAAGGGACTCTCTAGCACCACAGTTTGAAAGTATCAGTTCTTCAGAGCTCAGCCTTCTTTATGATCCAGCTCTCACATCCATACATGACTGCTGGAAAAACCAAAGCTTTGACTAGACGGACCTAGGTCGGCAAAGTGATGTCTGTGCTTTTTAATATGCTGTCTAGGTGGAGGATGGGGAAAATAAGTTAAAAAAACAAGCACAGTCTTTAGAGTGTACATGGTAGAAAGAGGAAGCTTGGCACCCAGTGAACAACGGCATTAGGCCCAGTGTCCCCATCAGTGCAGCCACACTGTCCAACTGCATCCTGGCTTTTGTTTTGGAAAATACCCACATTAAGTATAGGGCTTCCCTGGTGACCCAGTCAGTGAAGAATCCACCTGCAATGCAGGAGACACAGTTCAATCCCTGGGTCAGAAGATTCCCCTGGAGAAGGAAATGGCAACCCACTCCAGTATTCTTGCCTAGGAAATCCCATGGACAGAGGATTCTGGTGGGCAGTCCATGGGGATGCAAAGAGTTGTTCACGACTGAGTGACTAAACCACCAACTACCACATTAGGTTTTGGATTGGCCAAAAAGTTTGTTCAGGTTTTTACATAAGATGTTACAGAAAAACCCCAAACAACTTTTTGGCCAACCCAATATAATCACATACTTGTACTGAGGAGTACGTTAAACAAAGTAAAAAGGGGCACAGAGAAGAAAGATTACATTCTAAGTTAGGACTATGGAAGGAGGGAGGCTGCTAGAACACTAAGGATCGTCGTCTGCGTGTTAGGACTGTCTGGCCGCAGTGGCCAGAACTCATCTTGGCTGTCAAAAGAACGAAAGTCCCATCAGTGTGCCCTGGGGAGAGGCCACCTCTGCGAACTTCACACAGATGCTCTGAGGAGGTGCTGCTACCACATGTGTTATCTCTGCAGGGTAAACTCCTGTACTGTCATCCCCCTCCTGGCAGAGATCCTGTGACCTTTCAGTACCAACACCAGAGACTCCTGGAGAGAAAAGTGAATGGTGGGGAAATAAAAATGCAGGTGGTTAGAAATAAAAAGACACATCAGATTGAAAATATAGTGGACAAAGCTTTTTTCCATCAGGTAAGTTTTAAAGTTTTTTTTTTAACTTCTGATCCAGTATACTTTATTGAACAGCTTTATTGAAAACAGCTGTATTTAGTAATAGCTTTATTGAAACGTCATTCATATATCATTGAATTCACCCTTTTAAAATATATGATTTAATAGTTTATGGTATATTCACAGAATTGTGTTAACCATCACCACCATCTAATTTTAGAACATTTTATCACTCCAAAAGGAAACCTTGTACCCATTAGCATTCACTCCCCATTCCCCACTTCCCCAGCCACTTCCAACCAGTCATCCACTTTCTCTATAAATAGATTGTTCTAGACATTTCGTATAAATGGGATCATATACTGTATGATCCTTTGTGGCTGGTTTCTTTAGCTAAACGTAATAGCTTCAGGGTTCATTCACGTATCCATACTTCTTTTGCTTTTTATTGCCAAATAATATTCCATTAAATGGATTATACCACATTTTGTTTATTCATTTGTCAGTTGATGGATATTTGGGTTGTTTCCAGTTTTTGTATGTTATAAATATAGCTGCTGTGTACGTTCACGCAAAGGTTTTTCTGTTTACATGTCTTTCTTTTCTCTTGGGTGTATACTTTGGAGTAAGATTGCTGGGTCATTGGAGTTGCTCTATAGTTAACCTTCTGAGTAGCTGCCAGACTATTTTCCAAAGCGGCTACACCGTTATACATTCCTACCAGCAATGTATGAGGGTTCTAATATCGCCACATCCTTGCCAAACTACAGAAAGGTAGAGATATTTAAGCTAGGCTTTGAAAAACAAATAAAAATGTGTCAGTGGGAAGAAGTGATGAAATTTCCAGGCAGAAGGAGTAGATGAACAGAGGCAAAAAGATCTGGGAGTGTGGGCTTTATCAGCACAGAACCCATGTTGCAGGTGACCCTGTGTGCCATTGGAAGGAATAGGGACCTGATTCCCCAGTCTGCAAGGGGCCTTCAGAGATCTGTGAGGACAGGACTTAGATGCAGATCAGAGAACTCTGATGGATTGTGGACTCCGGATTCAAGGAGTCTTGCAGTGGCCCAGTAAAAGCCAGTGAACACCTGGGTTACAGCAGGGGGGATGGCTAAGGGGGGGATGCACAAAGTTCCAGAGACTGGAGTCCACAGAACGCAGTGCCTGACTGTTGTGACAGATAAGACAGAGCGTGTCATCTTGGCGGCTGAGCAGGTTCTTACACCACTGGCCGAAATAAAGAATGTAGAGTCAGCTTCTAACTAGCTGAGTTGCACAAGTAGAATTTTGATATCAAGAGAGATTTCCAGAAAATAGCTGGTGTTATGAGTGTTGATACAGATGGTGTTTGAAGCCATGGGACTAAACGAAAGTTGAAGGCAGAATGAATTGAGGACAAAACTCTGAGAAACTTATTTCGGGAATGGGGAGAGAAAGAAGAGCAGTGAGAGATGGAAGTCCACTATTCTGGAGTTCTCCACAAGCAGTTCTGTGCGTATCCTCTGAAGGAGATTGCTGACACCGCCATTAATATCTTCCCTTATTTCTTAGGAAAATGTGAGAGCTCTGACCAAAGGAGTCCAGGCTGTGATGGGCTACAAGCCTGGGAATGGCTTGGTGACAGCAGCTTCTGTGAGCTCTGAGAGGGGGACTGGGAAGCCCTGGAAAAAACATGGCAACAGAAATAAAAAAGAGAAAAGCCGCAGACTCTATAAGCACCTGGATATGTGAACTTGGACTGCAGTGGAACTGGCAGCTTTGCTGTGCATCTGTGGTGCTAGAGGGACCCTTGTGATGCACACACAGCAGCTGGTGTTAAGACCAAGGGGCTTCTTAGAGCTCCAACTCAGACTAGCAGTTGTCTCAGATTCCCAGAACCTGCTCCTGTGGAAGGCTGAATATAAGCTGAGGGAATTTATGATGTATATTTGTGTAAATACATACACAAATGCATAGTAATTTATAAATTGGGAATTTTTGGAAAAGATATTAAAGTTCAGTTGCTACTTGTGGGTTTTTTATTGGCTCATATAGATTTATTGCTATTTGGACATTTCACATTCTTTCAGTTCAGTTCAGTCGCTCAGTTGTGTCCGACTCTCCGCGACCCCATGAGTCACAGCACGCCAGGCCTCCCTGTCCATCACCAACTCCCAGAGTTCACTCAAACTCATGTCCACAGAGTCGGTGATGCCATCCAGCCTTCTCAATCTCTGTCATCCCCCTGTCCTCCCGCCCCCAACCTTTCCCAGCATCAGAGTCTTTTCCAGTGAGTCAACTCGTCGCATGAGGTGGCCAAAGTATTGGAGTTTCAGCTTTAGCATCAGTCCTTCCAATGAACACCCAGAATTGATCTCCTTTAGAATGGATTGGGTGGATCTCCTTGCAGTATAAGGGACTCTCAAGAGTCTTCTCCAACACCACAGTTCAAAAGCATCAATTCTTTGGCGATCAGCTTTCTTCACAGTCCAACTCTCACATCCATACATGACCATGGGAAAAACCATAGCCTTGACTAGACGGACCTTTGTTGGCAAAGTAATGTCTCTGCTTTGTAATATACTATCAAGGTTGGTCATAACTTTCCTTCCAAGGAGTAAGCGTCTTTTAATTTCATGGCTGCAATCAGCATCTGCAGTGATTTTTGAGCCCCCAAAAAATAAAGTCTGACACTGTCTCCACTGTTTCCCCATCTATTTCCCATGAAGTGATGGGATCGGATGCCATGATCTTTGTTTTCTGAATGTTGAGCTTCAAGCCAACCTTTTCACTCTCCTCTTTCACTTTCATCAAGAGGCTTTTGAGTTCCTCTTCACA
This sequence comes from Moschus berezovskii, assembly GCF_049115385.1. NCBI lineage: Eukaryota > Metazoa > Chordata > Mammalia > Artiodactyla > Moschidae > Moschus > Moschus berezovskii. The sequence continues at coordinate 94,618,164 of NC_142460.1, forward strand.
AATGATTTTAATTTGCTAAAACATGGCTGGATTTTTTAGTACATGATTAAATTTGTGATACTCAACCTCACACATATACCCAACTTATGCCCCTGATATGGCAGAAGGCATATCAGATCTTGGAACGGGGGTTGGCATGGGTGAGTTTTAAAGCCTGTGGAGGGCATGACCTACGGAAGATTACTGTCTACATGAGTCTCCACCCCAGAGGGGAGCATGTGGTTTTTTGTGTCCTAGATGGTTTTGGAAATTTAATGGAAGTTATGGACACTTTCTCCAGAAAAATGTGCATTGCCACCTATGCAAATCTGCAAAATATATCCAGAGATTCATAGACCCCAAAGTTCATGAATTCACAGTTAAGACTTGCCTTTAACTGACCGTAATATATCTGGTATATTTGCAGATGTGTTCTGTCTGGGGAATATAAAATTTTTTATTCAACAATTTAACAAATACTCATTGACCAACTTTCCTGTTTTGATGAAGTCTACATTTATTTTTTGCTTTGGTGTTAAAAGTATTGCCAAATGTAAGATTACTAAGATATACTCACATTTTTTTCTGAAGAGTTTTAGGGTTTTAGCTCTTAAATTCAGGTCTTTGGACCAGAGTTAACTTTTGTACATAATGTGAGTCAGGAAATGGATCTGCTTAATTCTTTTACATGTGCATATCCAGTAGACCCAGCACCATTTATTGAAAAGGTTAGTCTTCTCCCGTTTGGTTGGTTGGGCACCTTTGTGGAAAATCAAGCATAAATGTGAGGGCATTTCTAGAGATGGACCTTTGAGAAGTCAAACGTTCATGAGTGGATAACTGTCAGTAGTATTGGACTCACTTTTCTAGCAAGTACAGCTTGTAAGAGACGGATGTCTCTGCAGATGCCCCCCCACACGCATATGCATTCCACATCCCTCAGTGTCAAATGGCATCCGCCCGCCTGCAGCCCAGTTCCTGTCCAGGCTGACAGCTTGCCACAAGCCCTGTGTTCCCTGCTTCCCCACCTGAGGACTTTTCCTGCACCCCAGCAGCTTACTCAGCCTACACAAAGGGCAGCTTGGAAGGGCAGGAGGTTGAACCCCCGCAGAGTAACCCGGAAACCAGTAAGGAGTGGGGGCGGCTGGTAAGTACCCCAGCTTCCTGTCACACAGCATGTACATTCTAGTTTCTCCCAAGATCCTTAGTGGAACTGAGCCCTGTTTGCCCACGGTTAAACGATCCTGTTAACTCACCTTTCCTTGCTCTTCTCCCTACCCTGTCGTGCTTTCTCTGCTTCCTCACTTCTGCTTCATGGAGTTGCCTCCCAAATTAACTGAACCTTTGCTTAGAGTCTGAGGAACCCAAACTAGGACATCCTGAAAGGGAATTCTGTTTTCACTTTTGCTTCTGCCTGTAATATGTCTTAAGCAAACTTGAAATTTGTAAATAGTATGCCCACTCTTGTTGGTATTTTGAGATTTTTGAAGGGCAGTCATTATCACTTTATTGTTTTGAACTTTTTTCCAATATTTTATTACAGGGGACATACCATCCTTTTAAACAGAACCTGCTATATACATCTGTCGTCTGTTACTTTCAGGAAATTAGAAGGAAGTAGTTTTTGTCACGGAGAAGGCAATGGCAAGCCACTCCAGTACTCTTGCCTGGAAAATCCCATGGACGGAGGAGCCTGTTGGGCTGCAGTCCATGGGGTCGCTACTAGTCGGACACAACTGAGCGACTTCACTTTCACTTTTCACTTTGATGCATTGGAGAAGGCAATGGCAACCCACTCCAGTGTTCTTGCCTGGAGAATCCCAGAGACGGAGGAGCCTGGTGGGCTGCCGTCTATGGGGTCGCACAGAGTTGGACACGACTGAAGCGACTTAGCAGCAGCAGCAGCAGTTTTTGTCAAGAAGCCAATAGCAATGTTTTCTTCGTGGATAAAGAGGGAAAAATTGATAGCAGGCCAGAAATCCAATTGCTGCTACTGCTAAGTTGCTAAGTCACTTCAGTCGTGGCCGACTCTGTGCGACCCCATAGACGGAAGCCCACCAGGCTCCCCCGTCCCTGGGATTCTCCCGGCAAGAACACTTGGAGTGGGTTGCCATTTCCTTCTCCAGTGCTATCTACCTGTTAATATGAGTAAATTATGTATGTCTCAAATTCCAGAGTGAGATTCCCTGGCCTTTAGATTATGTCCCCTTTAAAGGACTCAACATAAGCACTTACTTAAATTGATAAGATGGCAGAGGATGAGACAGAAACAATTGATACTCACATAGACTCCCCTCAGCTGTACCTACGTCTGATGGCATTTTTTTTTTTAACTTTTTGTTTTGTATTGGGGTATAGCCGATTATGTTGTGATAGTTTCAGGCAAACAACGAAGTGGACTCAACCACACATACATGTATCCATTCTCCCCAAATTTCATCTCCAGTTATAAAAAGGTAACAACAACCATTCTGAGCTATTTAAAAACGAAGACTTACATGGTCCTGTGGTTAAGACTCCTATTCCACTGCAGGGGCCATGAGTTCTGTCCTTTGTGGGGCAACATCTCACGTGATGCATGGCATGGCCAAAACAACAACAGCAAAATGATTCTTTTTTGAAAAAGGCATGTTAGCAAAAAGTGCTCACTCAGTAGACCCTAAATAAAATTTTTAAATGTTTTATTAAAAACAAGATCGTACAGTGTGTTGATGACAAAGTTCTAAATAGAACTCAGGACCCTAACAATCCTATCACTTCAATCTCAACTCCAGTTTGTCCACACTGGGGCTGCTTAAGATTTGGAATGGCCAGTATTTCAAAATGCGTTCTTTAGGGACTTCCTGAGTGATGCAGTGGCTAAGACTCCACACTCCCAATGCTGGATCAGGGAACTAGATCCCACATGCCTCAACTAAAGACCCTGCATGTTGCAACAAAGATCAAAGATCTTGTGTGCTTCAACTAAGACCCGGGGTAGCCAAGTAGATAGATGAACATACATTTTTTAAAAATGCATTATCTTAGAATTAATCTCTCTCTACATAGCAGGTAAATTAAATTGATGAACTTTTTTTTATGTTATTTGAGGAGTAACCACAAGCCCTTTCTCTAAATATTGCATTTTATAAGAACATTGACAGGAGACAGTGTGTCCTCAGAAGAGGAAAGCTGTTGAACTGCTCACCTGCCCACAGCCGCATCCCACCCTCTCACCCCAACCCCACCCCGCTTCACAGGCAGCTGGGATTTACGGTCTGATTGACTGCCCACTCCGGCAGGACTAGGCAGCCTGCTGCAGCCCGCTCTTCTTTAGGACAATGCCAGTGGCTGCAGTGCCTCTGCCAACAGGATGTGCTTATGAGCTGTGCGGGGAGGACGTGTGTTATGGTTCCCTTGTTAAGTTTTCCTTTTTGTCAAACTCTGGACCATGGCCAGAAGACATTCACTCCTGGGCCTGGGAGGAGACTGGTAAAGGAACTGAGTCACTTCCTGAGGGTGGGTCAGGTGGAGAGCCCTATGGAAGGTACTGGAAGAATTTGGGAGGGAGGGAGTTGGTTAGAATTCATCATCCTAAGTGTCCCCTACAGGACGGAGTCCTGGCTCCCTTGGGACTGGACCAACTGCCCCTCTCACCCAGCTCTACCTGCTGCAGCAACTCTGCTGCTGCCTGTGCCCACAGGCCAGCCCTTCCTGCCAGCAGGGGGACCTGATCGCCAAAGCTCAGCTCATGTGTTTCTTGAAAGCCTTCCCTGGTGTACTCACAATACTAGGTATTGTTGGAGCGTTTCCAGTATGTTCTTAAGTACATATCACTCTCTGGCCTGTTTAAAAATCAATATTTTCATTCCATATGTATTTTCCTTTCCACATGCCAAGCACTGAGCTGCGGAGACAGATATGAACTCAACCACGGCAAGGCGCTCACAGCCTGGTAGAAAGACAACACTTAGCATGCTTGAAAGTCCCTAACAGAGGAGTAGAGTGGGCACTGGGCCTTTCAGGACCAAGACGCCCAATCACCTGTGAGGGAAGACCTCCCCCGGTGGAGCAGGTTTGGAAAGGAAAATCATCCAGTTTCTTTGTAGATGTGCTCAATTAAGACATGCAAGACAGGTCACAAAGGCAGTTGCTATGTGAGACTGAAGTTTGGGAGTTCTGAACTGTGGATAATTCACTCTGGAGACCCAGGGGCAGAAGACAGATGCTCCTGGCATGTGGTAGAAAAGAACTGAGCTGTGTCTCCATTAGTTGACGTTCCTTTTCACATTTTCATTGAACCACATTTATATATAATATAAATATATATGTATGTATGTATTTAGCTGCGTTGGGTCTTAGTTGTGGTGCAAGGGATCTTTAGTTGTGGCACGTGGGACCTATTTCCCAGACCAGAGTACAGAGCTCCAGCCACTGGACCACCAGGGAAGTCCCTGAACCACATTTGTTTTTATGTAGATCTGAGGCTCTTCCTGGGAAAGACAGTAACAATAATAATTGCCACAGCTGGCATGTGCCAGATGCTTTATCTTCAGGGTTTCTAATAATCGCAGTAACTCTATGGTAGGTACTCTTGTTATCAGTTTCAGTTCAGTTCAGTTCAGTTCAGTCGCTCAGTCATGTCAACTCTTTGCGACCCCATGAATTGCAGCACGCTGGGCCTCCCTGTCCATCACCAACTCCCGGAGTTCACTCAAACTCCTGTCCATCGAGATGGTGAAGCCATCCAGCCATCTCATTCTCTGTCGTCCCTGTCTCCTCCCGCCCCCAATCCCTCCCAGCATCAGAGTCTTTTCCAGTGAGTCAACTCGTCGCATGAGGTGGCCAAAGTATTGGAGTTTCAGCTTTAGTATCAGGCCTTCCAATGAACACCCAGGACTGATCTCTTTTAGAATGGACTGGTTGGATCTCCTTGTTATCAGTTTACAGATAAGAATACTCCCGTGCAGAAAGGATCAGCGCTTTACCCAGTCATAGCTTCAAGAAGGCCCAATGTGAAATCCAGTCCAAGATTATCCAAAACCCACACTTTTCTACTGCATCATCCGATGTCCCCAGATATCCAGTGACTGGAAACAGCTCCCCACAGTTTCTCCACCCCAAGCGAGGGCGATCTCATAACCCAGTTTCTCATAAGCATCTCCCAGGAAGTTTTCATAAAACAGTGCAGTTGGCTGGATAATGGCCCCCAAATATATCAAGTCCTGATCCTCAGAGTCTGTAAATGTTACCTTGTATGAAGAAAGGGTCTTTGCAGGTGTGATTTAGTTAAGGATCTTGAGACAGGGAGATTATCGTGGATTATTTGAGGCGGCTGCAAACACAACGTCTTTATAAGAGAGAGGCAGAGGGAGATTAAACATAGACGAGGAAAAGGCAATACAGACATGGAGACAGGAGGCAGAGGCTGAGCAGTGATGCGGCCGCAGGCGGGGATGTTCGCAGCCACCAGATGCTGGAAGAGAGGGGACAAGAAAGAGCTTCTCCCTGAAGTGCCAGGGAGTAGGGCAGGCACCTGATATCACTAGGGAACAGAGCAGGCAGCCCCGGAAACAGCTTGACTTTAGTCCTGTGACACTGAGCACAGACTTTGGGCCTCCAGGACTGTGAGGGAATGCATTTTTGTTGCTTTAAACCACGAAATTTGTGATGATTTGTTTCAGCAGATCTGGGACACTAATCCATGTGGATTCCAAGGACACACGCCCAGGGAGCTGGATTTAGTAGGTCTGCTCTTTGAAGGGCAACAAGAGCGATTCTGATAGCGACAATCTGTGGGCCACACCGCCTCAGCTGCTCAGACAGGGCAACTGTAGGACTTAAAGCCTTAAGTGCTAACCACTGGACTACCAGGGAACTCCCTGGAACAACTTTTAAATTAGGTCCATCTCCCCAGGATTTATGCTGAGGCTGAGGGAGAAGGAAACCATAATAAAGACTGAATCAAGTTAAACAGTGGTAATTTCAGGTCTAAACAAAACTGATAGTATAAGGTGATCTTGGGCCTGGTGAAAGGGTGACACCAGACTCTGGACAGTCCTCCCTTTAGCAAGACAACTAGTGGGATAGATTATTTTGGGATAGACCTGCCTCTGGGAGCTGTAGGCACCAGAGGAAACCAGGATCTAGGTGGCCACCAGTCAGCGCCCATAGGAGATTAGATCAAGGCAGAGACGACCATTTGCAAGAACAGAGGAAAACACCAGAAGAACCCACAAAAACCCAGAAGACAAAGAAAAAGAACCAGAAGGCAGAGATTAGACCATGGGTATTTATTGTTTATAGTCTATGAGAAACTTGGGTTACATGCATTTTTCCTTTTCATTTACCCCTCTAATCTTGTCTTGCATGTATGCGTGCTCCGTTGTATTCAACTTTGCAACCTTACGAACAGTAGCCTGCCATGCTCCCCTGTCCTTGGGATTCTCCAGGCAAGAATACTGGAGTGGGTTGTCATTTCCTGCTCCAGGCAATCTTCCCGACTCAGGGATCAAACCTGCATCTCCTTCATTCACAGGTGAATTCTTTACCACTGAACCAACTGTGTTAGTTGGCTTTAATTTTATATCACTTCATCTTAATCATTTTACTACTTGAATTTTGGCCCCTTTTGTTTAATAATGTATTTTAATTTAATCTCTATTTGCTCAATTGCCTATTTAATATCTCTCTCTTCTACTGAACTGTAAAGTTAGGTAGGGACCATGTCTGTTTTTCTCAAGTGTGTCCCCAGCTCTTAGCACAATGCCTGATGATGTTCATTTCTCCCGTGAGTGATCATAACTTTTAAAGATGAATGAACCAGTAAAATAGCACAGCCACTCTGGTAAACAGTCCAGTAGTTCCTCAAAACTTGAAACACAGAGTCACCATGGGACCCAGCAATTTCACACCCAGGTATATGCCCAAGAGACTGAAAACCTATATCCACACAAAAACTTGTATGCAAATGTTCATAATAGCATTATTCATAATGTCCAAAAAGTAAACAACCCAACTGTCCATCAAATGATGAAAAGATAAATAAAATGTGGTACATCCATACAGTGGTTTATTTTTCAGTCGTGGAAAGAAATGGGGACTTCTCTGGTGGTCCAGGCCATAAGACTCTGAACTCCCAATGTAGGGGACCCCACTTCAATCCCTGTCAGAGAACTAAATCCCTGCATGCCTTAATGAAGATGGAAGTTCCTGAGTACCGCAACCAAGACCCTGTGCAGTCAAATAAACAAGAAAGAAATGACACGCTGATACATGCCACAGTGTGGATGAACCTTAAAAACATTATGCTAAGTGAAAGAAGTCAGTCACAAAAAGGTTATCTATTGGATATGTTCCATTCCGTTCCGTCGCTCAGTCGTGTCCGACTCTTTGCGACCCCGTGGACTGTAGCCTACCAGACTTCTCTGTCCATGGGATTCTCCAGGCAAGAATACTGGAGTGGGTTACCGTTTCCTTCTCCAGGGGATCTTCCCGACCCAGGGATCGAACCCGGGTCTCCCGCATTGGAGGCAGATGCTTTAACCTCTGAGCCACCAGGGAAGGTAGAATAGGGGAAAGGAGTCCAAAATGGCGGTGGCCAAAAGACAAGGAAGGGAAAAGCCCGCGAAAATAGAACAAAGGAAGGTCGGAGGACCAGAATGAGGACCTCAGGTAAAACAAACAACACTTCTGGCTAGCCCAATTTACATAGGGCAGGCCCAGGGGGAAAAAAAGCATACAAAAAGAGGAGCCAAAGCTAGCTCTCTCTCTCTCCTGCACGCTGGGCCACTTCTCTTCGCGTCTTTGGATCGACGTGCCTTCATGCCTCGAAGATGGATTTTCCTGCTATCTTCTAAATAAAATAGAGCTGTAACACTGATTTGTCTAAGAGCTATAACATGGTCTATTTGAGACCTGAGAGCTATAACACGGTCTGTCCAAGACCCGAGAGCTGTGACACGCTGATGGGGCTTTAATGTCCGTCACTCCAAATCTTTACTGTGACAAGACAAAGAACCAAGGAACATACATACACACGCGTGACAGATGATTCCATTTATAGGCAAGGTCCAGCATAGGCAGATCCAAAGAGACAGAAGCTGCCTAGGGCTGGGAGTGCTTGAGGGGGATGGAGAGTAACTAAATGCTAGTGGGTACTAGGTTTTTTGCCAGGTAATGAAAATGTTCTAAAATTAGCTAATGATGGTGGCTGCAGCAACTCGGTGGATATGTTAAAAACCACTGACTTGTACACTTGAAAAGGGTGAATTTTCTATGGTATATGAATGGGATCTCCATAGAGCTATCTTTAAAAATAAAAAGAAGAAATGATACAGTCAAGTCCTTCTTTAAGTTATTAAAATCAACAAGGAAAAATTTTAATTATAGTAGTTTATTTTCAAGAAAAATAGTCCTATGTACTTGAGTGGCCGTGTGTCTGAATGGGAGGGGGCAGATTGCAAAAATCACGGGGCTCCCTGGCGGCGGGGGTCGCCACCCAGGAGGACTTCACTTCTAGAGCCCTGCTTGGGCAAATGGTGGGGACGCAGGGTGCAGTTGCAGCCTCAGAAAAGAGGGTGAGAGAGGATGCCGGGGAGCGCGTGCGATGTCTCTTTCCTGGCCTCCACCGCACCCTTTGTATCGTGCCGTTTTAACGATCTCACACTTCTCGGGATCACCAGAGCCCAAGCGGCTCTCCGGGAGCGAAGTATGTATTGTTTGGCTGAGGAAACGTGGGGTAATGAAGGTGCCTCCCACTGGGCTGGCAGGTCACCGTTTGCCGCTCTGGCCTCGGGTCTGGGGAATGGGTGACAGCGAAGGGGTCCGCGGAGCCGCGCCGCCGCCGTCTGGGGGCGGGGAGCGCAGCCTTTGTGCCGAGGCCGCTCCGCGCTCCCGCCGCTGGGGGGCGGCCTCCGGCCCGCAGACCCCTGACAATAGCCGGAGGGGTGGCGAGCAGCGCGGTTCCGGAAACTTTTCCCCGGAGTGCTGCCCGCCGCCGCACGCCCCCGGGAGCGCGGAGCTGGGCGCGCCCGTCTCCGGCCGCGGGACGGTGTGCTCGGGCCGGCCCGGTGCGGCGGCGCCGAACACAGAAGGGGGCGCGCGGGGCGGCAGCGCCGGGGCCGCGGGCAGCAAGGGAGGCCGCGCGAAGGCGCGGGCCCCGGGCTGGGCGGAACGGAGCCAGCCATGGGGGAGGCTCCCAGCCCCGCACCGGCGCCCGCGCTCTGGAACTGGGACTACCTGGACCGCTGCTTCGCCCGCCACCGTGTCTGCATCTCCTTCGGCCTGTGGATCTGCGCCTCTTCCTGCTGGATCGCCGTCCACGCGCTGTAATGGGGGCCGGGGCGGCCGCGGGGGGAACGGGGCGCTGGCCCTGCTGACTCGCTCTTGGGAACCTAGAAGGAGGAGGGCAGAAAGGGAGGATCCAAGAGGCAGGACAATTCCAGGGTCGAAAGGAACATTTTGCTGTAGACTGAAATCAGATCCTTCTTTCCGGATTCCAGGAACGAGGAGGCTGGGCTGGGAGCCCACAGAAGACTGGGTGACATGGTGGACGGGACCGTGGACTGGAAGCCGCCAGTCCTGGGTTCTCTTGTCAGCCTTTCCCCACTGACTGGCCCTGTGAGCTGGGCGAGCTGTAAAGTCCCTGGGGCTCACTTTTCCTGCATAAATGGGGATGTTAGCACATGGGACCGGCTGGGAGGATCCAGTGAGTTACTGCTGGTAGAGCCCTTCCTAAGTGCTCAGTGCCATCCACCCTTGGCAGAGAACATGGGCCTGTCTCTCCATGTTTCTGGCCTCAGTTTACCCAAGCCCCTCCTAGCTGAGAAGGGGAGAGGTAGTTATATAATTCTGGCTACAAACTTTGCCCTGGTCTGTCCAACACCCGAAGTGATCTGGCGGAGTGATCACCATACCCTGGGTTCTAAGGGTGATGTCTGGCTAAAGATGGTCTCTAGGTCTTCTGCCACCCTGTCCGAAGCTTTGGAGGATGGTGCCCCCCATGTGTTCCCTAGGTGGAGGGGGAGGGAGAGAAGGACCACCCCCAGGGAGGCTGGCGCCTGCTCACCTTCAGCACTCAATCTTGTTCACCCCAGGTCTGATGCTGTTGGAGAGAGTCTGCAGGCCATGAATAAGAAAACACTTGGAACATTTGCTGAGGGCCTCCCATCATTAACCCACCCTGTGAGGCAGGGACTGTTGCTGACTCTGTTTAGATGAGGAAGCCTGAGGTTCTGACAAGTTAACTAACTCGCCTGAGTGAGTGGGGAGAGCTGAAACCCCAGGACCTACTGGAAGAGGCAGGCAGATCAGAGGGTGGGACTGAGGAGGCCGTTTACCCGCGTTGCCGCGCATGTTCCTCACCGCCACCCTCTGAGATGGGCGTTATCAGACGCCTTACCCTCCACAATCTAAGACTGCAGAGGTTACGGAGCTTCCGTGAGAGTGCGCACTGGCTGGGCTGAGGGCAGAGCCTCTGCCTTTTCACCTTGCCTCAGCTGTGTAGGCGCCGGATCGGGGCCAACCCGGGGTCCCTGACCCCTGAGAGCTGGAGACGTGGCTGAAGAGCAGCAGCGCACACGCAGGGCCTCCACAGGTAAAGTGGAAGGCCTGCCATTAACTCACCTTTCACCATAGGCCTCAGTTTTCTCCTCTCTCAAATGGGAGGGTTGAAATGAATTATTTCTAACTTGGGTCCAACTCGGAGAGTCTCTAGTGTAGAGTCTTCACTCTCAGGCCTTCAGTTTCAGGACTCAAAATTAACAGTTGACATTCCCACTGGGAGCTTTGGGCTTTGTCTGGCCAGTCAGGAATGTTTGGGAGCCCAGTCATCTTCTGTCCGCATCAATTTGTCCCAAGGGCTGATGCTCAGAACTGGCCAAATGGTCCTAATGATGTGGAGTAATCCTACCCTGTGGTTAAAGGAAATGAAACCAGAGCTGCAATTGTGCCTCAGTTTCCCTGTAGAAATGTTGGCAGGGAAACATCTCAGACAAAGTATTTCCGAGATCCGACTGATGATGCTGACAAAGAGACATCTGTCCCCTTCCAGCTTTTCCTGCCTTCCTGCACTTATTCCTGGATGAATGTGGGGGTAGAAAGTGAGCAGTAAGGGAGAGAAGCCAGCAGTGGCAACCCAAAGTGCCACGACATCTTAGAGGAGTCTTCCCTGGTGTGTGAAGAATGTGCACCCAAAATGAAATCAACTCAGATGCAGCTGGCAGAAACCGAGCCATCTCACTGCACAGATGGATGGATTAGAAGGATTTCATGTTAATTGCAAAGAAACAAGTTGCCTTTTTAATTTAGGCAGTTAACTCTGCTCTGCAGTAAAACTGCAATGATTGGATCACTTTTATAACTTTCCTGTTTCCTTTCAAAAAAATAAAAGCTGACAGATTGTTTGTCAGCACTGAGAGGTGGGTTGTGAATTTGAGGCAGCCAGATTGATAGGAGGAAAAAAACTCCTCCTTTTGTGAGGCCTGACTCTTACTGTGGGCTTGTTGGTCGGAGGCTCAGAGTCCTTTCCATCCTCTACTCTTTGCATCTGTAAACTAAGGTCAAAACCACCTGCTGAATATCTAGGGAAGAAAGTGATTCGTAAGGACACGAAGTCACAACTGCCTTTTTCAGACACCTGCTCTGGGAGCCCAGCCTTACATCTCTGTGTTCTGTCCACACTCGTGTCTGTCCCCGCAGGCTTCTGTATCTGAGATGTGGGAGGAAATCTGGACGGGACCAGTCAGCGCTGTGGGCTGCATGCTGCCTCCTGATTAGTCTGTGTGACACCATTGGGGCGATTCTGGCCAAACAGCTCACCATTCAGGTAGGTTGGGACCACAGGTGACAGTGGCTTCTGTTTTGTTCCTTCCCCATGCAAAGCAGTTTTGCCCTAGGGTCTGTGCCCCTGCTGGCCTTTCTGCGCCTCCAATAACAATGTGACTCACTGTTCACCTCCTTCAAGTCTTTGCTCAAAAATCTCCTCTCAATAAGACCGCCTGACCATCTGTTTAAAATTGTGCCCTGCGTCTCCCACAGCTGCTCCAGACCCCTCATCCTGCTCATTTCCCCCTTAATATACCATCTCCTTTACTTTATTTATTATGTCTATTCTTTATTGCATGCTAACCCTTACTAGCGGAGAAGGCAATGGCAAGCCACTCCAGTACTCTTGCCTAGAAAATCCCATGGACAGAGGAGCCTGGTAGGCTGCAGTGCATGGGGTCGCTGCGAGTCAGACATGACTGAGCGACTTCACTTTCACTTTTCACTTTCACACATTGGAGAAGGAAATGGCAACCCACTCCAGTGTTCTTACCTGGAGAATCCCAGGGATGGGGGAGCCTGGTGGGCTGCTGTCTATGGGGTCGCACAGAGTCGGACACGACTGAAGTGACTTAGCAGCAGCAGCAGCAGCAACCCTTACTAGCATGTCAGTTTCATAAGGGCAACAACTTTAATTCAGTCCCATCTCCCCAGAACTTAAAATAGGAGCTGGCACATAGTAGATGTCCAATTAAAAAAAAAAAGGATGGTTGCAGTTTTTTAGACCCCGGACACTGTCCCCACTCATGCAGGGGTATCTGAATCCTTTCCCAGGTGGTGATGTGGTCTTTGGAGCAAATGAGAAACATTTCAAGTTTTTCCAAAGTCTGGGACCTTAAACAAATCTGTGTAGAAAGGGGCCTATCTCAAAACACATATCCCAAGGAAGAAGGACCTGTGGGCCCCACTTCAGGGGGCTGGTCCTGGCCTTTTGCCACCCAGGGAGATGTGAAGGGGGGCAGCCGGTGGTCGCGCACAGATTTGGAGAGTTCTAGACCCTGCTGTGAGCAGCATTCTATCAGAAACAAATCACCTTTCATTTTGGAGGCAATTCTCACTAGCTGATAAAAGATAATGAAGTTCAGCTCAAGTCCAATAATAATAGCTGATATTTATTAAACAGTAAGGGCTTTTTATATATTAAATCACTTAATCCTTAAATTATGCGTGCTCGCATCATCCCTGTTTTACACATGAGGTGTAAAAGAGGTGTGGAGAGGTGTAGGGAGGTTAAATAACCGTGCTAAAGTCACTCTGTTGTAAGTAGCAGTGTCAGGATTCAAACCCCAGAACTCATGCTGTTAAGCACTAAATACAGTTAAGCACTAAATATGTGTGCATTCACCTATATGTGGATTTTTTTCAAATAATACACACTATGGCACCCCACGATCCACGGGTGGTTGAATCTATGGATGCAGAACACAGGATACAGAGGATCTACTATAAAGTGACATGCAGAATTCCCACTGCAAGGAAGTCGGTGCCCCAACCCCTGAGCTGTTAGAGTGCCAACTATACTGTCAGTAGCTGGTGCGAGTTTCGGCAGGCGCATCTTACTTTCCTCCAATCACTGGCCTAAGCAGCTTTCCATGTGTCAGCTCATATCATCTACTTCACACTGAGAGAAGTGCTGCTATTATCCCTGCTTTACAGATGAGGAAACAGAGGCCCTGGGAAGGTCAGTGGCTGGGCCAAAGTTGCGCACGACTACGCCGTACAAAGCAAAGTGTGGTGGGCTGGGATCTTGTCCCTTCTCTATGATGAATGTTTTCAAAATGGCTTTGGTCACTTAAGCAAAACCCCATTTCCTCAAATGGAGGTGATAACCAACCTTTATGGGGTTGGAGGTATCCCTGGAAACCCTATTTCAGTGGAACATATGTGGTGGAGGAGATCCAGAACGAGAGGTACTTCAGCTGTTGAAAGAGGTCCGAACACCAAGGCCGTTTTTGCTCACAGGTCTTCACTGGTGCCTACCTGGCAGCTGTCGACCTGCTGAACTTCGTGTCCGTTCTCTTCCCTGTCTGTGGCTCCAAATTCAAGTCTAATTCGGGTGAGTGTGCTGCCCCCTGTTCCTGACTTCATCATCCACTCATTTCATTCATCAGCACCTCTCCTTGTCGTGCCCGAGCTGGGCCCCTGCCAGGCCAGATGAGTGGGCGAGCTCCCCGGCCTCAGCCAGAGCAGGAAGTCAGGGCCCTAAAAGGTAGTTAGCGCAGCCAGTGAGGGGGCGTGTGCATGGTGGGCAGCGGAGGAGGGAGGGTCTGCAGGTGTCGGGAGGAGGTGACGTTGGAACTGGGACCCAGGAAAGGGCTTTCCGGATGAAAGAGCAGCCTGGGAAGAGGTCAGGAAGGAGGGGGCAGGGCTTGGGGACAGGCAGTGATACTCAGTGGGCAAGTCCAGGGGCTCCAGGTGAAGCCCCACCACTTCTGGAAATGGAGTCCAGGAATGGGCCTGGACGGCCTCAGGCAGAGCAGGGGCTGGAGGTGACTGAGATGGGATGAGTAGGCTGGAAGTATGTGGGACCAGACGTTCCTGACAAGGGGCAGCAACACACTCGGACCCGTATCTTAAAAGGAAGTGCTCGCACCAGGGCGTAATGTGAGATGTCCTTGGGCTCAATGCTGCCCGGAGGAGGAATGCTCTTTTTGGAATTGTTTAGCGGAGGATCTGTCGTCTGTTTCAAGGAGACTTTCAAAGATGCTGCTTCTCCTGCTCACAGTTTTGATGCCTTGGCACCACTCCGCCCACTCCTGGTGCACTCACCACGCTTGTGCGGGTTCCACGCAGGGCCGGGCTCTGTGCAGATTCTAGAGCTGCCCGGCACAGGGCCTGCCCTTCGGGTCTCCAGTCTAGGGTGAACAACACTGTGTGCACACAGATGTATGTGATAAGGATAACGCTGACCTGCCTTGAAACATAAAACGACACGAAGGGCTGAGGAAAGGGGAAGAGCACCGGGCATGGGGGATGAGGGAACGAGAGGGCAGACCACGGGCCCTTCAAGAGTGGGCAAGGTCTGGCCTGTGGAACACCGTGGGAGCCCGTCCTGGCCTCGGGGCTGGGGTCAATACCAGTTCTTCCCACGCAGCTGTCTGTTGTGTTCCAGATCCTGGCAGCCGAGCAGGATCTTGGTGTCTGTTGCAGGACGGGGCTCCCGGGAGAGGAAGAGGAGGCGGCGGCTCCGGGCCAGCGTGTTTGCCCTGGTCCTGCCACTGAGCCTGGGCCCGGGCTGGGCTCTGTGGGCCGCCACCCCATGGGCTTCAGGCCATGACCAAGGGCCACAGCGGAGGCTGCTGGGCATCCTGGTGCAGGTGAGGCCAGGCCTTCTCAGGCTGGGGGTGGGGGGTATGATGTCGTGGAATGCGGGTCCCTCCCCTCCACACAGTCCGAACCAGTGTCCTGGGGGTGGGGGTCAGGCTTAGACCTTGCTGGGAAGAACCACCTAAAAGCAGAAAAGGGCGGGCCTAGGGTGCCTGGGCGTCTCCCCAGGGTGCTGAGTGTATCACTGTTCCCACAGGACAATACAGAAATCCTCGGCTTCCTGCTGGGCGGCATCGCGGCCTTGGGCTCCTGGGTTTCCCGGATCCCCCCACTCTCCAGAATCGTGAGCCTGGGGATGGGACCGTTGGGGTCACCCCTGCAGGTCTTAGGGCATCTGAGGCCATCCTCGCAGTTCCAGGTCACTTTGGTGGAAAGGTGGTGTCCCCGTGTGCACAGCAGTGTGTGTGTGGGGGGGGTGGGGTATGTGTGGGCAGGCAGAGGACAGCTGGCCCCAGGCTCCAGGGATCCTGAGGCTCACAGCGGGAGGGCTCTATGTTCACTCCATTTCTTGTAGCAAATGAGAAGCAGGCTCTCAGGAAGGAGCCCCTGGGTTTGGATGAACAAGCATCCTATTAAGGAATGAAAAGGTTTGCGGTTTTAGAAGATAGGATTGTTCAGCTCCCGGGCTCTTTATATTTGAGAGTGTCTTGTTGGCAGATATTTTCCCGATGTCTGGGGTAAAGGAAGCCCTGTGTTGGCCACTCCTCTGGGGGAAACAGACATGACTTGAGATGCCCTGCTTGCCCTTGGCGAGCTCAGTCTCAGAAAGACACAGAAATGGAAAACAAGGTATTTGAATGCTCTAAGAAAGAGAATCAAATGTTTGGGATTTTGGAAAAGAGGGAGAGAGACCTCTGTGTTGTGAAAACGAACAAGGGTGGAAACTGTTGACACCACTGGGTGCTGGGGGTGCCCAGGTTGTCAGGAAGACGGGGTGGAGCCAGAGGAAGCAGAGGTGAGGGGAGGCACTAACCAGAGGAGAGCGCAGGAAAGGCCACCAAGGCAAGAGGGCACCTGCGAGAGAGCCACAAATCACGTGACCCCAGAAATGTGCCAGCCCATCGTTTAGTCTTAAAACAGTCACTTGTTTTAATTTACTTTTTTTTTTTTTTGTTTAATTTACTTATTCACCTGGGCCGGGTCTTAACTGCAGCACTCAGGATCTTTGATCTTTGTTGCGGCTCATGAGATCTTTAGTTGTGGCATGCAAACTGTTAGTTGCAGCACGTGGGATCTAGTTCCCTGACCAGGGATCGAACTGGGGCCCGCTGCCCTGGGAGTGCAGAGTCTTAGCCACTGGACCACCAGGGAAGTCCCAGCGCTGTGATTTAATAGCAATTCCAGGAGAACAGGATTTGGGGATGGCGGGGTCTTAGTTGAGCACTCTGAGAGCTGCAGCCTGAAACCTCCCAGGGCACCGGGCCTCCTCAGCAGAGGTGTGATCTCCAGATCAACGGAGGTGAGTGTGGGGAGCACTGTGCTCAGTTCATCCCCCCTGGGATGGGTCTTCAGCGTGGTGTGGGGGCTGGGAAGCTGTGTCACATGACAACCTTTGAGGGAATTGCTGCAGTGCCCTGACCACCTGTGTTGTAAAAGTTTCCTTCACCTGCAGTAACAAAGTGTCACAGACTTGGAACAACAGCAATGTATTGTCTTTAAGTCTCAACGGCCAGAGGCCCGACCCCAAAGTGTCAGGGCCACGCTCCCTCTGAAGGCCCTAGAGAGGGATCTGTTTCAGGCCCTTCTCTGAGCTTCTGCTAGTTCCCTGACTGGTGGCAGCACAACTCCAGGATTTGTGTACTGTTCTCCGTGTGTGTGCGTACGTGTGTGTGTGCGCGCGCACGTGCAGTCTTTATGTGGCTTTTCCTCCACACGTTCCTGTATCTGACTTTCCCCTTCTCATAAGGATATGGTCATCCTGGATTAGGGCTCATCCTAACAACCTCAGCTTAACTTGATCATCTACAAAGACCCTACTTCTAAATAAGGCTACATTTACTAGCTCTGGGAGTTGGACTCCAATGTCTTTTTGGGAAAACTCAATCCAACCCATAACACCAGCCCCCCTAAAATACCTCAGGCCAGCCCCACCTCTGGGTCCCTCCCTCTGCTTTATTTTCTTGATCACATTTATCGCAGCCTGAAATTAGCTCCTTTAGGTATTTGCCGAGTGGCTGCCTGGTTCCCCAGCAGAGGGTCAGCACCGTGAGAGCAGTGGCCCTTTCTGTTTTAATTCTCACTGTGTGCCAGACATTTGGGGTCTGCCCAGGGTAGTGCCAGGAGACATTTCTTACTGAGCGACTGTATCTGGCCTAGAAAATAGGGAGTTCATGGATACAGGAAATGGAGGGCTTTCTTGGGGCAGAAAGAGTAGCCTTGTTGTCTGCAGTCTCAGTGATCAGAACCAAGACCAGAACCAATAACCAGGAGGTTACTGGGAGTGCCGCTTCCCATTCAGTGAAAAAAAGACTCCATGGGTTAGACAATTTGCCCAGTGGCTGGCATGTTGAGAGCAATCGGTATTGTTATTCCTGCTTTAGTAGGTAGTGAGCTCCTCATCACTAGATGCATTCAAGCCAGGTGACCCCTTGGCAGGAAGATAGAGAGAGATTGCATTGGGACTGAGCTGGGTAATCTAGGAGGGACTGCCAGCCCTGAGTGTGTCTGGTCCAGTGAACAAAAGCCCAGAGCTAGGGTTCCCTCATTAGGAAGAAAGCCAGCAGGATTGGGGTGCAATGGAAGCTGAGCCAGCATGGCCTCAGACCCTGGATCCCCCAGAAGCTACTTCTAACTTACCCCTGGTGGGGGCACTGAGCAGTCTGGCTGGGTAGCTTTGGTGGGAGAAGATCCCATTTTTCCAGGGCAAGTCCTTGAATGGGACAAGGAGTGTGAAACATGCTCTGATCAGTAGAGCACTGTGCTGACAACATGGGGAATCATTGCCACTGTAGGAGCGGCTGAGGCATGGCCCACTTCCAACCCCCAGCACAGATTTGCCAGGCAACCACCAGGTGGGTTGTCCCCTCAACCATCAGTCGTGAACTGTTAGGCAGGCCCAAGTGTGCTGGAGAAGCTTCTGCCACATCTTGAGTCACCAAGCCAGTTCCAGTCTTCAAGCAGCGATGCTTGAGGCACCTGCTGTGTGCCCAGCACCACAGGCAAACAGAGCCCTCTAGCCCTCCAGAGCCCTAGTACCGACACTGCCAAGAGCTTGAGTGTTGAGCCAGATGGTGCTGGGCGTGGGTTGGCACCAGAGAGCAGAGGGCTCCCCCGGCTGAGCCCCTTTCTGCAAGTCCCTGCTCCTCTGGCCATCAATGTCCCCTGTCAAATGGGGTGGGTGGGCTGGAGGACCCCGAAGGTTTCTTGCTATAGTGGTGCTGCCTGCATTGTGTGAGGTAGGAAGGGCCAAGGGAAGGGGTGTCACTCCACCTGCAGCCTCTGGGGCTAGTGGTTCGGGGGTCACCCTCCCCAGCTAGGTGCTGTCTGTTCAGGGGTGTTGTTGTGGTTGTTTAGTTGTTAAGTCCCGTCTGGCTCTTTGTGACCCCATAGACTGTAGCCAGCCAGGCTCCTCTGTCCGTGAAATTTCCCAGGCATGAATACTGGAATGAGTTGCCATTTCCTTCTCCAGGGGATCTTCCCAACCCAGGGATCGAGCCCACATCTCCTGTGTCTCCTGCACTGGCAGGTGGATTCTTTACACTGAGCCGCCAGCAGGTAGAGAGTCAGAGACAGGGAGGTCTGGGAACAAAGTCAGGAGAGATGCAGAGGGAGACGTGACACTCCTGAGTTTGTTTCCTTTTCCTTGGTTGCTCTGCATGGCTTGTGAGATCCTAATTCCCTGATCAGGGATTGAACCCAGGCCCTTGGTAGTGAAAGCGCAGAGTTCCAACCACTGGGAATTCAGTCTTTTTGAGGATTAAAATTAAAATGGGGAAGATTGGCCAAAACATGCTTTTTCTCTTGAATTTTGTCCATTCCTTAGCCAAGGCCTGCATGTCTCCAAATACAGTCATCTAATGAGCAAACTAGTTTGTGTATGTATATATATATATATATATATATATATGTAAACACATGTGTATATATGCATACATATACGTGTGTGTATTCTGTGTAAATTTAAATACCTATATAATTGTATAAATTGGAAATACATAATATACTTAATGTGTATATAAAGTGACTTTATACCTGTAAATGGTACTTACATATAGCTATTGCATATGTTTCCTTTTTACAAAGCCAATATTCATTACTCATTCTCCAAAAATATCCCCTTGGCTTCAGAATTACCAGAATGTTGTCTCTAATTTCCCTGACTTTCCCATCTGGCCTGGTTCAGAGTTGGTGGTCCCAGGAAGAGAAGGGTCAGGGCTTGGCTCTCCATAATTCTATCTCCTTCATGCGCTCCCCACTGAAATTCATGGGCCCCTGCCCAGTGCCAGGTTCCAGGGCACCGAGATGATGAGGCCCTCAGCCCTGCTCTGAGGACCTCCCTGTCTGTTGGGCAGACAGATGTGTAAGGAGCTAAGTCATGGCCAGGGTGAAAGACACTCCAGTAGAGGGATATGTCAGGTGTGAGGGACCCAGAAGAAGGAATTACTTGCTCCCCTTAGGGTGGAGGCGGTAAGGGATGGTTTCCCAGAGTTGATTTTAAGCCAGGTTCTGAGGGATGAATAGGAGTTCACTAGACAAAGGGGGCAACTATTTTTTTGGCCTTGGCTCATGGCTTGCGGGATCCTAGGTCCCTGACCAGGGATTGAACCTGTGTCCCCTGCTGTGAAAGAGTGCAGTCCACCATACTGCCAGGGAATTCCTAGAAGCAGGTTGAAGCCCAATGGAAGCAATACCTTTGGGGGCTGGCCTTGGTCAGAGGGCTTGCCCTCCAACCTCTCACATCAAGGGGCCTGGGTCTTAGAATCAAGCGAAGGGAGCTGGGTGAGGCGGCAGTGCTCTTCCCAGCCCAGCCCCTTCCTCTCTCTGCCCAGTGCCAGGGTAAGACATTTCCCTCCATCCACCTGTGGACCCGGCTCCTGTCAGCCCTGGCTGGTCTCCTCTATGCCTCGGCCATCGTGGCTCATGACCGGCGGCCTGAGTACCTGCTGCGGGCCATGCCCTGGTTCCTGACCTCGCTCGGCCGTGCCGCGCTGGACCTGTCTGTATCCACCCCAGGGCCCGGGGCTGGACTGCCTGTGTCTCCTCTCCCCTCTGCCCCACCACGCCCTCCTACCTGCTTGGTAGAAAGAATTATTTCTCAGTGGCCAGGGTGGTGGTTTGAAGCCTAGGACAGGCAGACACAATTGCAGCGTGCAATTCTGTGTATTTTTCCTTTTTTTTTTAAATGAGAAGAAGTATCTCTTGACTGGAGCTCTAGGAAACTGCAGAGGGAATGTGAACTTCTTGGCCCTGGGCTCAGAGAAGAGCCAGCTCCGGTCTCCCTGCTGCTCCCCGCTGCGTTGGCCCCACCCTCTGTGAATCCATTTTCTCACCTTTGCCTTGTCTTTCTCATCGGCTGGGAAGAGCTTTGCGAGCTGACCTGGCCTGCACAGCTGATCCTGTACTCTCTGTCCTATTTGGCTCTGGAGCCTGGGGTGGGGAAACAGGGAGAAAAGCTGCCCCCCTTTCTTGTCCCCAAGGGGATGTTGTCCAATGTGCTGACACCCCAGTGACCTTGGTATGAGGGCCTCAAGGGCACGCTAAGCTCAGACAATGGCAGGTGGAGATGCTGACAGTGGATAATGCCTCCGCTGGTGAGGGAGTGTGTGAAAAATCCCTGTGGATTTAGCATGAACAGTTCCAAAAAAGATTTTCTCACCTACTGTTTGAGTCTACCAGGGTTGCCATAACACATTGCCACAAACTTGATGGCTTAAGCCAAAGGAATTTATTCTCTCAGCTTTGGAGACCACAAGCCCCAAGTCCAGATGGGCCACACTCTCCCCGAAGGTTCCAAGAGAGAGTCTTGCCCTGCCTTTTCCGGCTTCAGGTAGGCTCCTGGGGTGCCTTGGTTCCTGGCGGCATCATTCCCATTTCTGCCTCTATCGCCACGTGGCCCTTTTCCTTTTGCCTGTCCTCTCTGCCTGTCTTCTCTTCCTCTGGAGTTCCTGTTGTGGGACTTACCTGATCCGCCCTAGTCCGCTGCCAACCTCATCTTAACTAATTCTTGATATCAGCAAAGACCCTGTTTCCAAATAAAGTCACGTTCTGAGGTTCTGGGTGGATATGAATCTGGAGAGGACGCTGTTCAACACACTCCGTGTACCGTCCCTCCTAAGCCGAGGAAGATGGTTTTCACAATCCTTTGGTTTAACAAGGGTTCACCAAGTGCTTGTTAGAGCACCTGGCTGGGTGGTGGGCCCTGGGGGGCCAGAGAGAATTGGACCCGGCTCTGTCCTCAGATGGTCTCGTGTCTGTTCTGGGGCCTACCCTGGCAGGATGATTCTGGGGAGTGAGGGCGTCACTCCAGGGTGGAGCCCTCAGGGTGCCAAGGTGAAGGCAGCATCAGGCAACTGAAGTTCTCCGCTTCCTTGAACCTTAACTTCCACTTCTCAGATCATTTTCCTTTCCTGCGTGATGAGGAGCAAGATGAGGCAGGTCTTGGGATTTGCCTCTGAAGCAGGAGAGAACCCCGACACCCAAGCCCTTCTGACCTGTGCAGAGAAGGAGGAAGAAAACCAGGAGGCAATGACCGAGGCAAGGTCTCCCAGCTGGACGGGGCCAACCGGTATCTGTGCCCAGCGTGGGCAGAGGTGGAGAGCCTCGCCAGGGCCCAGCCTGGGAATCTGGGGGTCCCTCTGGCGTGGGCCAGTCAGTCACTTTAAAGAACTACTGTTATGCCCAATGCTGAGTGCCCTGAGAAAATAGGATCCTCTGTTTTTCCAAATACAAAATATTTTTAAAGTTCTTTTTTTGATTGCTGCATAAACTTGAGCATTTTTTAGCAATGTAGATAAAACAGTCAAATGTCCACTTATGCTATTTGGTAATTTACACATATATTGAAGTTCACTTACTATATAAATTAATACTTGAGTTTAGAAGTAATTTGCTTTTTGCCCTCGTTTGGTAAAAACTTATGTTCCTACTTTTGCATGCATTTGACATCCACAGCATCACCACCAATAACACATTTTTTTAAAATGTTGTTATTGCTAAAAAGCTGATTTTTAAAGTGTTGTTTACAGTAAGATCCACCCTTTGCAATTATGTCATATCTGTAAATGTGTCTGTCTCTGTCTTTACTGATTGAATCAGGTGACCCCTGTAAGTAAGGAGAACTGTGCTAACTGAGGGAGTTTGTGTTTGTCAGAAGTCCTTGGCTGCAAATAATTGAACAAGTGCCTCATGATAATAAGAGAGCTTGTAAAGACTTGAACGGAAAGCAGCTCCCTCTTTTCTAAGATAATTTTTTCAGGAAAAAAAAATCTAGTCTCCTATGGAGACTCTTCACTATTCTCATTTCTTTCAGAGTAGAAACGAGACTCCCTGTGAGTGAGCCAGGTCCACTCCTCCAGATGTTCCCGCTTTAATGGCGTCATCTGACTGAGTTAATGAACTGGGAGACAGTGTGCAGGAGTGGCCAAGCTAACAGGGGTGACACAGGTTCTTGGACCAAAGATCCAAGGTCCCAGGAAGGCTCTCATGGGGTGTTATTCTCGTTCCATTCTAGAATCTGTTATGAAATGATATTCCAAAAGGGAGCTAGAATATTTCAGGAGAGCCTTATGTGTTTAGTGTTGTGAAGAGAGTAAGCAGAGCCTCCGCATCTCTTCAGCAGTCTTTACAGCTCTGGCTCTCGAAGTGTGGTCCTTGGACTAGCATCGCCCAAGAGCTTGTTAGAAATGCAAATTCTAGGGTCCACCACGCTCTACCAAAACACAGCTCAGGGTGTTTTAATAAGTCCTCTGGTGCTTCTGATGCGCAGTAAAGTTCTAGAACCACTTCTTCTAGAAGCATTTGTTTAGCACCCACCTAAGTGGTCTTTGGCCAGCTCATGCGAAGAGCTGACTCACTGGAAAAGACTCTGATGCTGGGAGGGATTGGGGGTGGGAGGCGACAGGGACGACAGAGAGTGAGATGGCTGGATGGCATCACCGACTCGTTGGACATGAGTCTGAGTGAACTCCGGGAGTTGGTGATGGACAGGGAGGCCTGGCGTGCTGTGATTCATGGGGTCACAGAGAGTCGGACACGACTGAGCAACTGAACTGAACTGAACTGAACTAAGAGGTCTCCCAGCTTTGCCAAACTTTATAATTATCTGGGGAGCTTTTAAACTCTCCAGGTCACTTCCACACTGGTTAAATCAGAATGTCTGGGGTTAAAAGCTAAACATTAGCTGTTTTTTAAGAAGCCCAGGTAGTTCCACTGTGCAGCAAAGTTTCGGACCCACCCACCTTCTCTGACATCAAAGAGACAGATAAGATGCATCTTATAGGAAGTAGAAAGTGAGATGTGCCATAAAAGAACAGAAGAAATACTGCAGGAATTCTTGTGAAGAAAATGGAATCCTGTTTTTAGAAAGTGTCTCTTTCTTCCTTTTTGTCTTCCTGTCACCTTTTGAAAGAACTTGGATTGGGTGCCGCTCACCACACTCCCACACTGCAAGCCGTTCAAGAGGATGGCAGCCATCAGTCACTACATGGAGCTGACCATTGAACCGGTGCAGCAGGTAAGTGGCCGTGAGCCACAGCCAGGTGCCCAGAAGGGTGGGGGGTAGTCATGGGAGGCTTCTTGGAGAGGTGACACTTTAGCTGTGGGAGGGGCAGAATGAGTCAGGAAAGCATGAAAAAAGAGGAAAGAGCTTTTGAAGGCCTTGGTAGGGAGGAGGTGGTCAGATGAAGTGGACTTGGGAAGATGAAAAGTGGCGAAGAGGCTAGGTCACAGTATGGAAGCTAACCATCATCCTGAGGATGACGGGAGTCCAGGAGACTTCAGGACTAGAGACTCAGGGTCAGTCGTGTATTTTAGGGCCATCACTCAGGCCGTGTTGGGAGAGGAGCCTAGAGATAAGGGGGTCAGTGAGGGACGGCTGCAAGTCCAGGAAAGAGGTGGTGTGGCCTGAACCAAGGTCAGAGCTGATGGAGATGCAGAGCTTCAGTGGAGCCAGTGGGTAGAGCAGTGGGAGCAGCGAGGGTGTGGGGAGACTTCAGGGTTCCAGCCTGTTCGTGGGGTCCTCAGGAGGAGGAGGGTTGGAGAAAAGGCTGATCCACTTCACATCCCATACCCCACTAAGATGTTCCTGTCGCGGCTACTGGTGACCTCCCTGTCGCTAAATCCTGGAATGATTTCTGTCCTATTTGAATGAGATTCACCTCACTCAGCCACCTGCTTCTCCCAGTTTCTGGGGCCCTCCTTGTCCTAGTTTTCCCGACCCCCTCTCTCGCGGCGGCTCCTCCCGGTGAGCCTGACTTCACGGTTGCAGTACCCCAAGTCCGCCTCAGGAGGGCTCCCTTATCTGATCCCATAGCCCCGCCTGCCCGCCCTTGTGGTCTCCGCTGCCTGTGTCTGCATCCTTTCCCGCCTCGGCAGCTCCGCTACCCCTTCATTATCACCGCATGGCGTCTCACACATGCCGTGTCCAGTATGGAATTCTGCATTTCCAAGCCCAGACCGGCTCCTGCTCCCTCCCTGTCTTCCCCGTGTCAGTGCAGTGGGGCAAACCCAGATCCCCCTCTTCTCACTGCGTGCTTGTGCCCGTCTCACCCGTGGGCGAGTCTTGTAAATACTTCGTTTAAAGCAGATCCAGGAACTTCCCTCGTGGTCCAGTGGTTAAGACTCTGCGCTTCCAATGCAGAAAACATGGGTATTGATCCCTGTTTGGGGAACTGAGATCCCACATGGCACGGGGCACAGCCAAAAAATGAGTAAATAAAGTAGATCTAACCTGGAGATTATCATATAGGTGAAGTAAGGCAGACAAGTATTATATGATATCACTTATATGTGGAATCTAAAAAATACTACAAATGAACTTATTTACAAAATAGGAATAGACTCACAGATATAGAAAACAAACTTATGGTTACCAAAGTGAAAGGGTAGGGGAAGGGATAAATTGGGAGTATGGGATTAACAGATGCACACAGTTCAGTTCAGTTCAGTTCAGTCGCTCAGTTGTGTCCGACTCTCCGCGACCCCATGAATCACAGCACGCCAGGCCTCCCTGTCCATCACCAACTCCCAGAGTTCACTCAAACTCATGTCCACAGAGTCGGTGATGCCATCCAGCCATCTCATTCTCTGTCATCCCCTTCTCCTCCTGCCCCCAACCTTTCCCAGCATCAGAGTCTTTTCCAGATGCACACAACTATGTATCAAATAGATAAATGACAAGATTTTGCTACATAGTACAGGACACTATATTCAATATCTTGTAATAAACTATAGGGCTTCCCTGGTGGCTCAGATGGTAAATGAGGGAGACCTGGGTTCGATCCCTGGGTCGGGAAGATCCTATGGAGAAGGAAATGGCAACCCACTCCAATATTCTTGCCTGGGAAATCCCATGGACAGAGGAATCTGGCAGGTATAATGAGAAAGAATTGAAAAAAAGAATATAGGCATATACAGGTAAATATGTATAACTGAATCACTTTGCTGTATAGCTAAAGCTAACATAACATTGTAAATCAACTGTACTTCAATTTAAAAAATGGGAAACAAGTAGATCCAGGAGCCTTGTCACTGGTTTCCCCTCACTGCTATTTTTGTCCTATCCCCTCCATTTACAACCAGTAACCCGAAGGGTCTGTTTAAAATGTAAATTACATCTTGCTACTCTTTGGTTTAAAGCACCCCTCTGGCTTCCCTTGTGGCTCGGCTTGTAAAGAATCCGCCTGCAAGGCAGGAGACCTGGGTTCAATCCCTGGGTTGGGAAGATCCCCTGGAGAAGAGAAAAGCTACCCATTCCAGTATTCTGGCCTAGAGAATTCCATGGACTGTTTAGTCCATGGGGTTGCAAAAAGTCGAACACAACTGAGCAAATTTTACTTCACTTCACTTCACTTCTGGCTTCCCATTTCACTCAGGATAAAATCTAATCTCCTAACACAGGCCTGTTAGACCCTCCGAGACCCATGCTTGCCCCTTCCCTGACTCTCCTCTTCTGCCCCGTCCCTGACTGCCTCTTCTGCCCGGCTTCACTCCTCTCTGGCCACACAGAATATCTCTTCATTCCTCTGCCTACAGGCTCTTCCTCCTGATTTTTTTTACATGTTTGCTTCTTTCTCGTCTTTCTGTTCAGTAAAAATGTCACTTTCTCCGAAGGCTCTTCTTCCCCCACCACCCAGTCAGATGGGTATATTACCTCTTCTGCTGTATTACTTTCAGCTCAGTTCAGTCGCTCAGTCGTATCCGACTCTTTGCGACCTCATGAATCAGCACGCCAGGCCTCCCTGTCCGTCACCAACTCCCAGAATCTACCTAAACCCATGTCCATTGAGTCGGTGATGCCATCCAACCGTCTCATCTTCTGTCGTCCCCTTCTCCTCCTGCCCTCAATCTTTCCCAGCATCAGGGTCTTTTCAAATGAGTCAGCTCTTTGCATCAGGTGGCCAAAGTATTGGAGTTTCAGCTTCCATATCAGTCCTTGAACACCCAGGACTGATCTCCTTTAGGATGGACTGGTTGGATCTCCTTGCAGTCCAAGGGACTCTCAAGAGTCTCCTCCAACACCACAGTTCAAAAGCATCAGTTCTTCAGTGCTGAGCTTCCTTTATAGTCCAACTCTCACATCCATACATGACTGCTGGAAAAACCATAGCCTTGACTAGGCTGACCTTTGTTGACAAAGTAATGTCTCTGCTTTTTAATATGCTGTCTAGGTTGATCATAACTTTCCTTCCAAGGCGTAAGCACCTTTTAATTTCATGGCTGCAATCACCATCTGTATTACTTTACTACCTTTTAAAATGCTCTGCAAAGCACATTTCATGATCTTTTACTTTTGTTTGTTTTCTGTTTCCTGCTGGGATATAAACTTTGTCTCCTTCTGTCTTATCTGCCTCAACCCTGGTGCATCGAGTCACAGGCTCTCGGCACAGGTGTGTTGGAATGTAGAGTTCAGTGGTGGGGGACCCACTGAGCTGACCTTGGGACATGCTGACGCTCAGAGTTGGTCCTCATAGAGAGGTTTTACTTATTGATGTTCCTTGGGAAGTGGGTGCAAATAGCTTGGATGTGATGGAAGTGAAGTTCAGGGAGATTTGGAGCACGTTTTCACAATTAAGAGCCTATTTTGGCCATTAAGCTCTTCTTCCATCGGGAGGGTGGATGGGTAGGTGGGTGATTGGAAGCCCTGGGGAAAGCACGGGGATCCCTGGCAGCATCTGGCCAACGCTTTACATTAGAAATTTTGAAATCATGGAATTTCTGAAAAATAATAATACAAATAAAAAACAATAATGCAAAAGTTGTGTTCACTTAAACGCAAGACTCCCTGTACCTGAGTCTTGTGCCTGCTGGGAAACAGACTCGGGAAGACTGTGTTCTCTTGTTCTCTTCCTTCTGTGTCCACCAGAGGGCGAGCGTTGTCTTCATGACAGCTCCCAGCTGGGAGCCTGGAGCCCTGCCTCTAGCCTGGGCAGAAGAGTCATCATTCCTGTGGTGGTCTGTTTATTAGGGCTAACTACCTGTCGGGCTCTGAGTAATTGGTAACAACCAACCCTTCTGGTGATAACTGTACTGGTCATAGTGCTTAGAGTACTGGTCTAAGTGCTTTACATAGATTCCGTTCCGTTCCGTTCCGTCGCTCAGTCGTGTCCGACTCTATGCGACCCCGTGGACTGTGGCCTACCAGGCTTCTCCATCCACGGGATTCTCCAGGCAAGAATACTGGAGTGGGTTACCGTTTCCTTCTCCAGGGGATCTTCCCAACCCAGGGATCAAACCCAGGTCTCCCGCATTGGAGGCAGACGCTTTAACCTCTGAGCCACCAGGGAAGCCCTTACATAGATTACATCATTTAATCCAAACACCCAACCCTTGAGGTTACCATGCTCATTTTACAGAGAAGGAAAAGGGGCCGGTTGAGGTTAAGCAGCTTGCTCAAGGTCACATGATCTGTTGGTGTTAGAACCAGGATTCATACCTGTCTCTACCTGGATCTGTGCCTTTCCTTAGAGTTATGCAGCTTCTTACTTGGCATAATGGCTGACACCCAGTAAATGCTTGATAAATGTTAAGTGTTATTTCTATTGTTATAGAAATTGTTGAATTATTATTATGCTAAGTTATTATATTTAATGCTTTTATTATCATTTTAGAATGAGGCACCCAGATCCCATAGTTAGAAAATCTCAAAAGCAGGTTTCAGACTAAGCACGTCTGATTCCGGGCCCTGAACTTTTATAGAAAGGACATGCTTTTTCTGCCACCGTGTCATGCCTGCTATGTTAGCAGATTTTTTTTTTTTTTTTAATGAGAATGTCCTGATGGGCATGTTGTGGTTTGGTCCATGATGCCGTGTGATTTAATACACATCCTGTTTGGACTACACTGTGAAACGGGCAAACGAGCCAGTGAGGGGCCCACTCTTCCCAACATCCCTTCCTGAACACTGGTCTAATGAGAGATTTCCCAAGAGGCACAGCTGGGGCCAGGCTGGGCTGGAGGGGCTGAGGGCGTGGGGTCCTAGGAGTCCACAACTCGCAGCATTTGAAACTCCATTTTATCTGTTGACTCAGGTGTGGTCAGGCCTGGGGAATTGGTAGATTCTTTTGTTGTTGGACTGGGAGGCCTCTGCTCCCCGCCCATGTCTCTGCCTGTGTGTCCTTTGTGGATTTTCCTCCCTTCCAGCCGACTCTCACAGGGATCTGTGCCCTTGACCTGTCTAGGGTTGCAGCCCTGCGTGATTTGGGGACCAGTATGAGCAGCTGTTCTTCTCATGTGTCCAGGGCATTTACTAAATCTTATCCTCGTGACACCACTTAAGAGGAGGACAGGCAGGGGCTACCAGCCCTGTATATAGGTTAGGAAAGTGACACTCAGGAGGAGGAGGTTTTTTGCCAAGGTAACACAGTTAGCTGGTGGACACATGGTCTGGAAGGCAAGTTGCTCCCCCTGTGCTGTGTCAGTGTGATGACTGCCTGGCTCTGAAACCCCAGCCCACAGCCTCAAGGATCTTGCGGAAACCTATGTGCCCTGTGGAGGGAAGCTCTCTTCTGAGATGTACAGAGAGATAGATGATAGATTGATGATGACAGATAGATAGATATGAGTGTTCTGAAACCCCAGCCCACAGCCTCAAGGATCTCTGTGGAAACCCATGTGCCCTGTGAGGGGAAGCTGTCTTCTGAGATGGACAGAGAGATCAATTCAGTTCAGTTCAGTCACTCAGTCGTCTCTGACGCTTTCCAGCCTCATGGACTGCAGCACACCAGGCCTCCCTGTCCATCACCAAATCCCGGAGTTTACTCAAACTCATGTCCATTGAGTCGGTGATGCCATCCAACCAGCTCATCTTCTGTCATCCCCTTCTCCCTCCACCTTCAGTCTATCCCAGTATCAGGGTCTTTTCCAGTGAGTCAGTTCTTTGCATCAGATGGCCAAAGTATTGGAGTTTCAGCTTCAACATCAGTCCTTCCAATGAACATTCAGGACTGATTTCCTTTAGGATGGTCTGGTTGGATCTCCTTGCAATCCAAGAGACTCTCGAGAGTCTTCTCCAATAACACAGTTCAAAAGCATCAATTCTTTGGCAATCAGCTTTCTTTATAGTCCAAATCTCACATCCATACATGACCACTGGAAAAACCATAACCTTGACTAGACGGATCTTTGTTGGCAAAATAATGTCTCTGCTTTTTAATATACTGTCTAGATTGGTCATAACTTTCCTTCCAAGGAGCAAGTGTCTTTTAATTTCATGGCTGCAGTCACCATCTGCAGTGATTTTGGAGCCCCCTAAAATAAAGTCAGAAAACAAAGATCATGGCATCTGGTCCCATCACTTCATGGGAAATAGATGGAAAAACAGTGGAAACAGTGTCAGACTTTATTATTTTGGGCTCCAAAATCACTGCAGATGCTGATTGCAGCCATGAAATTAAAAGATGCTTACTCCTTAGAAGGAAAGTTATGACCAACCTTGATAGTATATTAAAAAGCAGAGACATTACTTTGCCAACAAAGGTCCGTCTAGTCAAGGCAATGGTTTTTCCCGTGGTCATGTATGGATGTGAGAGTTGGACTGTGAAGAAAGCTGATCGCCGAAGAATCGATGCTTTTGAACTGTGGTGTTGGAGAAGACTCTTGAGAGTCCCTTATACTGCAAGGAGATCCAACCAGTCCATTCTAAAGGAGATCAATCCTGGGTGTTCATTGGAGGGACTGATGCTAAAGCTGAAACTGCAATACTTTGGCCACCTCATGCGACGAGTTGACTCACTGGAAAAGACTCTGATGCTGGGAAAGGTTGGGGGTGGGAGGAGAAGGGGACGACGGAGAATGAGATGGCTGGATGGCATCACCGACTCTATGGACATGAGTTTGAGTGTACTCCGGGAGTTGGTGATGGACAGGGAGGCCTGGCGTGCTGTGATTCATGGGGTCGCGGAGAGTCGGACACGACTGAGCGACTGAACTGAACTGAACTGAAAATAAAGTCTCTCACTGTTTCCATTGCTTCCCCATCTATTTGCCATGAAGTGATGGGACAAGATGCCATGATCTTAGTTTTCTGAATGTTGAGTTTTAAGCCAACTTTTTCAGTCTCCTCTTTCACTTTCATCACAAGGCTCTTTAGTTCTTCTTCAGTTTCTGCCATAAGGGTGGTGTCTTCTGCATATCTGAGGTTATTGATATTTCTCCCAGCAATCTTGATTCCAGCTTGAGTTTCATTCAGCCTGGCATTTTGCATGATGTACTCTGCATATAAGTTAAATAAGCAGGGTGACAATAAACAGCCTTGACGTACTCCTTTTCCGATTTGGAACCAGTCTGTTGTTCCATGTCCAGTTCTAACTGTTGCTTCTTGACCTGCATACAGATTTCTCAGGAGAAGGCCAGGTGGTCTGGTATTCCCATCTCTCAGAATTTTCCACAGTTTGTTATGACCCACACAGTCAAAGGCTTTGGCATAGTCAATAAAACAGAAGTAGATGTTTTTCTGGAACTCTCTTGCTTTTTCGATGATCCAGCAGATGTTGGTAATTTGATCTCTGGTTCCTCTGCCATTTTTAAATCCACCTTGAATATCTGGAAGTTCATGGTTCATGTACTGTTGAAGCCTGGCTTGGAGAATTTTGCGCATTACTTTGCTAGCGTGTGAGATGAGTGCAGTTGTGCGGTAGTTTGAGCATTCTTTGTATTGCTTTTCTCTGGGATTGGAATGAAAACAGACCTTTTCCAGTCCTGTGGCCAGTGCTGAGTTTTCCAAATTTGTTGGCATACTGAGTGCAGCACTTTCATAGCATCGTCTTTTAGTATTTGAAATAGCAAGATGGTAGGAGGGTCGGAATCGTGTTTAGAATCAAACCGCATAGCCGCCAGAGACACTTGGAGGGCTCAAACAAACCTTGTGCGCACCAGGATCCAGAAACCCCACAGAGACTGAGACAGAACTGTGTTTGAGTGTCCCCTGCAGAGGTACAGGTCAGCAGTGGAGTGCAGCAGGAGCAGGGGCTTTGGGTGCAGCAGACCTGGGTATGGCATAAGCCCTCTTGGAGGAGGCTGCCGTTAACCTCACCACAGAGCCACCAGAACTTACACAGGACTGGGGAAACAGACTCTTGGAGGGCACAAACAAAACCTTGTGCACACCAGGACCCAAGAGAAAGGAGCAGTGACCCACAAGAGACTGACCCAGACTTGCCTGTGAGTGTCCAGGACTCTCTGGCAGAGGCGTGGGTTGGCGGTGGCCTGCTGCAGGGTTGGGGGCACTGAGCAGAGCAGTGCATACATGGGACATTTTGAAGGAGGTTGCCATTGTCTTCATTACCTCCACCGTAGTTTGAAAGTGAAAGTTAAGGTTGCTCAGTTGTGTCCGACTCTTTGTGACCCCATGGACTATACAGTCCATGGAATTCTCCAGGCGAGAATACTGGAGTGGGTAGCCTTCCCCTTCTCCAGGGTATCTTCCCAATCCAGGAATCAAACCCAGGTGTCCCACATTGCAGGCAGAACCAGCTTCAGTTTACCAGCTGAACCACCAGGGAGGCCCAAACTAAGCACACCATAGTTTCAGTTCAGTTCAGTTCAGTCACTTAGTCATGTCTGACTCTTTGCAACCCCATGGACTGCAGCACACCAGGCCTTCCTGTCCATCACCAACTCCCAGAGTTTACTCAAATTCATGTCCATCGAGTCAATGATGCCATCCAATCATCTCATCCCCTTCTCCTCCCACCTTCAATCTTTCCCAGCATCAGGGTCTTTTCAAATGAGTCAGTTCTAGTTTGGCCCCAGGTAAATAACGGAGGGAACACAGCTCCACCCATCTTCAGAAAATTGGATTAAAGATTTACTGAGCATGCCCCTGCCCATCAGAACAAGACCCAGTTTCTCCCTCAGTAACTCTCTCCCATCAGGAAGCTTCCATAAGCCTCTTATCCTTCTCCATCAGAGGGCAGACAAGAGTGAAAACCATAGTCACAGAAAACTAACCAATCTGATCACATGGACCACAGCCTTGTCTAACTCAATGAAACTATGAGCCATGCCGTGTAGGGCCACCCAAGACATACAGGTCATGGTGGAGAGTTCTGACAAAACGTGGTCCACTGGAGAAGGGAATGGCAAACCACTTCAGTATTCTTGCCTTGAGAACCCCATGAACAGTATGAAAAGGCAAAAGGATAGGACACTGATAGATGAACTCCCCAAGTCGGTAGGTGCCCAATATGCTACTGAAATCAGTGGAGAAATAACTCCAGAAAGAATGAAGAGATGGAGCCAAAGCAACAACAACATCCAGTTGTGGATGTGACTGGTGATGGAAGTAAAGTCCGATGCTGTAAAGAGCAATATTGCATAGGAACCTGGAATGTTAGGTCCATGAATCAAGGCAAATTGAAAGTGGTCAAACAGGAGATGGCATCAACATTTTAGGAATCAGTGAACTAAAATGGACTGGAATGGGTGAATTTAACTCAGATGACCATTATATCTACTACTGTGGGCAGGAATCCCTTAGAAGAAATGGAGTAGCCATCATAGTCAACAAAAGAGTCTGAAATGCAGTACTTGGCTGCAATCTCAAAAATGACGGAATGATCTCTGTTCGTTTCCAAAGCAAACCACTCAATATCACAGTAATCCAAGTCTATGTCCAACCAGTAATGCTGAAGATGTTGAAGTTGAACGGTTCTATGAAGGCCTACAAAACCTTCTAGAACTAACACCCAAAAACATTGTCCTTTTCATTATAAGGGACTGGAATGCAAAAGTAGAAAATCAAAAAATACCTGGAGTAACAGGCAAATTTGGCCTTGTACTATAGAATGAAGCAGGGCAAAGGCTAATAGAGTTTTGCCAAGAGAACGCACAGGTCACAGCAAACACCCTTTTCCAACAACACAAGAGAAGACTCTACACACAGTCATCACCAGGTGGTCAATACAGAAATCAGATTGATTATATTCGTTGCAACCAAAGATGGAGACGCTCTATACAGTCAGCAAAAACAAGACTGGGAGCTGACTGTGGCTCAGATCATGAACTCCTTATTGCCAAATTCAGACTTAAACTGAAGAAAGCAGGGAAAACCACTAGACCATTCAGGTATGACCTAAATCAAATCCCTTACAATTATACAGTGGAAATGACAAATAGATTCAAGGGATTAGACAGTGCCTGAAGAACTATGGACAGAGGTTCATGACACTGGACAGGAGATAGAGATCAAGAGCATCCCCAAGAAAAAGAAATGCAAAAAGGCATAATGGTTGTCTGAGGAGGCCTTACAAATAGCTGTGAAAGGAAGAGAAGCAAAAGGCAAAGGAGAAATGGAAAGACACACCAATTTGAATGCAGAGTTCCAAACAATAACAAGGAGAGATAAGAAAGCCTTCCTCAGTGATCAATGCAAAGAAATAGAGGAAAACAATAGAATGGGAAAGACTAGCGATCTCTTCAAGAAAATTAGAGATGCCAAGGGAACATTTCTTGCAAAGATGGGCACAATAAAGGACAGAAATGGTATGGACCTAACAGAAGCAGAAGATATTAAGAAGAGGTGGCAGGAATACACAGAAGAACTGTACGAAAAAGATCTTCGTGACCCAGATAATCATGATGGTGTGATCACTCACCTAGAGCCAGACATCCTGGAATGTGAAGTCAAGTGGGCCTTAGGAAGCATCACTGTGAACAAAGCTGGTGCAGGTGATGGAATTCCAGTTGAGCTATTTCAAATCCTAAAAGATGATGCTGTGAAAGTGCTGCACTCAGTATGCCAGCAAATTTGGAAGACTTGGCACTGGCCACAGGACTGGAAAATGTCTGTTTTCATTCCAATCCCAAAGAAAGGCAATGCAAAGAATGTTCAAACTACCGCACAACTGCACTCATCTCACACACTAGCAAAGTAATACTCAAAGTTCTCCAAGCCAGACTTCAACAGTACATGAACCATGAACTTCCAGATGTTCAAGCTGGATTTAGAAAAGGCAGAGGAACCAGAAATCAAATTACCAACATCTGCTGGATCATCGAAAAAGCAAGAGAGTCCCAGAAAAACATCTACTTCTGTTTTATTGACTATGCCAAAGCCTTTGACTGTGTGGATCACAACAAACTGTGGAAAATTCTGAAAGAGATTGGAATACCAGACCACCTGACCTGCTCTTGAGAAATCTGTATGCAGGTCAGGAAGCAACATTTAGAACTGGACATGAAACAACAAACTGGTTCCAAATCGGAAAAGGAGTACGTCAAAGCTGTGTATTGTCACCCTGCTTATTTAACTTATATGCAAAGTACATCATGAGAAATGCTGGGCTGAATGAAACTCAAGCTGGAATCAAGATTGCTGGGAGAAATATCAATAACCTCAGATATGCAGATGACACCACCCTTATGGCAGAAAGTGAAGAAGACCTAAAGAGCCTCTTGATGAAAGTGAAAGAAGAGAGTGAAAAAGTTGGCTTAAAACTCAACATTCAGAAAACTATGGGACCATGGCATCTGGTTCCATCACTTCATGGCAAATAGATGGGGAAGCAATGGAAACAGTGACAGACTTTATTTTGGGGGGGCTCCAAAATCACTGCAAATCGTGACTGCAGCCATGAAATTAAAAGACGCTTGCTCCTTGGAAGAAAAGTTATGACCAACCTAGACAGTATATTAAAAAGCAGAGACATTAATTTGCCAACAAAGGTCCATCTAGTCAAGGCTATGGTTTTTCCAGTAGGCATGTATAGATGTGAGAGTTGGACTATAAAGAAAGCTGAGCACCAAAGAATTGATGCTTTTGAACTGTGTTATTGGACAAGACTCTTGAGAGTCCCTTGGACTGCAAGGATATACAACCAGTCCATCCTAAAGGAAATCAGTCCTGAATATTCACTGGAAGGACTGATGCTGAAGCTGAAACTCCAATACTTTGGCCACCTGATGTGAAGAACCAACTCATTTGAAGAGACCCTGATGCCAGGAAAGATTGAAGGTGGGAGGAGAAGGGGATGACAGAGGATGAGATGGTTGGATGGCATCACCGACGCCATGATTATGAGTTTGAATAAACTCCGGGAGTTGGTGATGGACAGGGAAGCCTGGCACTACAGTCCATGGGGTCGCAAAGAGTTGGACACAACTGAGCGACTGAACTGAACTGAAACCCCAGCCCATAGCCTCAAGGATCCCTGTGGAAACCTATGTGCCCTGTGGGAGGAAACTCTCTTCTGAGATGAACAGACAGACGGATGATAGATAGATAGATATGGGTGCTTGCTAAGTCGCTTCAATTGTGTCCAACTCTTTGAGAATCTATGGACTATAGCCTGCCAGGCTTCTCTGTCCATGGGATTCCTCAGGCAGAAATACTGGAGTAGGTTGCTGCTTCTTCCTCCAGGGGATCTTCCCCAACCAGGGATCGAGCCTGCGTCTCATGTCTCCTGCATTGGTGGGGCCACCTGGGAAGTCTAGATAGATAGATATAGATAGAGGATAGTTAGATAGATAATCTCACAAGTTTCTTCCTCCCTTACCCTTCGCGAGGCACTCTCATAGGCTGCTGACAGGTGTTTTGGTTAAGCCTCTATGGAGTGCACTTTTGCCAAGTGGAAGGAAGAGTGAAAGTCGCTCAGTCATGTCTGACTCTTTGCAACCCCATTGGCTATATAGTCCATGGAATTCCACAGGCCAGAATACTGGAGTGGGTAGCCATTTCCTTCTCCAGGGTATCTTCCCAACCCATGGATCAAACCCAGGTCTCACGCATTGCAGGCAGATTCTTTACCATTGAACCACAAGGGAAGCCCTACTTTTGCCAAGAGCTATCCAGATGACAAGTGTGCATACCCTCTGACTCAGCAATTCCACTTCTAAGAATTTATCCTGTATATCCTGAAACTTTGAATGTAAAATATAATTTGCCACACTCAGTAATGATTGTAAAAGCAAGAGATTGGGAATACCCTAAAGCATCCATCAGCAGGGGACTGGTTAAACAGGTTGTGAACATCTATACAATGCTACAGAAACAGATCTGCTGCAGTTCTATTTCTAAGGCATGTTGTTAAGTGGAAAACAAAGGAAGATGCATAAGAGACTATAGAGTACTCCCGTTAGTGGAAAAGGGGGGATATGTCCATTCATGTCCATGCACTTGCTCGTGTGTGCACAGAAACTTTGGAAGGACACACAAACAAGTGCTGGCTGCCTCTGGGGGGAGCTCAGTGGCTTTGGGAGAATGGTGGAAGCCGCTGCATGCATTCCTACCTTTTGAACCCTGAAGGACATGAATGCCCTGACAGTGCAAAAAATAAAGATGCAAACTAAGTCTCTGCCTGCCCTTCCCCATACACCTTGCAGGTGAGCTGCAGTGCCAGCAGGCTGCCTGGCGACGGACAGACAAGCACAGGAGCCCCGTCCCTGCAGGAGCCCCCCTCCTACCCTCCGGTTCAGGTCATCCAGGCCCGTGTGTCCTCCAGCAGCTCCTCCCAGGTCTCTTGCATCAGCTCCGACCTCGAGGTAGGTGCTGGGTCTGCTGGTGGGTGCGTGCGTCCTCCTTCACCCAGGCTTGCCCGTGCCTCCATGGTACCTGCATCTCTCTGCTCCTCCATGCCGACCTCGTGTCTGCTGAATAGTGAATAAACATCTTCCAAGGACTTTCCTACACAGTCCGCGCTGGGGAGGACTTTCTGTGGTCAGATGAGTCGGGGAAGACTGCACACTGAGTCACTGCAGTCACGTCTTAGAGAACTAAGTACTGAATGACAAACTTTCTAAAGTGTCTCCGTGGTTCCCAAACCCGTTTGACCAGGGAAGCCTTTCTTTCCCCCAAGGAGCACCCGCTGCTTGCTGTGGTGCTGTCGGGGTGATACATGGAGGCCCTTGGTGGGCATCCTGCCTGGCACTTTCATAAGCTTTGCCTCATTGTGAATGTTTGGGTCTGCGAACAAGACACATCACATTCTGTGACACAGAAATGGGTGTGACTCTCTGGTCTGTGGTCCTGTACCTCTCAGCCGCACAAGCTGTGGCTCCCAGCCCTGGTCAGAAGGAAGTTTCCCTTTGTCTGCAGCCAGTGAGAGCAAGGACAGCACTGGACAGGTGGTGTCAGCGGGGGACACCTTTGTTCTGGGTTGGTTGGGTTCTCCCACTGTTTTGATGTTTAAAAAGAAGTGGTATTTAATAGGAAGTGGTTAGTTGGTGCTAAGGTTTTGGTTTTGGTCGTAGTGGCCTTATTTGGCAAAGTAATGAGCCAGAGGTCCCAAGTCAGTCCCCCATACTTGTTGAACTCATAGTGAACCTTGAAATCTGAAAGACTTAGAGCCTGTGATTTTCAGGGGTAGAGTCCAGATCCTGTGGCGTGGGGTCCAGGCCATGCACACCTGCCCTGGACTGTGCCCCTTCTTTGCCCTGACCTACATGACCTCCTTGGCCATGGACTGCTCCCTCGTCCCCAGGGTTCTGGGCCTTCCTTCCTGGGTCTTCTCTGGCCCAGTTTCCACATGTCAGAATCATACCCAGATACCACCTACTCCCCCACCCACACCTCCCAGGAATCAAAGCCTCCCTCTCCTGGGTGCCCACAGCCCATACATCTCTTACACCCTTCTGTTGTGTGCCGTGTGGCCTGGAGAGCTGCAGGGACCTGCCTCCTCCGCCAGGCTGTGCACAAGCTTTTAGGTCTGGAGGCCTGGGCTGCCTTCATCTTTATCTCTCAGTCCTGGAACAAACACAGCTGGTCCCTGAGAGCTGGGTTTTGAGGGAGAGATTCTGTTTCAGACCAGGGACCATTCAGGGTCTGTGTATCCCCGAGTCCTGCATTTACTGCTGTTTGTTTCTTGGGTTTGATCTCAGAATGGGCAAGACACCCAAGGCGCGTGGCTTGGCAGCCGGGAGCCAGCAGTCCAGGCTGAGTCCAAGGCTCCAGGGAGAGAGGGAGTCTGAGCACAGTGTGTTCAGTGGACGGGACGGTGCGGGTGGTGCGATGGGGAGGGGGAGGAGGGAGGGAGAGGGTAGGGAGCGCCACTCACTCTCACTCTGGAAATCCTAACTGAGGTCAGGATTGGACGTGACCTTGAAAAGTTTGGAAATTTGTGTCTGCAACTATTTGGGGCCATTTCTGTGTTTTCCAACCCTTTTCCTTCCTCTCCTCCATTCTCTCCCTTTTTAGACCTTTATTTGCTTAACTATGTAAATTCCAAGGGGATGGGATCACACTCATAAGTGAGGCAAGTGGAAATGAGTACATTTGCCCTTGTTAAATAAGAAATGTATTTTTAGAAGCTCAGCTGCTCCCCCGCCCCAGAACCCCTGCCTCCCCCCAGCACAGCCCCCCTGCTTCATTACCTGAAACACACGTACACAACACATGGCAAAGCCCTGAGCCCTGAATAACTGAGAAGCTCACTAGACATAGACACTGCAGGTCAAATGGGATTATAAATCTCCCAGTACAGACTGTTGAATATGTGAGCAGGGGACAGTGTAGCTTGTCTGATGTGTGACCCTTCGGGTCTTCTGGTAATCTGTTTGTTCTCTTCTTAAAAGTAAGATGTGTTTATTGTAGAAATTTTGGAAGATGTTCAGGTCAGTTCAGGTACTCAGTCATGTCTGACTCTTTGTGACCCCATGGACTGCAGCGCCAGGCTTCCCTGTCCATCACCAACTCCTGGAGTTTACTCAAACTCATGTCCATCCAACAAACTTATCCTCTGTCGTCCCCTTCTCCTCCCACCTTCAATCTTTCCTGGCATCAGGGTCTCTAGAATTGAGTCAGTTCTTCACATCAGGTGGCCAAAGTATTGGAGTTTCAGCTTCAACATGAGTTCTTCCAATGAATATTCAGGACTAATTTCCTTTAGGATGGACTGGTTGGATCTCCTTGCAGTGCAAGAGACTCACAAGAGTCTTCTCCAACACCACAGTTCAAAAGCATCAGTTCTTCGGCGCTCAGCTTTCTTCACAGTCCAACTCTCACATCCATACATGCCTACTGGAAAAACCATAGCCTTGACTAGACGGACCTTTGTTGACAAAGTAATGTTTCTGTTTTTTAATATGCTATCTAAGTTGGTCATAGCTTTTCTTCCAAGGAGCAAGCGTCTTTTAATTTCATGGCTAGAGTCGCCATTTGCAGTGATTTTGGAGACCCCAAAAATAAAGTCTGTCACTGTTTCCATTGTTTCCCAGTCTATTTGCCATAAAGTGATGAGACCGGATGCCATGATCTTAGTTTTCTGAATGTTGAGTTTTAAGCCAACTTTTTCACCCTCCTCTTTCACTCTCATCAAGAGGTTATTTAGTTCTTGTTTGCTTTCTGCCATAAGGGTGGTGTCATCTGCATATCTGAGGTTATTGATATTTCCCCCAGCAATCTTGATTCCAGCTTGAGTTTCATCCAGCCCAGTGTTTCTCATGATGTACTTTGCATATAAGTTAAATAAGCAGGGTGACAATTCACAGCCTTGACATACTCCTTTTCTGATTTGGAACCAGTTTGTTGTTTCATGTCCAGTTCTAACTGTTGCTTCTTGACCTGCATACAGATTTATCAGGAGAAGGCCAGGTGGTCTGGTATTCCCATCTCTTGAAGAATTTTCCACAGTTTGTTGTGACCCACACAGTCAAAGGCTTTGGCATAGTCAAGAAAGCAGAAATAGATGTTTTTCTGGAACTCTTTTGCTTTTTCGATGATCCAACAGATGTTGTCAATTTGATCTCTGATTCCTCTGCCTTTTCTAAATCCAGCTTGAACATCTGGAAGTTCACGGTTCATGTACAGTTGAAGCCTGGCTTGGAGAATTTTATGTATTACTTTGCTAGCATGCGAGATGAGTGCAATTGTGTGGAAGTTTGAGCATTCTTTGCATTGCCTTTCTTTGGGATTGGAATGAAAACAGACCTTTTCTAGTCCTGTGGCCACTGCTGAGTTTTCCAAATTTGGAAGGTATAATGATGAAAATTAAGCTGTAAGCCTATCAATCAACCAGCAGCAGCTCAGGGTGGTGGGACAGGGTGGTCCCCCTGGCTTTGGTTGAAGGGGAGCAAGAGGGTATTTTACTTGATGAGTGTGATGCCGGATTCACCCACCTGTTCTGTCACTCACTCATCAGCAAACGTGTTCTGAGGGGGGGGGCGGGATTTGAAAGAAAACCTTATGAGGACAGGTGAGCTGGGTGGGAGGTCCTTGGCACATTGGCCACAGCCTGATTGTGACTTTGCTCCTCCAGACCACACACCAAAGGAACTGAGGCCTGCGGTCAGATGCTGGGCCCCAGGTGGCCACTTCCTCTGGTTTGCAGCCTCTCTTGCTGCCAGCGTTGCACAGTTCAAATGTTGTGTAACGCTGGGCTGCAGCACCCAGGGCCTCTGTCTCTACTCTGGCCACAGTGGGCATCCGCGCCCGTGACCTCCGCTTATTGCCTGTGTCTATTGCCAGCCAGCTGGGCTTCTGCCTGACCCTCGGGTACATAAGGGAACGTTCGTGCACTCCCACTGTGAGGCCCTGGAGCCGCTCTGTGTCGCTAAGGTGATGTGTTTACCTCCCGTGTGGTCTTTGGCCTTTACGGTTTTGTGACTTAACTCTCAGAGGGTGGTTTTGTGGCTTTAGGGCACATACTGAGGGATTTGAAGGCCCACTTCCTGCCGTGCTGGGGGAGGTGGAGAGAAGAATGGCCCCTCAATACGAGATACGCTGTATCCACATCACTCAGCTCACTAAGCATTTTCAGACCATTGCTCACAGTGACTTAGGTTGTGTCATGAGCCACACATGCTATGTTCTGTACTTTCCAAACACTCTTTGATATAATCCTTCTTACAGCCCAAGGCAAGGACCTTTAAATATTTGTTTCCCAGAAGAGAAAACTGGGATTAAGTGAGTTTAAGTACCATTCCCAAGAAAACATCATCATCATCATAGTTATAATTGGCAGACCTGGGGAGCTGAACCTGGCTCAGAAGTCTGGCTCAGAAACCCTGTCGTTACCCACTACACCCCACTGCCTCAGCAGGAACTTCCCAGGGCGATAGGCACGACTGAGTCTATTATCTATCGTTCCCATCTTACAGATGAAAAACTCTCCATAGGAATCTCTCCGCTCCCCTGTGCTCTGCCTTTGTTCTCAGGCAAGGCCCTGTCTAACAGACAGGATAAAACATTGGGATTTACAAGGAATTTCAGTGATGCCAAGGACTTCCCTTGTGGCTCAGACGGTAAAGCGTCTGCCTACAATGCAGGAGACCCGGGTTCAGTCCCTGGGTCAGGAAGATCCTCTGGAGAAGGAAATGGCAACCCATTCCAGTATTCATGCCTGGAAAATCCCATGGATGGGGGACCATGGTAGGCTACAGTCCATGGGGTCGCAAAGAGTTGGACACGCCTGAGCGACTTCACTTGGTCAGTGATGCAGAACACACAAGCGAAGGGAGGGATCAGGCAGATAAGATGTGGAAACTTGCCTGAAGGGAGAATTGGGTTATTTTCACTGATCCTTGAAGTGTGCACCAGCTGGGCTGGTCAGGGCACCGGGTGAATGGTGACAGAGCCCGAGTGTGACCCGTGACTCTGTGGAGAGGTCATTTGTGTGGGTTGCATGGATTTCTGCATGCGTGTCTCCACAAGAGAGGGCACACTGCACAGGGTGAGTGTGCCCACTCACTCCCTCAGCCATTAAACACGAGGCAGCCCCACTCCTAGCACAGCCATCCGAGGGCATCCTGAACGCCTGTGGAGGAGGGGTCAGCAGCCACTGTCTGGGGGTGGGGGGCCGGGCCCATGGGGAGCAGGACTTTCCAGCCAGCCTCCTCACTTGCCAGGGCAGTAGCCAGCCCCTGCTTCATGAGTGCAGGGTCGCCCTCGTGTTGAGACTACTCCTGTGCCTTTAAAGGCTTCCCCTGCTAGCCTCTGGGAGGCAAGAAAAGGCTGCGTCCTCTTGGTGACCAAGGAGCACTTAGTCGTTTTTTTTCCTCAGTGCTTCCGAGCGATGCTGTTGACCTGGAGCCAGCACAGTGTGTGTGTGTGTGTGTGTGAGTGTGTGTGTGGGTCAGTGTGTGTTTGTGTGTGTGTCAGTGTGTGTGTCAGTGTGTGTTTGTGTGTGTGTCAGTGTGTGTCAGTGTGTGTGTCAGTGTGTGTCTGTGTGTCAGTGTGTTGTGTCAGTGTGTGTGTGTGTGTCAGTGTGTGTGTGTGTCTGTGTGTGTACAGAGCCAAACACCAGATATCAGATTGCTGTCTGAAAAGGCTCCAGTCCCAGCCCTCGTGTCCTGCTAATTCTGTGCCTGAGGCTCTTGACAACCTTGACAACAAGCACTACTTGTTCCACACCCTGCTTCCAGCACCCACAGGTCAGGACAGAGGCCTCTGATGTTTGTCGTTCTTAAAGCCACCTCATTCTTTTAAGGAAAAAACAATTAGTTAATAAAAAGAATACACACACATCATCCCTGGTGGCTCAGACAGTAAAGAATCTGGCTGCAATGTGGGAGACCTGGGTTCGACCCCCGGGTTGGGAAGATCCTCCGGAGGAGGG
Source organism: Moschus berezovskii (assembly GCF_049115385.1). Taxonomy (NCBI): domain Eukaryota; kingdom Metazoa; phylum Chordata; class Mammalia; order Artiodactyla; family Moschidae; genus Moschus; species Moschus berezovskii. The sequence goes on from NC_142460.1 coordinate 94,661,417, forward strand.
CATGACAACCCCCTGCAATATTCTTACCTGAGAATCTCATGGACAGAGGAGCCTGGCAGGCTACAGTCCATGGGGTCGCAAAGAGTCAAATACAACTGAGAGACTAACACGCCCATATACACTGACTCTAGAAGTCCTAGTTTTAAAAGAAAATACATATAAGAATGAAGAAAGAGGCCAGAACATTCCAATAGGCCCCAAAGGCTAGAAATCAAGTTCAGGGTGTGGTATCTGCCCTGCCCAAATATGTGTGCCCTGTAGCCAAGAGAGATTGTATGTCTGGGAGTGTGTGGAGAGTCAGCCGGTTCCCCCGGGGGTGAGGAAAGACTCTCCACTGGGCCCCGAGGGCAGCAGGGCTGAGCAGAATAGAGGGCGTTGAGCAGGGATGGGGCTTGTTAGGCTCTCACCTGCCTGATGGCCATGCTTCTGCATCGGACTCCTTGGGTTTGAGTTGCTCCCTTTGTAAACAGGAATCAGGAGACCTGCCCTGCCTACATTACAGAGATTGTGAGGATCAAATGGGGGTGCTGCTGGGACTCTGCAAGCCTGTCGATGGTTCTAGATGCAGTGCGGTGGACAGCAGGCTGCAGGTGGACTGGACACCCACGCTGGCCCTGAGAGTCCCTGAACCAGGCAGTGCCGTTCATTTTTCTGAACTTGCTCTGTAAGTGAAGAAAATGAGCTCAGGGAGCTGGTGAGGCTCTGACAAAGCACCGTTCCCACAGATGCTCAGCTTTGGACCAGGTCATTCTTCAGGTCCCACTTAGCAAGTGACTCTAGGTGTGAAGCTGTATGGCTGGGGGAGGTAGGTGGAGGTTAGTCACACTGAGTCAGTTCTTTGGTTCTGAGTAGCACGTGAATAGCAAAATTTCTTCCAAAACCCCCACAAATATACAATGTTATATGTCAGCTATATCTCATATTTTAAAGGGTAAAAAAGATTTTTAAAGAATCAGGAATAGGAACCAAGGTTGCCAGGGCCAAGGTTGTCTGGTGGTCCTAGAGTTTGGCTTAAATACAGTATTTGTAAATCCCTGTGACTGGAGTGGAAAGGGCCTTCTTCCCAACCCCTGCTGCCCACTGCTGTGATACACATGGCTTCTCCATCTCGACCCTTCATGCCAACCTTGGCATGTCCCTGAAGTGAAACTGTCATCTTTATTAATGAAAGCAGCCCACCGTGGGTCAGAACTCCTCTCTCACTGATCCAGGTCACCAGAGGCCTTGCACATAGCACTCAATGGCTTGTGACCCATTTTGCTATCTCATATTCCATTTTACTCGCTACAGACCAGGAAGGAAGAGCTGAGTAGGAAGTTTGAGCTGGTCAGTTCAGTCCCTCAGTCGTGTCCGACTCTTTGCAACCTCATGGACTGCAGCGCCAGGCTTCCCTGTCCATCACCAACTCTTGGAGCTTGCTCAAACTCATGTTCATCGAGTCGGTGATGCCATCCAACCATCTCATCCTCTGTTGTCCCCTTCTCCTCCCACCTTCAATCTTTCCAGGGATCAGGGTCTTTTCCAGTGTATCAGTTCTTTGCATCAGATGGCCAAATTATTGGAGTTTCAGCTTCAGCATCAGTCCTTCCAATGAATATTGAAGACTGATTTCCGTTAGGATGGACTGGTTGGATCTCCTTACAGTCCAAGAGACTCTCAAGAGTCTTCTCCAACACCACAGTTCAAAAGCATCAATTCTTCGGCACTCAGCTTTCTTTATAGTCCAACTCTCACATCCATACATGACTACTGGGAAAACCATAGCTTTGACTAGACGGATCTTTGATGGCAAAGTAATGTCTCTACTTCTTAATATGCTGTCTAGGTTGGTCATAGCTTTTCTTCCAAGGAGCAAGTGTCTTAATTTCATGGCTGCAATCACCATCTGCAGTGATTTTGGAGACCCCAAAATAAAGTCTGTCACTGTTTCGTTTCCCCATCTATTTGCCATGAAGTGATGGGACCAGATACCATGATCTTAGTTTTCTGAATGTTGAGTTTTAAGCCAACTTTTTCACTCTCCTCTTTCACTTTCATCAAGAGATTCTTTAGTTCTTCTTATCTTTCTGCCATAAAGTTGGTGTCATCTACATATGTGAGGTTATTGATATTTCTCCTGGCAATCTGTATTCCAGCTTGTGCTTCCTCCAGCCTGGCATTTCTCATGATGTACTTGGCATATAAGTTAAATAAGCAGGGTGACAATACACAGCCTTGATGTACTCCTTCCCCAATTTGGAACCCATCTGTTGTTCCATGTCCAGTTCTAACTGTTGCTCCCTGACCTGCATACAGTTTTCTCAGGAGGCAGGTCAGGTGGTCTGGTATTCCCATCTCTTTCAGAATTTTCCACAGTTTGTTGTGACCCACACAGTCAAAGGCTTTGGCATAGTCAATAAAACAGAAGTAGATGTTTTTCTGGAACTCTCTTGCTTTTTTGATGATCCAACAGATGTTGTCAATTTGATCTCTGGTTTCTCTGCCTTTTTGAAATCCAGCTTGAACATCTGGAAGTTCACAGTTCATATACTGTTAAAGCCTGGCTTGGAGAAATTTGAGCATTACTTTGCTGGCATGTGAGATGACTGCAATGATGTGGTAGTTTGAGCATTCTTTGGCATTGCCTTTCTTTGAGATTGGAATGAAAACTGACCTTTTCCAGTCCTGTGGCCACTGCTGAGTTTTCCAAATTTGCTGGCATACTGAGTGCAGCACTTTCACAGCATCATCTTTTAGGATTTGAAATAGCTCAACTGGAATTCTGTCATCTCACTAGCTTTGTTCATAGTGATGCTTCCTAAGGCCCACTTGACGTTGCATTCCAGGATGTCTGGCCCTAGGTGAGTGGTCACACCGTGATGGGTATCTGGGTCATGAAGATTTTTTTTGTATAGTTCTTCTGTGTATTCTTGCCACCCCTTCTTAATATCTTCTGCTTCTGTTAGGTCCATACCATTTCTGTCCTTTATTGAGCCCATCTTTGCATGAAATGTTCCTTGATATCTCTAATTTTCTTGAAGAGATCTCTAGTTTTTCCCATTCTATTGTTTTCCTCTATTTCTTTGCATTGATCGTTGAGGAAGGCTTTCTTATCTCTCCTTGCTATTCTTTGGAACTCTGCATTCAAATTGATATATATTTCCTTTTCTCCTTTTAGTTTCTCTTCTTTTCTCAGCTATTTGTAAGGCCTCCTCAGACAACCATTTTTGCCTTTTTGCATTTCTTTTTCTTGATCATTGTACAGTGTCACGAACGTTCATAGTTCTTAGGCCCTCTGTCAGATCTAATCCCTTGACTCTGTTTGTCCCTTCCACTGTATAATCATCAGGTAGAGAGGTAGAGAGCTGGCAGAGAGGTGGAAAGAATGTATGAGAGGTGAAACTATGTTTGATCCCAAGTTAAGTGCTACAGAACTGTTTAATTAACTAAAGAAATAGGAAGGATGAGATACTGAAGTGTACGGTGGAAGCTTTAAATGCCTGAGAGGTGCAAGGAAAATAAAAAAGGAAGTCTACTTAATGAAATCTAAGACCGAACTGTAGCTGGTGTGTTTCTGGTCAGTCTCAAAACTTTATGATCAGAAAAAAACAACAACAAAAAAACCCTTTATAATGGGTCCTGAGTCCAGCAGCATTTCACCACCCTAGTCTTGGGGAAGTCTCTTCTCCCTAAATATAAGGGGGCCCATTCAGCTGCCAGTCTGGAAAGTGACTCTCCTCGTTGGCTGAGATACACCTCAGAGTTTTCAGGAACAAAGAAGTTAGCACATGACTTGGGGACAGGTTTCAGAACAGAAAAATGTGTACTTTTAGCAATGAGGTGAATTGAAATACTGTGTGCTGTGGTTCATGAAAGTGATGGAATTGTGGTCCTAAAGACAAGGGTATATAGAAATGGGAGAAGGCAATGGCAACCCACTCCAGTACTCTTGCCTGGAAAATTCAATGGACGGAGGGGCCTGGTAGGCTATTGTCCATGGGGTCGCAAAGAGTCGGACATAACTGAGAGACTTCACTTTCACTTTTCACTTTCATGCATTGAAGAAGGAAATGGCAACCCACTCCAGTATTCTTGCCTGGAGAATCCCAGGGAAAGGGGAGCCTGTTGGGCTGCCGTGTATGGGATCACACAGAGTCAGACACAACTGAAGCAACTTAGCAGCAACAACAGCAGCAGAAATGTTTATTCGGTGTTAAGAGAGAAAAGCAATTTGCATAATTTGATTTGTATGTGTGTGTTTCAAGAGGGCTGTTCCTTCATTAAATCATAAAGGCTCTCTTTCAAGGATAGAATTACGAGCAGTCTTTGGTTTTTTTTAAAGTTTCTATACAAAAATGAACAAATTTTGCTCCTGAAATAGGGAAAAGACTACAAAAACGTTAATTATTTTTACTTTTTTTCGTAAGGGGTGGAGAGAGACCTCAGTTACAAAGATTTGGATTAATCGTACTCCTTAGGGACGTTGTCATTGGTTTAGAAAGGAACTTGAAAAAGAAATCCTGTCTACTACTTCCACTAGAGGGCACTCTTCTGAAATTTTAGGTTGCTGAAGATTTTGGAAAGGAGGTTTCAAGGTTTCATTTCAAACCTAGTTGGAGGACTCCGGCTTCTTTATTTGTTTGCTTATCTGTTTGCTTGTCTTTAAATACACTTTTTCTTTGGGAATAATTTTAGATTTACAGAAAAGTTACAGAGGTAGTACAGAGAGTTCTTGTTTACCTTCACTCAATTCCCCCTAAGATTAACACATTACTCCACCATGCTGCATGTGTCAGAACTGAGAAATTAACATTATTATGATAGTACATTACTGTTAACAAAAGTACAGAATTTATTTGAATTACACCAGTTTTTCCTTTAAAATTCTTATTCTGTTCTAGAATATAATCCAGTATATCACACTGAATTTAGTAATTTTTAAAAAACAAACAATAAAACTCACTGTGGCAATCACACATCACCAATTATATTTTACATGAACATCTGTATTTTCTAAAGAAAGATGAAGGTTACCATTTTTTTTTTCACCTCTCCTTTTATTTCCATTACGTTTGCAGAAGTTATGTAACTTTTTCAATCCCTATGTTGTCATCACGGAGAAGGCACTGGCAAGCCACTCCAGTACTCTTGCCTAGAAAATCCCATGGATGGAGGAGCCTGGTAGGCTGCAGTCCGTGGGGTTGCTAAGGGTCGGACACGACTGAGCGAGTTCACTTCCACTTTTCACACATTGGAGAAGGAAATGGCAACCCACTCCAGTGTTCTTGCCAGGAGAATCCCAGGGACGGGGGAGCCTGGTGGGTTTCCGTCTATGGGGTCACACAGAGTTGGACACGACTGAAGTGACTTAGTAGTAGTATGTTGTCATCAACATTTGCAGTGTATGGGGAACCATCATTTTTAGTAATTTTGTATCTTCTTCAATTAATCTTTTTTTTTTTCAGTTTATGTTCCCTCCAGCAGGATGTCATTAAAAAATGAATGCTGTGGAATTATAACAGTTTTGTTAGGTATAATCATGGCATTGTGCTTAGGATTTTTTTTAAGTCCTTATCTATAAGATACATACCGAAGTATTTACAGATGACATTATTTATTTTAAAATACTTCAGCAAATGAAAACTTGGGGGAGCTAGAACAAATGAAGGAGGATGTGTCCATGGGTGTTACTGTTTTACTTTTGTGTATGATTGAAAATCTTATAATTAAAAAGTTGTTCAAAAGAAAAAGGCGTGGTACAGCTGAAGTCAGTGGTGACTCAAGTTTTTGAAGTACATTCTGTCCTCCTGCAAAAAGGGGGAAGGACTTCACCAGGGAGGATGGGAAGGCGAGGGAAGAGGGAGGAACTGGGGAGAAGACTGTCAGGCTTCATTTCTGCCTCACCCACCCCCATATCCTGCCCTCTCTCCTTCTGGGGCCACCACATCCTGCCCAGTGAGGGGTAGGGAGCTTGTGTGGGGGCACTGACCAAGAACCCAGCTAGGGTGCCACTTCTCTGCCCTCCTCAGAGTCAAGGTGGGGTCTGTGCCCTTTGCCCCGGGCCTACCAGGTGCCTTGGGTGTGAGCTTGGGGCAGAGCTCTGCCAGCACAGCCTGGGACACCTCTCTGCCTGCTCTGCCCCTTCCTCCAGCTCTGGCCCAGAGTGGAACTCCACCGCTCGCCCCCCCACACACACACATAGCAGAGCCTCATCTCTGGGCTAGCAGTTATCAGCAGACAAATAGAGGGGTTCAATAAAGTTTTTATAATCTTAATTCAGACAACACAGCTACACACACAAACACACATGTCCCGGACACTGCAGGAGGTGCCGGAGGAATGAGAGCAGATGGCAATGTTACCTTTAAGAACCTGAATCAGATATATTTGAGGCTTGGGGTAGAACCAACTGTACAGTAAAGGCTGATTAAAAATGAATCTTGGGTGGTAGCAAATACCCCGTAGTTTCAAGGTGAAGATTTTATTTGCATCTCTTTTCTCTGTTTTATGGTTTCGAGTTGACTCATCTCAGCCATGTGGTTAATACATGGAATCTTCATTGTTATGTCTAACAATAAGTCCTAATAATAGTAATTAAAAAATCTGTATAGTTGATAATCTTTTTCAAGCCCTTCATAATTATCACAATTATCCTGGTGACCATTTAACTAAATTGGAGCCGCTAGTAGCTGTTGCCTTCTTGCTTGCTGAAGTCAGCTGTTCCTTTGCCTCCAGCCCAGTGGAGGGCCAGGCTCCTGGCTCACGGAGCTGATGGGCTGGCTCTGATCTCTGCTCTGCTCAGTGATGGTGGCAAACTCTGTTCAACACTTTGTTCTTTATCTTTTTTATTCTGCAGCAGAAGTATTGGGAAGCCCTAATCTCGGAGCAGGTATGGACAACTGTGCTCTCTCTTTATTCCAGAAGGGACTTCCTGTGGCTTGGTTTCAGTTCCTGTTTTTGTGAGCCCCTCTTAGATGGCTGGGCCCATGCCAAATTCCTCTAGGGGAAAAAAAATCTGAAAATAAGAGGAGTCTGAAAGTTGATGTTCTTTCCAGGCTGTTTCAGTTCAGAGTTCTTTCTGCTTTGTCCGAACTATCTAGTGGGGACTCAGAGAAGATGCATGACCCAAGGAAGAAATGTGCTTGGAACGAAAGTCTCTGAACAGGAGGAGGCCCGGCAGCTCCCTAATGGAAATGTGCTGGTAGTGACTGTGAGAGCATAGATCAGCATTCCCTGCTGTTGTCACTTAGAGACCTTGGGCAGCTGGCTCCTGTCTCCCTGCCATCCTTGCCTCCAAGCGATAAATGAGCACATGATTCATGACAGCCACCTGTGCCTGTCACCTCCCAGGATTTTTTTTGTTTTTATGATCAGACAGTAGATTATCTTTTGCTCAAATTCTCTGAATGCCTGGATTCCAGTCATGTTTTTATTGCTTAAAATGACATTTAAAAACACATTATTCTGGGAATTCAGAAGGAAGAGATTTAAAATGTTTTTGCAGGTTTTAACCCAGTTTAAAGAGTACAGTTCATCAGAGTTTGTGTTTCCCAGCAGCTGAACTGGTCAGGAGTAGCAAGGATAACTCTTAAGACATTTTAGGAGCTGGAGCAGTGGCTCTGATACATTAGGGTGGCTAAGAATCACCCTAGGAGCTTGTTCAAATGCTAAGCCTTAGATCCCAAACTACAGATAGGGTCAAGGGAGCCTTTTTGATAAGCATCCTGGGCCCTTCTAGTGAGGCTGGTCCAAAACCAGATCTAGCATGTGGGTCTCCGCTTGAAAATAGAATTCACCCAGAAACACACTGTCCATTCTCAGAGAACAGACCAGGTCCCTGCTTCCACTGCTAGGCAACTGGGTCTTGGAGGCTGAGGGGCCAAGGAGCTCTTTTACTTGGCATCTCTGAAAATGTCCGGAAGAGATTTGCTTAGAAGTATGCCCCCAAGTCTGCAACCACAGGTAGATGAGAAACCGGCACCAGAAGGGCCTGACACAGCCCCAGACATGGACGAGGGGCTGAGCTGCACCAAGCAGATCAGCTTGGGCCCTCACCACCAGGGTGACCGGGAGGTGAGATGGTCATTTTAACACGATGCTGTTTCTCATGACCAAGTAGTAGAGTCAATTCAGTTATTATCAGTAAATCACAAATTAAATTGGACTCTTTCTGTTCAGAGCTACAATTTGTGTTTTATAACTGGCAGGCTGCAGGCATTGTCTGTCAAGTGACTCAGGGAGCCTTGAAGACCTTGTCCTGACCTTCTAAGGACTGGATTGTTTGATTCATGTTTGAGCAGCTGGAGGAGCATTTTTCTTGAGTGCGCATCTATGCCTGGCTCTATTTTCTTGCCCAAATAGGTTGTCTGGCCTGGGCTGACACATTCCATGTGGCCTTTGCTTGTTGTTTCCTGGATCTTTTGATACCTTCAAATGCAACCTTGTGACTCAGAATCACCAGTCATAGAAACTCAGAAAAGAGAGCTCATATTATCTAGCTCCTGATTCAGACTGCCAGTTCACACATGGAGAAATTAAGACCCACAGAAGAGAACTGAGCCTGACCCCCACATACCTCTGTGGCTGGAATCAGTAAGGATTCCCTTGCTTTTGGCCTGCATACAGAGCTCTCTTATCCATCCTATTAGAAAAATAGGAAGATTTTGTATACAGTTTCATCAGTACTTGTGTGCTCACCTATTTTTTTTTAAACTTTTACTCCTGCTCCTGCAAATTTCAGTTTCCCGTACTTGTCTGAGTCAGTGATGAAATATTCACTGGCAGTGACCACCACTCTAGATTAGATTTTGTTTGTTTTTGACGAGTTGACTGACCTCAAGTTCAGAAGAAGCACCAAATGGGGGGTCGGGGGCAAGGGTAGACTAGTGCCCTACTCTTAAGGGGCTCTGTTATCTACCTGAGGACAAGGCAGACACTCAGGCAAAGGGCAGGACTTCCCATGATCAGCCACAAACCAGTGATACAAGCAGTACAGAGAAGAGGGTAAGAGCTCAGTGGGTGTCAGGGTAGGCTTCTTGGAGCAGGAGAAACTGACCTGGGCCATAAAGAATAGGTTGAGTTTTCCTGGTCTTTTCTGGGAGTGCGTCTGGCATAGAGATGAAAATTCTCAGGATAAAGGGAACATGCCTCAGGCTCACTAGAGAAGGACTTGGTGAAGACAGGGGGAACAGAGAACAGGAGGGGAAGTAGGACTGATCTATTCAGGGTAGCTGTACATTAATTCCTTGATTTAAAGTTACACTTGCCCTTTTAGGTCCTAGAATCATAGGGCTGGTTAACCTGTCCTTATCTGTTTGTTCTTGTCTGTGCCTGGGCCTTGAGAACCAGGACTGGAGCTGTTGTTGGGGGAACGGTAAGAGATAGGATGGGTCTAGTCCACCAAGGTACCTCTTGTGTCTTCTTTCCACAGTGGGATCCTGAAGATGTAAACCTTGGAGGGAACAAAGACAGCATGGATACACTCAGATCACAGGCACACAGGTGGTCTGTGAAGCCAGTGGACTTGCCCTCTGATGAGGAACACTTTCTGGAGCCAACTCAGCAGCTCAGAGCCCAAGGTCAAGCATTTGTCAGGAACTGAGCAGGGATCAACCTGCAGGGACAGCCGTGGTAGGAATTAAGCTTCTGCCGAGGCTGCCCATGAAAGTGAGGAACCAGGAGCTGTCATGGAGCTTGGCTGGTCTGCACTACGGCTCAGAATGGAGCTAAGACTTTTGGCCCAGTGGACAGACTTGAACATGCCCAAAGTTTGTTCTAAAGATCTGTAGTTTGTCACAAACCACTCATGCTTTGACATATAATCTAAAGGACTTTGGGCCCTCTTTTCCTTTTCCCTTTGGAGTCAACCATACTCTGAATATTTGCTATGAATGAGTTCATCTAACAAGCAGCTAATATGTTTGGATCTCAGTAAAGTCCCATTCTGCAAGACCTGGCTAAGCCTAGCGAGCAGTGGGCCCATATTCTGGGTGTCTAGGACACAATGACAAGTTCTGATGGGACCCAGCTACTGCCTTCCAGTAACCCACTAGAGTTTTCTGCTGAAAGTTGAGAGAGGACAGTTTGATCAACCAAGTGTTTACAAGATCACTGGTATTGCAAAGGCAAGCAAAGCAAATTGCTCTAGGTATGAGGACTTGCTCCAGTCTGGCAAAGTGTGTGCTGGAGCAGGGTCTGCAGGCGAAGGGGACTGTCTGCTTTAGAAGGTAGCTGAAAGCATGCAAAGGGTAAGAGGCATGGCCGGAGGTGTTAAATTCAAGCACTAAAATCCCCTTGCAGGTTTATTTTGGAGCTAAGGTGGGAGGAACACTGGAATGAATAAATCCTGAGAGAACTACAGTATTTCACCATGGAGCTCAGGGATACATCTGAATCCCAGCATAGCCTCCAAAGTCGGCCACGAGGGGATCTGGGAGAAATGCCAAGAAACACAGCTCTGCTCTTGGCTGACCTCTGGCAGCCTGTGTGATTCAGCTGCAGCTGCCCAGTTGCTCCTAAGGGGTAGTGCAAGTCCCACCAGCAAGAAAGAGGTGGTGCCTCAGGGAAGCACTTTGGCTCCACAGGTCTCTGCACAGATTCTAGTTAATTCCCTGTGTGACCTGTGAACTAGAAGTGAATGTAAAGCCACCCTGCTTATCCAGTTGCTGTGGACCCCGGTTGTCTTGTAACAGAGTTTGCTAAAGTTGGTTCTGCTTTGTGATCTTAATCACTGAAGCTGTACTTTGATGGAAGATGAAACTTTGAGTTGGGGGCAGGGGTAGGGGGTGAGGAGAATGTTCCAGAAGATGAAACCACACAGAGAACTGGAAGCAGGGAAGTGGGGGGATCTCGCCAAGGAAAGAAGATTCTGATGTAGCCAGAATGGGAGTAGAGAGAGGGTGAAGAGGCTGGAGAGGAACTGGGAGTTGGTACTTAATTCTACAGCTGATTGGTAGCTACTGGAAGATAGAGTAGGAAGCTGACTGGAAGATAGAGTAGGAAGCTGACTGGCATGCTTCAGATCAGCCACAGCTGATTGGTCAGTTTTACATTCCCTACAGCCACAACTTTTCAGGAAGCAGAAATGTACAGTCATGGATACAGTATCAACTTGGGGAGCGTGTTTAATCTGATTGGTGACAGCAGGGAAGAAAAAGGAAAGGTAAAAGGCATGGGAATAGGATGACATCCTTGGAGTTTGCCTTTAGCACCTCCCCTCCCCCCAAGGGGAGACTGACTTATGCTCCCAGAAATTGGTTGGATCCTGATGGGAATGTCCATTCACTCAAGAACATCAAGTGATCTTGCTGGCTTTGACCAGCACAAATTGCTTGAGCTCTAGATGTTGACCATCTCTTTAGATCCCATTGTCCCAACCTCTTCCTTCACAAACCATTTCTTATTATCATTGTCCAAGCTTGTCTCAAAACAGACTCCCAAGTCTCTTCATCCAGAGTGAACCTTTAAACTGAGAATTTTGGAAGCAAAGTTTGGCTTCATTGTTTAATGAGAACCTGCCTGTTATTCAAAGGTCTGTAACTCTGGAGCCTTTGTGAAGAAGTGCCAGCCAAAATGCCTTCCTCCTAGTAAGAGGATTCTTGCCCTGGGCCTCTGTTGCACCTCCATCCCTAACTGTCAGTCAGACCAGGATGATAATGGGAGTTAATTGCCCTGAAGACTCATGGAGCAATGCAAAGAGGTTACCCACACTAGGGAGAAGCTGGGAACCAACTGTGTAATCTTCCTCTCCTGCCCATTCATCTGAACGTAAGAGATGGTGTCAGAGTAGTTGTGCTGCCTATTACCTGCGTGGCTTGGAGCTTGTTACTTAAACTTGGTGAACTCTTGGGGTAGACTGAGAATATTAGCTATCTAGTAAGCATGTTGTGAACAGTAAGTAATATATATGGAATGCATAACACTACTAACACTAGATGACTCAAAGCAGACCTTGAAGAAAGATTAGTTTCCTTCCTCCCTGTAATTCCTGCCCACATATGTCCGAAAGCCAGCCGGTAACCAAAGAATCACACTGCCAGATGGAAGAAACTTCAGAGGAGTGAAGAGCCTGACAACAACTCCAATAAGTGATTAAGTGGTTATCCGGACCCTGCTTAAGCTACTCAAAAAAAAAAAAAATTCACCCATTTTAATCTTCCAAAGAAAGAAATCTGTGATTTAGGGAGAACTGTATCAGTAAAATTTTCTTAAAATCTGTCTAGACCCTGAAGAACTAGTCCCCTTCAGTATGGTGAAGAGATGTGTGAACACACACCTGACGCCACACTCACATGTGATGTTACAATGGGGTATGAGCTCCCCCAGAGCCAGGAGAGGCAAGAAACATGGCTGGGCTCCAGTTCCTACGTTTGCTTCGGTGAGATCCTTGTCATTTCCATTTCTGGTCACAATTTCCTCATCTGTAAAATGAAAGGGCAAATTTCTGTCCTTTTTTCCCTTTTATGAACATGCCAGTGAATTGTTTCCTACAGAAGACTGACATGTTCATAAACTCTCAAGAGGCACTATCAAGAGAACTTTTAGGTACACTTTAAAAGCAGGTTTCATTATATAATATGCACTTCTCTCTGTTTGGATTTTACTATCCGTTTAAGATAAAATGCCCCTTTTATGAAGAGTCCAGGTTTTGCTGTAATAAGAGATCACAGCATATGACATTTAAAATGTCTGCAGTTTCCTTCCAGTACTGAAAAGTCTTAAATATGATATATGAATAATATTTTCCACAATGACAGAAAAAAAACTCTGTATTAATCATTAAGAAAAAGAAAAGCTTTTCTTATGTGATTGCAGCAGGGCTAAGTCCCTATCCTGGGTCAGGGGCGCTCGCCCCCTTCTCACCCTCCAAACTGCCTTAGTGGGGCAGTAAGTGGCCTCCACAAATTGTGACAGGGAGGGAGGCCCCTACCGGCACCATGAGAAGTGAATCCCATCTCCTACTTGCTACCTTTCCCTCTGGGATTCTGCCAAACCCCGGCAGCCTGCGATCCATTCACACCACCGGCCGCCGACTTCCGGAAGAGAGGGCCTGTGCGGCTCGGCGCGTGCGCACTGTGCAGCCACCAACTCACGCTAGTCGCGAATCGCGCCTGCGCCGGCCCCTCAGTCCCCGCTGTGTGCGCGTTCCTGCCTCGCCGCCAGCGCGCCCGGGCCTCGGGGGAGCAGCTGAGGACGGCCCCTGGGGTGCATTTCACACCGCTTGTTTTGTAAGCGGATAATCACGAGATGACCCTTCTCAAAATATTTGAGATCCTTTAGCATCCTTTAGGGTGTACTGCAGAGCAGACTCTGCTTTTAAATATATTTAAAATACGTGGTTGTTTTTTTTTTAATAGTGCAGGTACACGGTTTTTAAAAAGGAGAATCAGATTGTAACAAAAAGCTTGTAAGGAAAACATCAGTGCCCTGCTCCTCCCTTCTGCCCGCAATGGTCCACTCACCCACTTTTTTTTTTTTTTTAAGACTGTTTTGTTCTAGCAGTTTTGTCCTTTAGGTTTGATTTCAAACGTGCTTTCCAGCCGTAAATTTCCAAGATTATACTGTTTTTGTTTTGCTTTTCTTGGCTAGATTATCTCTAACTTCCATTAAGTACAAGCTAATGAGACACCACCGTGTGTTGAAAACTGTTTGTTGAAACTGTCTTTACACCCTTCTTGTTGCTGTGGAATCCTTCGTGCCAGGGCCCTTTCCTCTTGCTGTTTTTCCTGATCTAGCTTCCAGCTTCTAAGTCCTGCCCACCACAGGTCGCATCTGCTCTCAGAGCATCCTAGCTAGTCCCCTCTGCTCTGGACTTGACCTTGACCTTCATCCTTTGATCTCTCCTGCAGGTGTCCTAGTACTTGGAGCATCACCAGTGCAAGTCTCAGAGATTTTCTAAACCCACAACCGGAAAAAGGGCTCTGCTACACTGCAGCTGCCACTGTCTTTCCCAAGGACCGCCCGACCACGTGTGAGAGAGCTATCCCATAGGCCTTTCCTTCTGACCAGCAAGTGCACTATGGAATATGTATATCCTAAAGCTCTGGAGAAGGAAATGGCAACCCACTCCAGTATTCTTGCCTGGAGAATCCCAGGGACGGGGGAGCCTGGTGGGCTTCCGTCTATGGGGTCACACAGAGTCGGACACGACTGAAGTGACTTAGAAGAAGAAGAAGAAGAAAGCTCTGGTGTGTGTGGTATCTGTTCAAATAATAGGCTCTTGGGCTCCACCCCAGTGATTTCCTAGATCTGGACAGGGCCTGGAAATCTTTGGGGGTTTGTTTTTTGTTCTTTTTTTTCTTTTTTTTTTTTGCAGCACTGACGTATGCAGGATCTTAGTTCTACCAGGCATGGAGCCCCCTGCATGGAAGTGCAGAGTCTTAACCACTGGACCACCAGGGAAGTCCCAGGGTCTGGGAATCTTTAACAAGCTCCTCAAGTGATCCTTTGAGAATATTGCCCTAAGAAAATTACTTTTAAAGCCTTTCTGTTTGTGTGAGATGTTTTCATAAATGTATTTAGGATAGGCACAAAAGTGATAAAGCCTCAAAACCCCACTTGTTTGGAAAGATTAAACATTATGCTTTCATGAACAAATGCAATTTCGGTATTAGACCTAGAAGACCACAGAGGAACATATCTGAATTACCTTGAAATCACCTAGTTCAGTGCCTGAGGGACTTGCTCATTCTCACAACTTGAATTCCGAGTTCTAACATGGAAAGAAAAATCTGCAGAAGACAATATCAAGCAACAAAAGGAGAATCCAAGAGTGTGCCAATATTAGCAATTATTTTTAAAACATTGTTTACTGACAATATCAAAAGAGTCTTTTTATGAGACTTTCTATAGTAAGGGGATTATGTGGATTCTTGTAGTAGTGGTTTCTTTACTGTAGAAGCAGTTGAATACATTCCCCATTTTAAAAATATTTCCCCCTAAATTCTCTTCCCTTTCAAGTTTGCAGCATAAGCCTTTGGTTCCAAGAGAAACCCCTTGGCTCAAGCAGCTGCTGTAGTTCCAACTCGTTGCTGACCACATCCCTCAAGACTAAAGAACAATAAAGGGAGACCAGATGGCAATGATTCTCAAACCAGGGAAAACAGACAGGAGAGAGCCCCTGAGAAAATATGAAAGCCTAGTTGTTTAAAAGCAAGGTGGGAAGACTAAATGGACAGATTTTTTTTTTTTTTGGAGAGTTCTGTAGTATGAGCCCCCTGGTGGCTCAGATGGTAAAGAATCTACCTGCAATGCAGGAGATGTGGGTTTGATCCCTGAGTCAGGAAGATCCCCTGGAGAAGAGAATGGCAACCCACTCCAGTATTCTTGCCTGGAGAATTCCATGGACAGAGGAGCCTGATGGGTCACAGTATATGGGGTTGCAAAGAGTCAGACACAACTGAGCGACTAACACTTTCACTTTTTTTAGTATGAATAAGAAAAGAGGCGTATGAAAATATATATATATATATATTAATATACAGAAGTCATGGATATATTTGTAAATGTTATGCTTTTTAATACTTTTTGGTGCTTCATTAACGTTTAAAAAAATTTATTTTTATAGTTGACTTACAATGTTGTGTTAGTTTCAGTTGTACAACAAAGTAAATCAGATTTATTTTCAGATTCCTTTTCAGATTCTTTCCCCATAGGTTGTTACAGAATATTATAAACTTTTTAAATTAGTATTGTTTATCATATAATTATACAAAATAAACTGAAGAAAGTTATAAATACCTATATGCTCCCCCAAATAACATTCACATAAACAGTAGAAGAGGGGAAGCTTATAAGTAACAATGTATTGTGCATGTATTTTCATCTCACTCTCTGTGTGGATGTAGAAATTATATTTCATTATACTTTTCTGTATTTTATACCTTTTTCATATACCTGAGCATTTTGAGGGGGGCAGTTAAAAACAAGGTGATCCATCATAATAATATTTGACAGGCAAGGACCTCAATAATTGCTAAAAACTCGTGAGAAGATATTCACAAGGTCATAAAGTACCTCTTGTGTATGAAAATTCAGTTAACAATCAACCTTAGAAGGAAAAAAGGGAATTTTATTTGAACCAAACTAAAGATTATTACCCAGGAAACAGACTCTCAGAAAGCTCTGAGAGCTGTTCTTTCTGTTAGAAGTCATTCTTAAGACAAAGGACAGTAAATACATCAAAATGACATACTAATGTTTTACATAAAGTTCACCAACGTTACATGGTCCAGGTAAACTTGCGCAAGGTGGGCTTAAAGTCAGCACGACCCAATACAGAATTGGGAAAAAGTGCTGATCTTCAAGGAATGTACATGACTAGTGTTGGGAACAAGAGTAAAAGTGAACTTTACCGTTAAGAGGCACCCCCATCATTGAGAAGTTCTGGTGTATGTGTATTGCAGATAATCACTGCACATTAAGGAGAGGGAAGAGTTGCAACTGGATGCAGAGAGAGGATTTTATGTTTAAGTTTTATTGTCCTGTCTTAAAAGATACATTTTATTTCATCATGCCCTGCTAATTACTTTATTAATTACAAATGGAAACAGATTCCTGTACAAATCTGTAGAAATCTGCGTATTACTGTGGGGGTGATGTGAGGATATCACCTTATCCAGAATATGAAGTTCACATTACCAAGATCGAGGATATTGGAGCGTGTGCTGCATACTAGCTAACATTATTATTTCATTTTCTTGAGAGTGATAATAGTATTATGGTTGTGGAGGAGAACCCCCTATTCTTCAGATAGACATGCCAGCTATTTAGGAGAGAAGCATCATGATTTGGCCACTTTGAAATGGTCAGACAAGAAAAAGTATGTATTGTTCAGCTATATATGAAAGGTAAAACAAACGTGAGGAGATGGAGTCAACTTATGAATCCAGGTGAACAGTATAAGCATGTGCGTCATATCATTCTTGCAACTTTTCTGTAGGTTGGAAGTTTTTCAGAGTAAAATTTGAGGGCAGAAAAACAGGAGTGAAGACTGTCACAGTCAGCTTCACCAAGAGGTGGCTCTCCATCACCCTTGCCTGTAGAGGACCCTGAAATTCTAGGGCTTTGTGAAGGAAACTGCTGGATTACTAGGGACTGCTGTTCAAGCAGCTTCCCTGTGCAGCTGGCTTCTGAGCTGTCAGATTGTGGGATGATATCAGGCCATAAAGGGTGAACAGATTCCAGTTTATCTGGTACTGAGAGAAAAATAGGCCCTGTATCTTAGACAGCCCTGATAAGGCACCTCCATGGATATGAGTAATTGTCAGACCCAGGGGATGAACCAGGGCTGAGAAAGCTGAACAATGGAAAGCCGGGAGCACAGTGACAAGGAAATTCTTCCCCTGAATTGCCTTTTCCTATTGAGATAAGATAGTATGCAATAAAGCGCCAGACTCAGAAGTGCTGCCACCAGTCCCAGTGGGAGTGGCTGGCACTGAGCCCGAGCGGCAGCACGCGTGAGCCTGGTGCTTTCAGCACCTGGGTGGTCCCTCAAGGGCTTGCTCTGGCCTGCCGCACGCACGAGGGGCAAAGTCAGTGACCTCAGACCTAAAAGGCCTGGGGGCAAGTCCTGATTCCACCACTCACCAGCTCGGGACCGATTCTTATTCTTGTTTGCACACACAGGCACAAAAATATTTCCTTTACTCCCATCTGCCTTACTGATATGTTGCAAAACCTGAAAACAAACCATGAAAGAGTTTTTCAACTCCCAAAGGCCATTGAACTGTCAGTCATCATCATGACTGCCTAAGCATGAAGCAATTTCTTTTGTAGCTTTCCCTCCTCTTCAGGCCAGACTCACCTGGATGTCTTTTAGATGCTGAGTACATTTTTTAAAATTTTATCTTCAATTAGAAGATGATTACAATGTTGTGCTGGTTTCCGCCATACAACAATGTGAATCAGTCATATTCATATATCCCCTCCCTCCTGAGCCTCCCTCCCACCCTTGAGTACATTTCTTATGAGGTTGTATGAGTAAAACCTTTCAAACTTCTGAGAAGGCAGGATGGAGATGCTGTGAGATGCTCTAACTTCTCCTGAACAGGCAGAGAGTGGCTGAGAATGTTGCCCCTTTGATATACCATAACTGGGAAATAGATCCCCATAGGCAAGCCGTGACTCATCCACATTGTTCCAGCTGAGTTGCGGTCCTAGCTGAGTGAGCATGGGTGGCCCTCTGTCAGAGTGCCACACAGGAGGGCCTCCACTCAGTCCTGGACGTCAGTCTTGGCATCTCAGGGGCAGTAGAGCAGAGTGGACAGAGTGGAAAGGGAGCCATGCCTTTGGCTGATCTTCAGGAGGAGAGGACTGAGCAAGGAAGAACTTGCCTTTGGTTCTGTCCCAGCTGCAGTGGAGGCAAGGAGTTCCCTGGTACTAAAGTTATCCCACACAGCTCCATCACCCCTTCTCTGAAGTGTTTTGGGGAAGGGGCATTACTGCCTAGAGATGGATCAAATGATATTCCAGGGCTCTTCCAACTTTAAGAATCTAAGCTACGTTTGACTAGCAAGGAATTTGAATTATCCCATCCTCTGCTTATTGGTCATGTGACCTTGAACATATTAATTAACTTTCTTTTACTTTTTTTGTTGTTGCGCCATGTGGCATGCAGGATCCCAGCTCCCCAGCCAGGGATCGAACTCTGGTCTCCTGCATTGAAAGTGCAAAATCCTAACCAGTGGACCTTCAGGGAAATCCCTGTTTTTTAGTTTCCTGATCCTTCATTTCCTCATATATAAACTTAGGTTATTAACATCTACCCTAGTTATCTCCTAGGGTTAGTAGAAGCATCCACACAAGTAAGTCATGCTTCTTGATGAAGTCATAAAATTTTTCCCACCTCTCTCGGTCTTCTGCCCGCAGTTCCTGGGTGGCCAGGAGACAGCCTGGACTGGCAAATTGCATGGGTCCAAACAGAGGTCACAAATGCTCAAGGGGTCAGCACTACATACAATTTCACTGGCCATCCTCCACCCTTGCTCAGCACTCGGCCCTTTCTGGCTTCCCCATCCCTCTGTCATCATCCTTGCGTCACCCGTCCCTTCCTCCTTTCTCTTCTGCTCGTCAGCTAGCCCTTCTGAGAGAGGACTATGTCTCAGACACCCTGCTGGGCCAGGGAGCATGTGAAAATTACCCAGTCCTGCTAGCGTGTCTTGCCTGGTGCAGGGAGAACACAGAAGGAGGGTTGTGCTGGGGCTCCCAGGGTGTAAGCCTTTGTGGGGACAAGGCCGAGAGGGCCAGCTGGACAGGAGAAGTGTTCACCAAGAATAAGACATTTGAGACTGTCTTTCAACAGACTGGTTTCCAAGTACAGAAGGACAGCAGAGGGCATGGACACAGAGCACGTGGCTGTAAGCGTTGGGCCTCCTGGGCTTGGCTTCTCTGCCCCGTCTTTAGCCAGCTCCTTCCCTCTAGTCAGCTCCCACTCGTAGCTTCCTTCTAAGCAGGAGGGTTTGGAAACTAGAAACAGTTCCTGGAAACACTGCTGCTGGGTCGCTGAGGGTGTAAAATACTACTGTGAAATAAAGGCAGTAATTCTCAGCCCAGACTACACACCAGCATCACCTATGGTTTGTTTTCGGTTTTGTTTTCAATTCACATTTCCTGGCCCCACCCTTCATCTACTCTCATTCAGTACATCTGGCGCAGGACTCCTGAAATCGGTGTGATCTTCTTGGAGATAGAAATATTGTCTCACTTTTGTTTTTCCAGTTCCCCTCTGAAGACTGCACTTGTTTTCTTGCAGGAGGCCTAGGATCCCCTAGTCAAGAGTCTCACTTAACTGCAGTTTGCTCAGAATCCTAAAGGCTCAGAAGTTCCAAAAAACAGAGGCACCGTGGTGAGATTCGGTGGGATTAGTCTGGCCTTCATTCCCAGAATGGGAGAGAATAATGATGAGCAGTCCATTAATAAATCTTCTGTGAAATGGGAATAAAACCAGCTCCTGCCTCATAAGATAGTGGTGAGCACAGAGATCGTAACAGCATGCCGTAAGCACTCAGCAAACAGTGGCTAATGCTATGGAGGCGGCGAGGCCCGTCTGGCAGATAGGGATGCGGGCTCTGGAGCCAGACTGCCCGGTTCACAGCCTGCTGGCTACTGTCATACAACCTCCGTGCCTCAATTTCCCTTTCGTTACAAAAGGGTGATAATAACTCCCTCACAGAGCTGTTATTAAAGGAATGAATAAGGGCTTGGCACTTAGATCAGTGCTGGTCTAACCACACCAAAGAGATATTCGCATGTATCACGACTTGGGCTGTGGCTGCTAGCTGCCTCATGATGTCACTGTTGGGACACTGGTCCTGCCGCCTCTTCAGCTGGCGCCTGCGAGCTCCCGGCAGCTTTTCAGGCCCAGCCCTAGCCCTCGGAGAAGGAACCACTGCCCTCCCCCACCCGCCTTGCTAACTGCGCTCTCCTAATACAGCAGTTCGCCTCCACAGCCTCCTCTCAGGACACCAGCTGACTCCACAATGCTGAGTCAGACCTGGTTCCAGCCCCACCAGCTGGCAGAGCCAGAATTGCCCTACCTCCTTCCCTGCAACCATCTACCCGAGGGTTCGAGGCTTCTTTGACTGTCTTGGAACCTAAAGCATCTGAGCACATCCCTCTCCCTAAGAAGGCTACTCTTTTAAAAGAAGTCATTTGGGCAAGTCATGGGGTTCCCATGCCCCTCTTTGCTCAGAAGGCTGTCTGTCCTCTGTAGCCCCAAATGACTGGTCCTCATTAGGGAGATTCCTGAAGAGATTAGCAGGTGCGAACACATAACCTTCTGATGAAACCACTGCTGGGGTTTCTAAAGCCCTTTTTATGCTTTTTAGAGAAGAGAGGAGAATCCCCACACACACATCTACCCTCTGCTTAGAAATCATATGTAGTTGTTTTAAAACTCCACACATGATTCTGATATGCCATCAGGGTTAAGAATCACTAAGAAGACTGGAGACGGCAGTGGCACCCCACTCCAGTTCTCTTGCCTGGAAAATCCTATGGACAGAGGAGCCTGGTGGGCTGCAGTCCATGGGGTCGCTAAGAGTCGGACACGACTGAGCGACTTCACTTTCCCTTTTCCCTTTCATGCGTTGGAGAAGGAAATGGCAACCCACTCCAGTGTTCTTGCCTGGAGAATCCCAGGGACGGGGGAGCCTGGTGGGCTGCCGTCTGTGGGGTTGCACAGAGTCGGACACGACTGAAGCGACTTAGCAACAGCAAAGTAAGAAGACAGAGAGCTAATGATTATTAGAATGCACCTGTGCCAGTGGGAGGCTGGGGGCTTACTCCCTGGAGCCTGCCATCCCACAGAACATTTCAATCCAAGAATGCCAGAGCTAAATTTGTCCCCGAGATCAGCTGGCTGAATGATTCCCAAACTCAATGCAGCAGAATCCCCAGGGCCTGCCCATTACACAGATCCTCAAGTTTTAAAATTCAGGAGATCTGGGGGTGGGAGAGGGGGGAGGAATCTCAAATCCTCATGAGATGCCAAGGAAGGGATCTGTGGGGAGGGTGTGGGCAAAGAGGGGAGAGGGCTGCCCACACAGTGGTGCCTAAGCAGGGGCTTCTGCGAGGCAAGGGGGCTTCTCAGGAAGGCTGAGACAGGAAGGACTTGTCACCTGTGCACTTCTCAGCGTTAAAACTCAAATCTCTTGCCAAATAATATAGCCCCTATCTGGCTATCTGGGCATATTTTCAGATCAAAGAAAATATATGTCCAAAGTAGGAATCCCAGTATCAGAACCCTCCGTGGGAGCGGAGGTGAACCCCTGGGAACGCAAGCTGGAAAGACAATTGCTGCCACTGGTCAGTGAGGAAAGCCTCGGACTCCGATGACCTCATGGCTCTTTTCTGTCGCCGGTGACTGGACACACCCTTCCCTTCTGCCCACCTCCACCCACAAGCATATCAGACAGATGACCGCATGAGCCCAGGGGAAAAGTGTTCCCCGTCGATAACACGACGTGCTGCTGCCGCCACTGGCCTCATCTCCCAAACGTCCCGTGATGTCAAGCTGAGCAAGTCTGACTGAGGTCAACGGGAGTTCTCTGTCTCCCCGGAGATGCAGGAATTTTTGAAAAGTTGTCTAAGGCCAAATGCCTGGTTGTGCCTTGAATTTTTCCTGCAAAAACTTAAGCTCTGACAGTTCAAGTCACTTTTGCCCCCTGGCTCACTGTGCCTGGTTTTGTTTTTCTGAGCAGTGCTCATTGTGAGAAGTAAAATTGCTCCAGAGGCGTCAGGGAGGCAGCCTGTCCAGCTGTGAGGTAAGTGATTGCCCAATCAAACGAGGCTCACATGCTCATGGCCTCTGGATTCCACCCCTCCAAAGGAATCTTTCCCTCTCTCTCCAAATTCTGTAAGTGATCCCAAAGTGTCACCTTAACCCCAAAGAATTCAGTGATAAAGAAGTCAGGAGGGCCAGAGCTTCCTGGGTATCACTATTTCCATCAAAATACCAGAGGATCTCCCCAAAAAAGTCCTTTCCCCACATTATCAAGCTCTCAAACCTCTCTGATGGCTCCCCAGCCCTCCCCAGCCTCCTACTTGGCTAAATATTTGGGAGCTGAAACAATAGCCTCACTGAAGCAGTGGTGGGCAATTACTGGAAAGTCATGTGATTACCCGAATTCAACCAATTTGTCAAAGACCATTTTCCTTTCACTCATCACCTCCCCCACGATAAGATAGGGTCCCCAGAGCACAATAATCCTTTCCTGAGATACAATGTAGAGGCTCCTGAGAAAAGAAACAAAAGTGAGGCTAATTTTGGCTTTTTCTGGGACTAAAGAAAAGCAGGCAGACAGGCAGGCAGGCCTGGTTCAGCTCGAGGAAGCTGCTCCTTGTTGCCTGCTCCAGGGTGTCTGCTTAGGTCACCAGGGAATTTGGAGAACAATGCAAGGGGGGTGGGTGGGATGGAAACTGAGACCTGGCCCTGGCCACCATGACCGAAGCCTTGTCCAGGCTCTGAAGAAGTCTCTAGAATGGCAGCCCGTGGCTTCAGACTTGGATATTTTTTAAAATTATAAACTCCTTGCTACTCTTCCTCTACTAAATTATTCATGAATTAAGACTTGGGGATTCCTTACAGACCCAGCCAGTGGTCTTCAGGCTCTTCAGGGCTCTGTGAAAGCCCTAAAGTTGCAGGTGAATGTTGGTCATCATGGACCCTTTTTCCTGGGACAAGGACCCTTGACTTTCCTCTGACTCTCAGAGGGATCTGCTGTCCCCAAATGGCATATCTTTCTTGGCAGAGCATTCCCTCCTCTCCTACTCCACCCGCAGGCAGAACTCCAGTTCTTTGTGGCAGTGGTGGTCAAATTTCCATGGGCATTAGAATGACCTGGGTATCAAGTTAGCATGTAAATTCAAATTCCTTAGGTCTGGGTGGGACTCAAGAGTCTGCGTTGTTGAAAAGCTCTAGGTGATGCGGAGGCTACTGGTCCTGGAGCCACACTTTCTAGTCAGCAGAGCTTGGGGGCAAGCCGTCATTCTTCTTCCAAGACTGGGTCGTGGTTGCGGCCTCCTAGCTGATCTCCTGTCTACCCTCCCGCTGGCCACAGGAGTGACCTTGATGCACATTTCTTTTTTTATTCTTTAACTTTTATTGAAGTGTAGTTGCTTAACAATGTTGTGTTTGTTTCAGGTGTACAGCAAAGTGATTCAGTTCTACAAATACATACGTCCTCTCTTTCAAAGCACATTTCTAGTCATGTTCCTCCCCTTCCTGGAAACCTCCGTGCCCCTCCATCTCTGTTAAATAAAACGCCTCAGAATCCATAAACAAGATGTTCTATGGTTTGTCTTCATTCTATCTTTTCTCTCCCATTGTGTCATCCTGCTGCTGCTGCTAAGTCGCTTCAGTTGTGTCTGACTCTGTGCGACCCCTTAGATGGCAGCCCACCAGGATCCCCCGTGTGTCATCCTATGAGCAGCTAATTCCATCCATGCTGGACTACATAAGAGCAAAGACTTGGGAGATGGGGGTGTCATTATTCCTGCCATTTTGTGACCATCTGGTCTCCAGTTTCTTCATGTGTAGAATGGGAATAAAAATACTTACCTCAGGAACTTGCTGGTGGCCCAGTGTCTAATACCCCATGCTCCCAAAGTAGGGAGCCTGGGTTTGATCCCTGCTCAGGAAAGTAAATTCCACATTCCGAAACTAATAGTTCACATGCTAAGATTCCACATGCTGCAACAAAAGATCAAAGATCTCAAGTGCCGCAACTAACACCCGGTAAGTGTGTGTGTATGTGCGCTTAGTCACTTCAGTCGTGTCTGACTCTTTGCAACCCCATGGACTTTAGTGCTCCAGGCTCCTCTGTCTGTGGGATTTCCCAGGTAAGCATACTGGAGTGGGTTGCTATGTCCTCTTCCAGGGGATCTTTCCCACGCAGGGATCAAACCCATGTCTCCTGCAGCTCCTGCATTGGCAGGTGAATTCTTTACCACTGAACCACTTGGGAAGTCCCCTGAAGCCAAATAAGCAAATATTTAAAAAACACCTACCTCATAGAGTTACCATGAAGAAAAAATAAGATAGTGTATATAAAACACTGCACACAGTGCCTACATAGCAAATGCAGTAACTGTTGTGACTTAATCATAATGTGCCCAGAGTTTCATTTACCACATGATTCCCTGCTTGGATTATCCCCCCAGTCCCCCTTTTTTGCCCCCATCAAATGCCACCTCTTCCTTAAATTCTTCCTGACACTTCCCCCCTCATCATCATTCAATCCTTCACCCAGTTATAACACTATGAGTGATTTCTTTCTGCCTCCTGCAATGCCCAGTCTGGTTTGGGGCCCATATTAATAACAGTCATTAGTAAAGCTTTATGAAATTGAATTGTGCTCTTATCTCTTTTTTTGTCTATGTATAATACATACCTGTAATACTTAGTCCTTAGCTACAATAGACAATCTGTATTATAACTGGAGAGATTCATTTGGTAATTTCTTCCCCCCCCCCCCCAATTAATTTGATCTTCAGTAGTTTCCATCACTTCTGCCCTGAAAAGCTGCAGATCTTAAAAAAGTATAGCATTAGCATGGGGCATTACTTTCTGTTGGAATCAATTCACTTAACCAACATTTACTGGCATCTGCCAGTAAATAAACCCACTCCAGTACTCCAGTACTCTTGGACAGAGGAACCTGGTAGGCTGCAGTCCATGGGGTCGCGGCGAGTCGGACACGACTGAACGACTTCACTTTCACTTTTCACTTTCATGCATTGGAGAAGGAATGGCAACCCACTCCAGTGTTCTTGCCTGGAGAATCCCAGGGACAGTGGGGCCTGTTGGCCGCTGTTTATAGGGTCACACAGAGTCGGACACGACTGAAGCGACTTAGCAGCAGCAGTAGCCAGTAAACAAATTCTTGTCATGAAGCTGATTTCAACAATAGAGGTGCCTGTAGCCTTCCTTACAGAGGTGTTGGCTCTGGGACAGCTTCTGCCACTCAGGAAAGGACAGGGTCTGTGCTGAGATCTCCCTCTGTAACGGGGAAGACACCTGCTGGATACCCTCAGGGAGCCCATAAATGCAGAGACGCTCCACAATAGACCCCTTAGGTAAGGACCCCTTGAAGCCTTTTCCCAACTCAAAAATGATTTGGGCTAATTCATTGAAAAATCAGTCCTTTTGAGTATTTGTATGCCCATCCAAGCCTTAATTCCCTAATTATAAAAGTCCTCATTCAAACAGTCTTTACAGTTAACAAAGGTCTTTCCCATAACATTAATGGGGTTGATCTCTGTCACAACTCTGAGAGGTGAACAAGGTTTGTTTTCTAGATTCCTGTTCCAAAGTTGAGGGGCCAAAAGCTCAGAAGAATCAAAGGATCGACCCAAGGTCTTGTGGCAAGTATTTGAAACTCTTAATACCCATATCCAGACTGATGACTAGAGGTCCAGAAAGTCCTTTCATTGTGACAGGATCCCAGGTCTCTTAGCTAGGGAAAGATGGAGTAGGAGAGCAATGCTTACTCAGTTCATTTCCTGAAAGAGAGGAGGGTACCAGGTAAAGTCTCAAGGCCATGGGAGTATGGGAGACTTTGGGCTAGAGGGAGGGTAGCCCTTCTAGGTGTCAATTACCAGGAGAGAAGACAGCCCTTAGATTGCTTTCCAGACTTTCTCCCTTGCTCTGAACTTTACAGACCACTATTGGACTTGATGGAACCTTCTGGTCTGCTGGGAAAGAGAACGGCCTCAGCCACATGGGCCCAGGCAGGGAAACAACCAACTGGCATCCCTCTTGAAACCAAGCAGAACCCTTCAGGGCCCCTCTAGGTACAAAAGCCCCTCCACTTCCCCTGTTTCTTGTCTGTGGCAAAAGGCTTCAGTCTCCTAGGCTTTCCCTGAATTCAGAAGAGCAGACACAAGCAGTTAGTAATTAGGGTAGCGGAATGCGGGAACAAAGGAAAAGGAGTCAAATGAGAAAAGGAAAGACAACTGTTCCTTCAGAAAACCGAGTCTGAGCTCTTCCTCAAGGGACAACAGAACAATCTGATGTGTATCTCTGAGCTGTTCTACAGGCTCTAACGGCCCCAACCCTGTCAGACGAAGGATGGTAGACTACAAGCTGAGCATATAGACCCCAGACTGGTTGGAACCAGAAGACTGATGAGTAAGATTCCCCAAGCCACACTGTCACCACCAACCAATCAGAACAAGTCATGGCCCCTGTATCCCTCAGCCCAAATGCTGTCTTTAGAAACCCTCCCCAGACTTCCCTGGTGGTCCAGTGGATAAGACCCCTTACTTCCTCTGCAGGGAGCATGGGTTCAATACCTGGTTGGGATATTCTAGATGCTGCATGGTGTGTCAAAAAATAAAAAGCAAGGAGTAAAAAACACTTCCATAAAATACAGGTAAAATAAAATAAAGATTTTGGGTCTTTTGAGCCTGAGCCACCCATGCTCCTTGCTTGGGGCCCTGTAAATAAATGTTGTATGTTCCTTCACCACAACCCCATGTCAATAAATTGGCTTTGCTGCACGGTGGGCAAGTGGACCCAAGTTTGTTTTGGTAAAACGTTCAGAAGATATGTGAGTGAAAGTGGGAACAGTTTCTTGGTAGATGTGACTTTCTGTGGCTACTTCCCATCAGTTGTCCCTCAACATTTTGGCAAAGCTGTATCTAGTTCGGAGTGAGGGGTCCTCTGTCCAGCTTGGTAGCAGCACCTGTGATTAGTGAGTCCATCCAGGGGAAGGTGACTGTTGGTCACTCTCAATGCAGGGCCCAACTGCCCTCCCATGTGGGTAGGGATGCGCCTCCATGCATATTTTTAGAATTGGGGATGGTTTTTATTGAGGAAACCCAAGACTTTCTATACATGGGAAAGTGAAAGTGAAGTCGCTCAGTCATGTCCAACTCTTAGCGACCCCATGGACTGCAGCCTATCAGGCTTCTTTGTCCATGGGATTTTCTAGGCAAGAGTACTGGAGTGGGTTGCCATTGCCTTCTCCAGGATACATGGAGAAGGTAGCAATTTTTGTAAATCACTTCTAGGTACTTTTCAAGGATTAGGGGTTCCAAGCTTTGAGGTCCAGTCCTGACTCTGCTGCCAACTAACAGGGTGTCTGGGTCAGCACTGGACCTGAGCTTCTCTCCTCTCAGAGCTGTAAATCATGAGGAGTTAAATGCCTCAGCCTTCAAAACACATTGGAATCGCCTGTGGAGTGTTTTTTAAAAAACAAAAAATCTAAACAGGGCCTCATCCTCAGATTCTTAATCAATTGGTTTGGTGACACAGTGAAGTGGTATTTTTTTTTTCCACAAGTTCTCTCGGGTGACAGTAAAGAAATAGGATGTGTTAATTTCTGAGCTGCCGGGAAGAGCTGGGCAAGAACCTGAGTTCTCGTATCCATCTGGTCCACTTTCCACAGTGCATTGCACCAGGTGGCGTTCCAACTTTAGACTCAAGGCTATGGAAGCCAGAGTGGGCAGTACTACACAGAGCCCCCCTGGGGGGCCATGTGTTCCAGGTACACAGCAAGGCAGAGTATACAGGTTTGTGAACACACAGGTGTTCAGGCATCCAGCCTCCAAGTCAGTGGCCCTGTATTACTGCCACACACCACTGGAAGAAGCCAGGGGGATTATTGGAGAGAAAGCAAAGTTCTCCCCGCCCCCGTAAGGCTTTCACCGAACTGTGTTTTGGAGTTCAGTGAGTATTTCCTCATTCCTCCTACACTTGATAAACAAAGTGATCCAAACCCCAGAGAAGCGGTTTGTTACTACCCACAGATGACAAAACTACAGGTGGAAAAGTTGAGACTTGCCCTGGTCACACAGCATAGTAACAGCAGGGGCTGCATCCTGGAAACAGAAGCTCTTGCTGTCCTAGAGGAAAATCTCTTCCTTTTCATCATGACCTGGCTGTTGAGAAGCAGCAGGTCTTAGCTGGGCAGCTCCATGGAGAACAGAAGCACTCCTGCCTGAGGGACTCCCACCCTCTCAAGTCCCAGCAAGAAGAGAAAGGATGCCCCAGTCTTCGCTAGGGCTTCAGCTTCAGGGAAGCTGGCAGCTCAGCTATGCGGCTGTGTTTTGGCACCTCGATGTCTTTCACATGTTTATCAAGCCCTTTCACATCTTGTCCACTGGTTTTCCCCACTCTTGTGTTCAGGCACGAGCTCTCTCAGCTGTCCCTAGAGGTTCCCTCTGCATCATTCCATCCGGAAAGATAAAATGACAGGAAAACGCCCATCAGGGGCTGGCGAGGTGATGAGAAGGAAAAATGTTAAACTTTCAATTTTCCTGTGGTCAGTAGAACAACTGCTGAGGTGCTCCAGTGTGAAATCATGCTGTGCTGAAGTGGAAACTCTGCTGGTTCCTACAGGGTGCTGCCCGCCCGTCACCACACATACAGATATGGCGTTCTGTTGACCAAGAGTGAGAAGACCGTTGTCATCCAACTCCGGTATGCCATGAGATTTCTTTTTAGCTTTGCTCAGTGGAGAATCATTTTTGAAGCCCTGCTGTTGTTTCCCTACCCCTTCCCACTTGGCTCTAAATCCATTAGCAGCTGAAGACAATGTGCATCGGGAAACTGGGCAACACAGACATGGAGCCAACAAAGCGGCTTTGTGTTCCTTGGCTTTGATGTTTGCAGCTGATGCTTCCCTTTTGGGAAACTTTAAACTCTTTACCTTTGGAAGGTTATTTGGGCTGATGGGAAATCGGATAGACCCAGAACACCATCCACAAAGCCCTGGGCTACAGTAGCCAACACAGTGACGTGTCTTTCTCAGTTACCTGCCCGTTAGCTTTCTGTCAGCACTGCTCCTATCTGGCTTTACCTGCCCTCACCAAGCCAGGTGTGGTAGCCACCCTCCCAGGTGATCCCTCATATCTTCATCTCTTAGTATTCACAACTGTGTAGTCCCCTCACATAATGAAGAGGGCTGGTCCACGAGACCAATAAGATATTGCAGACCTGATGGTGTGGGGCTTCCCAAAGTGAAGTGTTAGTCGTTCAGTTGTATCCAATTCTTTGTGATACCATGGACTGTAGCCCACCTGGATCCTCTCTCCATGGGATTCTCCAGGCAAGAGTACTGGAGTGGATAGCCATTCCCTTCTCCAGGGGATCTTCCTGACCCAGGGATTGAATGCGGGTCTCCGGCATTGCAGGTGGATTCTTTACCGTCTGAGCCCTGGGGTTTCCCAAACAAGACTATTAATAAAAATTTCAGCTTCCAATTTGGGCCCTTGACTTGCTCACTTGGAGAAGCCAACTGCCACGTCATTAAGGAACTTCAGGCAACACCATGGAAAAACCAAGCTGAGAGGAACAAACCTCCAGCAAGAGCTTGCCAGGCTCTTGAATGAACAATGCCTGGAAGCAGATTCTTTAGTTCCAGTTAAGCCTTCAGATGATTCCAGCTTCTCAGCATTTGCTACTGCTGCTGCTGCTAAGTCACTTCAGTCGTGTCCGACTCTGTGTGACCCCATAGACGGAAGCCCACCAGGCTCCCCCGTCCCTGGGATTCTCCAGGCAAGAACACTGGAGTGGGTTGCCATTTCCTTCTCCAATGTGTGAAAGTGAAAAGTGAAAGTGAAGTCGCTCAGTCGTGTCCGACCCTTAGCGACCCCACGGACTGCAGCCTACCAGGCTCCTCCATCCATGGGATTTTCTAGGCAAGAGTACTGGAGTGGCTTGCCACTGCCTTCTCCGTCTCAGCATTTGAGTCTTCAGCAAAGACCCCAGACAACAGAGATAAGTTGTCTCTGCTGTGTCCTGTCTGAATTCCGGACCCACAAAAATAATGGAATAATAAGTCATCACTGTTGTTTTCTGACAGGAAGGTATGGGGGTGATTTGTAAAATCCCTCTCAGCAAAGATTCTGAACTCTGTGTTTTAGGTTGAGAGGAGCCTCAGATCCTTGAAGAGCTCTGTGGACACTTTTCTCCGTAGGTCAAACACTGCATCAGGAGCTACAGTCACCACACTGGTGTCCCTACTACTGCAATGGGGATGATAGGATCCCCAGAGTGGCAGGTACCAAGTGACAGTAC
The DNA here is from genome assembly GCF_049115385.1 of Moschus berezovskii. Taxonomy (NCBI): domain Eukaryota; kingdom Metazoa; phylum Chordata; class Mammalia; order Artiodactyla; family Moschidae; genus Moschus; species Moschus berezovskii. Next base: position 94,691,919 of record NC_142460.1, read on the forward strand.
TTCATCACAGAAGATGGGTGCGGTTACCATAATGGACAACGGGGCCAAGGCAGTCATCGCAGCAGTCTGAGTCACAGAGAACTACAACATTTGGCTAGCAGATCATGGTCTTTTAGGGGAAGAGTGAGAGAAAGATTAACAGTGTAAAACTTTGGCAGTGCACCAGAGCCCTTCTCAAGGGGCCTGGCTTCCACTTCATTCCAGAGTTCCTTGACCTGTAAACTGGCTCAAGTCTAGGAATTGAGTGAAGGTTCATCATGACTCTGTTTTGGTGGTCTAAGATATACTGCTGTTCACTTAGTGTAGAATTCCTATGCTTATCCATAGGCAAGGGTCCATGCGGATCTACAAGCTGTGGCAGTGGTTGGGCTGAATGGGCAAGAACCTGAAAAGAACACTGTTGGAAAGGTAGGGACAAGGAGGTCCCAGCAAGAGGTCAGTGTATAGCCATCTCTGAATGGGCAAAAGCTGTGAAGACATTTGTAATCCATGTGAATGCTCATCAAAGGGTAACCTCTGCAGAGGTGAGAGTTGGATGGAAGCCCCAGGGCTCAGACAGTAAAGAATCAAATGGATGGGGTAACATATTCTGTGGCTGTCAGTCAACTTCTTTCTTCAATCAGTCCTGTCATTGCCTATCAGGCTCATAAACAAAGTGGGAATGGTGGCAGGGATGGAGATTATGCACGGGCTCAACTTCTCCTCACCGATACTGCCCTGGCTATGACCACTGCTGAGTGCCCAAACTGTCGGCAGCAGAGACCAATGCTGAGATCCCGCTATGATTCTGGAGAGATCAGAGAGCTACTTGGTGACAAATTGATTACACTGGACTGTTTCCGTCATGGAAAGGCCAGCACTTTGTTCTTATTCCATAGCCACTTAATCGAGACATGGATTTGCCTTCCCGATACACAATGCTTCTGCCCAAACGACCATATGGGGATGTACAGAATAATTTATTCACCGTCTCATTACCCCACACCACACTGCTTCTGATCAGGATGCTTACTTTATAGCTCATGAAGTACAGCAGTGGCCCTCTGCTCATGGATTTCATTAGCCTTACCATGCTCCCCATCATTCTGCATCTGCTGGCTTGATAGAATGTGGGATGGCCTTCTGAAGACTTAGCCATAGCACCAGCCAGGTGGCAGTATCTCATGAGGTTGGCGCAGTGTCCTCCAGCAGGCTGTGTATTCTCTAAATCAGTATCCAAAATATATGGTACTGTTTCTCACAGAGCCAGGATTTCTGGGTTCAGGAGTCGGGGGGTGGAAACAGGAGTGGCTCCAGTTACTGACTCCTAATGATCCACTAGCAAAATGTCTGTTATCTTCCCTTGCGACCTTAGGCTCTACTGGTCTAGGGGGTCTGAGTTCCAAAGGAAGGAAACACAGCAATGATTTGAGCATATTTCACTTTTTCTTGGAACTTCCAAGATTCCAAGATAGGTATTTGAGAGACAAGATGGTCCTCATTATTTATCAACTTGTCTAATTATGCTGCTGCTGCTGCTAAATCGCTTCAGTCGTGTCCGACTCTATGCGACCCCATAGACAGCAGCCAAGCATTGATATAGATGTTGCTGTGAAGGTATTTTACAGATATGTTTAAAGTCCTTAATCAGTTGACTTTAAGTAAGAGAGATAAGGGTTTCCCTGATGGCTCAGACGGTTAAGAGTCTGCCTGCAATGCAGGAGACCCAGGTTCAATTCCTGGGTTGGGAAGATCCTCTGGAGAAGGAAATGGCTACGCACTCCAGTATTTTTGCTTGGACAATCCCAAGGACAGAGGAGCCTGGTGAGCTACAGTCCATGGGGTCACAAAGAGTCAGACATAACTGAAGGAGTAATCCTTAAGGGAGTTTAACCTAGGTAATCAATTGGTTTGATCAGTTCAAAGGTCATAAGAACTGCTTCCGTAGAGAATCTGCCCGAGAGTTCAGCCTATCTTCCCAGATTGTCTGCAATATGGATTTCAGCTTTGCCCAGCCAGCCCCCACAATTGCATAAGCCAATTCCTTGCAATGAATCTCTTAATATATCAATATATGTCTCCTACTTGTTCTTCTCTACTCGAATCCTGGTAGAGACATTAGAAAGCCCTCTCTCCAAAGCCCCTCCCATTCCCCACCTTCCCATTCACAGGAGAAACCTAAGAATTAGGATAGCATGGGCTCATTTTCTCCAGTTAATGGAAAAGGATAGTTAAATGAAAATTATAATGAAAATGTAAACCTAAGAAGGCAGAGGGACCTTTGTTCCTCTAGAAAGTGAAAGATTAAAACCATGTTGACCAAAGGAATGTAATGTAGACCCGTTGAAGCTGAACTGATCACCTAGAAAGTGAAAGATTAAATCATGTTGACCAAAGGAATCTAATGTAGACCCATTGAAGCTTAACTGATCCTTTTGTTTCTGTGTTTTTTTTTTAATTGAGATACAATTGACACATAACATTGTGTAAATTTGAGTTGTACAGGTGTTGATTTGATGCATTGATATGTTGCAGTATGACTACCACCTTGGTATCAGTTAACACCTCCGACACATTACATAATTTCTTTTCTCTTTTTTTTTTTTGTAGTGAGAACAATGAAGATCTGGTCTCTTAGCAACTTTGAAGTTTGTAACACAGCATTGTTGACTACAGTTACTATGTTGTGCATTAGATCTCCAGGTCATATTTATCTACTAGTTGCAAATTTGTAATCCTTGAGGTGCAAGATGCCTCTGATTTTTTTGTTTGTTTGTTTTCCTAACATATTTGGAGGAAAGCAAACTGCACTCTGAAATGGGAATCCTCTTTGTTCTAGATGTCCTTCATTTCCATTGTTGGAGCCACCTCTTCTCCATACCCAGAGGCAGAAAGTGGAGAGAAGACAGACAATTGGAGGCTGGAGGCTGTACAATTTACACATAAGAGGGGACTTGAACACAGATGTTTGACTGAATGTTAGTAATTCAAGAAAATGGGGTTGGGAGATGCAGGGACTCTCGGGGCTTTAAAAAGGAAAAGAGGGAATATGAGAAGGGAGAGAAGGCTGATGTTAGGAGAGGAAGGGTCATCCACATGGTTGTAGGGCAAGGCAGTGAGGCTCCAGACTTCTATCTGGGGCAAAAGGACAACATTTGAGAAAAGAGATTCAATGCCAGATTTTCCAAAATCCCGACTTAATATGGTTTACATATTAAAGTTCCACCAGTGGAACTTTAAGTAAAGGACTTCATGACTGCTCACCCTTGTTCAGATTCTGATGTCTAAAACAGGAAGCAAGAGAACCACCCCCACCTCCAAGACCAGCATCAGAAATTAGAAACGCCTGCACTGAGGCTGCTGAAGGGGCAGTGATGGGGACAAAAGTATAATGCCTTTCACATTGCCCTTTGCAGAACACTGGGTGGAAGGCACAGGGTGACACATTTCAGTTCTGCCAGAAAATACCTTTTAAGTGCTCTTTCTGACTAAAGGGAAATGGTCTGCCTTAGAAGGAAGTGAACTTCTTGCTTCTATAGGTATTAGTAGATACAGATGACCACCTAATATGGGTGGTGTGGAAGAGAACTCTGCCGGATTATATTTAACAGTATAATTCTATCTTTATTGAATGATGCAGATACTGAGATAACTTAAAGAATATTTGGGACCAGGACAAGGAGATTTTTTTTTTTTTTTAATAATCCCAGAGTTAAAACTCATCACAGAGAGTCAGAGATGGACAGAATCTTTAAAATCATCTTGTCCAACTCTTCCCCTTTTATCTAAATGGAAAAAAGTAAGGCCCAGAGACAAGTGACAAGCTCAAGGTCACACAGCTAAAAAGTGGATGATCTGGACTAGAACTTTCAGCATGTTTCATCTCTCAACATCTTTGCTGGTCTCATTATCAAATCTGCCCAGCAATATCTGGAAACTTGCCAGGAAAAAAAAATTGGAAACAATTAAACCTTGACAAATGACAGCTTCTTCAGATATCATTTAAACACAAAGAAATATAAGGGACTCAACTGCTGAAACCCCTTGATAACATCAAGGAAAAGGAGTCATTTCACATAAATCTCAGAGATGATGTCATCCAAACACACTAGCAGTTAGCGGAAGTTCCAACTCATTATGAAGGAAATGATTCTTATAAATAGTTTTGATCTGGAGATACTGTTTGGCGTCTTCAAATCACAGATTTTCGAAATAGGAAGACCTGCAAAGAGGTCATTAATCCAGGGCACACTGGTCCTGCAAATAATGAGCAGGGTTCACGCTGCTCTCAGCTTTGTGTCTCGTGGTACCTTGTACCAGCAACTACTCTAGAATTTTGCTGGAGTACACAAAACTGAATGAAAGCTTTTTCTTCCAAACTGAAAATAGTTTTTCCCCCCTTAATAAAATAAACATACTTTTTGTAAAATTTCAAATAATACAGAGAAGTATAAAACAAAGAAGAAAAAAAGCTGCTTACCAGAAATCTCACCACTCGGAGATAACCATGGTTAGCATTTTTATATCATTTAATTATTTCTCCACAAACATGTTTCCACTTGCGCATCTATAGTTTTGTAAAATTGGGACTGATTTTGTCGCATTCTTCTCTCTGCATAGAGCTGTATCTTCATTTTAATGGCTGTATGATACACCTTAACGTGGTGAGTCAGATGCTGACTGATGGGTTAGTTGTTCTGTTTTCTTACTAACATGGGCGATTATTTCCTGCTTCAGGGAAAGAGGTCATCTCGGTCACCCTTGGAAGGGTGTATCATCTCTGAAAACTAAAAGAAACTTGCTGCTACAAAGTGGTGATGAGGGTGATTGCAGGGCTAAGGCTCCCTGGAATGTGAGTGGGTGGAAGGAGGGCTCTATATTCTCCGCTAGAAAAGGGAGTTTAAAGAAGCCTCTGGTTTGCTGGAGAACCTACCATACTCCAGGGGAAGGACTCCAGGAGCAGCCAGTGACTGGAAACCATCTGTCCTTGACTGACTTCCCAATCAGCTTGCAAAACTGCTTCTGCCCTGTCCACAGCAGCAGCCAGAATTGAGGACTCAACAAACCTCTGGTCCAGAACTCAAATCACTCAGGTCAGTTGCTACTCTGTGACCAGGACTGCACTCCTGAAGCTTGAGACACAGCTGCCTAATTCCTTGGCCACTAGATGAGGCCAAAAGTACATTCGCTTCCCAGCTTTGGGTATAGATTACTTAACAAACTCTGCTGTTACCAACACTTCCCCTCACAATTATAATAAGCAACACAACCATCAGTTAATTCCCAGGGGTGCTATAGGAAGTGGGGAATAGAGGAGTTTAGGACCCATCCACATTCTGGGAACAGCATAGGATACAAAAGTACCCCACCACCACTTCCAGCTGAGGAAGAGAGAAGATGACAATGCACTTCTCTACATACGTCTCTGCATATTTATCCAGATATCTCTTTAATATGGGCTTCCCTGGTGGCTCAAACAGTAAAGAATCTGCCTGCAATTCAGGAGACTGGAATTCAGTCCCTGGGTTGGGAAGACCCCCTGGAGAAGGAAATTGCTACCCACTCCAGTATTCTTGCCTGGATAATCCCATGGACAGCTTGGTGAGTTACTGTCCATGGGGTCACAAGAGTCACTTCTCTAAGTGGAGTTTCTGGGTTTGTGGGAAAATGCTAAACAAATCCTTCAGTGATGTTGCATGGTGCCTGGGAAGGACCAGTTGGCCACCTGCTATGAATCTTCACAGAGTAGCAACATATTATGGAAGCAGCCACTGATCAGGGTCTGGCTTTGAGGGTTCAGAAACTTGATCCCATTGGATCCCAAAGTTAATCAGTCTCAGAAAGCTGAGTCGCTCAGAGGAGACTGAAGGGGATAAAGCAGACTGCCAAGTGATTAATTTATAATGAGGCGTACTGTTAGGAGCCCTAACATCTGAGTAGCCAGGATAGGCTTGAGACCTTGCTTAGGCCTAAGTTTCAATTTCCTGGAGACAGGGTGGAGGCTAAGTTCACAGAAACTCCTCCCTAAGAAGATCCTGCCAGCAGGCGCCAAAATTAAGAAACTCCTCCCTAGAAAAGTCCTCCCCCCCAGGCCAAAAATCAGGCCAATCAGAGGAAAAAGGGAAATCCCCCAGAAAAACCCCGCGCACGCATAAACTGGCCAATGAGCTTCTGCGCGTGCATGAACTGGCCAATGAGCTTCTGCCAGCTTGATCTTTTGAACAAAAATAGGTGCTTATGTAATTTAAGACTATAAAAACCACTGTGACCTGGGCTCGGGGCTCTTGTCCGCACTCCACTGCACTGGAGGAGGCATGAGCCCTAGCTCGAGCTAGAAATAAACCCCATTCTTGCTTTTGCATTGCTGCGAGTGTCTTATTCTACCAGTATAGGGGGACCGGACTCAGGGCATAACAGTACATGCCAGGTGAAGCGGGCGTTCGGGTCAGCCTGACCAGCCTGTTCTTTCTCGTTGTGGCAGTCAGTGTGGGCAGTCAGATCACAGTCAAAAGCTAGTGGTGTCCCTAGAACAGAGGAGGGAGAGTTAGTGTGGTGTGATCTGAATGGTGGCCTGATGCATCCACTTCTCCACCAGGGCAAGGGTAATATATACTCACCATGTGACAGTGGCTGCAAAGGAAAGTCCAGTGAGTTGTGAGAACAGAAATTGCTCTGGGGCTAAGGTGGGCCACAAGCCATTCTCTCTGCAGACTCCTTTCTTCCATCCAGCAGGCTCTAGGGTCTCGGAGACTCACAGCTTTCTTGTTGACAGAGAAGGTACAGAAGGGTTGAATGATGCCATAGGGACTCCTTTTTTTTTTTTTTTAACAGTGTAACTACTTCTCATTTTTCTCATTGTCCTTTATTCGCACATTCAACAAATGATGGTTGGACATCAGTCAGGTCCTGGGAAGATAGCAGTGGGTAAAATAGACCAAATGTTTGCTCTTGTGGAGCTCACTTGCTCGAGGAGGAGAAAGACAATACACAGATAACTGAATCAATAGACAATAATTTAAAAAAACCACTTAATAAATAAGACAATTGTTAACTGCAAAAATCTTTATGCAAGATATTAAATGATGTCAAGATTTGCTATGAATGAAAATTAAGCAGATGAAAATGGGGAATATTTTTAGAAGGTGATCAGAGAAGTTCTTTCTAATAAGGTCACATTTGAGCAAAGACCAAACTACAGCAGGAGGCAGAGGGGACAGTATTCCAAGTAGAGGGAACAGCAAATTCAAAGGCTTTGGGGCAAGAGTATGGCTGGAACAGCAAAGAGATCCAGCTGGAATATATATAAGCAACGGGAAGAAGAGGTAGAGGAAGGTGCCAGAGAAGTGACGAAGCGGAATCAGATCATGTAGGGCTTTGTATTTCCACCTTGTGAAATGTGGATATCATTCTGAATGATATGAGAAACCACCAAAGGGTCAAACTCACCTTTTATAAGGAGTCTGGCCACTGAGTGGTGAATAAACTGATTATACTAATTTGTTAAGAATTGAGCCATTGAATATTCGCAAAGGGATCTTGGAGATCAAGACTCCTGTGACACAAACTGTGGCTATGGACCAGAAGAATGACCCACTCCAGTATTCTTGCCTGGAGAATCCTGTGGACAGAGGAGCCCGGGTCACACAGAGTCAGACACGATTGAAGTGACTTAGCATGCATGCATGCATTGGAGAAGGAAATGGCAACCCACTCCAGTATTCTTGCCTGGAGAATCCCAGGCACAGAGCAGCCTGGTGGGCTGCTGTCTACGGGGTCACACAGAGTCGGACACGACTGAGGCAACTTAGCAGCAGCAGCAGAAGCTTATTAAACATGAAGAATCTTAGAACACCACCCCAGATCTCCTGAATCAGAGTCTGCATTTAACAAGATCCCCTGATGACCTATGTTCATATAGATGTGTGAGAAGCACTGGTCTAGTCCAAGGCCCTTATTTTACAAGCGATGAAACCAAGTATCAGTGTGGGGAAGTGACTTGCTTACAATTACATGGTTAGGTTCATAACTGTGTCAAGGTTAGGGCCCAGGTCTCCTGACTCTGGCAAGCCCACTTTCCATGGCTTTCAGGTCATGAGATTATAAATTCATTTGTTTAGTCACTAACTCACTCACTCACTCATCACTAAGGCCATTCCATAATCAGACACGATCACCTCACTAAAGATTTTTACCTTTTAAGAAATCAAGATCTAGTCAAGAGAAACTGATAACAGACTGCTGCTGCTGCTGCTGCTGCTGCTGCTAAGTCACTTCAGTCGTGTCCGACTCTGTGTGACCCCATAGACGGAAGCCCACCAGGCTCCCCCATCCCTGGGATTCTCCAGGCAAGAACACTGGAGTGGGTTGCCATTTCCTTCTCCAATGTGTGAAAGTGAAAAGTGAAAGTGAAGTCGCTCAGTCGTGTCCGACCCTTAGCTACCCCACGGACTGCAGCCTACCAGGCTCCTCCATCCATGGGATTTTCTAGGCAAGAGTACTGGAGTGGCTTGCCATTGCCTTCTCCGGATAACAGACTAATGTAACTCAATTGACCACCTACACTGATTTTAAAAACAAAACAAAACAAAACTGACCATGAGTGCTATCAGCCTTAGTTTCAGTATTTCTCCCAAACTATCTCATCCTCTGCTGAGATTTGCTGGAAATGCCCAGGATGTTTAGGTGTGGTGTCCCCTGAAACATTTCTTCCTCTTTTGTGGGAAAAAGCACAGATTTCATTGTCTTCTCAGCAGAAAAATCCCCTCTGGCCTCAAGCAATTAAAAAAAAAAAATCTCTGTGTGGGTACCACCCCGGAATCTTGAAGATTAAACATAGAAACCCAGGTCATGTCCCAAAAGGGAAGAGTCAAGATAGGAAGGACTCTATTTTAAGAGATGGCTAGGGTGAATGGCTGGAAGCTTCTACAATGGGAAAAAGAAGGCGGGTTATCATCTCTGTCATTGCTATTATTGTAGTTATTATCAAAAGCTTGTAAATAGTGCTCTTAATTTATTGTCCCTTTGAAACAGTAAAGGAGATAATGGAGACTTCTGCATGCATTTGCTATTCATCAGCAGCTTTGCTGTCAGAAAAGTGGCCCAGTAATGACTGTGGGGATCCAGGCAATTGCAGGAGCAGGACTGGAGAGGATCAGTGGGCCCTTCAAGCAGTGGTTCTGGCAGACTGTGAAGGGCACTTCCAAGAAGAAGACCCACTCTCTAGGTGGGTCTGTTTAAGCTGATCAGGAGATAAGTGGCAAGAGGGAGGGAAAAGAAAGGCATGGAGGGGAAGATGGGATACACTGCAGAGACACCTGGGCAGAAAGATCAAGCCTGAAGGATTGCGGGGATTGGTGGGTCACCTGTAAATTTCCTCAGTTTCTCTATTAAACAGGGTAGTTACCTCTAGCTGCTAATCACCTTCCTTCACCTTTCCTATGTGAGGACAAAGGCTTATTTATTTATTTATTAAATATTTATTTTTTATTATTTATTTATTTGACTGCCCTGGGTTTTGGTTGAGGCATGCAAACTCTTAGTTGCATGTAGTATGTGGGATCTGGTTTCCTGACCAGGTGTCGAACTTGACCTGACAACATTGGGAGCATGGAATCTCAGCCACGGGAAGTCCCAACAAAGGCTTGTTTATGTCTCATTCCTAGAATCTGCTGTGGGTGTCTTCCAGGGACACAGGCATCCTGGCTCAGCCCATCTAGTACCTGTACCATCTTAGAAGCCTTCGTGTCCAGCCAGAAGGGCAGAAGAGAAAGTAAAGCTTTTTCTTCACTGCCATGAATGGGAGGTGACCCATAGCTTTCACTCTCTTCTGTTGGTGAGGACTAGTCATGGGGCCCTACCTCACCTCCAGGGACCAGGAAACCTAGTCCAGCCATGGGCCCAGGAAGTGAGCCTGGCTGGGGAGCACAGCCAACCCTCTACTGCAGGCCTGACCCACAAAGTAGGGGAGGCCATGCCACTCACACTTGTGTGGCTCTCAGGAGGTTGGCCACGGGCCAGTGTCAGGAGTGGGGAGATGTTGTGACCCCAGCAGAAGGGGGCCTCCTCACTCCAAGTCACACCCTGCTGCCCCATGTGGACTATTCCTGGTTCAGATGAGGCCTGGAGGTCACCAAACCCCTCCCTGTAAATGGCAAGGCCCTGTACTCTGTCTTTCACTGTGACTGTACAACCTTTAATGCTCCTTCCAACACTGGGATCTGATGAGTATTCAGAAGTTTTGGATTCTCACCCTGCCTATCTGGTACCTTACCCTTCTTACCTTTCTAGCAATTAGGGCCTTAGTTTCCCTAACTGCAAAGGGAGTGGATTGGCCAAGAAGGCCTTTCATGTTCTTTCCAGGCTTCAGTCTACTTTGCCTGAGGACTAGCTTTAACCAGTCCACTTCTACTGTTCCTGCGCCCTTGGAAAGGAATGAGGCCTGAAAACCTGGAGTTATTGCTGTGACCTGTGGCCCTATCTGATCCTGCCCCACACTGCCTAACAAACTCAGTGACAACTTCAGCTGAGTAGCTGCTGGCATTCACCTGCTGGCAACTATCTCCAAAAAGCAGGACCTGAGAGGGTAGAGGAAGAGATCCAAGAGCATGTGCGAGGGCCAGAGGTCAGATTTCAAGGCAGCAAAGCGTTCTGCCTGCTGGGACCTTTGTGAGATCCTGGGTGTGAGCGAAGCCTAGAGCATCCATAGGTGTGAGTCCAAGTACATGAGTCAGGGTCCCAGCAGCAACAGTGCATACTCGGGTGTTTGGTGCAGTGGGGAATGGGGAGAAAAAGAGCTTAACGAAGGGACTATTTACAAAATGTGTGGCCAGAGTTATGGGACCAACAGAGAGTGGTGGGCACCCTGGGACTAGGACCAAGCCTGAAGGGTAAGGCAAGGAGACGCTGTGGCAGGACTCCATGAGAGCAAGAGTCCTGGGAGAGGGGCCTCCACTTAGGAACCAGAGCCACAAATGAACGAGATCACTGCCGAAAGAGCAGTAAAGCAGGAAGGAAGGTGGTATTAAGGAGCAGGGAATACATTTGTCAGTGTGGACTCTCCTGCCCAGCTCAACAAGAAGCCAAAGGAATAGAAGCTTGGTGATGTAGTTACAGAGCCCAGAGGGCCCAGAGCAGGGCCAGGAATGTGTGGCAGACGCACTTGGAAAATAACCAGGATGTGAGTCCCAGGTCTCCCCTGGTCTTCCTCCCATCCTTGGTGAGATGTTGAAAGGTCTAAACCTGGTGGTCCACTCTCCACAATGTCCTCGGCCATGGGGGTGACAACAGCAACAGTATTGAAGATGGTGACATTATCTTGTTTATAAACTCTATTCTCCTGCTATAATATCTGATTACCTGGAGCATCTTTTGCATCATCTGAAGGAGCCAGGTTGAATTTTTGGCATCTTTCCTCTGCGACTGCTTGTAGATACAGATTCAGACATTGTTCTGCCTTTTTCTTGAGTGGTAACACTAGCTGCTCTGTCAGTCCTATGAGAGTTGGAAGACTGGGATAAATTTAGACCAGAGAGTTATTGTGCCAGAGCCAATATTTTACATACTTGATTTTTAATATGACCTTGACCTCTGTGCTTTGCATAACCACTTATTTCTTGTCCTGAGCTTGACCAGCTTCTCAGTCTCTCGCCCCCATGCTTGTATGTATCTCCCCACCCCCGGAAGTTCCAAGGGGTCGGTGTGTACAATGAGACTGGTGTGGGGCTGTACTTGGTTCCCCCTCCATCAGATACCATGATTGTCAAAACAAAGTCAGCTATGTGAAAACCCTCACCATTCCCCCTGCCTCCTTTCGGAATGCACTGTTCTGACTGCAAGTACAAAGAAGCAATTTATAAGCATGACTTGGTACAGAAAACCAGAAAATGAATATGATATGGCATAGCATGAAACCCAAAACTGTAAACTTGGAGACAGGAATGGGATCAGGAACAAGGGGATATTTCAAAATTAATATACGAAGACAGAAAGCCTATAAACCAGGTCTCAGGTAATTCTTTCTTTTGTTACTTTGTGTAGTCACACTCACTATGGAATGACTACCAATACATGATTTTCTTCTGGTACTTTTAAAACTCTTGAAATAAATGTGGCCATACTTATAGCACTATTAAAAAAGGAAAAAAAGATAGAAAGATATATATGTATTTTTTTACCCTGTAGTATAGTGTACAGTTTTCTAAATGGTAGGTCACAAACCTTTAATAGGTCATGAAATTAATTTAACAGTCTGATCAGCAGCTTTAAAAAAAATGAAATAGAGTAAGAATCATCATAAGCATCAGGGTGTATCACACAGAGCAAAGTGAACGCTGGATGATACATGCAGACACACGTGTGCTGGGTATGATCGTAAGCTGCACTTTTCAATGTGCCCGAGGTGAGTAGAACTGGCTGGGGGTCCAGGCACTTGGGCACTTGTTCCAGGAGAGTTGTTAATCTTCCAAGGGGCCTCCTCTAACCCGTTGTCCCCTCTGGCCTTGGTATCCTTATGTATAAAGTTATACATTTAGACAGAATGAACCCTAAGAGTCTTCCAAGCCCCCAGGTTTAACACAAATCAATTGAACACCTAGTAGGTACCAAGCAGTGGGGATTCATTAGCCAAGACTTTGCCCCTACTGAGTTTATTTTATGATGGGGGGATGCCCAACAGTAGTCGAACAAGTGAATAAATAAAATGCTGAGTGGTGATAAGTGCAATGAAGAAAAACAAAGATAAGGGAGCTTACAGAACAATGAAGGGAGGGGATGCTGTTTTTTAATGTGGGTGGGTGGAGCCTCTCTGATAAGGTGATATTTCAGTTGAGACATTAAGAAAGTGAAAGACACAAAACACCCAGATATCTGGTGGAAGAGTTGTTGTAAGTTGCAAGTTGTGTCTGACTCTGCAACCCCATGGAGGCAGCACGCCAGGCCACTCTGTCCATCACCAACTCCCGGAGCTTGCTCAAACTCACCTCCATTGCGTCAGTGATACCATCCAACATCTCATCCTCTGTCGTCCCCTCTCCTCCTGCCTTCACTCTTTCCCAGCATCAGGGTCTTTTCCAATGAATCAGCTCTTCACATCAGGGGGCCAGAGTATTGGAAGAAGAGTAGATACTGCCAAGATGAAAAGTGCTTGCCTTATTGGAGGAAGAGGCCAGAGTGGCTGGAGCAGAGTGAGCCGGGGGTAGGAAAGCATCAGGGGGAGGGGAGCCAGATCAGTGGAAACAAATCCTGGAGCGGGTTTGACCTGATCTGACTCATATTGTAAAAGGATCCCTATAGATGGTAGGAGGATAGTTAAGAGGGTTCTAGAATACTCCAGAAGCGGGATAATAATGTCTTGCTCTAGGATAGCAGAAAGAAGAGGTAAGAGAGATTCTGAATACATTTTGGAGGTAAAGCAAGCAAGATGGTTTACATATAATGTGAGGAGCAAACAGGAATACAGGATGGAGTCATGGTTTGAGGCCTGAGCTGCTGGGGTTTGGATTTGCAGAGGCAAAGATGCGAGACAAGGCTTTGGGGAAGAGAGTGGGAGGTGGGAGATGCTTATGGGATGTTGGCGTGCATGCATGCTGAGTTGCTTCAGTCGTGTCTGATTCTTTGGAATCCCGTGGACTGTATCCTGCCAAGCTCCTCTGTCCATGAAATTCTCCAGGCAAGAATACTGGAGTGGGTTGTCATTTCCTTCTCTGGGGCTCCTGTAGTGGAAATTAGAATTGGACGCCTCAAGTCGAAGGGAGCCCCCCAGGCATGTTCATTATCAGAGTATTCCTCTTCTCTGTAAAGGTCTTCTGACTGCCAGATTATTTAATTGTGAGCCATTCAGGGGCCATTGCTCTTTTGATCTTAACATACTTAATATGCACCCCAAAGATTTTTCCTTTGGGATAGATGAAATGTTCCCATTTTTATAAGCTTTGTAACACGAAAACACAAAAGATGCAGACAAATTCCAACTCAGACACAGAGATTAGAAGAGACTCCCAGGTCAGTTCCCAGCCCCTCCCACATAGAGACCCAGAGGATGAGAGAAAAAGAACCAGCAAACAGGATTTGACTCTATGACTTTTTCCAAAAGAGGTTGGCTGAAAGAGAAAAGGAAAATCTGAAAAATGTAGGTTTCATTTTAAAATAATGAGCATGAGTTTCCCATCAGTGATTGCTAAACCCCTCATTCCTGATTGCAACAGCAATAACATCTTGTACCAAGATAGGCAGAGGTTTACTGGCAGGGTAAATGGCAATATACATTGACTGACGCAGGGTTTCTTCCAGTTTCTTGGTGTTGTGGAAAAAAAAGGAAGCGGGAGCAAATTAGAGATTATTTGCATTCAGTAGAATATTCCAACGGAAAGAAAAGAACTCCCAGGGTTTCCCCTGCAGCCTCTTGTGCTCCATAGGGAGGCTGCAGATGGGGTTTCCCCAGCTTTGCCCCTGTCAGTGCCATCTCTGGGTCAGCAGTTTAATTACAGTGCTGGGTCCTGAGTTCTCCGGGGAATTTTTCTTTTTGGGCAAAGGCAAGTGAGACTAGCCTTGTGATGAATCCTCAGCCACACACCTTCTTTCTCAGGCTTCAGGACTCTCTCTCCTATAGAAACAGGGAAAAACTGCAAATGGAAGAGAATGCAGTGCACGCTTTAACTCCTTAAAATGTGTCCTCTTGAAAAAGGATTGCACACGGCAGGGCTCATCAGACTGTGTGGGGCTGCAGGGTGTGTCCTACTGTGACTTCTGGATTTCGACTACAATTTCTGTGGGCCGTCTGGATGCAGCCAAGTTGGAAGGTCATGGTGGCCACACCGAGATTAGAGGGAAGAGTGGAGGACTGCTATATTCGGAGCAGCCGCAAAAGGAACTAGCAATTTTTGCACCCCAGATAAACTTTCTAAACTGCCCCCCACTCCCGCCCCACCACTGCCCTCTGCCCCTTGGGCCACCTTCCCTCTCCCAGCAACAGATTCTCTAATTCTATTGTGACTTCTCTGGACACCAAGCCAGGACCCCATGCATTACAGAAAGTGTACTCTGGGCCTTCACCATCTCTCTCTTTACTCTCTTTACCCTTAGAATACCAAACTCCTGAAATAACTACATCTGACCTTCAGGGCAGGTGGACAGATTTGGAGGCTCAATACAGTTAAATATCACCTGGATCAAAAACGAAGCCCCACTGAAGATTCTTGAGGCTCCTGGGAGTATACTTGTCAGGCTGAGGGGACAGGCTGACAGCTCTGCTCCCCTGACCAGGAGACGGGCTGAGAACAATGCTGGGACAATATAGCCCAATATTGTTGTTGTTTAGTCGTTCAGCTGTGTTCAACTTTTTGTGACCCCGTTGACTGCAGCACACCAGGCTTCCCTGTCCTTCGCTACATTCCAGAGTTTGCTCAAACTCATGTCCATTGAGTCGGTGATGCCATCCAACCATCTCATTCTCTGTCGCCCCCTTCTCCTGCCCCCAATCTTTCCCAACATCAGGGTCTTTTCCAATGAGTTGGCTGTTCGCATCAGGTGGCCAAAGTATTGAAACTTCAGCTTCAGCATCAGTCCTTCCAATGAATATTTGGGGTTGATTTCTGTCTTTGTTCTTGGATGTACTGCCCTGCCCAGGCTGTGCATTATTTTTTAAAGTCTTTCCCTAGTTTCCTGTTGCCTGTAGTACAGGGTTAACCCTGGTGGCCTCTGATTCAAAACCTCACACCATTTAGACTTTCCGCAAGAGTAAACCATCTTCTCTTAAATATTCCCTGTGTGTGCGTATGCATACACGTGCACGCACCCACACCCACAAACACTAACATTCTATTCATGATGGCCAGAAGGTCTTTACCCCCAAAGTCTTCCCACATCTCTGGGCCTGTGTCCAAGTCTTTTCTTTGCCCCCTGGCTCTCAAAACCACCTTCCAAAACCCTAACTTACCCTGTTCTCGGTCAAGGCACTTTATCATAAGGCTTGCCACAGTCTGCATGATATTTAGGCTATGAGGGCTCCTGCCCACCATGCTCCCTTCCCAACACCACAGCCCACAGGAAACTGAGCTCTTTGAGGTCAAATTATACCAGAGACAGTCACACGTCAGGGCCTTTGGCACTTTCACAGAATCAAATTAAAGATTTTGCTAATTCAAAATGGTAATAGGCTAGCAGCTGCAATATTAGTTTCTGTTCATTCCTTTGTGGCTCAGACAGTAAAGAATTTCCTGTATAAAGAACCCCAAAAAGATAAGATTTGACATCTTCAAAAACAAAGAGAACCTGGCACATGGCCTGGGATTTGGGCATATCAGCCACCTTCCAACTGTGGCTTCAAATAGGTTGTGGCCAGACACTTGACCAAGGCAGCTACCTGAGCACAGGCTTAGAAGGGCAGCTCCTCCTTCCTGTTTTGACGCAGAGGTTCTCTTGTTAGAAATTTATCCCAAGTAATAATTATATAAACTGATAAAGATTTAACCACAAGGGAAAATCAGGGCAAATTACAAGCCTACCAGAAGAATAGGCTGAAAAATTGGGGTAAATTTGTGTGAAAGTGTACTGTATATCCAATAAAAATTATGTTCTAAAAATATGTTTGTTGACATGAAAAAATGTCCATGATTTATTGTTGGTGAAAAAATGCAAGTTACAAAACAGAATATATCATCCAATTTTTATAATAAAAACCTACCATAGCTATATGAAGAAGATTGAGGCTAGAAGAATATATGTCAAAATGTGGATCGTGGTAATCTCTGGGTAATGTAATTATGGATAATTTTTACTTGCTTCTTTTAGTCTTTTTGATTATTTCTGCAACGAAATGTGTTTCTCCACTAATATTGAAACAGGAAGGAAGAGGGTAGGGCACGACCTTGAAAAGAATAACGTAACCATAGGACATGATATAAACTGGTTAGAGGCAACCAGGTCCACGATGGTGGACGAGACTACCGCTAGACCTTGAGCCTCAGAACTCCCTTACTGGAACACACCGGCATGCTAAACGACACACCCACAGGCACCATGACGGTTCCAAGGCTGACCCGAAAATGTCAACTGGTGGGTGGTGGCCCAATTTCTAGAAATTTCCACCCCTTCCCCAAAATAGCTGGACTACTCCTCCCGCTTATTAGCCTATGCAGTTGCCCACCCCGATAAAAACTCACAGCTCTACACCCTGCTGCCATTCTCACCTTCTCAGCCGGCCCACATTCTGTCTGTGGAGAGCTTTTCTCTCTAAATAAATCCACTTCTTATCTACAATTTTGTCTCTCAGTGGATTATTTCTGCAATGAGGCATCAAGAACCTGAGCTTCATTAAGTCCTGCAACCAGGTGCATGATCTCAATTATAAAAGACAGTGGGTTCTAGTCCCAATCTGAGTCGTATGATTTCAATATACAAAGTGTATCAGTAATAAACAGAGAAGCAAACTGACTTCAAACTCATAAAACCTGGCCTATTCTAAATGCTCAATAAATGCACGTGAACAGATGAGCAAGGGACTGAGCTCCGACTTGAACCTGAGAAAAAGTGAGATTGCTTAGGAAGAAAAGTAGGGCGAGATGAGCATGAGCCTGGGACTGGGTCTTACGGTCTCCAAACTTAATGATCAGCTAGAGTGGGAGAAACAGGTAAAGGAAACAAAGAAATGCCCAGAGAGGAATCACCAGTGTTTGGTACTGAAAACGAAGAAAATGGGGTGTTTCAGGAAGGAGGAAGTGGCCAGCTGGGCTGGGTGCTCTGCCGAGAACTCGGAGGAAGTGTGAACAGGTTGCTCTGGTAACAGAGGTCCTGGTGATGGTGGTAAATGCAGCTGCAGGGGAAGTGGGTGTCGGGGCATCCAGACTGGAGGGGGCTGAAGAATGACTGACAGGAGAGGAAACAACCTTCAGGAACCTCGGGAAAGGAGCAAAGAGAGACATCAGCGACCAGAGGGAGATGGGGGACTGAAGAGAATCTGTATTTGCTCTGTTTTTCGGATGGAATGACTGGAGAATGTGCAGTAAGACCCTGACAAGAAAAGATGCTTTCTCCATGTCCACGAGGGGTGATGGGAAAAGCATGATGCAGGTGCAGTGCTGGAAGGGTGAAACAGTCACCATCAGAGATTTCTCTGTTTTCTGTGCAAGAGAAAGTCAGGTTATTTGCAAACAGCGAGGAGACTTAGAAGAGATGGGTGGATCTGTGAGGAGAGGAAGGTCTGTCGTGTTCTCTGTGGGGAGCTGGACAGCCATGCACAGCAAAGTATAGAAGGATTATGGGGTCTTTATCCATGCTGTGTTCCTTCTGCAAGTCTTCTCACCTCTGATTCCACAGCCAAGGATATAAAGACCCAGAGAGATGAAGCCATTTGCCCAAAGTCACACAGCACAATAGGGACAAAGCTGTGAATGGAGTCAGGTTGGGAGCACATCTATCCATGTCTGCTGCTGCTGCTGCTAAGTCGCTTCAGTCGTGTCCGACTCTGTGCAACCCCATAGACGGCAGCCCACCAGGCTCCGCCGTCCCCGGGATTCTCCAGGCAAGAACACTGGAGTAGGTTGCCATTTCCTTCTCCAATGCATGAAAGTGCAAAGCGAAAATGAAGTCGCTCAGTCGTGTCCGACTCTTAGCAACCTCATGGACTGCAGCCTACCAGGCTGCTCCATCCATGGGATTTTCCAGGCAAGCGTACTTCTATCCATGGCAGCAGTCACCTTCTCCTATGTCTGCTCTTCACCTTGTACCATCGTGTCAGCATCTTTGCAAAGGATGGGCTCCTAGGTCTAGCTAGATGTGTTACCTCTTCTCCCCAGGCAAAGCGTTGCACATAAAGGGGACTCCAGCAATATTTTCTCAGCTAATGAATGATTAGAAATCAGGCTGACCTATGTCTCATTCTTCTTAAGGGAAGAGCTCTCTTATGTACCCTTTTCGTGCTCCTTCCTGCCTATTTCAGAATAAGTCAGGGGAGAACAGAATGTTCATCTCGTCTCTTTGTGACTTAGGATAACAGACACCAATTACTAGGATGTCTGCTTTCCTACATTGGGACATGGATAACACATTTACCTGTGTACACTTCACCTTGTTCTGGAAAAGATTTCATGCTTCTAGGGTGTATCAGTTGCTAAAAAATGATAATAAGTCCTCATTTTTATTGTGGATGTCCCATTGCTCCACATAATGATTTGGCTACTACAGATTCTACTAATTAATTCATGGTATTTGCTGGGGGGCTTAGGAACTCAATTATGCAAATGAACAAAAAATAAACAACTCATTAGAATTCCCACCCCCACCCAATCCTTGTCATATTATAAAGACAGAATTTGGGAAGGAGTATTTACTATTTATCCATTCAATAGCTATTTTGCTTTCAGTTATATAGAGTTGCTGTTGAGTTTTAAGCCAGCTTTTTCAATCTCCTCTAAAAACAAAGATCATGGCATCCAGTCCCATCACTTCATGTCAAATAGATGGGGAAACAATGCAAACATGGACAGACTTTCTTTTCTTGGGCTCCAAATCACTGCAGATGGTGACTGCAGCCATGAAGTTAAAAGATGCTTGCTCCTTAGAAGAAAAGCTATGACAAACCTAGACAGCATATTAAAAAGCAGAGATGTTACTTTGCTGACAAAGGTTTGTATAGTCAATGCTATGGTTTTCCTAGTAGTCATGTATGGATGTGAGAGTTGGACCATAAAGAAAGTTGAACTCTGAAGAATTGATGCTCCTGAACTGTGGTGTTGGAGAAGATTCTTGAGACTTCCTTGGACTGGAAGGAGATCAAATCAGTCAACCCTAAATGAAATTAGTTCTGAATATTCATTGGAAGGACTGATGCTGAAACTGAAGTTCCAATATTTTGGCCACCTGATGTGAAGAACTGACTCATTAGATAAGACTCTGATGGTAGGAAAGATTGAAGGCAGGAAGAGAAGGGGGATGACAGAGGATGAGATGGTGGGATGGCATCACTGACTCAATAGGCATGAGTTTGGGTAAACTCCGGGAGTTGGTGATGGACAGGGAGGCCTGGCGTGCTGCAGTCCATGGAGTCACTAAGAGTTGGACACGACTGAGTGACTGAATTGACTGATAGGTGCCGTGCGAAGTCACCTCAGTCATGTCTGACTCTTTGCAACCCTATGGACTGTAGCCCACCAGGCTCCTCTGTCCATGGGATTCTCCAGGCAAGAATACTGGAGTGGGCTGCCATGCCCTCCTCCAGGGGATCTGCCCAACCCAGGGATTGAACTCTGGTCTCCTGCTGCTCCTACATTGCAGGCGGGTTCTTTATCAATGAGCCACCGGGGAAGACCCTTACTGGGAGGTAACCTTATCCAAATGTCAATAGAAAACTCACAACCTTGCTCTGGTGGGTGGCAGGCCCTTGACCCTGGGCTTCTCAGATGATGGGACCAGAGGCACAGAGAGTGTAACAGAACAGTAAGCAGACGGTTGTTAGGAGATCTCTGCTCTAGGCGTGATTCCACCACTATCTTTTTAAACCGCACGTCTTCTGGTTTATGGGTGGATCAGAAAATGAAGCATTCATGTGCTCTGACACAGTGAGAACCTCTGGAATGTAAACTATTTCTTGCTGTGGTCCAGGTCTCACAGGGTTTTGAAGTCTCTTCAGGCACAGCAATCAGCCGCCTGTCCCTGGGCAGTCAGCAGGTTTTCGTGAACAGGGGGAGTTTGGTCCCAGCGGTTCAATCACTCCCCTGAGAGCTGCCATGACTCTGGGTCTGATCCTGGCTGGCTAGATGGTGGGCATTCCTTGTTTTCATCCTGGGCATCCTTGCCGTGACAGGGCTCACTGTCAGGGTGGCTGCAATCAACGACAATTGCAACATCCTTTGTTTACTGGCATGGCAGGCAATATTTTATTTCTCACCAGAAAAAATCTATTAATTCTGTTGCTCTAGGTAAGTCTTTGCCAGGCGCCAGGAATGTATAGGTGGATAAAACATGATCCATGTCCTCAAGGAGTTCCCAAGAGGCTGGTCCTTAAGAGGAGTTCTCTTAAAGCCTGAGAAGCTGCAAGGGAGCCTCCAAAATCAAGTTCCTGGAGAAACAAAACTGAGGAGCAGACCCTTAACACGCTTGGCCCTGGTAAGAGGCTCTTGTGCCAGGAAGTCCTAGAAACCCAGCTGGATTTTGCCCCTTTTCTGCTCAGTCAGTGGACTTCATTGCAATAAGCACTCTCCTTTCTAACCAGGCCCAGATTTACTAGAATGGTAGAGATTTTTTTGGTTGCTTTTCTTTATTTTTATGTTAGAATGTTAGAAATTTATGGTTTCCTTTTGTATTTAACTTGCTATTGATGATGATTCTTTATCTATTCACTCATTGTCTCTAGTTCTCAATAAAGGAAGGAAATAATGTCCTTTAGGCACCTCCCTTGCCCTTTAAAATTATGAAATGTTCCACATTTACAGAAGAGTATATGCACAGTTTAAAGATAAATAATAAAACAAGCACCTGGGCCTGAAGCCCAGCTGTGTGGCCCTCTCCAGTCTCTGTGTCCCTTGACTACTCCCAACCAGCCCTCCCCCCACAAGGTAACCACAGTAATGACTTTTATGTTAATCATTCCAGTTTTGTTTACAGCTTTACTCTCCATATTATATGTCCCTAAGTAATCCACTGCTTGGATTTGAATAGCACACACAAACACAAAAAGCTGTATAAAGAAAGAGCTCTATGGCTGTTATCAGAAGGGAAGCATTATCCCAGGAAAACAACCTGACTAGCATCTCAGTTAGCAAAAACAAGACTAGGAGCTGACTGTGGCTCAGATCATGAACTCCTTATTGCCAAATTCCGACTTAAATTGAAGAAAGTAGGGAAAACCATTAGACCATTCAGATATGACCTAAATCAAATCCCTTATGATTATACAGTGGAATTAAGAAATAGATTTAAGGGTCTAGATCTGATAGATAGAGTGCCTGATGAACTCTGGACGGAGGTTCCTGACATTGTACAGGAGACAGGGACCAAGACCATCTCCATGGAAAAGAAATGCAAAAAAGCAAAATGACTGTCTGAGGAGGCCTTACAAATAGCTGTGAAAAGAAGAGAAGAGAAAAGCAAAGGAGGAAAGGAAAGATATAAGCATCTGAATGCAGAGTTCCAAAGAATAGCAAGGAGAGATAAGAAAGTCTTCCTCAGCTATCAATGCAAAGAAATAGAGGAAAACAACAGAATAGGAAGAACAAGAGATCTTTTCAAGAAAATTAGAGATATCAAGGGAACATTTCATGCAAAGATGGGCTCGATAAAGGACAGAAATGGTATGGACCTAACAGAAGCAGAAGATATTAAGAAGAGGTGGCAAGAATACACAGAAGAACTGTACAAAAAAGATCTTCATGACAAAGATAATCACGATGGCGTGATCACTCACCTGGAACCAGACATCTTGGAATGTGAAGTCAAGTGGGCCTTAGCATCACGACGAACAAAGCTAGTGGAGGTGATGGAATTCCAATTGAGCTATTTCAAATCCTGAAAGATGATGCTGTGAAAGTGCTGCACTCAATATGCCAGCAAATTTGGAAAACTCAGCAATGGCCACAGGACTGGAAAACGTCAGTCTTCATTCCAATCCCAAAGAAAGGCAATGCCAAAGAATGCTCAAACTACCACACAATTGCACTCATCTCACACGCTAGGAAAGTCATGCTCAAAATTCTCCAATTTAGGCTTCAGCAATATGTGAATCGTGAACTTCCAGATGTTCAAGCAGGTTTTAGAAAAGGCAGAGGCACCAGAGATCAAATTACCAACATCCGCTGGATCATGGAGAAAGCAAGAGAGGTCCAGAAAAACATCTATTTCTGCTTCATTGACTATGCCAAAGCCTTTGACTGTGTGGATCACAATAAACTGTGGAAAATTCTGAAAGAGATGGGAATACCAGACCACCTGATCTGCCTGTTGAGAAACCTGTATGCAGGTCAGGAAGCAACAGTTAGAACTGGACATGGAACAACAGACTGGTTCCAAATAGGAAAAGGAGTACGTCAAGGTTGTATATTGTCACCCTGCTTATTTAACTTATATGCAGAGTACATCATGAGGAACGCTGGGCTGGAAGAAGCACAAGCTGGAATCAAGATTGCTAGGAGAAATATCAATAACTTCAGATATGCAGATGACACCACCCTTATGGCAGAAAGTGAAGAGGAACTCAAAGGCCTCTCGATGAAAGTGAAAGAGGAGAGTGAAAAGGTTGGCTTGAAGCTCAACATTCAGAAAATGAAGATCATGGCATCTGGTCCCATCACTTCCTGGGAAATAGATGGGGAAACAGTGGAAACAGTGTCAGACTTTATTTTTTTGGGTTCCAAAATCATTGTGGATGCTGATTGCAGCCATGAAATTAAAAGACGCTTACTCCTTGGAAGGAAAGTTATGACCAGCCTAGATAGCATATTAAAAAGCAGAGACATTACTTTGCCAACAAAGGTCCGTCTAGTCAAGGCTATGGTTTTTCCTGTGGTCATGTATGGATGTGAGAGTTGGACTGTGAAGAAAGCTGATCACCGAAGAATTGATGCTTTTGAACTGTGGTGCTGGAGAAGACTCTTGAGAGTCCCTTGTCCTGCAAGGAGATCCAACCAGTCCATTCTAAAGGAGATCAATTCTGGGTGTTCATTGGAAGGACTTATGCTAAAGCTGAAACTCCAATACTTTGGCCACCTCATGCGACAAGTTGACTCACTGGAAAAGACTCTGATGCTGGGAAGGATTGGGGGCAGGAGGAGAAGGGGACGACAGAGAATGAGATGGCTGGATGGCATCACCAACTCGATGGACATGAGTTTGAGTGAACTCCGGGAGTTGGTGATGGACAGGGAGGCCTGGCATGCTGTGGTTCATGGGGTCGCAAAGAGTTGGACACTACTAAGCGACTGAACTGAACTGAACTGAACTGAAGCATCTCTATGGAGAAGGCAATGGCAACCCACTCCAGTACTCTTGCCTGGAGAATCCTATGGACAGAGGTGGGCTGCAGTCCATGGGGTCGCGAAGAGTTGGACACGACTGAGCAATTTCACTTTCACTTTTCACTTTCATGCATTGGAGAAGGAAATGGCAACCTACTCCAGTGTTCTTGCCTCGAGAATCCCAGGGATGGGGGAGCCTGGTGGGCTGCCGTCTATGGGGTCGCACAGAGTCGGACACGACTGAAGTGACTTAGCAGCAGCAGCAGCAGCAGCATCTCTAGGGTACAGTATAACTTTAGCTTTCCGGAGTTTTCAAAAGCCTCTTCTGAGGAAGTTACAAGAAAAAGTCTCAAGTAGAAGCAGATCTAGGATTTGTGGGGTCTGAAGAGTATATAATTTGGAGGACTCTTTTAAGAAGAATATGAATTCAAATGGATGTGAGAGTTGGACTGTGAAGAAAGCTGATTGCCGAAGAATTGATGCTTTTGAACTGTGGTGTTGGAGAAGACTCTTGAGAGTCCCTTGTACCTCAAGGAGATCCAACCAGTCCATTCTAAGAGAGATCGATCCTGGGTGTTCATTGGAAGGACTGATGCTAAAGCTGAAACTGCAATACTTTGGCCACCTCATGCGATGAGTTGACTCACTGGAAAAGGCTCTGATGCTGGGAAGGGTTGGGGGCGAGAGAAGAAGGGGACGACCGAGAATGAGATGGCTGGATGGTATCACCAACTCTGTGGACATGAGTTGGAGTGAACTCAGAGAGTTGGTGATGGATAGGGAGGCCTGGCGTGCTGTGATTCATGGGGTCGCGGAGAGTCGGACACGACTGAGCGACTGAACTGAACTGATGAATTCAAAATTACAAATGTTGAGTTATGTACAGGGCTTTGGGAGGGACATATATGAGTAAGCGGCTTAAGTTCCATTGGCTTCAGGTAAATAAATCTCTAACCAAGAGGGCTCACCTGCATCCAGCATCTGGCAGATCTGCAGCATGGGTGAGGCACTGAACACCCTGTAAAACAGACAGAGGGAAAGGGTGGCTTTGTATTTTCTGTTTCTAAGCTCATCATAGCCTATGTCTAGTTCTCAAGAGTAGGTCAAAGAAGAACACTTCAGAAATGGAGATGTTGTAAAATGAGGGTTCTCAGCTGATTGTAGAGGCAGGATATAGGGACGTGAGCAGGAATTGTCTTAAACATACAGTGACGCCCTGACAAACACAGATAAGCACGTCCGTAAGTTAAATGTGGCTGTAAGGTCAGTGGGGAGCTTGGTAGAAACAGTTATCATTATATCTGTTTCTTTTTTGTTTGTTGCACCATGTGGCTTGCAGGACTTAGTTCCCTGATCAAGCGTTTAACCTGTGCCCTTGGCAGTGTTGAAGCTGAAACTCTAATACTTTGGCCACCTCGTGCGAAGAGTTGACTCATTGGAAAAGACCCTAATGCTGGGAAGGATTGGGGGCATGAGGAGAAGGGGACGACAGAGAATGAGATGGCTGGATGGCATCACCAACTCGATGGACATGAGTTTGAGTGAACTCCGGGAATTGGTGATGGACAGGGAGGCCTGGCGTGCTGTGATTCATGGGGTTGCAGAAGACAGGACTGAGTGACTGAACTGAACTGAATTGAACTTGGCAGTGAAAGTTCAGAGTTCTAACCACCAGGGAATTCCCTCATATCTGTTCTTGAATCACTTCTCTAAATGGAACTGGTTAATCTCTACATCTGGTACAAGGCTATTATTGTGGGATTCCTCTTCACCATCTTCCTGGTGAATCCTTGTCTCTCTCCTGTTTTAGATCCTCTTCATTGATTTATTCTGTCTTTGAGTGGAGTACATTCTTCAGCAGCTTTCTTAGAAAGGATACATGATAGGAATAAAAATGCTGAGAACTGATATACTTGAAAAATAATTTTTTTCCACTTGCAGACTCAATTGGTCATTTGGCTGGGCATATAATTCTAGACTGGAAATGACAGCCTTCAGAATTTTATTGTGTTTTGGCTTCTAGTGCTGCTGATGAGAAGTCAGAAGTCATTCTGATTTCTAAATTTTGTATTTGACTTAACTTTTTTCCTCTCTGGAAGCAGTTAAAATCTCTTGGTTCCTCAAACGGTACCAGCCACTTAAGGGCTCTTCAGTCTGGCAGCTCATTCTGTTCTTGAATTACACCATTGATTGTTCCTCTGCCCCCAACCCCACTTTTTTCTCTTTCTCTCTTTCTAGAAACACTGCTATTCACAGTCCTCTTAAACACGTACTCTAATTTCTTACTTTTTCTTTCTTGTTTTCTATCTCTTTGTCTTTTTGCTGGAAAATTTCCTCAATGTTATGTTCCAACTACTGTGTTGAGTCATTTATTTTTACATAGGCAGATAATTCTTATCATATTTCCTAATAATTCTTATAAGTATTATATGCACATTATTTAACAATTAAGTATTACAAAAATATTTTACACAGAAAATGAAAGGTTTCTGTAGTTTCATTTAGTAGATCGTGAGAGAGAATAGAGTTCAGAAACAGACCCATGCATGATAGCCTAAACTTTTATTTATGAACAATACTCTATATCTATTTCCAATAATGTTGCTGCATAGTAAGAAATGTGACCTCCAAAGAGAGATCTGGCTTTTGTCCCAGTACCTGGGAAACAACCTCTAAAACCTTTGAATTTCCTGAGCGATAGGAATGTCTTTCTCTTTTATGGAGGGCCCCTGGAAATACAACTGGTATTTAAATTCTAATGAGATAACTCAGGGTGGGGGTTGGTCATGCAAGAAAGACAAAGCATGAGATTAGAGGTGTGGGACTTTGGGTCACATGGTATCAGTCCAACTTCAGGGAAAGAGAGGTCTAGAGATTGAATTCAACCATGTGGGCAATGTTTCAACCAATCATGACTCTGTAATGAAACCTCAATAAAATCTCTGAATACTAAAGCTCAGCTTAGTTTCCCTGGTTGGTAATATTCTGTACATATTATCACACATGAATGTCAGTAGAGTAACACGTCTCTGATGATGAGAGAAGAAATGCATTTAAACACTTGGGGCATTCCTGGTGGCACTAGTGGTAAAGAACCTGCCTGCCAATAAGAGACGTGGGTTTGATCCCTGGTGGGGAAGACTCTCTGGAAGAGGGCATGGCAACCCATTCCAGTATTCTTGCCTGGAGAATCCCATGGACAGAGGAGCCTGGCAGGCTACAGTCCATAGAGTCTCAGCGCCGGACAAGACTGAAGTGACAACACACACACAGACTTTGCCCATGAGTTTCTTCCTTTGACTGGTTTTAATTTACATGCTTTTGTTATAATAAAACTGTTATTGTAAGTACCCACTCCAGTATTCTTGGGCTTCCCTGGTGGCTCAGATTGTAAGGAATCTACCTGCAATTCGAGAGACGTGGGTTCAATCCCTGGGTTGGGAGATCCCCTGGAGGAGGGCATGGCAACCCGCTCCAGTATTCTTGCCTGGAGAATCCCCATGGACAGGAGAGTCTGGGGTCACAAAGAGTTGGGCATGACTGAGCGACTAATCACACAACTGGTTATTGTAAGTATAAGGCTTTCCTGGGTTCTGTGAGTCATTCTAGCAAATAATTGAATCTGAAAGTGGTTTTGGGAAAACCCCAAACTTGAAGTTGTTGTCTGAAGTAAGGGCAGTCTTATGGGGACTGTTCCCTCTGGCTGTGCAGTTTGGAAAACCCCTTAGAGATATCAAGGCAATTCAGTGAAAAAATGGCACTCTTTTCCACTAGAGTTACTGTAATCACTGAGATCCATATGTAAACAAGTGAACCGCAGTGCTTACCTCAGAGAATTCCCTGGTGGCCCAGTGTTAGAACTTGCTTTCACTGCCAAGGGCACAGAACTCAATCCCTGGTTTGGGAACTAAGATTATACAACCCATGCAGTGTGGCCAAATAAATAAATAATTTTTTAAAAAAAGGTAAAAAGAAACACATAGAAATAAATTTGAAAAATATATTTACCTCATACTATATACAGAAATTAACTTGGAATGGATCATAGATATAAATATAAGAGCTAGAAATACAACATTTCTAAAATAAAAAATAAGTGAAAATCTTTGTGATTTTGGGTTGGGATATATTAATATATTAAATAGATCACAAACAGCAGGAGAAAAATGATGAATTGGACTTAAACAAAAAATTAAAATTTTGTTCTTCAAAAGACTGTTAAGAAAATGAAATGGCAAATCACAGGTTGGGATAAAATACAGTTGACCTTTGAACAATGTAGAGGGTAGAGGCACTAATCTTTGTGCAGCTGAAAATCCATGGAAAACTTTATATTTGTATCTGAACTTAATTGCTAATAGCCTGCTGTTGATTGGAAACCTTACTGATAATATAAACAGTTCATTAACATTTATTTTGCATTTTATACTTATTATATACTGTATTATTATATTGAAATAAGTTAGAGAAAATAAAATGTTAAGAAAAATCAAAGAAACAGAAAATACATTTACAATATTG
Source organism: Moschus berezovskii (assembly GCF_049115385.1). Classification (NCBI taxonomy): domain Eukaryota; kingdom Metazoa; phylum Chordata; class Mammalia; order Artiodactyla; family Moschidae; genus Moschus; species Moschus berezovskii. The sequence goes on from NC_142460.1 coordinate 94,720,358, forward strand.
TCCTGTATTTATACCATGAGTTTACATTGTCTGTTTACAACAAGATGCATCATCTACATCAATATTGTAGATATAGATGTTACACTTCTTCAGTTCAGTTCAGTTCAGTCCAGTCGCTCAGTCGTGTCCGACTCTTTGCGACCCCATGAATGACAGCACACCAGGCCTCCCTGTCCATCACCAACTCCCGGAGTTCACTCAAACTCATGTCCATCGAGTCGGTGATGCCATCCAGCCATCTCATTCTCCGTCGTCCCCGTCTCCTCCTGCCCCCAATCCCTCCCAGCATCAGAGTCTTTTCCAGTGAGTCAACTTGTTGCATGAGGTGGCCAAAGTATTGGAGTTTCAGCTTCAGCATCAGTCCTTCCAATGAACACCCAGGATTGATCTTTAGAATGGACTGGTTGGATCTCCTTGCAGGACAAGGGACTCTCAAGAGTCTTCTCCAGCACCAGTTGGAAAGCATCAGTTCTTCGGCGATCAGCCTTCTTCACAGTCCAACTCTCACATCCATACATGACCACTGGAAAAACCATAGCCTTGACTAGACAGACCTTTGTTGGCAAAGTAATGTCTCTGCTTTTTAATATGCTATCTAGGTTGCTCATAACTTTCCTTCCAAGGAGTAAGCGTCTTTTTATTTCATGGCTGCAATCAGCATCCACAGTGATTTTGGAGCCCCCCAAAATAAAGTCTGACACTGTTTCCACTGTTTCCCCATCTATTTCCCATGAAGTGATGGGACCAGATGCCATGATCTTTGTTTTCTGAATGTTGAGCTTCAAGCGTTACTGGCTGGGGCATAGGCCTGGATTTCTGTAATATTGAATGGTTTGCCTTGGAAATGAACAGAAATCATTCTGTCGTTTTTAAGATTGCATCCAAGTACTGCATTTCGGACTCTTTTGTTGACCATGATGGCTACTCCATTTCTTCTAAGGGATTCCTGCCCACAGTAGTAGACATAATGGTCATCTGAGTTAAATTCACCCATTCCAGTCCAATTTAGTTCACTGATTCCTAGAATGTCTATGTTCACTCTTGTCGTCTCCTGTTTGACCACTTCCAATTTGCCTTGATTCATGGACCTAACATTCCAGTTCCTATGCAGTATTGCTCTTTACAGCATCAGACCTTGCTTCTATCACCAGTCACATCCACAGCTGGGTATTGTTTTTGCTTTGGCTCCATCCCTTTATTCCTTCTAGAGTTACTTCTCCACTGATCTCCAGTAGCATACTGAGCACCTACCAACCTGGGGAATTCCTCATTCAGTATCCTATCATTTTGCCTTTTGATACTGTTCATGGGGTTCTCAAGGCAAGTATATTGAAGTGGTTTGCCATTCCCTTCTCCAGTGGACCACATTCAGCTGTGGTCCATGTGATTAGATCGACTAGGATTCTCTGATTATGATTTCAGTGTGTCTGCCCTCTGATGCCCCCTCGCAATACCTACCGTCTTATTTGGGTTTCTCTTACCTTGATCGTGGGATATCTCTTCACAGCTGCTCCAGCAAAGCTCAGCCGCTGCACCTTACCTTGGTCAAGGGGTAGCTCCTCAAGGCCGCCCCTCCTGACCTTGAACGTGGGTAGGCCCTCCTTTGCCGGCGCAGCCACCGCCTCTTGGACATGGGGTAGCTCTTCTAGGCCGCAGCCTCTGGCCTTGGCCACGCTTCTGCGCGCACGGTCGGTTGCACCGCCGGAGCCGGCGTCTCCTTACACATCTTCCGCTCCGCTCAGCTCCGTTGCTCAGTCATGTCCGACTCTTTGCGACCCCGTGGACTGTAGCCTACCAGGCTTCTCCGTCCATGGGATTCTCCAGGCAAGAATACTGGAGTGGGTTACCGTTTCCTTCTCCAGGGGATCTTCCCGACCCAGGGATCGAACCCGGGTCTCCCGCATTGGAGGCAGATGCTTTAACCTCTGAGCCACCAGGGAAGCCCTTACACATCTTACTAACATTAAATGTAAAAATGCTGTATATGTTACATGTATTACTAACGCTAGACATAAAAAATGAAAATATGTGAAAAAGAAATTCACATTTATTTCAGCTGAGTTCAGTCACTCAGTCATGTCCGACTCTTTGTGACCCCATGAAACACAGCACACCAGACCTCCCTGTCCATCACCAACTCCCAGAGTTTACCCAAACTCGTGTCCATCGAGTCGGTGATGCCATCTAACCATCTCATCCTCTGTTGTCCTCTTCTCCTCCTGCCTTCAACCTTTCCCAATATCAGGGTCTTTTCAAATGAGTCAGTTCTTTGCATCAGGTAGCCAAAACATTGGAGTTTCAGCTTCAACATCAGTCCTTACAATGAACACCCAGAACTGATTTCCTTTAGGATGGACTGGTTGGATCTTGCAATCCAAGGGACTCTCAAGAGTCTTCTCCAACACCACAGTTCAAAAGCATCAATTCTTCGGCGCCCAGCTCTCACATCCACACATGACTACACAAAGTAATGTCTCTGCTTTTTAATATGCTGTCTAGGCTGGTCATAACTTTCCTTCCAAGGAGTAAGTGTCTTTTAATTTCATACGTTCAATCACCATCTGCAGTGATTTTCAAGCCCCCAAAAATAAAGTCAGCCAATGTTTCCACAGTTTCCCCATCTATTTTCAATGAAGTGATGGGACTGGATGCCATGATCTTACTTTTCTGAATGTTGAGTTTTAAGCCAACTTTTTCACTCTCCTCTTTCACTTTCATCAAGAGATTCTTTAGTTCTTCTTCACTTTCTGCCATAATGGTGGTGTCATCTGCATATCTGAGGTTATTGATATTTCTCCCGGCAATCTTGATTCCAGCTTCTGCTTCATCTGGCCCAGCGTTTCTCATGATGTACTCTGCACGTAAGTTAAATAAACACTGATAATGTTGTTCAGTCTCCAAGTTGTGTCCAACTCTATGAGACCCCACAGACTATAGGCTGTCAGGCTCCTTTGTCCATGGGATTTCCCAGGCTACTTTGTCCACGGGATTTCCCAGGCAAGAATACGGGAGTGGGTCACCATTTCCTTCTCCAGGGGATCTTCTCAACCCAGGGATTGAACCTGGATCTCCTGCATTTGCAGGAGGATTCTTTATCACTGAGCCACCAGGGAATGAAGAAGCAGCAATATTGTGGTAGCCTAGTATAATCTACATGATCACTTCATTGTATCTGTATTCTCGCCTGGAGAATCCCAGGGACGGGGGAGCCTGGTGGGCTGCCATCTATGGGGTCACACAGAGTCGGACACAACTGAAGCGACTTAGCAGCAGCAGCAGCCGCCTACATACCAGTGAATGACTTGTAAAATTTTTATGGCATACAGCATTATAGTCATATTCATAGACAGTATTGAAACATTGTTACAATTTGTGAAAAACCACTTTCCTGTGATAATAGGCTGAAACACAGTTTCTCTAAGTACCAGAGAGAGAGAGAGGCATATTGTACGTAATGTAATTCTTTGAAAAGGAATCTATGATATAGTAAGAAAAGTAACACATTATTAGTTCAGTTCAGTTCAGTCACTCAGTTGTGTCCGACTCTTTGCAACTCCGTGGACTGCAGCACACCAGGCTTCCCTGTCCATCACCAACTCCTGGAGCTTGCTCAGACTCATGTCTATTGAGTCGGTGATACCATCCAACCATCTCATCCTCTGTCATCCCCTTCTCCTCCTGCCTTCAGTCTTTCTCAGCATCAGGGTCTTTTCCAGTGAGTCAGTTCTTCGCATCAGGTGGCCAAAGTATTGGAGCTTCAGCTGAACACATTATTAATTTCATATTAAATATCACTCACCTTATGCCTATGTAAGGATAGACTAATCCATTTCATTACAAACTTTGCACCTGATGTTCTACACAATGAATGCTTAGGCTATGATGATGACACAGAAATATCTCCTACAGTTTTTGTCATTCAATTATTAGGTTTTCTCATGAAGACACTCACAAACATGTACAATAAACATTTATTTACTATTCATTAGGTAGAAGCGGATCATCATAGAGGTCTCCATCCTCATTGTCTTCATGTTGAGTAGGCTGAGGAGGAGGAAAAGAAGTGGTTTGGCTTGCTGCCTTAGGGATGGCAGAGGCAGAATTGGAGGAGTCAGGAGAGGCCGTCACACTCAGACATACGTTGTTAATTTCTGACTTTTTTTTTGCCTTTTCATTTCTCTAATTGTTTCTCTAATGTTTCTATGTAATACCAACTCTTCTCCAGTTTGCTTTAGTTTCAGTGCCTGAAAGATAGAATGGTCTATGTCTTAGAAGTCAAAAGCCATCTTGAATATCTTGAATAAGCAGAATATTTCTGCCAGATTGTCTAATATCACTGTTTTCTGGCACTGTTTTTTCTGCATCTTCTTCTTCATGTCTGGGTCTGGTTCAGAAGTGCTCATCTCCGTCAAGTCCTCTTCTGTTAATTCCTCTAGTGTGATGTCTACTAGCTCCTGAATTTCTACAAGATCCCTATCTTGAAACGCTTCACCCCCTCACTTTTTTTTCATATCCACAGTCTCTTTCGTGATTTCCTTGACTGGCTCTGTCATGAATCCTATGAAGTCATGCGTAACATCTCAACAATTTTCTCCAGCAGGAATTTATTGTTTCAGGCTTGATGACTTTCACAGCTTTTTCTGTAACAATGATGGCATCTTCCATGATGTAATCTCTTCAGACTTTCATGTTCTTTCTGTTGAGGTTTTCTTCTGTAGCATTGATAGTCGTTTCCAGACAGTACCATGAATAAAGAGCCTTAAAGGTCCTTATGACCCTCTGATCTAGAGGCTGAATTAGAGATGTGTTTGGGGGCAAGTAGACTATTTTGGTGGCTTCAAGTGTTGAACTTATAAGATGCGGGGGGGGGGCGGGGGGAGGGCAGGAACAGTGTCCAATATCAAATGAACTGTAAAAGGCATTTCTTACTAGCAAGGTACTTATTGACTTCAAGGACAAAGCATTGATGGAACTAATGCAAAAAAATTGTTCTTATTGTCCGAGTCTCCTTGTTGAGCAACCAGAAGATTGTTAGCTAGTGTTTATCTTTTCCCTTCAAGGCTTGAGGGTTAGCAGCTTTGTAGACAAGGGAAGTCCTGATTATAAACCTGACTGCATTTGCACGAAATAGTAGAATAAACCTCCTGTCCCTTCTTTTTTTTTCCCAAAGGAGTAAGTGTCTTTTATTATTTTTTTTTAATTTTTCAATATTATATTGGTTGGTTCTGCCATACATTGACATGAATCTGCCCCGGGTGTACATGAGTTCCCCTTCCTGAACCCCCCTCCCACCTCCCTCCTCCCCTTATCCTCCCTCTGGGTCATCCCCGCACACCAGCCCCAAGCATCCTGTAACATGCATCGACCCTGAACTGGCGATTCGTTTCACACAGGATAATGTACATGTTTCAATGCCATTCTCCCAAATCATCCCACCCTCACCCTCTCCCACAGGGTCCCAAATACTGTTCTATACATCTGTGTCTCTTTTGCTGTCTCGTATACAGGGTTATCATTTCCATCTTTCTAAATTCCATATATATGCGTTAGTATACTGTATTGGTGTTTTTATTTCTGGCTTACTTCACCCTGTATCATAGACTCTAGTTTCATCCACCTCATTAGAACTGATTCAAATGCATTCTTTTTAATGGCTGAGTAATACTCCATTGTGTATATGTACCAAAGCTTTTTTATCCATTCATCTGCAGATGGACATCTAGGTTGCTTCCATGTCCTGGCTATTATAAACAGTGCTGTGATGAACATTGGAGTACATGTGCCTCTTTCAATTCTGGTTTCCTCGGTGTGTATGCCCAGGAGTGCGATTGTTGGATCATACGGTAGTTCTATTTCCAGTTTTTTAAGGAATCTCCACACTGTTCTCCATAGTGGCTGTACTAGTTTGCATTCCCACCAACAGTGTAAGAGGGTTCCCTTCTCTCCACATCCTCTCCAGCATTTATTGCATGTAGACTTTTGGATAGCAGCCATTCTGACTGGTGTGAAATGGTATCTCATTGTGGTTTTGATTTGCATTTCTCTGATTATGAGGGATGTTGAGCATTTTTTCACGTGTTTGTTAGCCATCTGTATGTCTTCTTTGGAGAAATGTCTGTTCAGTTCTTTGGCCCATTTTTTGATTGGGTCGTTTGTTTTTCTGGAATTGAGCTGAAGGAGCTGCTTGTATATTTTAGAGATTAACTCTTTGTCAGTTGTTTCATTTGCTATTATTTTCTCCCATTCTGAAGGCTGTCTTTTCACCTTGTTTATAGTTTCCTTTACTGTGCAGAAGCTTTTAATTTTAATTAGGTCCCATTTGTTTATTTTTGCTTTTATTTCCAATATTCTGGGAGGCGGGTCATGGAGGATGCTGCTGTGATTTATGTCGGAGAGTGTTTTGCCTATGTTCTTCTCTAGGAGTTTTATAGTTTCTGGTCTTACATTTAGATCTTTAATCCATTTTGAGTTTATTTTTGTGTATGGTGTTAGGAAGTGTTCTAGTTTCATTCTTTTACAAGTGCCTGACCAGTTTTCCCAGCACCACTTGTTAACGATACTGTCTTTTCTCCATTTTATATTCTTGCCTCCTTTGTCAAAGGTAAGGTGTCCATAAGTGCGTGGATTTATCTTTGGGCTTTCTATTTTGTACCATTGGTCTATATTTCTGTCTTTATGCCAGTACCATACTGTCTTGATGACTGTGGCTTTGTAGTAGAGCCTGAAGTCCGGCAAGTTTATTCCCCCAGTTCCATTCTTCTTCCTCAAGATTGCTTTGACTATTCGAGGTTTTTTGTATTTTCATATAAATTGTGAGATTATTTGTTCTAGCTCTGTGAAAAATATCGTTGGTAGCTTGATAGGGATTGCATTGAATGCATAAATTACTTTGGGTAGTATACTCATTTTCACAATATTTATTCTTCCAATCCACGAACATGGTATATTTTTCCATTTATTAGTGTCCTCTCTGATTTCTTTCACCAGTGTTTTATAGTTCTCTATGTACAGGTCTTTTGTTTCTTTAGGTAGATATATTCCTAAGTATTTCATTCTTTTCGTTGCAACAGTGAATGGAATAGTTTCCTTAATTTCTCTTTCTATTTTCTCATTATTAGTGTATAGGAATGCAAGGGATTTCTGTGTGTTGATTTTATATTCTGCAACTTTACTGTATTCATTGATTAGCTCTAGTAGTTTTCTGGTAGAGTCTTTAGGGTTTTCTGTGTAAAGGATCATGTCATCAGCAAACAGTGAAAGTTTTACTTCTTCTTTTCCAATTTGTATTCCTTTTATGTCTTTTTCTGCTCTGATTGCTGTGGCCAAAACTTCCAGAACTATGTTGAATAGTAGTGGTGAGAGTGGGTACCCTTGTCTTGTTCCTGACTTTAGGGGAAATGCTTTCAGTTTTTCACCATTGAGGATAATGTTTGCTGTGGGTTTGTCATATATAGCTTTTATTATGTTGAGGAATGTTCCTTTTATTCCCACCTTCTGGAGGGTTTTTATCATAAATGGATGTTGAATTTTGTCGAAGGCTTTCTCTGCATCTATTGAGATAATCATATGATTTTTATTTTTCAGTTTGTTAACGTGGTGTATTACATTGATTTGTGGATAATGAAGAATCCTTGCATTCCTGGGATAAAGCCCACTTGGTCATGATGTATGATCTTCTTAATGTGTTGTTGGATTCTGATTGCTAGAATTTTGTTAAGGATATTTGCATCTATGTTCATCAGTGATATTGGCCTGTAGTTTTCTTTTTTTGTGGGATCCTTACCAGGTTTTGGGATTAGGGTGATGGTGGCCTCATAGAATGAGTTTGGAAGTTTCCCTATCGGGGTCCAGCCTCGATAAGGCCCAGGGTATCCTCGGGATGAACGGCGTCGGCGTTAGAGAGAGAGAGAGAGAGACAGGGGCTGATGATTCCTTGGTTTACGCTGGAAACCAATAAAACCCCAGCACGGGGCTTGCTCTGTTTACGTAGGCCGCAGGCGCCCTCTTGAATCACTGGAGGCACCCCACCAGGGCACCCCCTCAAGTGGGTCTTAGAAGCCCAGGCAGATAAGTAAACTCAGAGGGCCCAGCGCTCCAAGGATCTCAACCAGAAAAAGGAGAATAGAGAAAAGAATGGAAAAAGAGAAAGAACGACACGGGGAGACCAAGCTTCAGTGAGCAAGGCCCAAAACTTTATTTTCCAGTGCTGCTTTTATACCCTAAGTTATGCGCATAAGAAACAAAGAAAGGGAGGTATAGATTCACACCAAAATCACGTGGGGTCAGCAGTCTTGACCCTTATCAGGATCAGGGCTTATTTTTGTATATCTCGTGATAAAAGTTTTTAGGTGGTTTACATCATCTTCTGGCCAGGGGGCCTGCTAACAGTTTATGGCCCTCTCTCCTAACAATAGGTTAGTTAGCAAGTAAAAGACTTTTCTTTTAAGGTGACTTTCCTAAAGTTAGGTGTTAGACACATAACAAAGTTACATTCCTATAAGGCACCGGTGTAGTGAGCTGCAAGAAAGGAACTTATTAACTTAAGATCTGATGTGGTTAAGTCAAAGGATTAATATATTTCCAAGGATACAATAGATAGAGGAAACTGCAGCAAGCATTGATTCAACAATGAAATCTTTTCTAGTACTATTCTAATGATTTTAACTTCTTCAACAGATTCCTGTATTTTAGAATATTAGGCTTTCTGTCCTTGCATGGCTGGGAGGCAATAAACAGTCACACTCATAGTTGTAAGAGCCCGGACAAACTTGTCATGCAAGTTAGAAAGCTATCAGAGGGGCTTGGATTGGAACACTCCTATTAAGCCGAGGAGAACTTTTAAACTACAGCTCTGAATTAATGTTTTCAGAGAAAGGTGGTTGGGGGGAAGCCCCTGTAAGTATTAGAGGACTTGGTAAGAGGCGTAAGATAGTAAAGCAGTCAGACTCCAGTTTTCTTTGGGGTAGATGCTCAGGTAAGTCCAGGGGGTTCCTCGAGCCCTGATTAGCCTTTGCCCGTCAGGCCTCTTCCCCAATTGACCTTTGCCATGGGTAGGATTTCCCTCGCTGGCTCCCGGCATTTCCCTTCCTCAGCAATTTTCTGGAAGAGTTTGAGTAGAATAGGTGTTAGCTCTTCTCTAAATTTTTGGTAGAATTCAGCTGTGAAGCCTTCTTGACCTGGGCTTTTGTTTGCTGGAAGATTTCTGATTACAGCTTCTATTTCCGTGCTTGCGATGGGTCTATTAAGATTTTCTATTTCTTCCTGGTTCAGTTTTGGAAAGCTGTACTTTTCTAAGAATTTGTCCATTTCTTCCAAGTTGTCCATTTTATTGCCATATAATTGCTGATAGTATTCTCTAATGATCCTTTGTATTTCTGTGTTGTCGGTTGTGATCGCTCCATTTTCATTTCTAATTTTATTGGTTTGGTTCTTCTCCCTTTGTTTCTTGATGAGTCTGGCTAGTGGTTTGTCAGTTTTATTTACCCTCTCAAAGAACCAGCTTTTGGCTTTGTTGATTTTTGCTATGGTCTCTTTTGTTTCTTTTGCATTTATTTCTGCCCTAGTTTTTAACATTTCTTTCCTTCTACTAACCCTGGGGTTCTTCATTTCTTCCTTTTCTAGTTTCTTTAGGTGTAGAGTTAGGTTATTTAGTTGACTTTTTTCTTGTTTCTTGAGGTGTGCCTGTATTGCTATGAACCTTCCCCTTAGCACTGCTTTTACAGTGTCCAAGAGGTTTTGGGTTGTCGTGTTTTCATTTTCATGCATTTCTATGCATATTTTGATTTCTCTTTTGATTTCTTCTATGATTTGTTCGTTATTCAGCAGCGTGTTGTTCAGCCTCCATATGTTGGCATTTTTAATAGTTTTTCTGCCATAATTGAGATCTAATCTTACTGCATTATCATCAGAAAAAATGCTGGGAGTGATTTCAATTTTTTTGAATTTACCAAGGCTAGATTTATGGCCCAGGATGTGATCTATCCTGGAAAAGGTTCCATGTGCACTTGAGAAAAAGGTGAAATTCATTGTTTTGGGGTGAAATGTCCTATAGATATCTATTAGGTCTAACTGGTCTATTGTATCATTTAAAGTTTGTGTTTCCTTGTTAATTTTATGTTTAGTTGAAATATCCATAGGTGTAAGTGGGGTATTAAAATCTCCCACTATTATTGCATTGTTGTTAATTTCCCCTTTCATACTTGTTAGTAATTGTCTTACATATTGCGGTGCTCCTATGTTGGGTGCATAAATATTTATAATTGTTATATCTTCTTCTTGGATTGATCCATTGATCATTATGTAGTTTCCTTCTTTGTCTCTTTTCACAGCCTTTGTTTTAAAGTCTATTTTATCTGATATGAGTATTGCTACTCCTGCTTTCTTTTGGTCTCTATTTGCATGGAATGTCTTTTTCCAGCCCTTCACTTTCAGTCTGTACGTGTCCCTGGTTTTGAGATGGGTCTCTTGTAGACAACATATATGGGAGTCTTGTTTTTGTATCCATTCAGCCAGCCTTTGTCTTTTGGTTGGGGCATTCAACCCATTTATGTTTAAGGTGATTATTGATAAGTATGATCCTGTTGCCATTTTCTTTATTGTTTTGGGTTCGAGTTTATATACCCTTTCTGTGTTTCCTGTCTAGAGAAGATCCTTTAGCATTTGTTGGAGAGCTGGTTTGGTGATGCTGAGTTCTCTCAGCTTTTGCTTGTCTGTTGTTCTATGAAGACCTACAAGACCTTTTAGAACTAACACCCAAAAAAGATGTCCTTTTCATTATAGGGGACTGGAATGCAAAAGTAGGAAGTCAAGAAACACCTGGAGTAACAGGCAAATTTGGCCTTGGAGCACGGAATAAAGCAGGGCAAAAGCTAATAGAGTTTTGTCAAGAGAACGCACTGGTCATAGCAAACACCCTCTTCCAACAACACAAGAGAAGACTCTACACATGGACATCACCAGATGGTCAACACCAAAATCAGATTGATTATATTCTTTGCAGCCAAAGATGGAGAAGCTGTATACAGTTAGCAAAAACAAGACAAGGAGCTGACTGTGGCTCAGATCATGAAATCCTTATTGCCAAATTCAGACTTAAATTGAAGAAAGTAGGGAAAACCCCTAGACCATTCAGATATGACCTAAATCAAATCCCTTATGATGATACAGTGGAAGTAAGAAATAGATTTAAGGGTCTAGATCTGATAGATAGAGTGCCTGATGAACTCTGGACGGAAGTTCGTGACATTGTACAGGAGACAGGGACCAAGACCATCCCCATGGAAAGGAAATGCAAAAAAGCAAAATGGCTGTCTGGGGAGACCTTACAAATAGCTGTGAAAAGAAGAGAAGCAAAAAGCAAAGGAGGAAAGGAAAGATATAAGCATCTGAATGCAGAGTTCCAAAGAATAGCAAGGAGAGATAAGAAAGCCTTCCTCAGTGATCAATGCAAAGAAATAGAGGAAAACAACAGAATAGGAAAAACAGGAGATCTCTTCAAGAAAATTAGAGATTCCAAGGGAACATTTCATGCAAAGATGGGCTCGATAAAGGACAGAAATGGTATGGACCTAACAGAGGCAGAAGATATTAAGAAGAGGTGGCAAGAATACACAGAAGAACTGTACAAAAAAGATCTTCACGACCAAGATAGTCACAATAACGTGATCACTGACCTAGAGCCAGACATCCTGGAATGTGAAGTCAAGTGGGCCTTAGAAAGCATCACTACGAAGAAAGCTAGTGGAGGTGATGGAATTCCAGTTGAGCTATTTCAAATCTTGAAAGATGATGCTGTGAAAGTGTTGCACTCAATATGCCAGCAAATTTGGAAAACTCAGCAGTGGCCACAGGACTGGAAAAGGTCAGTCTTCATTCCAATCCCAAAGAAAGGCAATGCCAAAGAATGCTCAAACTACTGCACAGTTGCACTCATCTACACATGCTAGTAAAGTCATGCTCAAAATTCTCCAAGCCAGGCTTTAGCAATACATGAACCGTGAACTCCCAGATGTTCAAGCAGGTTTTAGAAAAGGCAGAGGCACCAGAGATCAAATTGCCAACATTCGCTGGATCATGGAGAAAGCAAGAGAGTTCCAGAAAAACATCTATTTCTGCTTCATTGACTATGCCAAAGCCTTTGACTGTGGATCACAGTAAACTGTGGAAAATTCTGAAAGAGATGGGAATACCAGACCACCTGACCTGCATCTTGAGAAACCTGTATGCAGGTCAGGAAGCAACAGTCAGACCTGTACATGGAACAACAGACTGGTTCCAAATAGGAAAAGGAGTACGTCAAGGCTGTATATTGTCACCTTGCTTATTTAACTTATATGCAGAGTACATCATGAGGAATGCTGGGCTGGAAGAAGCACAAGCTGGAATCAAGATTGCTGGGAGAGATATCAATAACCTCAGATATGCAGATGACACTACCCTTATGGCAGAAAGTGAAACGGAACTAAAAAGCCTCTTGATGAAAGTGAAAGAGGAGAGTGAAAAGGCTGGTTTGAAGCTCAACATTCAGAAAACAAAGATCATGGCATCTGGTCCCATCACTTCATGGGAAATAGATGGAAAAACAGTGGAAACAGTGTCAGACTTTATTTTTTTGGGCTCCAAAATCACTGCGGATGCTGATTGCAGCCATGAAATTAAAAGACACTTACTCCTTGGAAGGAAAGTTATGACCAACCTTGATAGTATATTAAAAAGCAGAGACATTACTTTGCCAACCAAGGTCCGTCTAGTCAAGGCTATGGTTTTTCCCATGGTCATGTATGGTTGTGAGAGTTGGACTGTGAAGAAGGCTGATCGTTGAAGAATTGATGCTTTTGAACTGTGGTGTTGGAGAAGATTCTTGAGAGTCCCTTGGACTGCAAGGAGATCCAACCAGTCCATTTTAAAGGAGATCAATCCTGGGTGTTCATTGGAAGGACTGATGCTGAAGCTGAAACTCCAATACTTTGGCCACCTCATGCAACAAGTTGACTCACTGGAAAAGACTCTGATGCTGGGAAAGGTTGGGGGTGGGAGGAGAAGGGGACGACGGAGAATGAGATGGCTGGATGGCATCACCGACTCTGTGGACATGAGTTTGAGTGAACTCCGGGAGTTGGTGATGGACAGGGAGGTCTGGCGTGCTGTGATTCATGGGGTCACAGAGAGTCGGACACGACTGAGCGACTGAACTGAACTGAACTGAAAGCTTTTTATTTCTCCTTCATATTTGAATGAGTTCCTTGCTGGGTACAATAATCTGGGCTCTAGGTTATTTTCTTTCATTTCTTTAAGTATGTCTTGCCATTCCCTCCTGGCCTGAAGAGTTTCTGTTGAAAGATCAGCTGTTATCCTTATGGGAATCCCCTTGTGTGTTATTTGCTGCTTTTCCCTTGCTGCTTTTAATATTTGTTCTTTGTGTTTGATCTTTGTTAACTTGATTAATATGTGTCTTGGAGTATTTCACCTTGGGTTTATCCTGTTGGGGACTCTCTGGGTTTCTTGGACTTGGGTGATTCTTTCTTTCCACATTTTAGGGAAGTTTTCAACTATTATCTCCTCAAGTATTCTCTCATGGTCTTTCTTTTTGTCTTCTTCTGGGACTCCTGTGATTCGAATGTTGGGGCGTTTAACATTTTCCCAGAGGTCTCTAATATTGTCCTCATTTCTTTTAATTCTTTTTTCTTTTTTCCTCTCTGTTTCATTTATTTCTACAATTCTATCTTCTAGCTCGCTTATCCTGTCTTCTGCCTCTGTTATTCTACTGTTTGTTCCCTCCAGAGTGTTTCTGATCTCATCTATTGCATTATTCATTGTATATTGACTCTTTTTTATTTCCTCTAAGTCCTTATTAAACCTTTCTTGCATCTTCTCAGTCCTTTTCTCCAGGTTATTTATCTGTAACTCCATTTTGCTTTCAAGATTTTGAATCATTTTCACCATCAAAATTCAAAATTCTTTATCAGGTAGTTTCCCTATATCTTCCTCTTTTGTTTGTGTTGGTGGGCATTTATCTTGTTCCTTTACTTGCTGGGTATTTCTCTGCCTCTTCATCTTGCTTATATTGCTTTGCTTGGGGTGGCCTTTCCGTCTTGTGGCCGTTTGTGGAGTTCTCTTTATTATGTAGTTTCCTCGCTGTGTGTGGGGTTGGGCGGGTGACTCGTCAAGGTTCCCTGGTTAGGGAAACTTCTGTCAGTGTTCTGGTAGGTGGAGCTAGATTTCTTCTCTCTGGAGTGCAATGAAGTGTCCAGTAATGAGTTATGAGATGTCAGTGGGTTTGGAGTGACTTTGGGCAGCCTGTATATTGAAGCTCAGGGCTATTTTCCTGTGTTGCTGGAGAATTTGCGTGTTATGTCTTGCTCTGGAACTTGTTGACCCTTGGGTGGTGCTTGGTTTTAGTGTAGGTATGGAGGTGTTTGATGAGCTCCTATCGATTAATGTTCCCTGAAGTCAGGAGTTCTCTGGTGTTTTCAGGATTTGGGCTTAAGCCTCTTGCCTCTGTTTTTCGGTCTTATTCTTGGAGTAGCCTCTAGACTTCTCTATCTGTCATTTCCAAGGTGGTTCCTTCTGTTTTAGCTTCTGTTTGCTGGTCTCTTCAGTGTCTAATTTCTGCCCTGACACTAGGGGGCGGTGGTGGACACTTTTTAAGGCTCAGTTGTTCAGTCCTGTTCTGGGAAGGGAGGAACGCTGCAGACAAATATCTCTGGCGTCTGTGGGGAGTGCTCGCAGTGTCTCTGCCACACTGGGTTTGCCCCCGCTCACAGCGCGTGTGTTGTCCCAGTCTACACTGCACAGGCTCTAGGTTGCTCTGCTGGGAACTGTCTGAGGCTGGTGCTAGGTTGTATGCACTTCCCAGGTCTGAGCGGCTCAGGTTCAGGTCCTCGGGTACTCCACAAAGGCACAGACTTGGTTGGGCCTGCGTTTTGTGCCTTTCCCAGTCCGAGCAGCTCAGGTGACCAGGTGTTTGGTGAGTGCAGTCGCTGCTACTTATTGCCTCCCCAGTCCCTGCCACTCGGTTTTCTGGGTGTACAATTGGCGCACCTTCTCAGGCGGATATCAACCGGCCCGAGCCCGAGAAGTCTTGGTTAGCAACGAAGCCTGCCTGCAGCTTGGTATCGGATGCCTTTCCAGGGCCACAGTTGCCCCTTCCGGCTCTGGCCACCTTCCCCTGCCTGAAGGGGGGGGATGGGGGATGGGCCGACTGCAGCCAGCTCGCTCTGCTCAGTCCTTTGTTCTGTGAGTGGGGCTGGCGGAGTCTTAGGTTGGGGCTTTCCGCTTTTTCGCGGGGAAGCTATCCCAGTCTGCTTTACTATCCCCAGTTAGTTCTCTCAGATTGTTCTTGTGGCTTTCAGGCCCAGTCCTCTCTCTAAGCAGTTCAGCTGGTTCCTCCCTGCTCAGCCCCCGCTTGCTAATGGCGAATGCAGGCATCTGCGCTGCTTCTCCACTGGGAGTTACCGTTTGGCAGGTAATCTGTGGGTTTTAATTATTTCTTTCTTTTTCCTCCCGGTCATATGGCCCTCTGAGGTTCCAAGCCTCACCACAGACTCGCCAGTCAGAGTGTTTCCTGGTGTTTGGAAACTTCTCTCTCTTTAAAGCCTCCCTTCCCCGGATGGAGCTCCGTCCCTCCCTCTTTTGTCTCTTTTTATCTTTTATGTTTTTCCTACCTCCTTTCGAAGACAATGGGCTGCTTTTCTTGGTGCCTGATGCCCTCTGCCAGCATTCAGAAGTTGTTTTGTGGACTTTACTCGCGTTCAAATATTCTCTTGATGAATTTGTGGGGGAGAAAGTGGTCTTGCCATCCTATTCCTCCACCATCTTGTTCCCTCCAGTCCCTCCTGTCCCTTCTTGTCCTAAATCCTGGTGCTCACTTCTCTTTGTTACAAATAAATGCCTTGTGCGGCAATTTTTTCCCAGAATAGAGCAATTTGTCTGCATTAAAAATCTGTTTAGATATTCTTTCTCCTCAATGATTTTCTAATGGCATCTAGGATCTCCCGGCCAGCAGAAGCTGCTTCTCCTGTTGTCTTCACATTTTTTAAAGCTAAGTCTTTTTCTAAAATGATCAAACCATCCTTGCTGGCCCTGAATTCTTTATATCCCTCATCTTCCTTTTGCTTTAAGGTGTCATGTAATGACTTTGTTTTTTCTCAAAACATACTGGAGTCTACAGGTATACCTTACCTATGGCAATATTGCACCCACATAAAGGCTGCATTTTCAACACATGATAAAAAAGTATTTCACCAAAAGTGCAATGTTTTCACCCTGCTGGTGTAGCTGCGCTGATGGCTTTGTGGATTTTCTTTTCTTTTTTCACAATGGTCCTTACTCTAGGTTCATTTATCTCAAAATGGCAGCAACCTCACTTTTTGGTGCATATTAAGCAATTTAACATTTTTTTGTAATGTCATGACTTTTTTATGATTCTTCAGAGCACTTCTAACATCTCTAGTGTCACTTCACTTGGGTCCATGTTATTCAAGGTTTAGTGTATTGCACTAAACATGATGAAAACTACATGAAAACTGCTAGAGAGAATTTTTTTCTTTATATTTTTAAAAATTTTTCATTGGAACTAATTATTTACAATATTGTGCTGATTTCTGCCATACATCAACATGAATCAGCCCCAGGTATACATATGTCCCCTCCCTCTTGAACCTTACTTCCATCTCTCACCCATTCCCACCCCTCTAGGCTGTCACAGAACACTGGGTTGAGCTCCCTGGTCACACAGCAAATTGGGGGAGAAATTTTTTTACTGTCATTTAAAATTTATTAAACAGATGAACTGCATACGTGGAGATGATTACTGCCACATGGTGTTGGCAATCGCAACAGTGGCTGGCTACAAAATTGCCACAGCAGCGCAGTGTGTACGACAATGAACTTTATGTGCTTGTGATTTAACGCTGCCTCCTTACACTTGCTTACGTTTCTCTCCAACATGAATGGTTTCATGGACAGTCTGTGAGTGTTTTTCCATATAAGTTTTGATACATTTTAACTTTTTAAATAGATTTCTGTATATTTTATGGTAAATGATAAAATAGATGAGTATCTAGTATCTACATAGATTTTGCGTTCATGACACACTTCACTTAAAAAATTATTTTTTATACTTCTAGGTTATGTGGTTTGTCTGAGAGTTTTTTCAAATTGCCACAAATCTCCAAAAATTTTTTCCAATGTGTATATTGGAAAAAATTCAGGTACAAGTGTATCCACACAGTTCAAACCTGTGTTGTTCACAGGGCAATTGTATTGGCAAAAAATTAAGTATTTATCAGAGGACTCATATCCAGGTATATAAATTGGGCAATATGGGCAATAAATGGGCAATAAAATTAGACAATATATCACAATATTCTTTTAACTGCCCTCTGCAGATAACACCTTTGCCATATGGGGCACTATAGTAATGATTGCTTAAAAGTTTTTTCAATTTTTTTCCAGGGACAGGGACTAGCCTTGCCCAGTTCAAACAGGTTGAGACCACCAAGCGTTTAGTTGGGCCCTAAGTGTCTGATAATGAGCTTTTGATGTCCAAGGGCCAAAAAAACTCCACCCTCAGTTCAGGCCAGCACCACCATTTTTTGAACATGTGTCCCATGAAGAAGCATGTAGCTCAGATACATCTGCACAGAGTGTGTCTCACAGGTTTCCTCATCTGTCTTATGTCTCTAATGACCTTTCTACCTGATACTCATACCTTGATTTTATCCTGAGCGCCTCACCTTCGGAAGGCAGATTTCAGACTTGTTCTTCCATCTCCTCACTTGACTGCTTCCCAAATAAACCTTTTCTCTGCTGCACACCTTGGCATACCAGTATTTAGCATGCCACATGTTGGACAAACAAACCTGGTTCGTCACACCAGCACTCTTACAATTAGGGTTTTGTACAATATAAATAAAATCATACATCCACATAAATTTTTTTAAGTAATCCATGAAAGGAAAAAAAATTGGACTCCTCCAAATTAAAAGCAAAAGACCATTTATTCTGCAAAAGACCATGTTGAGGATGAAAGAAAAATCTGAGAGAAAATATTTGCAAACCACATATTAGACAAAGAGCTACTTTCTAGAATATACAGAGAACTCTCAAAACCCAACTGTTAAAAAAATCCGATTAGAAAATGGTCAGAAGGAGTAAACTGACATCCTGAAGAAGACATACAGATGGTAAATAAGCATATGGGAAGAGGTTTGCCATCAGAGGCCATGAGGGAAATAAAATTTAAAGAACATAAGCTATCACTACACACCAACAGAATGGCTAGAATAAAAAATAATGACAACACCTAATGCTCATTAGTGTGCAGAAAAACTGGATCACTGACAATCTGCTGGTAATAATGTAAAGTGGAATAGCCACTGTGGAAACCAGCTTGGATGTTTCTTACAAAACTAAACATGTAGCTATCATACAACCCAGCAATTGCTCTCCTGGGCATTTCTCCCAGAGAAAAGAAAAAACTCAAGTTCCTGCTAAAAAACTACACAAATGTTCAAAACTGTACACAAACTATTCAAAAACTTTATTCCAAATAGCCAAAAATTGAAGACAAGCAGGTGTCTTTCCACCTGTGAATGGTTAAATAAACTGTGTACATCCACATTGTGGAAAACTACTCAGTAATAAAAAGAAAGAAACTCTTGATGTATTCAATGACTTAGATAACTCTCCGGGAAAATATGTGGCATGAAAAAGTTGATTTCTCCTAAATTTCATATTGTATGATTCCATTATATTATATCTTTTAAATGACAAAACTACAGAAACAGATAAGAGACTAGTGGTTGCCAGGGCCTGGAGAGGGGGAAAGAGAGGTTAATGGGCTATAAAAAGGCAACACAGGAGGCCCCTGTGATGACGGGACTGTTTTGTATCTTGATCATATCAAAGAGGCCGGACTTAGGAGTATATACTGTGTGACTCTATTTACATGAAATTGTAGAAAAATAAAAAACTGTAGTGAAAGAAAAAGATCAATGGTTGCCAGGGCCCAGAGGGTGAAGATACAAAATGACTGCATGTGGTTTCCAAATAAATTTTGGGGTGATGGAAATATTCTATCAATATCATCATTGCAGTGGTAGCTAAATAACATTGTATATTTGTTAAGGATTTCCCTGGTGGCTCAATGCTGAAGAATCCAACTGCAATGCAGGAGACACTACTTGATCCTGGGTCAAGAAGATCCCCTGGAGAAGGAAAGGGCAACCCACTCCAGTATTCTTACATGGAAAATCCCATGGACAGAAGAGCCTGGGGGGCTACAGTCCATGGGGTCGCAAAAAAGTCAGACATGACTTAGTGACTAAACAACAACAAATATTTGTTAAAATTCATTGGGATTTCCCTGGGGGTAGAGTGGCTAAGTCTCCACACTCCCAATGAAGCAGGCCAGGTTTGATCCCTGGTCAGGAAACTAGATTCCACAGCTGCAACTAAATAAAATCCCGAATGAAGATCTAACATCCTGTGTACTGCAACTAAGACCCGTTGCAGCCAAATAAATAAATAAAAATAAGCAAATATTTAAAAGAAACCTCAACTAATTGTGCACTTAATATTGATGATGAGTTTCATTAAATTATACCTGACCCCCAAAATGGGGCTAATACATTCAGATGAATTTGCAACTTTTTCACTTAACTTTGTATCATGAACTCCTAGCTTCAGGGTGTATAGCTTTTCCTTCTTTTCACAACAGTTGCCTAGTATTCCATTGTATGGGTGCCCCATAATCCCACAATTA
This sequence comes from Moschus berezovskii, assembly GCF_049115385.1. Classification (NCBI taxonomy): domain Eukaryota; kingdom Metazoa; phylum Chordata; class Mammalia; order Artiodactyla; family Moschidae; genus Moschus; species Moschus berezovskii. The sequence goes on from NC_142460.1 coordinate 94,740,123, forward strand.
ATTTATTTGTCCCCTTCTGATAAGCATTTGGGCCGTTTCCAATATTTTATTTTACAAATAATGTAATAGTCAACCTTATTATATACTTTTGCATACTGTGTTTTTATTAAATGGATTCCTAAAAGTGATATTGCTTGGTTAAATGTTATATACAAGTAAAATTTTAGTAGTAAGCATCGCATTGCCCAATAAAATAAGGTGGTTCAACTTGTATTCTCGCCAATGATGAGTAAGAGTCCTGTGGTTGTTCTAAGGGATTCTTTTTAAGGTCATTTACTTGTTCCTTTTCCAACAGCATTTTTGTGCAGTTGGTGTTTTCCTTTTCACAACTCCCATAGGATTTCTGTAGCTTTGAGTTTTGACTGTTGATGCTTTGCAAGGATTTGTAGAACGACCTAGTTATTTGATGACCATTCAATAAACAAGGAGTTCATATGACAGTGGGGAGCTGGCCATGAAAAGCAATACTATATAGCAGGATAAATGGCATGATACTTGTACATAAATATCAAACATACTGACAATAATGATAAGAGGGGTGATGATAATGGTAACATTACTAGCTAAAAATTATTGAGCACTTACTATGTACCAAGAAGTAGTCTAAGAACTACAAATATATGTATTTAATTCTCCCAGTAATGCTCTGAGGTAGAGACTACTTCTACTGTTTCCATTTTATAGAATCCTTAACTGGGCATTGAAGGTTGAATAGGAGTTAACTAGGTAATGAAAGGTTGTGGATTAAATGGAATCAGGCAGAATGAAAAGTGTGTACAAAGGTCAAGGCAGAAGAAGGAAAAGTCAATTCAGAGGTCCCATGAGTAACAGCACACGGCTGGCAACCAAAGGGAACAGGAAAAGAAGAAGCTGGAGGAAGTTCATGATTGGGTGGATAGAGATGCTTCTCATTTTCTCTTGCTACACACACACACACACACACACACACACACACACTGCAGTTGGCTGTTCTCACCTTTTTAACCTATGGTTTCTAGCAGATACTGGGAGAAGACTTCTCATTAAGAAGCAATGTCTAGTTTCAGACCCAAAGATTAAGAGTCAACCAGACAAAGAAGAGGAACCACGTGTTCAGGCAGAGCAGGTGGCATGAAATGTCATGACTGGAGTGCTAAAGGAACTGACTGGCTTAAAGTGGCTGGGTATAAAGAGCTAAGGGAGAGGAACCATTAGTGAGGCCAAAGAAGGTGACAGATGCCAACTCATGTAGAGCCTGTAGGCCACATTAAGGAACTCAAAATTTTGATTGCAAAATCACTCAGTGAAAAAGAAGTGATTCACCATCTTCTCTAGACAGGCCCTCTCTTGGAGGCCAAGGGAGATGCAGTGATATGGGCTGGACTTCTCTGGTGGTCCAGAAGAACTTGCCTGCCAGTAACACAGGTTCAGTCCCTGACCTGGGAAGTTCCACACACCATGGAGCAACTGGGCCTGTGGGCCTCAACTACTGAGCCTGTGCTTTAGAGTTCAAGAGTCACAACTACTGAATTTTGTGTACCTAGAGCTCATGATCTGCAACAAGACAACAGCAACGAAGACCCAGTGCACCTAATCACAAAAAAAGAAGACAAGTCTGTTAACATTTTAAAAAGTGATGTGATTGCCTTTAAGAAGCTCACAGATTAGCTAAGACAGTAAGACTTGAGCAAATATAAGGGAGCCCATCAGTGATAAAGGGCCACATATAAAAAGGAGTGAATGTGAAATGTTGGGTTATGGGAGGGAAAGAAAATTGGCTGGGGAAGTGGGATAGTGAGGGGTGGGGAAGGAATCAAGCCTTGAAGGGTGGGTGCCATTTGGAAAGAGATGGGGAGACAGCCTTCTATGTCAGACAGTCCAAGAATAAACAAATGAAATCTATCTGATATATTTGGAAGAGACTGAGTAAGCCCACCTAGCCAAAGCAAGGATGTTTGCAAGGAATATGAGAGAACCTTAGAAAATGTGCATAAAATCAAAGTAGGACAGGTCTGACATGCAAGGCTAAGGAATTTGAATTTAAATTTTTGTGGGCAAAGAAGGGCCATTCTGCCCTTTTCAGTGTCAAACAACTTGAATAAGGGATTTTGTTTGACAATTAATCTGGAACAAGAGAGATAACCAAGTCAGGGAACCAACTTCAGAGGTCAGTGCTTACGCCAAAGTTCTGTACAAGGTTGGCCAAAATAAAGAAGAACCGAAAGACCAGAGGGAATAATGCACTGCATTATTTACATCTTTTTGCAGGAAAGTAATTTTCTTTCTTACCATGACGCACATTCTCTTTTCATGGTAATCTGCCTTCAAAGCCTTGAAGATGAATGTATTTAAAGTTCTGGAAGCCAAGTCAAAGGCTTAGTATGATGTCTTTTAGGAACATGTACTCAAGTTTCTTTATTGGCATCTACCACTATATTTCATGTCCGCACTCCCGTCTGCTGAGTTTCCTTTTTCTATAGGATGTTCATTACTGAAGGATTCTTGAGACAATAATAAAATACATTGCAATGATTTAAAAGGATGTTCGCTTCTCTTGGGTGTTTTTACTCACAGCACTTCTGGGGGTTTTCCCATGCCAATAGCCAGTTCTCCAACTCTCCAGACACCAACTGGGTTCCTACAATTCAGCTCTGTTCTGATACCAACCACCCGGAGTTAGCCCAGACCCTACAGGGTTCAGGGTTCAGTCCCACAAAACTGTCCCACTTATAAGGAACCCAATATTTTCAGATGCCAGTTGAAAGTACTGGGTCCCTTGGGTACCCACACTTCTGTCCAATTTGGTTAGAGACTCAGGGGTTCCCAAACTCCCCCCACCAGCTTCAGGTTTGATCATGTGGTAGAATGGTTCACAGAATTCAGGAAAATACTTTACTTTCTACCAGTGGCTTATTATAGAGGGTGCAAATGAAGAACCAGATGAAGAGGTATACAGGGGTGGTCCAGAAGGGTCCTGAGCCCAGGAGTTTCTATCCCTGTGGACATGGGGTGAGCCACCTTCCCAGAACAGAGATGTGTTTGCCAACATGGAAGCTCTTCCTGCCCCAGGTTTTTACAGAGGTTTCACTACATGTGTGTGATCACTGCCATCGGTGATTAACTCAATCTCTAGTATTTCTCCCTGGCCCAGAGTTTGGAGGTCTGAAAGTTCCAACCCTCAAATCACAGGGATAATTCCCATGGCAACCAACCCCACCAAGAATTTACTTAGGGACCCACTAGAACCTCATTAGCATAAACTCAGGTAGGGTGGAAAGGGGCTTATTATGAATAAAATACCAAAAACATTTCTTTTCACTTCTATCACTCAAGAAGTTTCAAGGGTTTTAGAAGTTCTTGTACCAAGCAAGGAACTGGAGATGAAGACCAAATATGAAGGTATTGGGTTGGCCAAACATTTCCTTCGGTTTAAAAAGAATTAGTTGATTATTTATTTTGGCTGCTCTGGGTCTTCACTGCTGAGTGGGGGTACTCTTTGTTGCAGCATGGGCTTCTCACCGTGGTGGTTCCTCTTGTTGCAGAGCATGGGCTCTAGGGTGTGCCGGCTTCAGGAGTTGCGACACAGGGTCTCAGTAGTTGCGACACAGGGTCTCAGTAGTTGCGACACAGGGTCTCAGTAGTTGCGGCCCTTGGGCTCTAGAGCACAGGCTCACTAGTTGTGGTGCATGGGCCTAGTTGCTCCATGGCATGTGGAATCTTTCTGGACCAGGGATCGAAACCATGTCCCCTGCATTGGCAGGCGGATTCTTAACCACTGGACCACCAGGGAAGTCCTCCTTTGGTTTTTAAGTAAAAATAAAAGATACACTTTTCATTTTCACCGAGAACTTTATTGAACAATGTATTTACTGTTTTGTTCCACTACCTTCTGCTGTTTTTTTCAGGCAACTTCACAATTCCATCTTCCCAAAACTGTTTATCTTTTGGAGCAAAAGACTGTTTCAGGTGTTTTTACAATCTTTCAACGAATTAAAATCTTTTTGTTAAGAGAATTTTATAAAGACCAAGATAAATGAACATCGGAAAAAGCAATGTCTGATGAATACCGTGGATGAATCAGAACTTTCCAGCCAGCTTGTAACAATTTTTGCTTGATCATCAAAGAAGCATGCAGTCTTGCATTACCCTGATGAAAGATTATGTGTTTTCTCTTGTCTAATTCTGGATGCTTTTCATCAAGTAGCTGCTTTCAGTTGGTCTAATTGGGAGCATTACTTGTTGAAATTAATTGTTTGGTTTTCTGGAAGAAGCTCATAATGGAGGACTCCCTTCCAATTCCGCTATATACACAACATCACCTTCTCTGGATGAAGACCAGCCTTTGGTGTGTGGTTGGTATATTAAAAAGCAGAGACATTACTTTGCCAACCAAGGTCTGTCTAGTCAAGGCAATGGTTTTTCCCGTGGTCATGTATGGATGTGAGAGTTGGACTGTGAAGAAGGCTGATCGCTGAAGAATCGATGCTTTTGAACTGTGGTGTTGGAGAAGACTCTTGAGAGTCCCTTGTACTGCAAGGAGATCCAACCAGTCCATTCTAAAGGAGATCAATCCTGGGTGTTCATTGGAAGGACTGATGCTAAAGCTGAAACTGCAATACTTTGGCCACCTCATGCGACGAGTTGACTCACTGGAAAAGACTCTGATGCTGGGAAAGGTTGGGGGCGGGAGGAGAAGGGGATGACAGAGAATGAGATGGCTGGATGGCATCACCGACTCTGTGGACATGAGTTTGAGTGTACTCCGGGAGTTGGTGATGGATAGGGAGGCCTGGCGTGCTGTGATTCATGGGGTCGCGGAGAATCGGACATGACTGAGCGACTGAACTGAACTGGTAGTGGTTTATTTTGCTTACCCCACAATCTCTTCCATTCCACATTATCACACAGTATCTAGTTTTCATCACCCATCACAATCTGTATTAAAAATGTGCCATCTTTTTAAAGTAAAGAATTTCCAGTGAACACTTAGTGTTTTCTCATTATTTGGCCCTCCTTTGTAAAATCACGCAACTTCATGAGAACCCGCTTAAAAACCACGGAGCATCACCCCATCCAAAAACACACCATGTTCACACCTTCACACACACACACACCCAGACACACATACAATTTTGTCTGCAATCTGAGACAGCTGAAACTTGTAGCCTCCAGGTTAAGAATTCCCATCCCTGTGTGTCCAGGGGATAAGTGCTATCTGAAGGCCACAGAGAATTCAAACAAAATTCTATTACTTCTACAGTATTAGGTAAAAGGAAGAGAAAATATGAAATGTATTTCAATGATACATTTTATTAGATTTTTGAAAGGTTCAAATGGTAAGATTCATAATAACAAAAAGCTTTGCATGTACACACCATAAAATGCTAATAAATTTAAGGGATTCAGTTTCCACTTGTATACACCATATGGTACAGAGCTTAAAGTGGAAGAGAGGCCTCCTCATTTCCCCTTCCCCCCTCCCATACAGTTGGCCCTTACTGGACTTGTTTTCAAGGATTTGTAATGTGGCAGAGGCTATGCTGGGTCACAGGTGGTGGGAAAAAGAAAGATTGTGAAGACTCTTGTCTTCTAGGGAGGTTTATAGCCCTGGGGAGAAGAACAGGTGTATAAAAAAAATCACACTAATAAAAGAAATCAATGATGTGCTAAAATAGACTTGTGGAAAAGCAGCAGAGGAAGGAAGTAGTATTAATTTTGCCTGGAGGTGAATTTGAAAGGAGCCCTGCAGAATGGGAAGAATGTTCAGACCAAGTTTGTTTGTTTTTTTTTTCTTCCTTCCCGTTTTAGCCATAGGAAGAGAGAATTCCAGGATACTTCTACCCTGGACTTGTCACTTGGACTCTGTACCTGCTATTCTGAAAAGAGAAAGGGCCAAGTACACTCAACCTTCTCTTCAGTAATGAATGAAGTAGCTAATGTGTGTCAGGAACACTGCCAGGCAGTTTCTAGCTGTTATCTCTATTAATTCTGATGACAGCAGAATGGTGGTAAGTGTTAGCCCCGTTTTTTCTGCGGAAACTGGGTTTTGAGTTAGGATTTCTCATGGTCATACAGTTAGAAAGTGGCTGAGACAGGACTGTCTTTTTCCTCTACCCCACTTGGTTGCTTTAGGCCCACGTTAAAGGGCCTTATGATGTTGTGTGGTGCACTTCAGCACACGCACACATAGCGGATATTTGATGCTTATATGAATAAATGGATACCTGAGGGAGAGAACAAAAGACTAAACTTTCCCGTAGAGGCAGTTCCCAGGAAGCCTGTCTTTGCATTCTGCAGAATGAATTTATCTAACTAACTATTGCCATACCAGCTGTCAGACCCTGGGGTCCAGAGGGACTCACCCCAGAAGGGTGTGCCAGCCTCTGCTACAAGCACAGTCTGGAGAAGTGTACGTCTACCCAGCCAGAAGCCATGCGTGTGCCTGAAAATTCACAGCACCGCCTCTTAGCTGTTCTGTCAGACTTTGCCACCGCATGCCCTGGATTTCACCACATGTGAAGAGGACTTGCTTTGTCTACAAAGGCTGTAAGCTTCCTGAAGATGGGAGCTCCATCTGCATCAATGTTACCCAAAGGAACTCGGGTCTGCTCACCTGACAGGCAGCAAAGCCAGTCTCCTTCACCAAGGAAAGTACAGCAAAGGGACAAGCAAGAAGAATGGGCAGCTCATGCTCAAAAGCCGCAAACTCCCTGATGACTTCAGGGAAGAGTCTTTAAAGTAACCTTTAAGGATGAGGGTCACAGAATTCATGATCAGCTTGTAGACTTTCTTCTGATTGGTTGGTGCTGAGGTAATAGGGTAGTATTTCAGGATCTTAATCATCAACCTTCTGGTTCCAATCAGTCTGGGGTCTTGGTGCTTGTGGTCAGTATGGAATCACCATACTAGTGATGGTGACTCTAGGTGGGGGGTCTTAGTTTATGTAGAACAATACAAAATTATGCATCCAATTGTAACTTATCTTTGGGAGGAACTAGGAATCCTGGGTGGAGGAGGCAATGGCACCCCACTCTAGTGTTCTTGCCTGGAGAATCCCAGGGATGGGGGAGCCTGGATGGGCTGCCCTCCATGGGGTTGCACAGAGTTGGACATGACTGAAGCGACTTAGCAGCAGCAGCAGGAGTCCTGGGACTCTATCATTTTAATCATTAACTGCTTGAGTCTGTTCTTTGGAAACTCAGTGAAGGCCAAACAAGAAGCAGGAGCCATGGAGGAACTTGTGTATCCTGGAGGTCCTCCTTTTTTTTTTAATACTGATCAGTCTTGAGGGGAACAGAAGCAGGACAAGAAAGGGAATACAGTTTTGGATAGAGAGGTTAATCATCAAATCAGCAGGGGAACTCAATTTTAGTGGGACTTGGTTTTATCACCTCCCTGCTCCCTGTGACCCCTGGGGGAGCCAGAGCTGCTCTAAATTGGGAGCTGCCATCCACCGTTTTCATAAAGATTTACAGAGGCATAGCTGTCACTTGAAGCCCTTTAAATTATAGTGTCAATACAATTACTGTTATTATTAGAGTAAGCACTTGATAAGTGCTTGCGAAATAATTAAACAAATGATGAATAAATGTTCCAGGAATTCAGATTAGTGTAGAGGGAGAGGCCACTGAGTAAGGGAGACTGGAGGTGGGAGAATTTGGCTATGTTGGCATATGGGAATGAGGTTGGCAGTGGGGAATATTTCTAGAAGGGAAAAACTGCACCAGCATATGGTTCAGCAACGAGCACTATTTATATGCAGCAACATCCTGGTGGTCAGAGGAGTTCTATAAGGAAGTTGTGTGGAAAGGTAACTCAAGATAGCTAACTTTGATCAAGAGTTGCTTTGTGCTGGGCACTAAGCTGTGTGCTTTATGTGGGTGGCCTCCTTTAACCCTCACAACAGCCCCATGAGGTGGTTACTGTTATAATCATCAGGAAATTGAGATACAGGGAAGTTAATTAACTTACCTGAAGTCTTTGTTGTTCGGTTGCTCAGTCGTGCCTGACTCTTTGCAACCCCATGGACTACAGCAAGCCAGACTTCCCTGTCCTTCACCATCAGACCAAACCATGCAGTGGTTTGAATGCCAAATGATGCCCCTGGACTCCCACAGTGGCAAAGGAGAGTTGCTGAAGGTTCTTGGACAGAGAAGTGATATGGTGATATGGCTGCTGCAGGAAAAAAAAAAGCAATACAGCTCAGTAGTTAGGAGTTTGGACTTTGGCACCAAACAATCTTTTTTTCTTTTAAATCTCAGTTCTGCCACTTGGCAGCTGGGCTATCTTAGATGTATTATATAACTGTTCTATGCCTCAGTTTCCTCATCTATAAAATGGGGGTAATAAAAGCATCTAGTTTTTAGGGTTTTATGAGGAATATTCCCTGGTGGCTCAGATGGTAAAGAATCTGCCTTCGATGCAGGGAGACCTCGGTTCGGTCCCTGGGTTGGGAAGATCCCCAGAAGAGGGGAATGGCTACCCACTCCAGTATTCTTGCGTAGAGAATTCCATGGACAGAGGAGCATGATGGACTACAGTCTATGGGGTCACAAAGAGTCTGACACGACAGAGCGACTAACACTTTCATTACTTCAAATGAGATAATAAATGTAGAGCACTTTGAAACAGCGTTGGCACGTATGTGCATGACAGCTCTTAGCTATTATCGATATGTTAGCTATCTGCTAGGTGAACTGGACAGAGGTCAGAGCAGGGGCCCAGCAGGAGGCAAGGACTGAAGCAGTACTGCCTAAGGTGATGGCAACTGGAATAACAGGGTAAGACATTTTAAAGTAAGATTCAATCAGATTCATTAACTAGAAGATGAGATAAAGAAGAAGAGTTAATAATGACTCTCAGATTCCTGATCTCATCAACTGGGAGGAAAGGGGTGTCTGACGGCAACAGGAACACTAGAAGAGGAGCTAGTCTGTGGGGGGCAAGACCATTTAGGGAAGGCATGGGTAGCATGTCAAGGGAACTCCGTGTTCTGTCGCTAGCTCTGCCACCAGTTTGGCAGAAGCCTCTGTCTTCCTCTGGGCTTTCTCATTAGCAAAATGAAGCTTTTACACTTGAGAGCTCAAAATCAGATATTTTCCAATTTCACCTGAGAGTACCCTAAAGGGGGAATGATGCTGTCAGGATGCTTCAGGCTTTTTGAGGTTCAAGAGTAGATGACAAGAGGAAGGCAATAATAGAAAGGGCCTTCTCCCCTTTTTCTATTTTAAATTGAATTATAATTGACATATAACACTATATTAGTTTCAGATATACAGTATAGCAATTTGATATTTCTATATATTACAAAATGATCACTACAAGTATAGTTGTCATCTGTCACCTTACTAAGCTATGACAATATTATTGACTATTCCTAGCATATTCCCTTATGTTGTACATTATCTTTCATCCCTGTGACTCATTTATTTTGTAACTGGAAGTTTGTACCTCTTAATCCCCATCACCTATTTCACTCCTTCCCTCTGGCAACCACATGTTTGTTCTCTGTATATATGAGTCTGCTTATGTTCCCCCCCATTTTTTTTTTAAATTCCACATATAAATGAAATCATACAGTATTTGTTTATCTCTGTCTGAGTTATTTCACTGAGCATAATACCCTCTACATCCATCCGTGTCATAATAGCAAAGTTTCATTCCTTTTATGGCTAATTTTCATTGCATATATATATATATATATATACACACACACACACATCACATCTTCTTTATCCATTCATATACCAGTGAGTACTTAGGCCCTTCCATATCTTGCCAATTGTAAATAATGCTGCAAAGAATATAGAGGTGCATATACCTTTCTGAATTAGTATTTTTGTTTTCTTTGGAAAAATATCCCAAAGTGGAATTGTTGGATCATATGGTAGTTCTAATTTTTTTATCTCAGTTTTATTTATTTATTTTACTTTACAATACTGTATTGGTTTTGCCATACATAGTTTTAATTTTTTGAGGCACCTCCATACTGCACTACTCTGTAGTGGCTGCACCAACTTACAATCTTACCAACAATGTGTAAGTGTTCCCATTTCTCCCCATTCTCGCCAACACTTGTGATTTGTTGTCTTTCTGAGAACAGCTGTCCATTTAACAGGTGTGAGGTGGTCCCCCCTTATTTTTCTTCAATCCTCCTTAAAAGTTGCACCTCCTCAAAGCCAGGCTTTGAAGATAGCTTGTTGCATGGATCCCAGGGGGAGAAGTGTCAGAAAAAGTCAAGTTCAGTGTTTATTTGATTTAGACACTCTCTCTTCCCCTTGATCGGTTCCTGCCTCAGGCTTTGTTTTTCTACCAGATTAGAGAAGAAAGGGAAGGTTAATTTTAAAAGTTCACTGTCCTCAGCACTGGCATGAGAGACACAGCGACAGTGAAACTAGAACCCTTGGTGGTGGCAGCAGCCCAGCACAGCTTATGTTTACCCAGAGGGCACACCTGAGGGGGTGGAGCCCATCTGCCTGGGACACACCTGGAACTAGCCTCCAACAGGTGTGTGCAGCAAGTTTACTTTTCAGAACGGCTGCTGGAGAACGGGCAGGCACTTTTTTGAGAGGAGCTGCATTTCAAAATAGAGTTTTACATCAAGTAAAATAGAATAACAAAGCCAAGGTTTAATAAGGAAGATATTGAATGCAACCCAACCAACTTAGAAACAGACACTGGGAGAAACATTTGTTAAAAATAAAGTACTACTTTCACAACATAGCAGCAGAGTACTACACAAAGGAGGTGCTCTCTCCTCCTTTTTTTTTTTAAGCTGACAACTGTGCTTAGTCCATTTTCCTCAGGTTGGATGATATTTAGGAATTAAACTTGGGAATTAAAATTAATTCTTACATATGCTGGTTGATAGTCATTAAAAAATCTTAACTGGTTCTCAGGTTTAATGACTGGAGGAAACTGTCATTAAGTAGTCTCATTTCAGGCTTCCCTGGTGGCTCAGAGGTAAAGAATCTGCCTGCCAAGATCCATAGAAGATTATATTTTTATTACTATTCAAATGAGTTATTAAATTTACTCTTTTCAGTGAGCAAGAGTTCACATGCTTTCTTTAAACTGCTGGATTTTGTTGTGCATCATTTAAAACATTTTGTATGTTTCTTCTTATCTGTGTTTACAGTGTGTTCTTGAATAATGTTCATTTGTCAGGAGAACTGTGAGAAGTAAATTATGTGGATACTGAAAAAAAAAAAAAAGAATCTGCTTGCTAATGCAGGAGATGTAGCTTCAGTCCCTGGGGCCAGAAGATCCCTGGAGAAGGACACGGCAACCCACTCCAGTTTTCTTGCCTGGGAAATTCCATGGACAGAGGAGCCTGGCGGACTACAGTCCATGGGGTTGCAAAGAATCGGACATGACTTAGCAACTGAACAAAAACAGGTTCCTTTCAGTTAATAGAGTCATCACTGTCATTTGTGTCAGCAAATATTTATTGGGTATTTTTGTATTAGGTAATGTCCTATTTATCAAAAGTATTTTAAACACTTTAAAGCACTGTGCAAAAATGTTAGTGTGCTTGGAAGTATAGATTCCAAAACTTTCATGTCCCACATTTTACAGGTAGAGAAACTGAGGTTCTGGGGAGCAAAAAGACTCACCAATGATTTTTCCCTAGTTTCACTATAGTGCCAGGTTGTGATCATTCAAGGAGATGAGACATGCCAAGTAATGGTAGTTCAAAAGAGAGGATATCGAGAAATGGAAACCATGGTGTTTTTTAAAAATTTTGTTTCTTTCTGGCTGCCCTGAGTCTTCATTGCTGCACGTGGGCTTTCTTAATGCAGTAACTGGAGAGCTACTCTCTAGTTGCTGTGCCCAGGCTTCTCATTGTGGAGGTTTCTCTTGTTTTGGAACAGGAGCTCTAGGGTGGGCATGCTCAGTAGTTGTAGCACATGGGCCTAGTTGCCCTCAGGCATGTGGGATCTTCCTTGACCAGGAATACAACCTGTGTCTTCTGCATCAGCAGGCAGATTCTTAACCATTGGACCATCAGAGAAGTCCCAGCCATGGTGTTTAATTCCTTGTTTGTGTCCCATTCAAACAGCATGACTGATGTTTCTGAGGGTGAACTGGAGACCTAGGAGCCTGAGTCTTCCATGCAAGTTTGGAGAGATGGTAGTGAAACCTAATAGAAAAGAGGGCACAGAAATGACTAGACATGTATCCAGGACTCCCTGGAGAGATGGCAGGCTGCTGAAGGCTGCTGGTGACTGCCCTGAAGCAAGAGTTTGATCTCTAGGGAAAAGCCTGGGAAACTTCAATGATTGGTTAAGTATCAACACAGAAAACATGGGGAAAGAGTGCCGTGTGGTGTGGGCAGAGCACATCTTTGGCCCCGTCATTCCACCGGCGTCAATCTCAGTGAAACAATCAGAAATATGGACAAAGTTTATATTTTTCAGAATTGTTTATAATTGCCTTTGTACTCCTCACTTTTCTTTCCACACTTTGCCCTAGTCATGCTGAAATTCTTGTAGCTCCTCTGTACATGATGTATCTTTGTTCATGTCCCAAGGCCTTAATATAGGGCTTCCCTGGTGGCTCAGTGGTAAAGAATCCACCTGCTCATACAGGAGATGCAGGTTCGATCCTTAGGTTGGGATGATCCCCTGGAGAAGTAAATGACAACCCATTCTAATATTCTTGTCTGGGAAATCCCATGGACAGAAAAGCCTGGTGGGCTATAGTCCATGGGGTCACAAAAAGAGTTGGACATGACTTAGCAACTAAACAACAGTAACAAGACCTTAATATATACATTGAGTTGGCCAGAAAGTCATTTGTATTTTTTTTTTATGCCTTACAGGAAAACCTGATTGAACTTTTCGGTCATTTGGTCAACCCCAAATATTATACGTGTTATACATACTATTTCTATTTCCTTCCTCTTTTCATTTTTATTCATCCTTCTACAATGAGCAAATGGTCACCTCCTTCAAGAAGCATTTTCTTGTCACTAAACATTTTGGGCTAAATTGGATCTCCTTAAAATTCTTGTGTTAAGGCCCTGACCCCACCCAAAGCCTCAAACTGTGGCTGTCTTTGAAGATAGGGCCTTTAAAGAGGTGATTCAGTTAAAATGAGGCCCTTAGGATGTGATAACTCAATCTGACCAATGTCCTCACAAGAAGAGGAAATTTGGGCGTACAGACGCCAGAGGTGCACACAGGCAGAGGAAAGGCCACATGAAGACGCACTGAAAGACCACCAAATGCAAGGCAAGGAGAAAGACTGAATAAGAAACCAAACCAAACACCTTCATCCTGGATTGTTAGCCTCCAGAATTATGAGAAATATATTTCTGTTGTTTAGGCCACCCAATGTGTGATCCCTGTAGGTCCTTTCCTCTTTGGGTTATTGTAATCCCTTGTGCCTCCTCTTGTCACCTTATTTTCATGTTGCATGTCTGCTTCCCAGGTCTTCTTTTACCTTTTGAGTTCCTTGAGGTCTCTCTGCTGCTGCTGCTCCTGCTGCTAAGTCACTTCAGTCATGTCTGACTCTGTGAGACCCCATAGACGGCAGCCAGGCTCCCCCGTCCCAGGGATTCTCCAGGCAAGAACACTGGAGTGGGGTGCCATTGCCTTCTCGGTGAGGTCTCTCTAGACTTACTCAATTTAACGTCTTCAAACCCAGCCCAGTGTCTGACCCCTGACAGCCAAGGGTTTAATAAATGCAGGATGAATGAATTAATCTGAATGAAAACAATGTGCCTGGTAAGTGATGAACAATGAGGAATAAGATAAGCAAATTATAGCATCTTTATAGGACTAAAACATGCTTACGACTAATTTTGAATAATGTAGGGGACGTGCTTATGTTCTTATATTAAGTGAGAAAAAGGTGGAATAACAGATTCTGCCCTCAGGATGCGTACAACTATAGTAAAACAATTCAAAGGAAACATATAAACTGTTCCCAGTGCCTTCTCTGGGCAGTGGCAGGTTTGTCTTAGTTCTTGTCTCCTGTTTTGGAAATTTTCACCCACAGCATTTCCTATTGAGAGTCAATCTGTACTTACCTCCTTTGTTGCCTCTCTCTGTATTTTAAATTTCTGGTTTCTTATTTCTCTGTTTTGAGTCAAGACTATAAACTCCTTGGAAAAGGAGCAGTGTTTTTGTACTATTATTTTTCTGGTGCTTGGCACATTCTATTAAACACTAAACATTTAGTCATTCACTAAATAATTCTTCAATGAATAATGGAAACAGCAACCACAAAAATGAGAGTTTTGGTTTTTTTTAAGGAAATTCTCATTAAACCTCTTTTCCTTATGTCTGGCAATCTGGAAACATGTGAGCAGAGATGATGGCCTGTTACTATGAATGGAAGCCAGTAATGATTCAAGTAACCTTGTGTCAAAAAAAAAAAAAAAAAGAATGAGATGGGCCCACAGTGATGAGAAGTGTTATGCAATATAGGAAAACTTCCTAAAAGGCCCTGTGTCTCTCTACCCATGCAACATGCTGGGGGTGGAGAAAGAAACATCTGACTATATTTTGTCAGATTTCTTCAGAATCCCTTCAGAGTACCAGTCAGTCAATTTGTTCCTCTAAAACTTGAGGTCATGGTAAGATAATACATGAGTGTTTACAATGAAAAGCTACTATCAAAACACGTGGAATGTTTAGTTTCCACAGCTATCACTTTTTGCTCTCTGACTTTAGCCTGTTTCTGGTGAAGTTTAGTAGCAGATACCCCCAGCCACACCTGTAGATGAGATGTCTCCATATATACCAGTTTAAGGTCTTCTGAAGAGTGACTGCTGGGGGAGCCACCGCAGAGCCCCACTGTGAGCTGGGCACTCTGGGTTCATCTCAGCTTCACACTCGGAACAGAAGGAAGCTTCCTGGGCCCGCAGCAGAGGACGGATCTTAGAAGAACACAGCTGCCAGGGTGAGCGTGTGCGTGCAGATGCTCCTTGTACAAATGCTCCTCCACGTGATGCCTGTGCCCCTTTCCTATTTACTTGGCTCCGAAAGCTAAACTTGTGGCCTTTAATCCCAACCGACCTGAATGGATGCTTCTTAATTATGCCTGGGGTGTAGCAAATTAACACCCTATTAGGAAGTCATTCAGGTATTAAATATTTAGGAACTTATTACAAGAGAATTGCAACATGTAAGCCCTCAGGCAGGAAAAGATGTTGCTAATCTGTTCCATGTATGAAGCAGTGCTAGCTCACAGGACAGGCTGCTGGTCATGCATCCATTTCACCAAATCCTACCTTTTAAATAAGGACAAAATCCAGCATAACCTTTTCCTTCACTTTTCCTACTTCTTATTATTACTTTTTTTTTGGACCATGCTGCATAGCATACGGGATCTTAGTTCCCTGAGGAGGGGTTGAACCTGCCCCCTCTGCCGTGGAATCCATGGAATTCCAAGCACTGGATCACCAGGGAAGTCCCACTACTTATTCTTATTTATTTTTACTTTTTGCTGTGCTGGGTCCTCATTGCTACCTGGCCTTTTCTCTAATTTTGGTGAGCAGAGGCTACTCTATAATTGAGGTGCATAGACATATCATTGCAGTGGCTACTCTGTGGGCTCTAGGACATGTGGGCTTCAGTAGTTGCAGCACTTGGGCTCAGTAGCAATGGCTCCCAG
Source organism: Moschus berezovskii (assembly GCF_049115385.1). Lineage (NCBI taxonomy): Eukaryota > Metazoa > Chordata > Mammalia > Artiodactyla > Moschidae > Moschus > Moschus berezovskii. The sequence continues at coordinate 94,755,726 of NC_142460.1, forward strand.
CACATGGACTCAATAGTTGTGTCACACAGGGTTAACTGCTCCGAGGCATGTGGGATCTTCCCAAACTTGGGATCAAACCCTTGTCTCCTGCATTGCCAAGTGGATTCTTTACCACTGAGGCACCAGAGAAGCCCCCTTCCACCACTTATTATTAATTTTCTTCTTCTCTGTGGTCCCTTTTAAATTGAAATTACATCTTAATTTGCAAAGAGAGAATATTCATTAATACAGCAAAAATTTCCAGGATTAAGTATCTTCTCTGTGCCAGGTATTGCTCTAGGCACTTGGGGCAAACCAATAAAATAAAGATCTCTATATTTGGAGCATATAAGGAGCATATATTTCTATGGGGAAAACTGACAATAAACAATAAGCATATTAGCAAACACCCTCTTTCAACAACACAAGACTCTACACGTGGACATCAACAGATGGTCAATACAGAAATCAGATTGATTATATTCTTTGCAGCCAAAGATGGAGAAGCTCTATACAGTCAGCAAAAACAAGACTGGGAGCTGACTGTGGCTCAGATCATGAACTCCTTATTGCCAAATTCAGACTTAAATTGAAGAAAGTAGGGAAAACCACTAGACCATTCAGGTATGACCTAAATAAAATCCCTTATGATGATACAGCAGAAGTGACAGATTCAAAGGATTAGATCTGATAGAGTGCCTGAAGAATTATGGACAGAGATTCGTGACATAGTATAGGAGGCAGTGATCAAGACCATCCTCAAGAAAAAGAAATGCAAAAAGGCAAAATGGTTGTCTGAGGAGGCCTTAGAAATAGCTGAGAAAAGAAGAGAAGCGAAAGGCAAAGGAGAAAAGGAAAGATAAATCCATTTGAATGCAGAGTTCCAAAGAATAGCAAGAAGAGATAAAGCCTTCCTCAGTGATCAATGCAAAGAAATAGAGGGAAACAATAGAATGGGAAAGACTAGAGATCTCTTCAAGAAAATTAGAGATACAAGGGAATATTTCATGCAAAGATGGGCACAATAAAGGACAGAAATGGTATGGACCTAACAGAAGCAGAAGATATTAAGAAGAGGTGGCAAGAATACACAGAAGAACTGTACAAAAAAGATCTTCACGACCCAGATAATCACGATGGTGTGATCACTCACCTAGAGCCAGACATCCTGGAAAGTGAAGTCAAGTGGGCCTTAGGAAGCATCACTACAAACAAAGCTGGTGGAGGTGATGGAATTCCAGTTGAGCTATTTCAAATCCTGAAAGATGATGCTGTGAAAATGCTGCACTTAGTATTCCAGCAAATTTGGAAAACTCAGCAGTGGCCACAGGATTGGAAAAGGTCAGTTTTCATTCCAATCCCAAAGAAAGGCAATGCCAAAGAATGCTCAAACTACCACCCAATTGTGGTAATTGCACAATTGCGGTAATGCTCAACTACTGTACTCATCTCACACGCTAGTAAAGTAATGCTCAAAATTCTCCAAGCCAGGCTTCAACAGTACATGAACCGTGAACTTCCAGATGTTCAAGTTGGATTTAGAAAAGGCAGAGGAACCACAGATCAAATTGCCAACATCTGTCAGATCATTGAAAAAGCAAGAGTTTCAGAAAAACATTTACTTCTATTTTATTGACTATGCCAAAGCCTTTGACTGTGTGGCTCACCATAGACTTTGGAAAATTCTTCAAGAGATGGGAATACCAGATCACCTGACCTGGCTCCTGAGAAATCTGTATGCAGGTCAAGAAGCAACAGTTAGAACTGGACATGAAACAACAGACTACTCCCAAATTCGGAAAGGAGTATGTCAAGGCTGTATATTGTCACCCTGCTTATTTAACTTATATGCAGAGTACATCATGAGAAACACTGGGCTGGATGAAGCACAAACTGGAATCAAGATTGCCAGGAGAAATATCAATAACCTCAGATATGCAGATGACACCATCCTTATGGCAGAAAGCAAAGAAGAACTAAAGAGCCTCTTCATGAAAGTGAAAAAGTTGGCTTAAAACTCAACATTCAGAAAACTAAGATCATGGCATCTGGTCCCATCACTTCATGACAAATAGATGGGGAAGCAAAGGAAACAGTGTGAGACTTTATTTTTTGGGGGCTCCAAAATCACTGCAGATGGTGAGTGCAGCCATGAAATTAAAAGACACTTGCTCCTTGGAAGAAAAGTTATGACCAACCTAGACAGCATATTAAAAAGCAGAGACATTACTTTGCCAGCAAAGGTCGATCTAGTCAAAGCTATGGTTTTTCCAGTAGTTATGTATGGATGTGAGAGTTGGACTATAAAAAAAGCTGAGTGCCAAAGAATTGATGCTTTTGAACTGTGGTGTTGGAGAAGACTCTTGAGAGTCCCTTGGACAGCAAGGAGATCAAATCAGTCAATCCTAAAGGAAATCAGTTCTGTAGTATTCATTGGAAGGACTGATGGTGAAGCTGAAACTCCAATACTCTGGTCACTTGATGCGAATAACTGACTCATTTGAAAAGACCCTGATGCTGGGAAAGATTGAAGGTGGGAGGAAAAAGGGACAACAGAGGAAGAGATTGTTGGATGGCATCACCAACTCGATGGACATGAGTTTGAGTAAGTTCTGGGAGTTGGTGATGGATAGAGAAGACTGGCATGCTGCAGTCTATGAGGTTGCAAAGAATCAGACATGACTGAGCGACTGAACTGAACAGATACTAGACAGGAAAATTTTCTAGAATGTTTGAAGGTCATAGCTGATATGGAAAATGATAGTGGGACCACATACTTTTGGGGCTGGTGGTGGAAGGAGCTGCAGTTAAACAGGTGGTCCGCCTCATGGATAGACCAGAGCAGGTGTAAAAGAGTGGGTGGGTTGGGGAGGAGCGAGCATTTGGCCACACAAATGTTTGGAGGAAGAGAACGGCAAGAAGAACCAGGAGAGCAAATGCCCTAAGGTTGTGTGTGCTGCTCATGTCAAAAAAACCCCAAGGACACCCTGTGTCAGGTTAGGAATGATCCTGGGGAGGAGAGTAGGCAGGGAAAGCAGAGGAGGAAGTGGGTGGGGAAGCAGGTCAGGTTGGCTTTGTAGCCCATGTAAGGATGTTTTCGGCTTTCCAAGTCCACATAGAAGTTGAAAGAGGTCAAGTGACTGAACCAGATAGTTCTTTGAACAGAGTGGAATCCTAGCAATCAGACCTGGACTTCGCTTTTCCCTCTACCACTGAGCTAATTGCCTGAGCCTGGACAAGGTCTGTTTCAGAGCCGCTGTCTCTAGGGTTGATAAATCATTCCTAACTTTCCTTCCTTTCAGTTCTAAAGTCCTGTGACCTACATGTTATTCGAGCTGCAATTGCAATTGAATTGCAACTCAAAAATCTCTCACGTTGGCAAGCATCAGACCTGACATCTTCAGACAAGCCTGTAGGCCTCCACCCTTTTGGAGGCATGGGGCCCCCCTGAACATTTGAGTGACAACCATAGAGCAAGGTGGAGCTGCATCTGCCCACAATGGTAAGCAGTTTGTGGGGCCCTTGAAGTAGAACCATGGACCTTCCCCAGCTAAAAGTGACCTGTGGGTTACTCTTGAACGATCAGCGCATATAAGGAGGGCTGTTAATTTCCCCTGAACTCTCTATGAAATATGAAAATATTCCACACGTTTTGAGAAACTGAACAAATAGTACACCAAGCTTCACATCTTCCATTTAAACTTCAAAAGATGTTAATATTTTACTATATCTATCTTTGTTGTTTTATTGTTGTCGACCAATTAGAAAGTTGCAGATATCATGGCACTTTATCCCAAAGTAGTTTCCCCAAGTATCTCTTAAGAATTAGAACAATCTCCTATTACACCACACCACCATTATCACATATAAGAAAACTAAGACTGATGAAATCTAAATTCAAAATTCCCTTTATTCTAAGAATCTTTTTAGATACTACCAGGATTCCAATCTAGGTCCACATGTTGCATTTAATTATTATGATGGCTGGTCTGTTTTATTCCAAAATAGTTTATCCATGATTTTGTTTTCTGATTGTTTACTTTCAAGATACTGACATTTTGGAATAGCTCAGAACAGTTGTCTTATGGAATGCCCCTACTTTAGGATCTGATTGATTGTTTCCTACTAGTATCTAACTCATTCTTCTATCCCTTTCATTCCCTGTAAACAGGAAGTTAGAGCTAATGGAAATTTTGTGAGTTTTAGTTAGATCAGAATACAGTGTACTCTGGGAAGAGATGGTCCATTTTCTAGGTATTGACTGGATTACTTAGAAGATCACTTAGAAGATTATCTTTAGCCTCACAGGACTTCACTCCTATCCTTGACCCACCTAGGGAGGGATGCTATATGTAGACAGAGAGGAAGGTTTTCCTGGCAGTGAGAGGAGCAGCACTGAATTTGGAGTTTAGCCCTGAAATTGATCATATCCCTTTATCAGTTTCCTCATCTAAGATTTAATTTTCTTTTTAATGGATTGTTGGCTTCAAATGAAAGATTAGAAAATTCTTTTTTAAAGATCTGTGTGGAAGTAGCTCTGCTTCAGGGACTGACATCCAGTTCAGAGACATCCTTGATTCATCTCAAATAAATGAGCAAAGTATGAAACTATCTGTCTATCCATTATGTATCTACCTACCTACCTATCCATCTAGAGTAATGAATTTTTGTCACCTTAAGACTGACTGGAAAGAGTAATGGGGGTCAGTTTTTCAATGATGATTTAAGATAGTGATTCTTAATCATGGACAATTTTGCCCTCCAGGGGACATTTGGCAATGTCTGAATACATTTTTGGTTGTCTAACTGAAGACCTGTAACTGGCATCTAGTGGGTGGAGACCAAGATGCTGTTGAATATACTACAATGCACAGGACAGCCTCCCCTCACCAGAGAATTATCCTGCTCAAAATAGCAATAGTATTAATATAGAGAAATCGTGATTTAATGTAAGGTACAATTAAATATTGAAACTTAGTCCAAAGTCCTGCACCAATTCTTCAAATATTGGGATTTGAAGTAACTTAAATTCCATGCCATAACATAGCAAATTATGAATAGAAAAAGAAAAACAAAGATAAAAATGGAGATACAAATATGTTAATTATTTCAATCAACATAATTGCTACAGTTCAACTGAACTTTCTCCAAGGCTAAAAAGAAATCACAGTCAGTTGTATAATTTTGATAATTAAAAAGAATAATCCCTGAAGGACATTGCTTTTCCTAAAATAAATTGTAAAATGTTATTTTTATAAAGTATTTTATAATTTTTAACTTTATTTTATAAAGTATTTTATAATTATTTTAAAATAATTTTATAATATAGTATTTTATAATAAAATATAGTATTTTATAATATCAGTAATGAATGACCTGATAATGGGATGGGCAATGTTTTCAGTATTCATGCAAAAAATGCAAAAGTAAGTTCCATATGGCTATTTATTACAGGAACTTAGATAAAAGCTATGCAGAAAATATTCAGATGAAATGCCTTCAGGGTAATTCTGGGAGGCACTGGATTAATATCATTCCATTTGGAGCCTTCTGTTGGTCTAATTTGATTAATGAATTATATTATGATACCTGGAGGGATATAAGGTCTAAGTAAAGGCACAACTGAACCATGGCCTGGAGCCCTTATTATGTTTTTAAAAACTTTTTGTAAATATTTTAAAATATATCTTTATTGAGATATTTTTCACATACCATAAAAATCACCCTTTTAAAGCATGCAAGTCAGTGGCTTATGGCATATTCATAGAACTGTACAACTGTCATCATCATCTAATTTCAGAATATCTTCATTACTCCAAACCTCTGGCCAACAGTAGTCTACCTTCCTGTCTCTGTGGATTTGCTTATTCAATCTTTATTGCCAAACAATATTCCATTATATGGATATGCTCATTCATCAATTGATGGACATTTGGATTGTTTCCACTTTATAGTTGTTATGAATGATGCTATGAACTTTGGCAAATTTTCTCATGAAAGGGTATTGAACTTTGTCAAAAATTTCTGCTTCTGTTGGGAAGATCATGTGGTTTTTGTTCTTTATTATCTAACATGGTGTATTGCTGTTGTTGTTATTCAGTCACTAAGTCATGGCCAACTCTGTGACCCCATGAACTGCCCTAGCCCAGAATACCAGCCTCCTCTGTCCTTCACTATCTCCCAGAGTTTGCTCAAATTCATGTCCATATTGAGTCTGTGATGCTATTTAACTTTCTGATCCTCTGCTGCCCCTTTCTCCTTTTGCCTTCGACATGGTGTATTATATTTATTGATTTTCATATGTATGATCAACCTTTATATTCTTGCTATAAATGTTACTTGGTGATGTATAAAATCCTTTTTACATGTTTTTGGACTTGTTTTTCTAAGTTTAAAGACATTTGTGTCTATATTTATAAGGAATATTGGTCTGTAGTTTCTTGCAATGTCTCTGTCTGGTTTTGCTTATTAGGTTAATGCTGGCCTCATAGACTGAGTTAGGAAATATTCGCTTCTATTTTATTTTTTGGAACAGTATGTGAAGAATTGATATTCTTCTTTATTTAAATGTTTGTATACTTTGTTGGTGAGGTCATCTGGTCCTAGGCTTTTCTTTGTGGAAACTTTAAAAAACAACTAATTCAATCTATTTGTTGCAGGTCTACTCAGATTTTCATTTCTGCTGGAGTCAGTTTTGATAGTTTGTATCTTTCTAGAAATGAACCCATTTTGTTTAGGTATCTAATTTGTTGAATACTATAACTATTCATAGTATTCCTTTACAAATATTTTAGTTTTTATAACGTAGGTGATGATATTCTCTTTTTTATTTTTGATTTTGGTAATTCTTGATATTCTTGATTCTCAAATTATCAAAATATTCAAAATTATTCTTAGTTATCTAGATAAAGATTTGTCAATGTTTTCAAAATTTTCCAAGAATTAAGTTTTGGGACATCAGTTTTCTGTAATGATTTCTTATTCTCTATTCAATTTATTGTCATTTTAATCTTTATTATTTTATTTTGTAAATATACTATTAAATGTTTACATAATATTCCATCATGTGGATGTGCTATAAATTACATTCCAATTTTACTGACTAGGTTTTCTCTTCTACCATTTTTCTCCATTATGAATGGTGTCTGAGTGGCCATCTCTATGTAAGCATTTTCTCTGTTTCAAATTCTTATATGGGTTAATAGAGGAGAAATGTCTTTGGAAGGGCACACTGGTCCTTTAATTTACCCGTTAGTTTGTTATTAGGTTTCTATTATTGAAACATCTTGGGCAGATGATGTGAACATTTCTAAAGAAACTTGATACATACAGGATTATTCCTTCTTACACAAAATAAGATAAAGAAATAAACACATAAATGGAAGGAGTCACTTTCAAAGTTCCAAAATAGGTATTTGAGGGATATGATGGTCTTTTTTAATGTGTCAAATTGACTAGAGTCCCCAGATACTCAGTCAAGCATCAATCAAGGTATTGCTACAAAGGTATTTTGTGGATATGATTAAACTCCTTTTTTGACTTTCAGTAGGGAGGTAATCAAAAATGATCAATTGGTTGAATCAGTTGAAAGGTCTTAAGAGCAGGGCTGACTCTTGTCTGGAGAAGAAGAAATCTACCTGATGGTCTGCCCTGTGGATTTCAGCCTTGTCTAGTGAGTCCCCATGATCGTGTAGGCCAGTTCTTTGCACTAAATCTCTTAACAGATATCTTCTACTGATTCTACTTCTCTGATTGATCACTGACTTTTACAAGGAGAGCTGGATTTAATAAAATTTTTAAACAGTTAAAAATTCTAAAACTCTTTCTACTACATTTATTAAGGCTGTAGGCTAATCTATTCAAACTCTATTGAGAGGCTACGACCTAATGTTTATTGTTCTAGTTGCTGGGGTTATAGGAATGAACAAAATAGAGAAAGTTTCTGCCTTCCTGGAGGTTACATAGCAACAATAACAATATTGACTACCTTCTACTCTAGTCACATGTGGGGGATAAAAAGGTGAATATGACCGTACCTTCTCTTTGGGAGCTTGAAATAAGTCTGTGAATATTTGAATTGGTATGAAGGAGAGTGAGACTGAGCATGAATTTTAATTGTTGTTGTTGTTGTTGAAAGTCACTTAGTCATGTCCGACTCTTTGCGACCCCATGGACTATAGCCTACCAGGCTCCTTGGTCCATGGGATTTTTCCAGGCAAGTAAAATCAAGTGTTTCAGACCCCCGAAAGAATATTCCCTTGAAGGAATATTTGAGATCTTTAAGATCCTGAGACTTCAACTTCATTTATATTTTAAAAATGAAACTAAGTTCATAAATGTATTTAAAGGTATCCTAAAGAAATCATATAAGGTTAAACAATTATAAATGGGATTGTTAGTAAAACTCCAAGAGGTTTCACTTTGGTGTTCTTTGTGGACAATGTAAACAATTTATATTTAAAGAGTCTGGTGTCAAAAAACAATAAGGAAATAGTGAGATGTTTCGGGTGTTCTCTACCTTAATGCCTTGCTTTATTTCATTTTGTGCCTGCAGCTGCTGTGGAATTTGCAAAACCTTGAGCTGTTTGGACTCTGCTCTCTAGCCTGGATTAGGTTCCAGGTAACCTCATGGTGGAGTTGTCTCTTGGATCAACTTACTTTTGAAATGTTCCTGAAAGAAATTCTTTGGTAATGGGACTTCCACACAGTAGCTCAATCAGTACAGAATTGTCTTAATTTGCCAATTTGGTAGAGGTATTTTTTCTTTTGAGAAAAGAAGAAAAACAAGAAAAGCAAACAAAACAAAAAGGGTTCTTTTTCTTTATAACTATAAAAAAGCAAGTGTCTTCAGCAAACAGACGATAATAAACAGCCTTCTAGTGATCTTGAGTTATGAAATCATAGTTTACAGCAGGATGAAAATCTATCGACTTAAATGAGGCAATCATTCCCACCCAACTGACCTATGCCGGTCCTTTCACCTTCACTGAGCAATTCTTTTCTGCTGCCTGGAGCGTAAAGGAAACAATCACCTGTAGCTGGACTTGTTCCTTGTTCACTTTGGAAGCCAGAACTACCAGCTCTGAAAATAGGTCATGTGTGACTAGTAGTCCCTGCGAGGCTCACAGGAAGTAGTTGCAAAGGCAGGGGAAGTTTTCAACAACTGTCCAAGAGGTCAGTGAATGACAGGCGTTCAGGAGTTTCTCTGCTTGGCATCTGAAACAGCCATGTGGAGGAGCTGCCTTGGGGACAGAATGACAGGCATGAGACTGGTGCCTGAGCCCCATAAAGGAGGTGACTTTGCTCTGTTGTACAAGAAGCCATGACTACACATATTGGGAATCATCATGTAGGGCTCGAAGGATGATCATGAAGGATTTACGGCATTAACTTCAGAAACCCAATACAATAGTTCCAGGTGGAGAGTCAAGGTTGCGATGAACAATTTCTGAATTAATTCCAGTTCTGTGAGGTTGGGATCCCATGACATCAGGTGTATGTTTCTACTAATAATTGTTATCATGGATCATTTGTTACTGAAGTTGACACCTTCCTGTTACAGTACCAATGTCAGGGGACAGTGGCAAAATTGTTATGGTACAAATGACAGGGTACAGTTACAAACCTGACATTATTTTTCACTTGTCTTACTGGCTCAGGACACAATTTCAGAACCAGTTTGATCTTAGGAGTTACTAGGTTCTTAATGAAAATCATTGTTTCTCCCCATACAAATAGGCAGGATATCATAGAGCAGGGATCAGCCAACCTTTTCAGTAAAGGGCCAGATATTATAAATATTTTGGGCTTTGTGGTCATATGGTCTCTGTCACAACTACTCAATTCTGCTGTTGTAACACAAAAGCAGATTTTTGTTTATTTATGTAAATTTTACACAAACAAAAATGTTTATTTATGTAAATAAACAGACATGGTTGTGTTCCAATAAAACTCTATTTATAAAATCAGGCAGCTGCTTTGACTTGGGGCCCTACAGTGTAAGAGCACAGATTTTGGAGCCAGGTTCAAATCCTGGCACTATTGTTACTTGTGTGATCTTAGAGAACTTAGTTAACTTCTCTGTGCTTTGGTCTTTCACATCTCAGTTGATAATAGTTGTTTTTGCTCAGTCACTAAGTTGTGTTCACCTCTTTGTGACCCCATGGACTGTAGCAGGCCAGGCTTTCCTGTCCTTGACTATCTCCCAGAGTTTGTTCAAATTCATGCCCACTGAGTTGGTGGTGCTATCTAATCATCTCATCTTCTGTTGCCCTATTCTCCTTTTGTCTTCTATCTTTCCCAGTTTCAGGATCTTTTCCAATGAGTCAGCTCTTTGCAACAAGTGGTCCAGGTACTGGAGCTTCAGCTTCAATATCAGTCCTTTCAAATGAATATTCAGGGTTGATTTCCTTTAGGATTGATTGATCTCCTTGCTGTCCAAAGGACTCTCAAGAGTCTTTCTCCAGCCCCACAATGTGAAAGCATCAGTTCTTCGGGGCTCAGCCTTCTTTATGGTCCAATTCTCACATCCATACATGACTACTGGAAAGACCATAGCTTTGATTATAAACTGTTGTTATGAAGATTAAATAAGTAAATGTGTAAGGTATTTAAATAGTGCTTAGCTGATAGTAAGTGCTTTATAAGTGTTCATTAGATAACCAAATGCTATATAAGTGTTTGTTAGATAACCAACCATCCTGTGAAGTAGGTAATAATATTCTTATTAAAATTGAAATTTTAAGAAATAAATATGTTACTTCTAAGAAGGTTAAGATTAGACCCTAGTTTTTTCATTGCTCTTTTTTGTCATCAGAGGTGAAACCATTATATCCAAACACAGGGAAATTCCCAGGAACAGCTTAGCTTGTATTTCTCCTCTCTCTATCCATGCAAGGAGGTACTATAAGCAGTGGTGTTCCGGCACTGATTTGTGTTGGCTCATTAGAGCAGATTGCTACATTTTCAGGAATTTTGTAAGCTGTGTCTACTGTTGGTAGCTGGAATATGACTGTGGTGGGAATGTTGACACCACGAAATTGGCAGGTGCTACAAATCAGGGCTTTTTTCCTCCAGGAGTACTGGTTCACTAGCACGTGATGGGCTACATGCCAGCAGTGAGCACTCCTCCAAGCATGGGTCCTATGGTCTTAACAGTGAGTTTGTAAACTACACTCAGTGGCATGTGACCCACCATATCCTAGGGCACCATGGCCTGACAAGAATGTAGATCCCTGGCTTTCTGTCTTGTGGAAGAGACAGAAAAGATTACATGCTTTGCTTAGCAACAGAAATGAGTCTGTGGTGGCCTCTGGACCCTGATTTCTAGACATCTGACTCACAGCTCTCCTCCTCTTCTTGTTCCAACACACACACACACACACAAACACAGAGGCATGTGTGGTTCAAGCTAAATAGTGACAAAACAACTTAGGAGGAACTAAAGGAAGTAGAGAGCTTGTTAGGCGAACATTGTAAAGTACTTTAATGGTCAATTTTTATAGGAAAGGCAGTGAATGCTATGGCATTTTTGCAATTTTTTTTTTAGTTTTTAATAAGGTGTGGTCCTTCCTCAAAATCGACCTCTAGCCTTTTGTGGAAGCAGCAGAAGAAATACCAAAGAGGCTGGAGTCAGTCAGAAGACAGTTAAGTCAAATTGCTTCCTCTTATGAAGTTGTGAACCTCATTTTTCTTCTCTATAAAATGGGAAGCTTAGTCACTTCATTGTTAGTTTTGCATTGTGATTGTGAAAATCATTAAAAATTTGTTATTCATTTACTTAGCATATTTACTACTGAGTACCATCTGGTCCCATCACTTCATGGGAAATAGATGGGGAAACAGTGGAAACAGTGTCAGACTTTATCGGGCTCCAAAATCACTGCAGATACTGATTGCAGCCAGGAAATTAAAAGACGCTTACTCCTTGGAAGGAAAGTTATAACCAAACTAGATAGCGTATTAAAAAGCAGAGACATTACTTTGCCAACCAAGGTCCGTCTAGTCAAGGCTATGGTTTTTCCTGTGGTCATGTATGGATGTGAGAGTTGGACTGTGAAGAAAGCTGATCGCCGAAGAATTGATGCTTTTGAACTGTGGTGCTGGAGAAGACTCTTGAGAGTCCCTTGGACTGCAAGGAGATCCAACCAGTCCATTCTAAAGGAGATCGATCCTGGGTGTTCACTGGAAGGACTGATGCTAAAGCTGAAATTCCAATACTTTGGCCACCTCATGCGACGAGTTGACTCACTAGAAAAGAGTCTGATGCTGGGAGGGATTGGGGGTGGGAGGAGACGGGGATGACAGAGAATGAGATGGCTGGATGGCATCACCGACTCAGTGGACATGAGTTTGAGTGAACTCCGGGAGTTGGTGATGGACAGGGAGGCCTGGTGTGCTGTGATTCATGGGGTCGCAAAGAGTCGGACACAACTGAGCGACTGAACTGAACTGAACTGAATCATGAACTGGGTCCTACATAGGTGCAAAGGATGGGTGAGTCGGGTACCTGCTCATGAAAAGTGGGTCTGGGTGCTTAAATAGATAATCTAAAGGGTGTGGATCCCAGAGGCTGGATCCCTACAGCTTCATTTGGTTGTACTGGTCAAGAGTTTGACCCTGGAGCCAAGCTTCCTGTGTTGAATCCAGGCTGTGTGTTGTTTATTAGCTCTGTGACTTTAAGAGAGTTATTTATTAATAGTATCTTTTCCTACTCTGTAAAGTGAAATTTTAAGCTTTCCTCAGTTTTGTCTGTAAACACTGAGATGATGATAGTATCTACTTCCTGAATTATTCCAATGATTAAATGAAATAATACATGTAAGCTTCCTCTGTTTCTTCACCTGTAAAAAATATAGATAATAGTAGCTACAGCTTTTAGTGTTGGTATTGCTGTAATGATCAAATAACATACGAAAGTAGTTAGAACTGTAAAAGCAAAAACATGAATACAACATAGACTATTGGAAGACAGACACTAAACAAAGTACTTATTCAAGATTGTAAATGCAGTGGAAAAGATGAACAGAATAGGAATCCTTAGTCTGAGAGTCAGGAAAGGCATTTAACAGAGATGGTGTTTGAGACTGTAAATTCATTCATTCACATTTGACAACAAACATTTGACAGTCTACCATATGTCAGGCTTCATGAGTGTGTACTCAGTTGCTTCAGTCATGTCTGACTCTCTGCAACCCTATGGACCATAGCCCGCCAGGTGCCTTTGTCCATGGATTCTCCAGGCAAGAATACTGGAGTGGGTTGCCATGGCCTCCTCCAGGGGATCTTCCCAACTCAGGGAGTGAACCTGTCTCTTATGTCTCTGGCATTGCCAGGCAGGTTCTTTACCACTAGTGCCAGGGGGTAATCAATCCCTGGCTTGGGAAGATCCCCTGGAGGAGGCCATGGCAACCCACTCCAGTATTCTTGCCTGGAGAATCCATGGACAGAGGAGCCTGGCGGGCTATGGTCCATAGGGTCGCCAAAGTCAGACACCAATGAAGCGACTTAGCAGCAGCATGAGTGCCACCTCGGAAGCCCATGCAAGGCTTCAACTAGTGCTAGATCTGTAGTGATAAACCAAACCGACTCAGCAGCATGAAGAGATGGCTTCTTGGGAGGGCAGGGGAGATGCTTTCTGTGTCCCTTCCCTTTAATTCCAAAACTCCTTTGCCCTTTACAAACATGGAAAACTGATACTTTTTCAGTCTTACGTAAAGTGCCATGCAAACATAGCCTCAAGACAAACCATGTCCTCTCTCAAAAAGACTACCACTTTTAAGCCCCTTCTAGAAAAATTCTGGCACCATAATAAGTCCTCATCTTTACAGAGTTGAAATCTGGTGCGGGAGATAGTGTTAAATACATACACAAACTCACAGGTAACTAAATGTGGGATGATAGTTATAAAGAAAATAAACGGAGGGCATCAGAATATAAAGGACAGAATGAATAGTTAGGGAAGGTCTTTATCAAGTACTGATGCACGCATATGTAAGCCAAGAGCTGAATCTACGAGGGTTAGCCAAGCAAGGAAACAAGGGAAAGAGAGAAAGAAATGGCTGTGCAAAGTCCCTGATTGCAGGAAAGTGCAATGTGTTTGAGGAACTGAAAGAGGGCTTGTGATTGGAATGAGGCGAAGCAGGGAAAGATCTAGGGTGGGAGGAAGGCAAAAGACAGGAGTGCCAGCAAAGGTATAATGTTGGGCAGGCCACATCCAACACTGGACTTTGGAGGTCAAAGAAGTTCACATTTTATTTTCAGTGAAATAAGGAGCGATTGAAAATGTTTTTCAGAAGCTATGCTCCAAGTCACACATAGTAATTCACATTGCTGTTGTGTAAGAATGGGATTGGAAATGGGTAAGGATGAAATGGTTTCTGGGAGGGCAGTCCTTCCTGATGTGATGAGCCAACTCATTGGAAAAGACCCTGACACTGGGAAAAACTGAAGGCAAAGCAGAAAAGGATGGCAGAATATGAGATGGTTAGATAGCATCCTGGACCTCATGGACATAAATTTGAGCAAACTGTGGGAGACAGTGGAAGACAGGGAAGCTTGGCATGCCGCAGTCCATGGAGTCACAAAGAGTCAGACACAACTTGGCGACTGAACAAGGATGAAATTCGAAAAATCAGTTGGAGGGTAAGGCAGTAGTTCCAGGTGAGAGATGGAAGTGGCTTGAATTATTCTAGTGGAAGTAGAGATGGTGAGATATGAAAGGATTTGTAGTGGATTTGATAATGAACTGGAAAGAATGATCCCTAGGTTTCTGGTTTGTGGAGCTGGGTAGGTAACAGTGCCACCAGACCAGAAAGCCGAGGTGAATGTCTGGTTTGGGGAAGAAGGGCAAGAGTTGAGTTTTGGATGAGAATTGATGAGGTACTACTGAGACATTATGTGACATATGGCTCATAGACATATGGCCCAGGGATTCTGAAGTGAGACCTGGGCTACAGATATATATATATATCATTATGTTATAAATGTACATACAGATTATAGCTATCACCATGGTGTTTGATATCATTTGGGGGAGCAAATATGGATAAGTGCTCTTATCCTTTTGGGGGGGTTCCAGATGACTTTGAAAAACTGATAGAAATTATACTTCTTCCTTTAAAAGTATTTGTTTTCATTCAAGTTTAAGGAATTTACAGACCTCCCGAAGCCCATCCACAAGTTTTGTAAGGTCCATAGGTGACAAAACCAAAGCAAACCAAAACCCAACAACAAACCCAAACAGACTGTACAAACAGAAAAATGGGCCCTGGATTGAGCCTTGGGGAGCAGAACCATTTAGAGGTGAGACAGAGGCAGTAGCCACAAGAGTCTGACATGATACACAAAAGAGGGAGGAGGATATCGGAAAGAGACATCAAAACTGAGAGAGAAGTGTATCAAGAATGGGAGATAAAGTTGCTGAGAGGGCCGAGAGATAAAGACTGAAAAGTATCCATGGCAATAGCAGTGACCTTTGGGAAGCCCAGGACTGTACTTACAAAGGGTTAGAGCTCTTGGAAGGAGGCACTGTCTGCCCCTCTGCAAAAAGGTGAGTGAGGGAGATATTCCATGCAGGTGTGGGTTAATGCATAGATTTGTGGGTGTTCCCTCTTGATGGCCTACATTTTTTGTTTTTCAATGAACTAGAAAGGTAAGGTGATGGTAAGAGGGGAAGACAATCGAGAATAAGGGTAGAAAGTAAAGTGAGAGCTTACCAAATGACTGAGCGACTAAGCACATGCACACATGGAGGACTGTTACCTATTTGGAGTTGTGATTGGAGGCTGGGTCTTAAGGAATGAGTAGGATTAGAGGGAAACAGTGGAAGCAGTGTCAGACTTTATTTTTTTGGGCTCCAAAATCACTGCGGATGCTGATTGCAGCCAGGAAATTAAAAGACGCTTACTCCTTGGAAGGAAAGTTATGACCAACCTTGATAGGATATTAAAAAGCAGAGACATTACTTTGCCAACCAAGGTCCGTCTAGTCAAGGCTATGGTTTTTCCCGTGGTCATGTATGGATGTGAGAGTTGGACTGTGAAGAAAGCTGATCGCCGAAGAATTGTTGCTTTTGAACTGTGGTGCTGGAGAAGACTCTTGAGAGTCCCTTATACTGCAAGGAGATCCAACCAGTCCATTCTAGAAGAGATCAATCCTGGGTGTTCATTGGAAGGACTGATGCTAAAACTGAAACTCCAGTACTTTGGCCACCTCATGCGACGAGTTGACTCACCGGAAAAGACTGTGATGCTGGGAGGGATTGGGGGTGGGAGGAGACAGGGGAGACAGAGAATGAGATGGATGGATGGCATCACCAACTTGATGGACATGAGTTTGAGTGAACTCTGGGAGTTGGTGATGGACAGGGAGGCCTGGCGTGCTGTGATTCATGGGGTCGCGAAGAGTCGGACACGACTGAGCGACTGAACTAAACTGAACTGAGGATTAGAGGAGGAAAGGGCTGAGCTCAGCATGAACAGAGGTCCAGGTCCAGAATTATCTTGGGCCAAGAACCAGCCAGTCTTCCAGAACTTTTCAAGGTTCGCTCTACTCCCTTTCTCTTCATCTTTGACTTCTCCTTTTCTGGCTTATCTTTCCCCTTAACCTACAAACATGCTCAAGCTTTTCCCAGTGACTCAGCAGCTCCTCCCATCACTGTCCAAATTCTCTTCTTTCCATACCCAGAACATCTGTAACAGAAAACTGTTTGAAATATTCAATAGCCCTTTTTCTTCCTATAGCTTTTTCTTGTTTGGTTGTGTGTTGCCCACTTTGGGGATGTTGGCTGCTTCTTGAAGTCTGGACCTCTCTGTGGTCTTTTAAAGGCATGAGTGCATCGATAAGTTCCTGTTGGGTTTCTTGGAGATACATGCAACAGCAAGACACCAGGAGGAACTCCTGCAGGATTTTAGACACGTTTGTGTTTTAGATAGTTCACTTTGGAGGCTGAGTGGAGGATGAACTTGTCTGAAGAGATTGTTAGGAGGCTACTGTAATAGTTCAGGTTGGAAATGTTGACTGGAATGTTTGCCAGTGGAAATGGAGGTAGAGATTTGAGGCTTATTAAGGAGGTGAAATAGAAATGAATAGATAATTGGATAAGACAAGGGGCTGAATCAATGACTCACACTTGGACTTTTCTAATGGTTCAGTGGGTAAGACTTTGCCTTCCACTTCAGGGGGAAGAAGCGGGATGGGTGGGCAGGTTCCATCCCTGGTCAAGGAACTAAGATCCTGCATGCCTTGCTGCAAGGCCAAAATAAAAACACTCACATTCATTCTCAACTTTCTAATTCTGATGGCTGTGGATGCTGGTGCCAACAGCTGAGGGAAGGGCTGCTTTGAAGGCAGAGGGCAAGTTTAGTTTTGGACAAGCTGAGTTTGAGGCATCCCTATGATATCTAGATAGAGCTTCCTGGCAGGTAGTTGGATATTTAGGTCCAACTCTTGTGGAAGAGGTCTGGGCTGCAATTGCTGATTGGGTAATTGCAACCCTGAGGTTGGAGGTGATCTCCTAAGAGTGGAATGAGAAGAATTGTGGGTTCGGAGTCTTGCATATAAGGTGGAGACTCACAATTAGTGGCACTTAAGGAGGCAGAGGCTTTATTTACTGAAATGTGAGAACTGGAAGAGTATACTCTTCTGCAAACCAAGAGAATGTTGAGATTCCAGAAGGTGGGGGTCATCTGAATTGTCAAATGTAGCAGAGAGACCCAGAAGGAGAATGCGGGCAGAGTGCCTACTAAGATTTGGCAGAATGAAAGTCAGAGGTTCTCTTGCCCAAGCAGGGTGAGGAAGGGTGTGTGTTGGGGAGAAGAGAGGAAGCTGGAATGCCCAGTGTCGAGAAATGAGGAAGTGGGGACAGCAGAGAGACCACTGTTTAAGAGGTCATGAGAGGGACAGACGCCTTTGGAAGCTAACTGGAGAAGGCACGTGGAGCGGAGGTTGGGCACCATAGTTTTGTTTTTAGGATCTAAGCTTGTTTAAAGGCCGAGGGAAAACAGCGAGGATCCAAGGACCAGCGAGAGGTGAGGAAGGAAGCTTTACGGGCTCAACCCCACCAAGTCAGCTTCTTATAGTTTGCCCAACAACTATCACACTCCTTATCTCATTTACTCATTTGAGGGAGGAAACAGACGGTGAGACTGATCCCATGGGCTGGAGAGAGGGCTAGAGATCCATCTGGGTACAGTGTGTGCCCACACCACGCGGTACGAGAAACTGCGGGTAAACTGTCCCGCTCCACGTGACGTAGGGGCCCAGGAGAAGCGTGTTCCTGGCTCCAAGTGAGGCGACATCGATGCCATGGGGGGTGCTGTCTCAGACGAGGTGTCACCACGTGTCGTGGATCAAGGGTAGCAACCCCCAACTTGTAATATCATGTGCCAGGAACCAGAGCCTGAAAGCTCCCAAGGGCGGTGCATCAGAGGTCGGGAGTCTCTTCCTTACTTCTGCCCCTGCAGATGGGAGTTCTGTTGGCCGCGAAGTGAATGACACTAACAGTGATGGCGGGGCCTAAAGGGCGCGGGCGAGAGTCTCAGGGCGAAAAGATGGCCCGAGCCCGAGGCAGCAAGTGGCTGAGTGCTCTCCTTGTGCGGGTCGCCCAAGGGACGCCGCGAAAACCGAACTCGCGATTTGTTCACCCGGCCGGAAGATTTGTTCATCTCTGTGCCCCGAGATAAATCTTCTGCTAGGGGAAGTATTTAATTTGCATCCAGCGCTGTCGGAAGAAAATCCCTACCGCTGGAGGAGGTGTAGTGGGGGCGTGGGAGCTTTCTGTTAGGTACGCCTTCCAGTCCTCCTCGGGCACCGCTGAGTCGGTTGTTAAATGCGATCTATAGCTTTTGGTTTCTGCAAGGGGAAGTGTAATGTTAAGGAACTGCGAGCCGAGCCAGGATCTGACCTCCCCTCCATCATTCTTGTACAAGCTACCTCTGTGACCTTGACTCTGGGCAAGTCAGGCTAGGCCCCTCACTACAACTCGGTTTCCCTGTTCATAAAATGAGGATTTGGACTGTAATCTGGTCTTTGCACGGTGGCCAAGATGGCAAATATCACCTCCTCCCACCAAAAAAAAAAAAAATGCCGTCCTGCGTTAGTAACACCTACCCAACAGACAGGTCCTCTGCAGCGCTCTTCCTCTCTCTTTTCTGCTCCAGCCTCGAGGAGGGGGGCCAAAGGGGAAGGTGGGGGCGGGGCCTGGACATCGCCCCGCCCACTCCGGCCCCGCCCCCGGCGTACCCTCTGCGCCCCTCCGCCCTCGGCGCTGGATGAGGCAAGCACGTGACCTCACATCCGGCGCGGGAGTCCCGAGCTAGCAGCGCGCGCTCCGCTGTCCGCCCGCTGCCTCTCCGCGCAGCGTGATCCGGGCGCCACCGCCGAGGGGCGGGGGGTTCTCCTGGTCGCTGGCGGCGAGAGGCAGTTTCGGAGTGCAGAACGCCCCCCTCCCTTGCCTCCCTCCCCCTGTCGCCCGCCCTTGTTGTCGCCCTGCTCCGGCTGCACGCAGCCGCCGCGGGCGCAGAGGAGGCGAGCGCGGACGCCCCAGCGCCCGGCTCGGCCCGGGCCCCGCCGCGGCGCCTCCCTCCCCTCACCCGGAGCCGCAGTGCGCGGCGGCGGCGGCTCCTCGAGCTCGAGCGACCCGCGGCCGCCGGCGCCGGCCGAGGGCGATGGGGCTGGGCTGAGGTGAAGCGGCGGCGGCGGCTACAGCGGCGAGCCCGGCCCCGGCCCCACACGGCCCTTTGGCAGCTCCGGACGGGAGGCCGCCTGGGAGACTGCGCGGGGGCGCCAGGTGAGTGGCCCCCAGCTTCCCCGAACCGGCGGAGGGCAGGGTGAACGGGGCGTGGAGCGGGTGGTGGTGGTGATGTGGGAGGTTGGAAGAGGTGAGTGGTATTGTTGGGGGTAGCGGGCACCAGGTGAGCTCGGGGTCGGCCTCCTCGGGCCGGAATTGGGCATCATTTTTCGGGGAAGGTGTGTGTAGGGTGAGGAGGGGAGCGCTGAGACTGCTGATTGTCTGGGACAGGTGCGGAGAGAAGGGCTCCACGTTGTGGGTGTGAAGGCCTGGATGGGACATGCCGCTAGTCGGGGAGGCAAGTGTGTTGGGGTTTGGGAGTGAGATGGTGAGGTGGTCCAGCGCTTTTAGAAAGTCCTGGAAATGGTGAGATCGAAGGTAGCAGTATTGGCAGGGAGCTTGATGGGTTTGCTTGGTTGCTCACTGAGGAATCACGGAGTAGTAGCCTTGCCAGTCACCGCATTAAGCCGAGTGAGGCCCAGAGAGGAAAAGTGACTTAACAACTTGCCAAAGGCCTCTCATTTCGACTCTAGAAACACCTAGGGCCCTTTCTTCCAGTACTTCTGTGACCGCTCTCTTTGTAGCTTTTCCTTCTCCCCACGTCTTCCGAAAAGTTAGGTTCTGGTGGATGTGACCTGGTTTTTTTCTTTTTCTTTTGCGGGCGTGGGGAGCCGAGGGAATCTGATTTTGTTGTTGTTCAGTCACCAAGTCGTGTCCGACTCTTTGCGACCCCATGAACTGTGGCACTCCAGGCCTCCGTGTCCCTCACCGTCTCGGAGTTTGCCCAAATTCATGTCCGTTGAATGGGTGATGCCATCCAACCATCTCATCCTCTGTCGCCCTCTTCTTCTGCCTTCTATCCCAGCGTGAGGATCTTTCCCAATGAGTCGGCTCTTCGCATCAGGTGACCAAACTATTGGAGCTTCTTCAGCAACGGCCCTTCCAATGAGTTGATTTCTTTTAGGATTGACTGGTTTGATCTCCTTGTTATCCAAGGGAGTTTCAAGAGTCTTCTATAGCACCACCAGTGATTGGGGATTGACAGTAATTCAGAGCTTCCAAATTTGGAAAGCTTTTGTAACAGGTGTTTATCATTCCTTTTCCCATAGATTTGACAGAAACATCCTTGGATCTTGGTGTCTGGACATAGGAGGTATGAATCACTCACATAATTAACTACTTTTAATCATCAGTGTTTTAGAGCTATATTTAGTGGTTATATTAGTGCAAAATGAATGGGTATGGAGTTGTAAACCTAGAAACAGAAACCTAGGTTTCCTGCACATGATTCTAAACTAAATGAGTAGAACATTTGTGTATGTAATGGCTATTTTGGATCTCTGAGTCAGGAAGTTAGATTTTTTTTTTAAATCTTTGAGAAATGCAGAAACCTTTAAGATTATTGCAAAATGAACACTTTTCTGAAGACTGCTGCTAAACTGAAGGTGTTCTGATTTGGTTGTCTTTTGAAGGGTGATTACCTAGTTAAAAATGCTCTGCCTTTGCTTAGAATTCAGCACATGTATTGATTTTGTTTCACTGGAATATATGTGGTATTCTTAGGATTGTTGCTTTGCAGAATAGGCTGTAGTTGCCAAAATAAAAGTTTGTGAGCATCCCATTATGGTTTAGCAACCCCTTTTAAAGGCAGTTGCTTGAAATAGTAGGCCTATTATTAATCACTGTCATGCAAGTTTACTTTTGCTGCTGTCCTTGTTTTTGCATTATCCACCATTAGATCAGGTGAGGGTGAGACAGCTAAGTGAGATTTTTGAATATTAGAACAAAGCCTGTTTTTGATCAGAGAACTGAGTAGGAAAAATGTTGATCCTGGTTCCTTTAAATCCTAAGTAGTGCAGTTACAATAAAAATATTAAGTAGCAATTTCTTTTGAAAATAAAGTTGACAGTCTTTACTTTGACTCCATGTTCAAATTATGTAGTAAGAGGGCTGAGTTCTTTGTCCAGGAAGCTTTTTTTGGGGTAGCTCTGGTTATTGAAATTATGATAGTATGTTACTTTGCTTAACTTCCCTGTTCTTCTTTTTCTTTCTTTTTTTATTAACAAAGGAGAATACTAGTACTTACATCAAAGAGTTTTGAGGACTAGCTGAGAGCCTATGTAAAGGAAAGAGCACTCTTCCTGGCATGTAGTAAATAGTTTTTTTCCCCCTTCCATTCCATATACTGAATCTGGCAGTGCTTGTTTAGTATGGTGGTTTTGTAACCATTGTGAATATAAAGTTTCAAGATGTGAATATACTTTTTTGCTAGAATTGATGGCAGTCCTAGGAAATGGGCAGTGATGAGTGATATGGGGCATCCTGTGGAATTTTGTCTTTCTTTTGTAACTTTTCCCACTGGTCTAGGTGATGGTGGAAATGG
Organism: Moschus berezovskii; assembly: GCF_049115385.1. Taxonomy (NCBI): domain Eukaryota; kingdom Metazoa; phylum Chordata; class Mammalia; order Artiodactyla; family Moschidae; genus Moschus; species Moschus berezovskii. Next base: position 94,777,877 of record NC_142460.1, read on the forward strand.
GAACTTCATGCCTGTGAATGACAATGAGGGTTGTAATTTCTAAAATCTTAGGGGACAAATAGAATTTTGTAATGATATTGATTACTTGGTTCATTTAAAGCTGGTTTCTGTTCACTGGTATACTGGGTAATCTAAGCGGGAGACCTTGTAAATGGATTGAATAGGAATTAGCAACTTATCACTTACTGAAAACAACATTCTTAAAACAACTGTCAGTGGTATGCTAAAGGAACACAGTCTGATGTCTGAGATCTACTTGATACATATTCAGAAGGTTTGTTCCAGTGATGGAATGTGTTCTGAATGTGCTAGATAGCTCATCTGGTTCAATCTGGATCTAAGAGTTAGCTGATGAGATTTAGTCTTTGGTTTTGGAACATAGTTTTTCTGTGTGAAATGAAGACCACTGGTTTGTTGGAGAGAGTAAATCTGTAGTTATCAAAACTGTATTCTAATTGACCCACTTTACTAGTCCAGGCAATGTGCAAGGAAATGATAGCGTCTTTAATCTTCATTTGTTGAGAGTAGAGGAATAAGAGAGGATCAGAATTGGGCCACATATTTTAACATTCAGGTTAAAAAATAAAAGGCTCTAGGTTTTTTAATTTGGAGAAAAGTCAGTATCATTTATAAGGTAGAATGTGTTAAATTAATGGTGAAGTGAAAGTCGTTCAGTCGTGTCCGACTCTTTGCGACCCCATGGACTATACAGTCCATGGAATTCTCTAGGCCAGAATACTGCAGTGGGTAGCCTTTCCCTTCTCCAGAGGGTCTTCCCAACCCAGGGATCGAACCCAGGTCTCCCACATCGCAGGCAGATTCTTTACCAGATGAGCCACAAAGGAAGCCACAAAGGAAATTAATGGTAACTAGTAATTATACTGGTGGAGTGGCAACCCACTCCAGTATTCTTGCCTGGAGAATCCCAGGGACAGGGGAGCCTGGTGGGCTGCCGTCTATGGGGTCGCACAGAGTCGGACACGACTGAAGCGACTTAGCAGCAGCAGTAGCAGTAATTATAAAATTGAGATAAAAACATTTGTATTAGTAAGATTAAACATACAGATAATGTGAAATGCCATGAATAAATGGTAATTGGAAGAAACGATCACTGTTACAATGGTTAGTTGAAATGATATTTTGATCTTCAGTAAGAAAGGAAAAAAGTGGAATGAAGGAAAAGGAGAGTTGGCCAGGTGTCAAATGTCTGAGAGTGAGGAAAGGAAAGGATGAGGAATGCTGAAGAGCTTCCATAGACCAGCTCTTCAGAGAGAACTTTCCTAACACCAGACCTCATGATACCTAAACCCAAAGGCTTGTATTGGGGCCTTTGCTCGGTGAGATGGTAAGTCATTAACTCAAATAACAAATTTAGAGACTGTCCAAATTTAAAAAGGACTTATGTACCATAAGGTGTCTCCCCAAGGGAAGAGTTCTTATAGATTTATGAAAATGAAGTTGCCCAGAGGCATGTGTCTTTGAAGTTACAGGTGAAAATGCATCTTTCGTCCCTTCTATCAGCAAAGGCCACTAAAACTAGTGTGACTGTCTAGTTAACCCTTCCACTTACTTGCTATGGATCTTGCTTTTAAATAATCTGTTGAGGGAATTCCCTGGCAGTCCAGTGGTTAGGACTGTGCTTCCACTGCTAGGGGCCTGGGTTCAGTCCCTGGTTGGGGGACTAAGATCCCACAACCGCGCCCCCCATAACCCCCCCCACCTCCCCCAGAAAAAAAAAAAGCCTTTGACAGATACTAGTTAGGTTAGAAATAAAAATTTCCAGTGATTTAGAGTAAAGTTTCCTGAGTACATGATGTGAAACTTACTGACGTCTATATAATCTTTCTCAAATTTTTTAAATAAAAATATTTCTGTTTTTGGTAGCGAAGTGAAGAACTGTTCTATGGTAGCACACTTAATTAATTGACTCTTAGTTTTTCTTATTTTTTTCACAAAAGATTTATGAGTTGGACATTGAAATAAAAAGGTATGAGATTGGAAAATAATAATGTTGAACAGTCAAAGTTATTTAGATTAGTCCCTTCTTTTTATAGAAAAGGAAACTGATGTCTGGAGAGGTAAGTGACCGCATGTTGGTAAAGGAGAAGCTTTCTGTTGGTTGGGTATTCTTTTCACCCTATCTTTAGTTTGAACTGTGTAGTAATGGCACATATCAAAGCTTGGTGGATGTTTGTGGATTTGTTTTTTTTCTCCGTTGAGAACCAGCTTTAAAGGATTGCTTTTGATCACTTGACAGACTTCTATTACATTTTTAGTTTGTTTTAAAGTAAGTCATGGAACAGCTCTCACATGTGTTTGGTATGGCTTCTTTACAGCATCCTATTGCTCTCTTTTTCCCACTTGTGAAGTAGGATGAAAAATACTTTAGTAGCTTACTCTGCTATATAAAAGACAAGTGTTTTGGATCTTCTTTCTGATCTAAAGACCTGAGTAAAGTGAAATCCAGTTTTATGTAGGGGCTTTGGACTTAAATTCTCCTTTAAGGTAAAATCCTGCATAGTCAAAATTACCTGTGAAAAAGTGGTTTAGGAAGGCACCAACTTGAAAACTGGTTAACCGATGTACTGTTTTTCAGTTCTCACAAGCTAGTGTTTTCCCCAGCTGTTAGTACAGGTGACTGTTTTTCTGGAGTCGTAATCTCGACCAGTGACTGAACTTTGGATCGACTGAGGAACAGCCAAGTCAGTCTCCATTGCCTGCTCACTCTGGGATGAGGCTGTGAGGGCAGGCATCCTACCACCGTTATTTGGAGTGTTTTTCTTTTTTCTTGCAGCACAGATAATTGGATTGATGTAATTAAATCCATGTGTGATGTGATTCTACAGTGTGAATAATAAAGAAATTAGGTGTTTTAGAAAATCTATTTTTCTAGGGTTATACTGGGTGTTTTATACCACACACTAGCATAATTAAGGGCTAAGGAATAAAGTTGGGATTATTGGGGCACTGTTGGTACTTTTTGTAATTTTAGGTGGATATTCAGCTACTTTCAGTGTTTTTAAGAGTGAATGTCACCCGGAGCAAGATTTGCATTACTTTGAAACAACTATAAGTTGTTAATATTTTCCATGAAGCTTAAAGTATTTGAACTTAATATCACTCTGGGGATAGCACAGTAAGAAGACCCCATTCGTTAAAGAAATGTCATGGTGTCTAAAGATTTAACAGTCATATGCCCCATTAGAGGGCATGGTATATTGGTTAAAATGTGACCTCAGAACCTTATACATATAGGAGATTTTGAATTCCAGCCTCATCACTTAACTATCTGTGTAGTTAAGTAGTTTTTAGTTTCTTCATTTGCTGAATGGAGGTAATAAAACCTAGAGAGTTCTGAGGGTAAGAGGCCCAGTGATTGGTAAATTTCTATTGTTAGTTTAATAATATTTGACATAGTCAAAACAAGTCGCACTGTGTGTGTGTGTGTGTGTGTGTGTGTGTGTGATGAGAGAGTGTGGGGATTGTGATTGAGGATTGCTTTTTTCAACTCTAGTAGCAGGCCATAATGACATATTGTTTAATTCAGGCTTTTCATAGAAAAAATACCATGATTTTGCATCTTTGGTAGCAACATCCTAAAAAGTGTTAATTTCATGTGTCTCTAATGTACATTTGATGTATATTTTTATCTTGATGTTACTGGGTGTGTCTTCAGACTCTTCCCCCTGCCCCCATCCTCTGTATTACTGTTACCTTTGTTTTTCTCTCCCTGGCTACATTATAAAATTTAAAAATATGTTTAGTTATGTTTTCTTAATAGGATTTTATGTTCCCTTATTTAGAAATTTTGATTAGTGAAATATGTCTTCATCTTTTCTTTAGAAAGAGGGCTTGACATTTGTTTCATTTCTGTGGCCTTTGGATTGATTTCTTTAAAATGTGAGTCACTGGTTCTTCTTGGAGCAAATATTTTTTCCTTACTATTTTTATTATATCCCCAAGCACCAGAGGTGGAGTTCTTACTTGCCTGCTAGTTATCATAATATAATTCAGTTTACTAGGTAAAATGTAAAGTACTACAGGCAGGTGGCTTAAGTAGTACTTAATTACTTGAAAGACTAATTAGCAAATTCTTAGTTAAAATAGATTTTTATTTTATCTATTTGTTGTTTACTTATTTTAATTTTATTTATTTAATCTATTTTTATCTGAGTTCTTTTGATGTGAGAATATGCTTGTTATAATCCACAGGTATTTTCTGTTCAGTTTTTAGTGAGAAGAATAGAAAAACTGCTTAGTTTTGTCAGGTTCAAAAGCATCTTAATGTGTTTTTTTCGCCAAATCCTTTCTCTGCATCCTATAGTGAATGACCTTTCTGCATGTTCTTTTAAAAGTTGTGGCAGTTACCACTTACTGTAGTGCATAAGAGTTGTGATTTTATAGGAAGTAAGGAAGGAGGCTGGGTTAGGGCTTCTTAGTTGAGCCCTGAGATTGTGTTAGCATATCTAACTATTGGATACTTTGTTAGATCCCGTTGGTGCCCAGCACAGGACTGAATGTTGGGTGCACACTGATAAGTGAGTTCTGCCTTCTTAGAGGTACACAGTCTAGCAAGGGAACTCGGAACTGCTGCATTGCACCCCATTCACATTGTTTTCTTTGGGAATGTGGGCCCCTCCTCATGGCCCTGGGTCTCTTTCAGTTGAGAAAAGTTCAGAAGCTTCATTACATACAAGTTAATCCATAACTTTATCAAACAAGGTCTTTCATCATAATTTGATTCTGTGCCATCTTTTAAAGCTCCGTTTCGAGCCGTTCCTCAGAGGCCATCTTCTGCTCCAGCTAGTTCAGGCAACGTGTATTCCCTGACATTTTCTCAGATTTCTTTCCTTAGCACTTCTGCACGTGCTAATTCCTCTACTTGTATTCCATCCCTCTCTCCTTTCCCATCTTGGTACTGCTTGTTTGCCTGATGAACTTCACCCGTCAGGTCGTCAGGGCTTAGATCAGGGGAGAGCTAGCTCTTCTCTGCAGGCTTCTCTGCCCCCTGCACGCCCTCCCTCCCTGTGCCCCTCCCTGCTCTCAGTGCTCCCGTGATGCATACTTCACTGCAGTGTGCAGCCGCTTTGTGTGATATGTTTGTTTGCTTACTTACTTGTCTAACCTAGATTTGGCTTCTTGAGGTTAGAAATGTAATCTTTGTAATCTCCAGAATGTAGCATGTACTTGGCATGTGTGGACATAACATTTCGACAAATGATTTTTCATGAAATAAGAAGTAGTGAAAAACCATAATGATTCTTGCTGGAATGCTAATGTAATATTATTAGGTTTATTTTGAAATATTAGAGTGGCAAAATCTTGGTGTTCTCAGTTTGCCTTTCCCTTAAATCAAACAATTGGTCTGAGGTTAGATTTCAAGATACTAATACTTGGTTAGGATAAAGGCCCTGTTTTAAGTTCATTGATGAACATTTCTGAGACTTTCTGTCCATAATAATAAAAAATTGACCATTAGTGGTCTCTAAAGCAGAAACAAAGCTTTTCAGTCCAAGAAGAATGGGTGATCCATGGGATTGCCACAGCACCAGCTCCATCTGCTGCTGCCAGCAGCACCCCCTACTGCTCCTGGGCAGGAGTAGATGAGTGAAATGACAATGGGGAGACCCTTCAGGGAAACTCAGTCAGAAGTACTCTCGACTCTTACATGAGCAAGCCTTTCTGCATGCTAGGCCGCAATGCCCGCTCCATACTTTAAAAAAGAAAAATTTCATTGCTTAGAGATTCATCAAAGCTTCCTAGAGAAGGTAGAAGGTAGTTGACCATGGTCTGGAAGGACTAGCAGGAGCTCTTCAGCCAAACTAAGTTAGGTCGGGGAGGGCATTCTTTGCAGAAGGAACAACATATATAAGGGAGTGGAATGAGGAATCAGTAGGGCTCTTAGAGGAACTGCAAGCTGTGTTCTGTGTAAACGGGATTAAGGTTTGTAGGAGGTGAATAATAACCTTTGTTGACTGGAGGATGATGTTGACAGCTAGGCAGGGCCAGGTTCTGAAGGATTTTGTCTTCCAGTTAGTTGTGACTTTGTCTTGGAGCCCTGTCGGGCCTCTTCTGCCGAGTTTCCTATGGAGGGCAAACACATAGTAGTATTGTGTGTTGTAAACTTTCTTGCTAGTAAAAAGGCTGCTGCACTTTGTTTAATTCAGTTCTTTTCTTCAATCTATATGAGCAGGCAATGCCTTTAAAATTTTGGAGGGACTTTTATCAGTTGGGAAATGCTGCTGCAGACAATAGGAAGCTCTGGAAACTTTAAACAAAGAGAAATGATCCTATCTGGTTCTTCTATTGATTTGAATGAGGGAGACTGGAGAGGTCTCTGGACCTGAGCTGAGGCATGCCCGTGCAGATAGGGGAGGTGGGTATGAGAAAAACAGAGATGATAAGACAGAGCCCAGATGAATATAGAAGGTGTGGGATAGGTAGGAGTCTAGGATGACTTCCAAATTCCTAGCGTGGCTTTTGAGGCAAGGGCTATCTGTTAAAGGAGTAGAGGGGAGCTGGTAGTGGTGGCAGCAAGTGGGAGAGCAGGATTTTGGAAGATGAAACAAGCCTTTTGGGTGTTAGCAAAATGTGGTCAGTAGATGTTTGAATCTGTGGGTCTGGGAGATAGCAGTGCTGACAATACTGATTGGTGGTTGCCACGGTTGCCCCTGACAGAAGCATAGAGAATATTAATAGCTAAGAGGTGGGCAGAGGAAGTGGAGGCTTGGGGAAAATTAATAATTAAGAAGTGGGCAGAGGAAGTAGAGGCTTGGTCACCTGGCTATCTGCCCCATGACCCAGGCTAGTGTGATAGGAAGTAGAATTCAGCTGCATTGTGGTAGGTAAAAAGGTCGTTTGTGCTCTGTCTTGGGAACTTAGTCACTGTTTTCCGTATGAAAGCATATATTTCAAGTATGTGTTGTTTTCAGATGAAGTTTTGGAAAATGGATGGTGCTATCTCCATGACATCCCTTAATTTGTTGGTAAGGCTTTTCAATATAAAGTCATTCCATGCTTGACTTTCTAGCGAGAGTGCAAAGTGCTCATCTTAGTTAATTGAAGATTATTTTCCTTCAGTTTTTAAAAGACAATATTGATTGAAAACTGGTAAATAAAGTAGATAATGCCAGTTAAAATATTTTGTAAACTAAAAATGCCAGTTAAAATATTTTGTAAACTAAAAATCCTTCTACAAATGTCAGTCAATACTACCCAAACACATGGCTTTTTCCCTTTAATCCTGAATAGTGGATTACAGAATGACTTTCCTTAGATTTCTGTGATAGTTGTGCTTTGAGTAAGGCCATTATCCTCTCCAGCAGAAATGTAAAGTTCCATATTATTGAAGTATTCGTTGAATGCAGATGTAAGGGCTTTATACTTCCTTTCCACGCTGAGTCAACTTGGGTAGGTTTCAAATTGGAGAAAAAAGAGTAAAGTGGGTTTTCCCACATTCACATAATTGAAAAAGCTGATCCAAGTGCCTGTCAGTTGTAGTTGTAAATTTGCAGGATTGGACTTTTTGTACAGAATGGTTTCCTGGTGATTTTGTGCTTCTTTGTGGTTGAGTCTTTATAATGTTTGGAGGAATGAAATGTGAGCCATACTGTAGTGTAGATCATGAGTACATTTTATTTTCTTACAAGCATAATACAGTAATCCTGAAGTGAACTGCTGAGTTAATGAAGAAAAATTATTTGGAGTTTGTTGTTATAAGAAAAATGAACAAATCTGTAGTCCATGTGTGACTCCTTAACATGCTGAAGATTTAGAAGTGTAATTCTCTGGAAAGGTCTCCTGTTCACCCCCTCTTTTTTTTCTCTACTCTTGTCTGCCCCCGCCCCTTTCTAATCCTGGTCCTTCCTTTCCACTCTGCTGCTCTATTTTGATACTTTTCTGTGCAAATGATCACTTTATGTTTAAATATTCAACTACAATGTAGCCTTTTGGAATACTTTTAATCATCAACTTAAGCTGAGCGTTGTCGTGCCAACACTGCACTTTACTCAGCTGAAATGACAATGCTGTAAACACTGTCCTAGGAGCGTGCGTTGACGGTGGCTTCACTGGGATTGACTGTGACTGCAGCAGTGACATCTCAGCTAGATCCCAGTTGTAACTACGCTGAAATGTGAAAGATGAGTCTTAGAATTAATGTGTCTAGATTTCAGAGACCACCTCTTAAATTGCTGATTGAAATGTCAAACAAGCTATTAGGGATTTGGATTAATAGCATTACAGTTTAGAAGAAATAGTTACCAATTTGCATTAAAATAGAAGAAACATTCATGTATATATTGCTTAACGAAAATCTTTACCGCACCTCTATAAAGTAACTTTTTAAAATTGAAGTATAGTTGATGTACAATATTATGTAAGTTACACGTGTAAAATAATAGTGATTCACATTTTTAAAGATTAGGCTTCATTTATAGTTATCATAAAACATTGGTTGTATTCCCTATTTTGTACAGTATATCCTTGTAACTCACTCTATACATAATGGTTTGTACCGTTTAATCCCTTAACCCTAAAAGTCTTAACTTTTAGTTTGGGGAATTAGGTTCAAACAATTTGATTTATTTACATAGCTGTTATTAGAACCCTTGATTTGTCAGTTCCTATTGTATTAAATGTCCATGCTATACAGTTTCTTCTGTGAGTGTTTAAAATGCTGTCATTTGTTTCAACTAGGTTTTTTGTTTGTAAGTACCCATTCTCACTTCCAAAGGAAAAAAAAGTCCAAAACTTTTATATTCTCTTTCAGAAGTCTAACAGTGCAGAGAGGAATTGAAGGAAGGGTTTGTGGTGACATACATGTATAGATACATGTGTGATTTCTAATTGGGATTGTTGGATCAGAGTATGTAGGAGGTTTAAGTTTTTGTATATAGTCAGTTGATTTTCCAAAAAGCTAGTACAGATTCACTCTTAGCAGCAGTGTATAAAGGTGTTTTTTTGTTGTTGCCAGTTTAATAGATAAGTAATTTTAGCACATAATTTCATACTTTGCCTTATCTTGTTCTCCAGTAGGATCATGCACTCTTAAACTGTTAGTTTTCCCTCCTCCCTGGTTCTACAACATTGTATCCTAAATTCTAGTTTCAGACCAGTGTGAATCTGGGAGTCTGTATGAAGGGAATCTGGTCCCATCACTTCATGGGAAATAGATGGAAAAACAGTGGAAACAGTGTCAGACCTTATTTTTTGGGGCTCCAAAATTACTGCAGATGCTGATTGCAGCCATGAAATTAAACGACACTCCTTGGAAGGAAAGTTATGACCAACCTTGATAGTATATTAAAAAGCAGAGACATTACTTTGCCAACAAAGGTCCATCTAGTCAAGGCTATGGTTTTTCCCGTGGTCATGTATGGATGTGAGAGTTGGACTGTGAAGAAAGCTGATCGCCGAAGAATTGATGCTTTTGAACTGTGGTATTGGAGAAGACTCTTGGGAGTCCCTTGGACTGCAAGGAGATCAGTCCTGGGTGTTCATTGGAGGGACTGATGCTGAAGCTGAAACTGCAATACTTTGGCCACCTCATGCGACGAGTTGACTCCCTGGAAAAAACTCTGATGCTGGGAAGGGTTGGGGGCGGGAAGCGAAGGGGACGACAGAGAATGAGATGGCTGGATGGCATCACCGCCTCTGTGGACATGAGTTTGAGTGAACTCCGGGAGTTGGTGATGGACAGGGAGGCCTGGCGTGCTGTGATTCATGGGGTCGCGGAGAGTCGGACACGACTGAGTGACTGAACTGAACTGAACTGATGAGGGGAATAATATCTGCCTTCCCCTCCCCATTATCATGTGTTTTATGTTTATTGTGATGTCTTATTTTCCATTGAGACACATGAAACAGAAGTTCTATTATAAGCAGCTCTTACTTTGTCATATTAGTATTTGCACTGATACTAAAAAAAAGCTTGTATAAAATTTCTTACCTTTACTCATACTTAATCAGTGATTGCCTTGTCAAACTTGTGAAAACTGTCAATCTTTCTTCCCAATGTCGGAGCACCACCTAATGGTGAGAGAGCGCAACAGCGGACCGTATATGCAGGCAATGCTTGAGGAGGTCAGAAACTTTCATGGTTGGAATGAATTGTGATTTATTACAACCGTCTCGTTTTAGTGGAGAAATTGAAACCAAGATGGGTGAAGGAACTTGCGAAGTAGTTCATGTGGAGTTAGTCGACATTTAAGAACAAGTTAAAGCTGACTCTTGAGTTCTGTACTCTTCTATTTTGTTTTTTGTGGTTTGGAATAACGTTGTATATCTCTTACTGTTCCTAATATAGTAACGAACATGGCTTATATGCTCACTTAAGATTTATAGATGAATTAGTTTGATAAAATAATTTGGAATTTGCTGTTGCTTTTGCTGTATCTCTGGTTAGTACTTTTCCTCAGTGGAGCCAAAATATGGAGGAAATAGAAAAATAAAATAATGAAAAAATAAAAAGAGCCAACTGTAGCATTCTTGAAATATATTTGTTAAGGGAGTCTTCAAATGGCTACTTTACCGTGTCTGGGGTAAAATAACAGTGAGAGAGAGTGCTGTTCAGGCAGAGAGAGTGGAATGCTTTAATAGAGACCATTTGGAGGTTCCCATAGGTTCAGGCCCACGGCCATATGTGGTAGAATTAGAATTCTGTACATATGCTCAGTCTTTTTTTTTTCTTTCCTTATCTGTTTAAAAATATTATTGCACATAGATGGTAGGAGCATTCAAAGAGTACTGAAGTCTCCTCCCTTCCCATCCTGACACACTAGCTGTGTCACCAGTTTTCAGATCTGTTCAGTCTTTTGTTTTAGGGGTGGGTGCCAGTTTTCTTTTGAGGCCTTTTTGGTTCTGCTAGTTTTGAATATTCACTCTTTAGGACTGGTCTTAACCACAGTGAGCCTTTCTACTAGTAAGATTTTGAAATAAATCTGGCAATTACAGTACTTTCAAAACTCTCCTTGAGTAGGGAGTTTTAGAAAGTTGAATACATGAGGAGGATTTAAGGGGAAGTATAGAAGTTTTAAGATCAGAGTAATTTGCATAAATGAAAAAAATCTCATATTAAGTAGACAAACTTAATTATTTAATTATGCAAACTTAGTTATGATGTATGTAAATGATTAATTTTACTCATTTCCTTTTTAAATTAAAATAATGAAAATAAAGCATAGATGCCATTTGTCAGTTCAAAGGTGCCTTCTCCCAGTTTGTACTGATTAAATGCTATACAGTTGACTGTAATACTCAAAGCCATTATGTTGTGTAATGATAGTCTTACCACATGGAGTTTCTCTGAACAAATGGGTTTTTTTCTTTCTTTAAATAGTGTATATAATAAAAAATGATTAAAATGTATGCATATATGCTATAGTGCAGGTTAAGTTAGAACTCTTAATGTTCTTAAATTGACCCTAAGACAGAAAATTGCATTACCTTTCCTAATTATAACTTATTTTGTTAAGCTATCACATTGTTTTGTAACACAAAAAATAAATTATACAAAGACTGCACTTTGCAAGTGTAAATACAGTTTTGGTTTGGTGTATATTGGATACAATGGTCTTCCTTAAGCCTAAACACAGAAACAAAAGCATGTATTATAAGAGAAAGTTCAAGATGGGAAGTGATAAAATGGGTATTGAGTAGAGCTTTGTTAAAATTTAGCTGGTATCCTTGTAAAATTTCCATGTATTCACTAAATTATATTATGTCATTCTTATTGTTAGGAGCTGACTTGAGTGTTAAGTTTTACCGTTTTCACAATTTTGTTACTGCAGTTGGGAGATTGAGATTTTTTAATTCTTTTTACACAAATATTTGTATAGATATTAAAATTAAGGTTATACAGTGAGTAAAGATTTCATGTTTGTTAGGGCACATTTGATTTCAGTAGACTACTGCACATTTTATTTCAGTAGAACTGTTTTTAAATTGCAGAAGGGCATCTTAACTGCTGAGGATGCTACACATTTGACAATGAAATAATACTCAGAATGCTGGCTGTGCTGTTTATTCTTTAGGATTTTTTGACACCTTTTGCTTTGTGGTCTTGAAAGATGTATTTATCAAATCTTTATTTAATATGAGTAGGTATGTTTAATTCTCAGGAAAAAAAAATCTAGAACTACAGAATAAAGTAGGATGATTGATTTTGTTTTTCAACAATACAAGGTAGCCCAAAAGTTTAGTGCAGTTTTAATTTTTAAGACTTCAGAAGTACGTGTTTACAAACTTATGAAGTGTATCATTTGAGAACTTTTTAACTCTTAATTTTGTGAACGTTAAATAGTATGTTTTTATTTCTTTTAACTCCAGTCTCCCTGAAGTTGGCAAATACCAACTGAAGTAAAAAAATTAAGAATATTTGAACTGTGGTGTTGGAGAAGACTCTTGAGAGTCCCTTATACTGCAAGGAGATCCAACCAGTCCATTCTAAATGAGATCAATCCTGGATGTTCATTGGAGGGACTGATGCTAAAGCTGAAACTCCAATACTTTGGCCACCTCATGAGACGAGTTGACTCACTGGAAAAGACTCTGATGCTGGGAAAGGTTGGGGGCGGGAGGAGAAGGGGACGACAGAGAATGAGATGGCTGGATGGCATCACCAACTCTGTGGACATGAGTTTGAGTGTACTCCGGGAGTTGGTGATGGACAGGGAGGCCTGGCGTGCTGTGATTCATGGGGTCGCAGGGAGTCGGACACGACTGAGCGACTGAACTGAACTGAACTGAACTGAACATATCCTCAAAGAAAACCTGCCACACATACTGTTACAATATTGTTACATATATATCCTCTAGGTACAAACTTATGAAGCGTATCATTTGAGAACTTTTTAACTCTTAATTTTGTGAACGTTAAATAGTATGTTTTTATTTCTTTTAACTCCAGTCTCCCTGAAGTTGGCAAATACCAACTGAAGTAAAAAAATTAAGAATATTTATTCAGCATATACTTTGCTTGAGGTTTTACTTGAGTGGCAGATCATTAATGAAATCACCTTGTTAAATTATCTACTTTGTAATTTTAGGCAGGTACATATCCTCAAAGAAAACCTCAACACATACTCTTATAATATTGTTACAGCTCATGTGAAACTCAGGTTTTGAAGGAAAGATACCTTAAGTTTGGGGATTTCTGTTCTTGTTGAGGCCAGCTCATCCTGTTTTAGGAAATGAGATCTGACTCTTATTCTAGATTTAATACTATACTTTAGTAGAAAAAAGTTAACTTTAACAAAAATTAGATTTAGTGAGTTTTATTCCTGATAGCTTCGTTTTGTCCTGTGCTGCTTTTCTTACTCAACACAAAAAAATCAGGTTCATTGTAAATGCAAGGAAGGGTTTGGTTAAGCACAATAGCCTATAAGCTGCTTGCTGTTTAGATAACATCAAGGCTTGTCATGCACTGTGGAATTGGGACTTAAGTAGACTAGCTAGATGCGATTTATTCAAATATTAGGAGCTCTTCAGTGCCAGTCAGATGGCAGAAGGTATATCTTTTGAAAATCCACTTAAAATTGGTGCATTAAAAAATTCTGAATTTTAGTGTCTTAGTCATTTTGAAAACAATTCAAAAAGAACTCAAACAAGTACGTGGCAGAAAATTCTCATTTGAATGAATTTTTATGCTCAGTTTTATTTTGTTTTTGTTAAGAGCTGGCTTTTGAAAGTTCTGTTAATATCACAGTTGGAAGGAATGATGATATACTGCTATTGGTAAGAAAAATTTCTCTGCTTTTTATGATCTAGAAATTGACTTGATTAAAAAGCACATGCACCCAAACCACCAGAAGTTATACTTCTGTAAGTCAGTGGATTTTAGAAGCTTGATAGTAAAGCTTTAAATATTTAATTGGATAATTAGTAGACTAGTGTTTAACATGTATTTTCACCTTTATAAGTAGTATATTTTGAAATGCTTACGTAGATTTTTATCTTCATAGATATGTCATAGAAATGTTAAGGGATTTCTATTTATGTACATGTTTTTAAAATTTAAATATATATTTTTAGCATGTTTATGTTCAAATGTAAGCTGTTGCAGTTGTCTCACTGGGTTTTACTAAAAGTTTATGTGAAAAGTGAAATCTTGGTAATTTCCTTTGAAGTATAGTATGTCTAGAGAGAATAGTAATTGGTGACTTTTAGAGAAACTTTTAATTTGAATTACTTAAATATTTTTACTATTTCAACTTTGATAAAACTTGGTAAGACATAGAACTTTGCCTTAAAAAGTAAGTTAAATGTCAGAGAAATAACACTTGTAAGATGAGTAATGAGGTAATATGGTCAAGTATTATCTTTAAGAAAGTGGGAATTCAGATTGTTCTAAGCAATGCATCATGTAATAGCTCATTTAAGTATTTCTGCTGTGGTCATATGATATGAAAATGTAGTTACCTTGGACTAATGTGTACTCTCTCAAGAGATATTTTGAATAGTTATTAGTATATGAAATTAATGAAAACATTGATTTTTAATGGTAATTCTTTTTCTAAAATTATAAAAGCATGCTTATTTATCTACAAATATATTCTATGTTGAAGAATTAGAACTTATGTAAGTGAGGAAATGCATCTATATTTGCAGGCAATGGATATAAGATGAGAGTGAAGAAGGATTAGATTCAAAACCCAGGAGTAAGAGTTTGTGGATAAAACCTGATACATAATACGTTGAGTCAGTAGATTTGGGACTCAGAGGCAGAGTCCTCAGGATCTTATCCCTTGGTGCCAGGAATGACGGTTCTCTGAAATTTTTCTTCTATTTTCAACTCAGATGGGTGGCTTTTTTAAAAAATTATTTTATTCAAGTATGGTTGATTTACAGTGTTGTGTTAATTTCTGCTGTATAGCAAAATGATTCAGTTACACACACACACACAAACTCTTTTTCACATTCTTTTCCATTATGGTTTATCACAAGATACTGAATATAGTTCCCTGTGTTATACAGTAGGTCTTTGTTGTTTGTCCATTGTATATATAATAGTTTGTATCTTCTAATCTCAAACTCCCAGTCCATCTTTTATACATATTAAAAAGTAGAACTAGAATAGAAATAGTATCATTATTAAAGAGTAGAATAATTAGTATAATGAACTTTAATGGACCATCACTCAGCTTTTAAGTAAGCTTTAGCAGTTATCAACTCATGGCCATTCTCTGGTCCATAATAATTAAAAAAAAAAATTTTTTTTTTGGAAGTTCAGACCTGCAGAAAAGTTGAAATGTTTGTATAAAGTTGCTTGTTGGTTCCTTGATTCTCCTTCTGATATCTGCATAATCTAAAGCAGTGTCTCCTGCCATAGTCCTAATATTGATAATTTGTACCCCCCCACCCCCACATGCAACTGGAAATGATAATTTTATTGATGTCAAAGAACCAGCTTTTTTCTTTTATTTCATGTATTTCTTCTCTAAATTTTAGTCTTTCTTTTAATTGCTTACACTGGGTATTACTTGCTGTTCTTTTCATGCTTTCTTAAGAACCTTATGAGAGTGCTTTCATTTCTCAGTGTTCTTTGCGCTGTTGTTGTGTATAATCTGGTGTTCTTCAGTCCTTTGTAGAGATCTGTACTACCATCAGTACCTTTTTTATCCCCTGTGTCTGAGGACTTCCTTTAACTTTTATTGTGTAGGTTTGCTGTTGGTGAATTTTTACCAGCTTTTATATCTGAAAAAGACTTAGTTCACCTTTGATTTTGGAAGATATTTTTTTTGCTGGGTATAGAATTCTCATCGTAGTTTCTTTTTCTTAATACTTCAAAGATCTTGCTTTGTCATTTTAAATTTATTTTCATCACAATTTTGAGCAGTTTGATGATGATAAGCCTTGATGTAATTTCTTAATGTTTTTGCTTAGTGTTGGTTGAACTTCTTGAATCTGTGGGTTTATAGTTTTTTCATGTAATCTGGAAATTTGGGGGCCATTATAGAATTACGTATTTTTTATTCCTTTCTACCTTATGTGTATATCAGAGTACTTGAGGTTGTTTCACAGCTTATTGATGCTGTTGTGCTAGCTTTTTTACCCCTCCTTAGTCTATTTTTTCCTCTCAGTTTTTAATTTTGGATATTTCTGTTACTTTGTCTTCAAGTTCATTGATTTTTTTTCCTGTAATATCTAATTTGCTGTTAATTCCATTTAGTATATTTTTCATCTCAGACATTATACTTTTTATTTTGTGTTCAGTTTGGTTATTTTTTATACCTTTCATGTGTCTGCTTCACATGATCAGTCTTTCCTCTTGCTTTTTGAACGTGTGGACTACAGTTACAGCACTTGTTTTAATGGCCTTGTCTATCAAATCTGTTATCTCTGTCAGTTCTAGGTCCTCTTTTGTCCATTGATTTTTCTCATTATGGGATGTCTTTTTTTGGTTCTTTGTAAGACTGTTAAGTTTCAATTAGATAGCAGACATGGTAACTAGATAGTTTGCATTCCTGTAAATCTCCTTGGACTGTGTTCTGTGAAGCATTTACTTGGAAACAATTTTGTTCTTTCAAGTCCTAGAAGTTTTGTTGGGCAGGACCAGAGTGGCTTTTAGTTTGGGGCTAATTTGAACCTACTACTGAAGCAAAGTGAAAGTCGCTCAGTCGCGACTTTCTGAGAAAAGTCAAACTTTCTCAATCTGACTCTTTGTGACCCCGTGGAATTCTCCAGGTGAGAAAACTGGAGTAGGTAGCCTTTCTTTTCTCCAGGGGATCTTTCCAGCCCAGGTCTCCCGCGTTGCAGGTGGATTCTTTACCAACTGAGCTACCAGGGAAGCCCACTGAAGCAAAATTCTCTGGGTCCTCCTGATTCCATGCAACTAATGAGGTTTTCCCCTGTGGTTGGTGGGAACAGGTACAGTCCCCCGTGTGAACCTGATGCATTCTTCCCCAGAAACCTTTTGAATGGCTTTCTCCTGGTCTTGGTCGTTTTCTCACACAGAAATGCTGGTCAGTATTCAGCTGAAGACTTGAGAAGAGTCCCCACTTTGCAAATTTTTAGCGTTCATTCTCTTTACACACCTCTTCTCTGGTAATCTGCCTTGCAGACCGAATCACTTTGGCACTTCCTTAGACTCGCAGCTTCATTTCTTCAACTCAGGAAGATTGCTGGGCTCCCCCCAGGTTCCCTGTCCTACGTTTTTTTTTTTTGTTGTTGTTGTTTTTTGTGGCATCCTGTAATTACTCGGTTTGTAAACTGGGACAGTTACAGAGCTCACCTATATACTTCCCATTTTTATATCAGTTTCTTCCATTGAGTGAAACAGTTGTCAGCAGTTGAAAGAAATGGTGACACAGTTGAAACAGTGACAGCGTTGTTTTCTTGGCTCCAGAATCACTGCAGACAGTGACTGCAGCCATGAAGTAAAAGATGTTTGCTCCTTGGAAGAAAAGCTATGACAAACCTAGACAGCATATTAAAAAGTAGAGACATTACTTTGCTGACAAAGGTTTGTCTAGTCAAAGCTATGGTTTTACCAGTAGTCACGTATGGATGTGAGAGTTGAACCATGAAGAAAGCTGAACTCCGAAGAATTGATGCTTTTGTGTGGTGTTGGAGAAGACTCTTGAGAGTTCCTTGCACTGCAAGGAGATCCAACCAGTCAATCCTAAAGGAAATCAACGCTGAATATTCATTGGAAGGACTGATGCTGCAACTGAAGCTCCAGTACTTTGGCCACCTGATGAAAAGAGCCTACTCATTTGAAAAGACCCTGATGCTGGGAAAGATTGAAGGCGGGAGGAGAAGGAAATGACAGAGGATGAGATGGTTGGATGGCATCACTGATTCGATGGACATGAGTTTCAGCAAGGTCCAGGAGATAGTGAAGGACAGGGAAGTCTGGCGTGCTGCAGCTTACGGGTTCGCAAAGACTCGGACACGAATGAATGACTGAACAACAACAACTTTGGTTGACGTCCAGTTACTTGAAAACTATATAGTTTTAGATATTTTATTAATTTTGCTATTTTATTGGGTTGGCGAAAAAGTTCATTTGGGTGTTCCATAATATCTTACGGAAAAACCCAATGAACTTTCTGGCCAACCCAGTAGTTAGGATGGCTAGTCGGGTCTGTGTTTTTACATCTTGGTTGGAAGCAGAACTCTCTTCCATTTAAGTATTTGAATAAGTTCTTCCCCTCAAGAAGCATATTTTAGGTGGTGATGGGAAATGGGTGTCAGAATTATATGTTTTGGTTGTTAAAAATGACTCTGGGAAATCCTGAGTGATCATCCTGAGAGTCAGGCCAGGATTTAAGGAAGGAGCACAGATTAAAGGTTAAGAACCCCAGAGTGGATTCTTTAGTGGGGACAGCGTCAGAGCAGAGTTCCTTTGCCTTACCCTTTGAAGGTAGGCATGTGTACATTTGAAACCTTGCAGGATTAGACTAAACCTTACAGGCTCAGGCAGCAACAGCTGACCTTTTCTGCATGGAAAGAGGTTGGGTTTGCTCATTCTGCTTGTAATCTATGGCATCAGGTGTATAGCCCTTGAGAACAACTGCTACCTCAGGTCATATTGATTTGATGGGACAAGCTTACATTGGTGGGATGACTCTAGTAGTGTACTTTTTTAGGGCTGCAACACACCCTAGTGTGAGAAGAAATTGTCACTAAATTACCTAAAAAGTTTTGTATGATAATGTGACTTGTTTTCCCCTGGAAAACAGGATAACTCAGAGTCTTCTTTTCCAAGATGGCACCAAGTCCAGTGTGTATTGTGTGTGTGTGTGTGTGCTTGTCATCAAACTCTTGCATTTTATTTCTGTGGAAAGCCCTGACTCTACTTAACCTCTGGCCCTGTCTTCAGGGCTACCACAAGGTAGAGAAACTTTGAGTGCCCATTCAGGACACATCAGTGTTTTTTATTGGTCATTTTCTTGATGACATAAATCAGGAGATTTCATTAGTCTGATGTGGGGGGGGATTAAGTTGAAATTCTGCAGTTAGTTTACTTTGCTATTAATTCATATCAGGTAAACATTATATAGCTAAATTCTTTATCAGGTCACTCAGAAAGTATTTTTTGAGTACTGGCCACATGTCAGGATTGTGCTAGCCACCAGGTAGATGAGTGGAGGCATGGCATCTGGAATGAGGGAGGTAACATGTGCACTGTGTTCTGCAGAGGTCAACCATGTCTAAAGCAGTGTCTTTGAAACTCATCCACCTCAGGGCTCAGACCTTTTTACATTCTTGAAAATTATTGTGAACTCTAAGAAGATTTTGTTTATGTGGGTTATATCTGCTATTGCCACATAGATCTTTAAGAATATTAACTTACTAAAGCAGTAATAGATAAGTACATTTTCCCAAATAAATATATATATTTTCCAGAATCCAAAAGAAAAAAAGCAAGAAACCCTGCATTGTTTTACATTTTGCAGCTCTCTTTAATGTTTGAATTTAATCTGTTTTTTAATACAGGAGAAATTTTTTTGTCAGTGAGCTCAATAAAGTTTCTCCTAGAAATGAGCATCATGGGTAGTTAGGAACAATAAGATTACTGAGTGGACTTGGAGTCAGGGTGGTCTCCAGTAGGGGTCCACCTGCATTAGAGATTGACTCTTGACCAGGGATTGCCATACATGTGATAGGTGCTCAGTAGATGAGTATGGAGAGTGAAAAAGGAAGATTCTGTAATTTCTCTTAGAGTTTAAATGACTTTGCAGCAGTGCTAGTACTAGTATAAATTAGTGAAATATATCAAGTTTTATGATAGTAGTAAGTCATTCGGTTTCAAGAATTGGCACACCATTGAAAGTGTCATGAGAATCAGTTAGCACTTTAGTGATTACTTAAATATCAGTTAAACTTTCATCCAAACAAGAAGTCTGATCGTACGCAGTTACTATAAGATACCGCCGTCTTCTAAGATGTTTGTTCCTCTTTCCCTCAGTTACCTTCAGTTGTCCTGAAGCACACGGCCTTTCCAAGCACTGTAGATATGGACAAAGAAGAAAGAAAGACTATCAACCAGGGTCAGGAAGATGAAATGGTAACCAGCTTTTACAATTTACTTGTGAAGTGTCAGTTTATTTTTCTAGGGAAGTACATTTTTTTTTTTATTGGAGGCTAATTATTTTACAATATTGGTTGGTTTTGCCATACATTGACATGAATCCGCCCCGGGTGTACATGAGTTCCCCTTCCTGAACCCCCCTCCCACCTCCCTCCTCCCCTTATCCTCCCTCTGGGTCATCCCAGTGCACCAGCCCTGAGCATCCTGTATCATGCGTCGAACCTGGACTGGTGATTCATTTCACATATGATATACATGTTTCAATGCCATTCTCCTAAATCATGCCACCCTCGCCCTCTCCCAGAGTCCAAAAGACGGTTCTATACACCTGTGTCTCTTTTGTAGGGAAGTACATTTAAAAGAAAGTACATTTAAAAAAACACTAAAATAAAATACAATAAAACAATAGCTGAGTCAATGTGGTTTTTTTTCCTTCTGGCCGTGTCTTTGAATTGGGATTATGTAAAACCTCTTGCCTAGAAAATCCCATGGATGGAGGAGCCTGGTAGGCTGCAGTCGTGGGGTTGCTAAGGGTCGGACACAACTGAGCGACTTCATTTTCACTTTTCACTTTCACACATTGGAGAAGGAAATGGCAACCCACTCCAGTGTTCTTGCCTGGAGAATCCCGGGGACAGGGGAGCCTGGTGGGCTTCCGTCTATGGGGTCACACAGAGTTGGACACGACTGAAAAGTGACTTAGCAGCAGCAGCAGCAGCAGCAGCAGCAGTACCTCTGGTATTAGTATGGTTCTTGTATGGTTCTAGTGTGCTTCCTATTTCACTTGTGAACTGTTGAAACTCAGAGTTTCATTTAATATAACTTAAGAAGTTATGTTAGCTAATGCTTATATATAGTCCTAAATGCAAAATTTCTAATTCTTCCTTTATAAGAAAGTTTAAAATCAGCTTAGTAAAACTCAACTCTTTCTTGGTGGTGTATGTAGGGGAAAGATAGGGTTGTTACGTTGGGACTCTCATAACATTTGATATGTGATTGTTAATCACTGTGTCCATGCAGGAGATTTATGGCTATAATTTGTGTCGCTGGAAGCTTGCCATCGTTTCTCTTGGAGTGGTGTGTACTG
The DNA here is from genome assembly GCF_049115385.1 of Moschus berezovskii. Lineage (NCBI taxonomy): Eukaryota > Metazoa > Chordata > Mammalia > Artiodactyla > Moschidae > Moschus > Moschus berezovskii. The sequence goes on from NC_142460.1 coordinate 94,798,999, forward strand.
GCGGCTTTCTACTCCTGCTCCTCTATTGGATGCCCGAGTGGCGTGTGAAGGTGACCTGTGTGAGAGCTGCAATCAAAGACTGTGAAGTAGTGCTGCTGAGGACTACTGTAAGTCCACATGATTACTTGTAGTGGATTATTTGTGGGGTAAAATGATGTATTTATGTGTGTTCTGTTCAAAATAAAATATGATGAGAACATCATTGCTAGGATACAATGAAAAATACTAATCCTGGTATTTCTAAAGCATCTGTGTTCCAAGTGACTAATATCCCAGTGGTTTTGAGTTTAAAGGAATCTTGAAAGTGAACAAAAAAAAGCGAAAGTGTTAGTCACTCAGTCATGTCTGACCCCTCGTGAACCCATGAACTGTAGCCCACTAGGCTCTCCTCTGTCCATGAAATTCTTCAGGCAAGAATACTGGGTGGGTAGCCATTCTCTTCTCCAGGAGAGCTTCCCGACCCAGGAGTGGAACCTAGCTCTCCTGCATTGCAGGTAGATTCTTTACTGTCTGAGCCACTCGAATCTACCCTCTTGTATATCTCTTGATGTGCTGAGAGATTGGATAGATGGCTGGTCTGTCAAGGTTTCCTGAAAGGACTGCATCCCAGATCTCTTCTACTATGCAGTGCTGCTGCTCCCCAGGTTTTGTTTTGTAATCCTACTGGAAGCATTTTATAAGAGGCTTTAATACCTAGACTCAGTATGTAGATGGATTAAATCAAGAAATTACTCATAATCTTTTATGAGATCCTCTATCAGTAAAAAATGACATATATAAAATGGTAAGCGATCAAGAACACTTTATGTTTGAATTTACGCATCTTCATGAAATGGTTTAACATTTAGTGAGTAGAAAGTGACACTTTCTCATTTAGAGGTTAGTATTAATAAATAATATATCATGTAAAGAATAGAAACTGTATATATGGTTATATAATATACATAGTTGACTCTTTACCCTTATTCCTTTCTCTTGGAAGGATGAATTCAGAACGTGGTTTTGTGCAAAAATTCGCTTCCTTTCTCTAGAAACTCCCCCATTTTCAAGTTCAAAATCTCTGATTAATAAAGTTTCAAATGGCCATGCAGTTCACTTAACTGAAAATCTGGCTGAAGAGAATAGGCTTGAGATGAATAAATACTCACAGCCTCAGTCACAACAGGTATTGTGATCTTACTCTCAATGTTTCTTTAAAAACTGGAATTGTTACATTTTATGCTACTATAGATAGCCTATAATTTTGTACTTGTACTTATTTTTAAGGTAAAACTATATGCATATAAAATACCTGTTTATCACTCTATGTAAACAGTTTAAATATTTACTAGAAGAAATGGATTATGTCACGTGATTGCTTTAATTTTAATAGTTGTTACATGCTAAATTTGTGTTAGTAAACTTAATTATAATTAACAAGTGAAGATAATGCTTTTTGATGTAACCTTTTTGTATGTTCTACAGATTCGCTATTTTACCCACCATAGTGTGAAATACTTCTGGAATGATACCCTTCACAATTTTGATTTCTTAAAGTAAGTATTCTTCTTTTGTTTGGATTGTATGAGTGTCTTGATTATGTTTTAGATAGAAAATAATTCATTTTAGTGTTATATAAGATGGAAGATTTCCCTTCACTTAATTTTAATAACTCCCTGGTGGTGTTTGAATACTCAGTAATACTCAGTAACCAGTTTAGAATAAACCCCACCTGCAAGTTGTATCCTGGCAAAATTGACAAAAAGTTAGAAGCACCATGCTCCCAAAATCCAGTCTGAGTCCTTTTCTTTTTGAGGATTCATCTCGGAGTGAATTTTGAGTATACCTCTTAGCCTGCCAGAGTATCTGAATTACCACCTCTCAATTTGCTATGGTTTCATCCATTTGTATTTCAATACTTGAGGGATGGAGTGATAGATAAACATTAAATTTAACTTTCGTAAGTGGATAAAGATGGGACATGGTTAAAGGTGTTAATCCTTGGGTAGGACAAATTGGAATAATTCCTTAAAATTTGATTTTTATGGAGACTTCAAGTTATATCAGGACTGAATTTACTAGGATTTTATTTATTTATTTATTTTTGGCTGCACCACATAACTTGTGGGGTCTTACTTCCCTCACCAAGGACTGAACCTGGGCCACAGCAGTGAAAGCCCAAAACCCTAACCACTAGGCCACCAGGGAACTCCTTTAGGATTCTATTTTTATTGCTGTTAAAGTGATTATCGTAAATACCCATTAAGTATCCTCATTTGAGAGTGGCAAAGGAATTCTTAATATTAGCAGTAAAAAGAGAATCACCTTATGAACATTTAAAATATTCTTAGACTTTGTCCCTCAGACATTTCCTAAATAGATAATTCCTAAAGAATATTGCTAATATTCCTGAAGAATTGGAATACTTTGGAATGGAGCAGGGCAGTTCCACTTGCCTAGTTGTGAAGACCCTTCCTAGTTAAGAACCATTGCTTTATTTTTTAGAGAATACTGCCAGTGAACTGTCATTTTGTTCTTAAAAAAATTTTGACTTGGAGTGCCCTAGGGGAAAATAGCAAACATGTTTGCATGTGTAGCCTTTGCCAACCATAGCAACTTGTAGGATTTAAACTTGTTCCAATGATAGCAGTTAATTATGGAGCTTAGGTTTTTCTTTTGGAAAAAGTAGAAAAAGATTGGAGTTAAATGATGTGTTAGATTCTCTATAGAGTTTTTGTGAATAGTATCTCAGTTAAAATAAGCATTACGAGGAAAGTAGGTATGTTAGTCGAATCCCAGTTTTAATCATTACAGATTTTAGACATTGCCTGTGACTTAGACGGATTCTGCACTTCTCCTTAGATGAGAGAATTCAGATTGATGCCTTTGTAGAAAGAAAAATAAGTGAGTAGGACTTACTAGTGTGAAGCTTCAACATTTAAGAAGGGAAACTCGATAAAAAGTAAAGTTTGAAGTACTTGAGTTAGTCATACTTTACCTTTAATTTTTTTGGTTATTAACTGTTACAGCTTTGGCACAGACTTAAAGGATGATAATATTATTATATAACCTTATCCTGTGATAGATACATTGTGTAGCTTAGAAGTTGCCACATTTGAGAGTTAGCCTTTTATTACTGTTTATCTTAGGAAGTAGAGATTTAAAAATTCTCATCCGTTGTCTCAGTTTTTGTTAGGGGTTTCTATTTGTAAGGAAATCACACTTTAAAATCAGAAATATAGAAAAATGAGGCATTAAGAAATTTGGATATTTTAAACTTTGTTTAAAGTAAAAACTTTGGATTTATTTAGGGGACTGGATGAAGGTGTTTCTTGTACGTCAATTTATGAAAAGCATAGTGCAGGACTGACAAAGGGGATGCATGCCTACAGGTAATCTTTATCCAACTAAAGTTAGATCTGTTATCAAAATTCCGAAATAAAGTGGTATATGTAGTTTACTCTTTTACCATATAGTTGTAATATTAACAATTATGTAAATATTATAACATAGTAATTGACAGCTTATTGATATTTTATTTGGGTGAAACTCTCAGTTTAAGAATTATAAAAGTGTTGAAGCCGATTTTGAAGTGAATATCCCTGAAAATATACTGTATTTCATCATTGCTAACGTGCACACTTTCCTACATTTTAACATCTGTAAAAGGAGGGTGTGTCATACAGTGAGTGAAGTGTCACCCTTTACTTTTTTAATCTTTCTTGATAGTACATAAAATCATCGAATGTCTTACAATTGATAGCATCTTCGATTTACTGAAATATTGGGAATTGTAAGCATGAGCTCAGATTTACTAAAATGAAAATTTGTAAATTGAGAGACAATATCTTTTTTATAGTGTTATTCTTTGCTAAGGTATAAAAGTATCCTAGTGTGTTATGTATCAAATTAGGAATTTTCTTGTACTCCTGTAGCATGTTCTTTTAAAAGGTTGCAGTATAAATTCATTCATTCAGACTTCTGCTTCATAAAACACGAGAATTAATTTATCATCTAGAAAGTACTATTATAAGGAATTTAAGTGGAAGGTTTTAAGCAACTTTTCTTAAGCATTAAAAAAAGGCGCCAAATGTATACTGTTTTGAAATAAACGTTTTTAGTGCAGTATTCTTATTAGAAAAATAGTATAGGACACCTCAAATTACTTATGTAGCCTCTTGAAAAAATTAATTGTAGTTCAGAATTGTTGAGCTGTATTGTGTTTATGGGTGGAAAAGAAAATCTTTTGCTGACTTGGTTTATTATAGATTAGTGGGAGAGGTACTTGTCACACAAAAGATAAAATAATAACAATGTAGTTATCCAGTATTGACCATGTTGATTTAAATACTGTAGATAGAGAATGTAACTTGTAGAAGACAACTGTTTAGAAAAATGAATGTTTTAAGTTCCAGAATTAAGGAGCAGTTGGTGTTTTGATCCTTATCTGATGCAGTGCCTTCCGTGAATTGTACTGCTATAATACAGTATAATGTAATATTATTATTATTATATTTTCCTGTTATAGAAAATTGCTTTATGGAGTAAATGAAATTGCTGTGAAAGTGCCTTCAGTTTTTAAGCTCCTGGTTAAGGAGGTAAGACAATTGTACCTGTCTTAACATTTGTGATCAATAGGTTTGTCAATTGAAAAGAGACAGGATTTAAGTAATAAGAAGATATTCTTGTTTTTTTGTTTCCTAACTTCTCTTTGCTTATTTTTTTACTTGCAAGGTCAGAAAGATCTTTCTCCAGTAGATCAGTAATTTGGGGGCATGATTACTTTTTTATTTTGTCTGATTTTTTTGCTTTTCTTGTCTGTAGATTTTTTTTCTTAGGAAGTTGTGCATTTAAACCTTGCCCTGTTTTGCAGATGTGTACCTCTGTCTTCCCCCTACCCCCCCGATTTTAAAAATAATTTATCATGTTTTCTTCATGTGGTACACTCTTAGGAACTAGGCATCATGCCAGATGTTTGGAATAAAAACATAACTTGATGAGTGACAGTGAGGAATTTGCACTTTAGCCTAGAGGGAGTACATGTCAGTAGTTACTGTAGTGACTTCAGTTTGTAAGAGCCGTAGAGGCGGTGGAAGTAAAGGGTTGCGGCATGTAAAGAAAGAGAGTAAGTGGCTTTGCCTCGGAGAGTTAGGCTCTCCAATCTTCTTTCTGATTTTGGGCTAAAGATCACAGTTAGCTGTACTGGGTCAGTACTTTGAGTAGAAGTTAGATTGCCTTCCATCATTTCTTGAGAGTAGCTGTGTAATGGAACTTTAGCTCCTTACAGCAACATGTAAGGAGTCAGAATTAGAAAGACTGGCTTGTAGCAGAGACATTACTTTGCCAACAAAGGTCTGTCTAGTCAAGGCTGTGGTTTTTCCCGTGGTCACGTATGGATGTGAGAGTTGGACTGTGAAGAAAGCTGATCGCCGAAGAATTGATGCTTTTGAACTGTGATGCTGGAGAAGACTCTTGAGAGTCCCTTGGACTGCAAGGAGATCCAACCAGTCCATTCTAAAGGAGATCGATCCTGGGTGTCCATTGGAAGGACTGATGCTAAAGCTGAAACTCCAATACTTTGGCCACCTCATGCGATGAGTTGACTCACTGGAAAAGACTCTGATGCTGGGAAGGATTGGGGGCGGGAGGAGACAGGGACGACCGAGAATGAGATGGCTGGATGGCATCACCGACTCTATGGACATGAGTTTGAGTGAACTCCAGGAGTTGGTGATGGACAGGGAGGCCTGGCGTGCTGTGATTCATGGGGTCGCAGGGAGTCGGACACGACTGAGCGACTGAACTGAACTGAACATGACTCCATCAGTAACTAGCTCTGATCATTAGAAGACCTTTCTCCCTGCTGCTCTTGTATTGGTAAAATTGTGGTAAATCCTTTGATGGCCTCATTTGATTTTGAAGTAAAATAGGATTATATATGTAAAAGTGCTTTGAAAAGTACAGAAACATCAATTTTAAGACATTGGAGATTATTAATGAAATTGATAAAATACTATAAAATTTGGGTAGTCAAAGACCTTTAGCAGGACTCTTTTTTTTAAGTAAACTTGCCAATTGGTTTTTTATTGGCCAAATCAGATGCAAACGTCGTTTAAATTTTTTTAGATTACGAAAGTATGGTAACACATTTACAGGAGACTTGGAAAATGCAGAAGAAAGTTACATATAGTTTCACTATACATTACAATTATTTTTTTAAGTAAATTAAGGTTTTCATTTGGAGTTTCAATATCAAACTCTCAAAAATTAATAAATAGAAAAGTAGAAGGATGTAGTAGACCTAAAAAGCAGTATGAACCAATTCAACATAGTAATCATTAAGATTTATATAATTTTCACATAATAGCAGGATACAAATTCTATACAGGTTCCCATAGACTATAAACGAGAAGCCACTGGAACATATCCAGGGACATAAAACAAGGTGGAAAAATTTCATAGTCTAAAGGTATTGAAATCACACTGTCTGTTCTCTTTATCACTGTGGAATTACATTAGAAATCAGTATCAAAATAATACCTGAAAATAACACACATAGTTTCGAATGCTATGTGACATTTACCATTAGAGATCTTTGACTAAGCCATTAAAAGCCTCAATAAAGTTAAAAGACTGAAAAAACCCAGAAGGTGATTGCAGAGAAGAAAGGATTTAAATGAGAAATTAATATCAAAGATACTTTAAAGGTCTCATGTATTTGGAAATTGAACGTCCATGTTTAAATGATGGTGTATGTAAGAAGCCATAACAAGGAAAATTAGAAAATATTTGTAACAGAATAAAAATGAAAAGATAATTTATCAGAATTTGTTGCATGCAGCTGAAGCTGCTCAATGCAACTAAATAAAATATGGAGTCTTGAATAAGGTATGAAAACAAAAGACTGGACAGTAGCATAAAATTTTGTGAAATTTGAACTAAATCTGTACTTTTGTTGATAATAGTGTATCACATGTTAATTTCCTGGGTTTTTTTTTTTTTTTTAGTATTTCTTTATATTCTCAGAATTGGATTAGAAATTTCAAACCTCATTTAGATTTTTTTTTAAAGTCACTAAAATAATAAGTGTGGAAGTGCACACATGCACATGTTTTCATCCACCCAGCCAGCCTATGTTTTTTGGTTGGTGCATTTAATCCATTTATATTTAAGGTAATTATCACTATGGGTGTTCCTGTCACTAATCGTTTGGGGTTTCATTTTTGTAGGTCTTTTCTGCTTCTTGTGTTTAGCAGGACTCCTTATCTTTTTTTTTTTCCCATTCAGGTTTTAATCTTTATTTATTTCCTTAGAGAAAGCAAAGCAGTGTAACTTATCTCATAGTTGTCTTCTCTTTGGACTTCAGTGAACCTTTGACTTACAAGTAAATTAGTGCTTCAGGTTCATAATAAGTAAATGCTCCATTTGGTTAAACGTTTTGTATTCTTTTGCAGCACAGTAATTATTGAAAGTAAAGTGTGCTTTATTGCTAAGGCAAAGTGAAGAACAGCTAAATTCACACATTTTAGCTGTTTCTAGCTGAATCTATATTTGGGTTTGGTATCAATCTAACTGGATGCTCCCAATTTCAATTAAGCTTATTTAGTCAAATTCTAGTAGTTTAATGATTTATTTTCTAAAAAGGTAGTATCTTACTGTACTCTTTGGGTAGTTACATGTTGCCCTAGGGTACTATAGAGCTTATCCTGTTACTATCTTGTTAGTTATTTCTTAAATCTGTATGTTTTTAAATATCTCATTCAATTTGACTTAAAATGTTTGCTTTTTAGGTTCTCAACCCATTTTACATTTTCCAGTTGTTCAGTGTTATACTCTGGAGCACAGATGAATACTATTACTATGCTATAGCCATTGTGATTATGTCTGTAGTATCAATTATAAGCTCCCTGTATGCCATTAGAAAGGTGAGTCCAATTTATTATGGTTTTCACAACTGTATTTGTACTTTGTAATAACACATAAGATGTGCAGAATGATATTTGGTATAAAGCACGTTCTTGATACAGTTTTTCTTTTAGTTATGTGAACATGTACTCTTTTGCCCTCTTTTTGAGGTTGGGGAAGGCAAATGCTTTTTAAAGTCAGAGTATCACTTGATTGCTTTGGGACTGTAGGGGTCTCTAGTTGCTTATCTTAGACTGGAATACTGGAGGGCTGAATCTGTTTTTAGGGCTGTCTTGTTAAAGTGCTTCTTCTTTTGTTTGGGGCTGAAACATTGAATGATCTTTGAATCTTTTGGTCTTGACTTTTTTAAAGGTAGAGTAATATGTGTTTATTATATTAGCTTGCATGCTAAGTCACTTCAGTTGTGTCTGACTCTTTGCGCCCCATGGACTGTAGCCCACCAGACTCCTGTCCGTGGGATCATCTAGGCAAGAATACTGGAATGGGTTGCCATTTCCTGATATGAACATCCACGGGATGTTCCTGACCCAGGGATCGAACCCGAGTCTTGCATCTCCTGCATTGCAGGCGGGTTCTTTACCACTATATATTAGTTTATCTTATTTTATATTACCCTTGCTTTCTAATAGATTGAAGAGTGAGTTTATATTAATGAGTTAAAAATTTTTTTCCTCTGATTCAGCAATATATTATGTTACATGACATGGTGGCGGCTCACAGTACTGTGAGAATTTCAGTTTGCAGAGTAAATGAAGGTAAGTACTTAAGTTTACTCTTAGAAAAGTAAATAGAAAAAGATATCCACTATGCACTAATGTGTGAAGCAAGCCCAATATATTATGCGTATACATGCAGTTCCATAAGAAACGAAAATGTGTTTGGATTTATAATCATGTCTCTGTATCAAGTTCATTCATTTATGTGAAATTGTATTTTTCTATAATGTGACAGGCACTGTACTAGGCTGTCGGGATGGACATAGTCCTTGCCATCATTGAACTTCAGTCTAGTTGGAAAGACAGATGATAAACAGAACAATGAAGTGTGATAAATGATAGGGAGGGTTCAGGGAACTGAGATATTAGAGCTCATTTAATATAGGTGTCATGGATGGCTTCTTTGAACAGGTATATTTTAAGTGATTGAATTAGCCAGATAAAGTATAGGTGAGAAAGTGATAAGGCAGGGGTGAGAGAGGGAGATAAGAGGATTCTAGTGCCGAAAGGCCTGGAAATTAAAGAGAGTTTGTTCATTGTAATAACTGGAAGAAATTCAGTGTGACAGATGCAGCAATTAGAGGGTAGACAGTCTTTTTAAGACTTCTGAAGGAATTTGGACTCTCCCAAAAGACAGTGGAAAGACATTGAAGGGTTTTAAGCAGGAGAGTGATATGATCATATTTGCCTATTTGAAAAAGTCCTTCCGATTACCATGTTCAGACTTATTTAGAAGGAAGTAATATTGAAGGCATGATATGAATCAGCGTGAGGGTTGTGGACACGGAGTGTGGAGAGATGTCTTTGAAAGATACTTAAATGCAGGCGTTGAACAAGGTTTGCTGATAGAGTGGTGTCAGGCTGGTGGGGGATGGATGTTGGTGTCATTTAATTAAATAAGGAACACTGGAGGATAATCAGAATTGTAGGGAAGGATAATGTTTTGGACACATTGGTTTGCCCAGTGAGATATGGAAGAGATTAAGGATACAAGGGAGGCAGCTCAGCATCATGGGTCTTGGAGACAGCAGCCTCTTTGATTTATCAGGAAAACCAAATCAGTCTGCATTCTCTTCGACTTGGTATCCCACATCCAAGCGTGAACCCAAGTTAGCCTAGCAGGTTGTTTTCTTCCTTGTGCTTCTTGGTCACTTGCTACTGTAGCTGATCATATTGCCTTTCCTAGCTGCAGTCTTAAGGTGTGTGGTTTATTGGCGCTCTTCCCCTTCCCACTCTGCCGCTGCCAAAGATGCTGGGCATCTCTCAGTGTATTTCTTCCTTACCCCATCAATAGTCCAGCAGATCTTTGATACTTAGTTTCCCCATATACCTAAGGGTTAGAATTTCAAGTGGCAGGAGGGTATTGAGTCAAGTTTTTAAAATAAAGGATCATATTAAGAAATGAAGAGTATTATACTTACTACATGTAAATAACTTTAGAATTCTTTGCTCTTAGCTTAGTAAACTACTTCTACCTTTTTTTTTGTAGAAAGAAAAGAATATTTGTCCTAAGCATCACAAACAGTAGTTTTCTCCTCATCCATCTTTGCTTAGAAACTAGTGTAAGTCTCTTCTAAGCATAGTTTAATAAAATCGAGGGGTAGGGGAAGAAAGAATGCCCAAATAGAAGGCCATCTTTTACTTAAGAAAATCTTGAAAGAAGTGTTTAACTAACTTGAATATAATACATAAATTTCTAAGGAAATAACTAGATATGATAGTTTTATTTTATACATTGATTTAAAATAATGTGTAAGATATTTTGGAACTGTTTTAGAAATATTGAGAAGACAATGAAACAATGTGGATTATAAATAGTAGCCATGAGGAAAAGAATGCTGTTGGAAAAGAAAGTGCTTTCAGTGCTTTTCTCTGTTTCCAGGGGATTATGGAAATCTGAGGTTATGTACCTGTTGCAAGGGTCCTGGGTGGATGTATTGCCTATTTAGCTCACAGGGCTGATAACTAAGATTGACCATCCACTGTTGAAATGAATGTTGAAACCCACCTATCTGTTAGCTTAGAGGGGACTTGACATTAACTGTGTGCACTTGGTGTACTATCCAGGGACAAACTAGCTGACACATGATAGACACTGCTCTGTTAGCTTAAGGAATAATAATTTTGTCAGAACTCTTCATCTATTGGGATTTTCTTATTTAACTCCATTATATTTGTAATGTCTTACTGAGATCAGGTGACCTTTGGATCGATCTTTAGTTTGGTGAATTTTTATTACAAGTTAAAGAATACTCTTTTCAGACCTTTCTTTCTTTTTCTTTCCTTAAATTCAGAAATAGAAGAGATCTTTTCTACAGACCTTGTGCCAGGAGATGTCATGGTCATTCCATTAAATGGGACAATCATGCCTTGTGATGCAGTGCTTATTAATGGTACTTGCATTGTAAATGAAAGCATGTTAACAGGTAAACTAAATGAGTAGAAACCAACTGAGTTGCTTATAATGATATTAGGGCTAAGTACTTACTGATTAAGCTTGTATGAGCATTAACTATGCAGTTTGTAACCTTCACTCACAAACGTCATGTGATAGATATTGAAGTTTTTTTTTTTTGTTTTGAGGGAACCAAATCCTTCATTATACTCAGCTGTAATACTAAAGTATAATGCTGGTGCTCACATCTCTTGTCCAGCTTCTGTTCATTCTTCTGACAGGAGGAAATGCTTTATAGGAAGGGACTAGGAAAAAAGTTATTTCCCCACAGCATATTTATTGCTGTTCACTTTGATGTGCAAAATGTAGGAATAAAAAAGTTGATATTTTTATTAAATTGGGGAGAAATAGATTTCAAAATAACTTCCCTTTGGAAATTCAGAATCTGGAGGTAGAGCTTTATATCTTTTTATCATATGACTTTTTAAATTGTCATAGTCAATCTGGCAAGAAAGTGATTCTTATATAATACATTTTTGAACTATTAAGAATCTGTCTTAAAATACACTCATGCAGATAAACATCCCTGCACACTTGTTGCCCTTGACACAAGAAGTGTGGATGCTACAGAGCATAACGTTGTAGCAGTAAAATGATTTGTAGTTTGTTGCTGTTAGAGGATTACCACACTCCTCTTTGCTCAGATGCCTGTTCTTTTCCTGTGTGTGTGTGTGTGTGTGTTGGGGGATTGTTGGGAGGTGAGGGCAGTTAGGACTGGATCGTCACATGTTGTGTGTTCTTGGAGTTGCAGAGTGCTTCCCAAGTTAGTTCTCAGGGGTCCCAGAACAGGTGCTGTGGTGATGGCAACAACCTTGTCTTCTTATGAAACTTGATGTAATTATTTCCAAGTGATTACCGTTGAGTCACAGACGACTTTAGAGAATTACTATGGAAGACAAGATTTGTTATTTCTGGGTAAGGAAATTAGAAGACAAAAGGCTGATTGATTAAGCTGTATTATTTACATTTGAGAACTTTTAATAACCGTTGTCAACAGTATTTAACATTTAGTACATGTAATAACTCAAGATTTGTGTGTTTGGTACTGATTTCTATGGTTTAATTTATGAGTTTTTTTTTTTAAAGGAGAAAGTGTTCCAGTGACAAAAACTAATTTGCCAAATCCTTCAGTGGACATGAAAGGAACGAGAGATGAATTATATAGTCCAGAAACACATAGACGACATACTTTGTTTTGTGGGACAACTGTTATTCAGACTCGTTTCTACACTGGAGAACTTGTCAAAGCCATAGTAGTTAGAACAGGTAGAAAATACTTAATCCTTTCTTGCATGGTTTAACACATTTGATGCTTATTGCATGTTTAAAAATAGATTCTGAGAGATAATTATTTTCTTATAGAGTTACTACAGAATCATTTTCTTCTTAACTTTTTTTTAAAAAAGGATTTAGTACTTCCAAAGGACAGCTTGTTCGCTCCATATTGTATCCCAAACCAACTGATTTTAAACTCTACAGAGATGCCTACTTATTTCTACTGTGTCTAGTGGCTGTGGCTGCAATTGGGTTTATCTACACTATTATCAATAACATTTTAAATGAGGTATGTACGTGGGAAACCCTTAATAGAGTTTGATTCTTAATTATCACATGTAGCTGTTGAGGATTTGAGATGTGTCTAGCGAGACTGGAAAATTGAAATCTTAATTTAAATTAATTTAATTTGGAGCCATATGAGACTTGTAGCTGTTATGTTAGAAAGTACAGATGTAGAACATTACCATCATAGCCGAAAGTTTTTATCAGGTTTAGATGATCTTTTATTTGCTTTCTTGTAACTTAAGGGAGGAGTGATCACATACTCCCCAAAAGCTTTATTCTTTTTTCTTTTTTTAACCTCTGGTATATACAGCATTAAAATTATTTGTGATTACTGAATTGAAGATATTTCTAAGGGACCTTGTCAGATTTCTTTTTTCTGTCCCTTATAAAGACTCTGATAGTAGTAGAGACAATATCTAAAAATATTTACTTTGAAGTATGTAGTGTATGAAGTATATGGGGCTATTAAAGTAGGAATTTAAAAAAACAATAGCTCTCATCTCACAGCCCACTAATAATTCATTGAGCTTTCTATTTTGCAGCATCTCTAAAGGAAAAAAATTATAAATAATTAACAGATGAATATGTATGTGCTTAATATATATATAAAATTAAAGAAATACTCATTGGATTAATATTTAATATTGGGGTGTGACATTTATTTTTATGTTAACTGTAGGTTGAAGTTGGGGATATAATTATCGAGTCTCTTGATATCATTACAATTACTGTGCCGCCTGCACTTCCTGCTGCGATGACCGCTGGCATTGTGTATGCCCAAAGGAGACTGAAGAAAGTGGGTATTTTCTGTATCAGTCCCCAAAGGATCAACATCTGTGGACAACTGAATCTTGTTTGCTTTGACAAGGTTGGTTCAGTTTCATAATCATTCTTAAAGGTCACTTTGTAGTTTTGTAAAGCTAAAGTATTTAGATTAATGGTTTCTGTGTTCTTTATCAACTAATTTGCACACATTTTAAAAGAAATGTTTTACAGACTTTCCTTTTTTAAAACTTATTTGGCATCTGTATCATTTTTATATTATTTTTTCATTTTTTTTTCAATTTTTATTACTTTGGATATTTGCCCAAATCTGCAATTAACCAGTCCTTCTAGAATTATACCTTGTAGTAGTAGTTAAATTTATTTGCTCTTTCATGTTTTTAACAGAATAGACTTCATACAGATATGTTTTCTGGAATGTTATTGCTATGAAATATATACGTTTAGTGTTTGCTGTATGATTTTATTGAATGTATTATAAAATTACAAAGGACACTGATTATATAATTTCATATGAAAATGACAGATTTTTTTTTACTTGTTTGAAATACAGAGGGTTCTCCTTTCCTCACGTGGGATCAGTTTTTCTGAAAGTTCAGAGAACTAAATCTTGACCAGGTTCTTCTGGGTAACTGATATGATACACATATGATTTTTGTGTGTCATCTTTATTATCAAGAAAAAAAAAGTGAGGTGTATTTTATTAAGGAAAAAAGGTCATAACTTAATGACTGTTTCATATTAAATTAATCTGTTCAGAAAATTTTATTTATGTTTGATCTTTTTTGAAAATGTTTAAAAAGTTTTTAAGCAGACCCAGAAGTGGGAAAAAAAGATGCAAGTGAAATAAACCCTCAGTTACCCATTATCCTACTTAAACAGTTAACCAGCATTTTGTCAGTTTTAACTTTAAATTGTCCCCTCATTTTGAAGGTGGCAGCATCAGACATTGTATTACTTTATCCATATGTATGTATGTAGTATGTAGCTCTAGAAGATAAAATAACGTTTTAAAAACACATTACCGAATACCATTATCACTGCTTACTACTACACTTAACAGAATTAACAGCCTCCGTATTACCTAGTATCCAGTACATATTCAGGTTTTCCTGCTTTATAGTCTGTGTTTTCAGTTGCAATCCAAATACAGATTGCAATGATTGCAGTTAATCAGTAACCATTGTTTTTCTTGCCCTTCTTTTCCAGTCATCTTATTGGAGAACCCAGGTTATTTATTTCCTGAATTTGGCTGATTACACTTCTTGATGTCATTTTACTTTGTTCTTCTTCCCTATTTTGGCTCCATATGCCCTAATCTCTCCCTCCTGTGTTGGCATCCATTGTGATATGTTGAGTGGTGCATTGTTCCACTGTTTAATAACACAAGCACATAAGTATACATTTCTATACATATCTCCCCCACCCCACCCACATAGAGGAACTGTACCAAGGGAGTGTTCTGCACCCTTTTACTCAATTTTGTCTTGAAAGTTATTCTCTGTTAGCACACACACAGATCTTACTCATCTCCTTCCCCCTTTTATGTCTGTATACACTCTATTATGTAAACACAGCATAGTTTTTCATGATTTTGTAAATGTGTGCTTTTATTTTTTTTTTTTAAGACTGGAACCCTTACTGAAGATGGTTTAGATCTTTGGGGGATTCAACGAGTGGAAAATGCACGGTAATTATTAGCTAGACTTGACCATTTATTGTTGTTGTTGTTCAGCCACTCAGTCATGTCTGACTTTTTTTGATCCCATGAACTGCAGCGTGCCAGGCTCCCCTGTCCTTCACTGTCTCCCAGAGTTTGCTCAAACTCATGTGCATTGAGTTAATGATGCCATCCAACCATCTCATCCTCTCTTGTCCCCTTTTCCCCCTCCCCTCAATCTTTCCCAGCATCAGGGTCTTTTATTAGTTTATTTTTAATAAATATATTAATATATGAACATTCAGACTTATAGAAGTTAATGCGACAGCTCTGTACCCACTACTGAGATTAAACAGTTGACATTTTGCCATATCTGTTTCAGATCTCTGAAGCAAAAAGATTTAAAAAGATTTAAAACATTACAGATACTGCTGAAGTCTTCTTCTATCCCTTTGTCTATCCTTGCTCTTGTTCTGAAGTTGTGTTGTTGTCCTTACATGTTTTTATAGTTTACTTCCTGTATATCTACCCATAAACAAGATCTGTCCATAAATAAGTATATACAACTGATATGTACTGTATGTGTTTTTGCCGCCTTTTGGCCTCATAACATTGTTTCCAAGATTCCTCCATGTTGATATGTATAGATCCAAATTATTAATCTTAACTATTGTTTAGTATGCCATTGTGTGACTAAACCATAATATTTGTTCTCCGTTTTTCCTTCCACACTCATAAACAGTGTTGCAATTAAAATTCTTAGGGTTGCAACTCCTGTGAGTATGTGGTTGAGTAATCCAGTTTCTTCACAGTTTCAGTGCTGGATCATGCAGCACATGCATGGGTACCGCCTGCTTACTGTCTAAATGATGATGCAGACTCACTCTCCCTCAGTGCATGGGCGACCCTGCTGCCCGGCATCCTTGCCAAACTTGGTACTGCCAGACTTCTAATTTGCCCAAATGAATAGCTACGAAATGTTATTTCATTGTGGCTTTGTTAGGAGTTTCCTCATTACTTATAAAGCTGAACATTTTTTCAAATTTTTGGAAGGAGGATTACTTGGCATTCTGTGTATTGTCAGTTTATATCCTGATTTTTTTTTTTTAATGATGTTGTTTGTCTTTATCTTATTCATTTATTAGAAGTCCTTTGTATTTTTGGGGTGATAATCTTTTTCAGTACTATGCATTATGAAAATATTTCTCCAGTCTCTGTTTTACATTTTTTACTTTATTGCTATCTTTTGATGCTTAGAAGTTTTACTACGATAGTTGTGTTTTTGCTGGTTTTTTTTTTCTCTCTTGAAAGTGGGATTTTGGCTTATACAGTCTGAGAGAATGTTGTTTGGTTCATGTAATGTCAGAGTTGGCACATCTTGGTAAATAGCATATCACATTGTGAACTTACTTATCCCTAATGATGCCTGTTGCTTTTAATTCTGTTTCATCGAATATTCGTGTGCTTACATACCAGCTTGCTCTTGACTAATATATGCCTGTGTATCTTTTTTTCCCGTCTCTTTTCACTCTTTCTCTGCCATTGTGTTCACATTTATTGTGATTTCAGATATATTTGAAATTATTTCTGCCACTGACTCTTACCCCAGTTCCCACACACAGATTTCATATTTCTCTCATTTTTTCAGAATTCATACATCCTAATTTTTATTACTTGTCCGTAAGTTATTAATATTCATATTTAGCATCTGAAGTCTATGAATGTCTTTTTTTTTTTTTAAGATTTTTTTGCTTCTGTTCTAAGTTTTGGTTTTTTGGCCGCAAGGCATGTTGGCTCTTAGCTTCCTGAACAGGGATCGAATCTGTACTTCCTGCGTTGAAAAGTAAAATCTTAACCCTGAACCGCCAGGGAAGACCCTATGGGTGTCTTTATTAGTTTCTAACTCCATAAAACCTATGGACTGTAGACTACTTTTACTTTTACCTCCCTTTTTGTATGCATTTGTTGTGTAGCATTTTATGATTTTTATGATTTTGGTTTTGTATGCAGTCTACATGCTAAGATGTACCTAGGTTGATGGATGGTTCGGTAACCATTGCTTCTTATATCTCATTACTGTGGATTAAATTGCCATGTTTGTAGATGTCTTAGTCTTTAGTAATGTTTCTTTCTCCTTTGTTGTTTAAAAAATACTTTTTTATGCTTTATTTCTGCAGTTTCACCATGATCTTTTTGTTTGTGTGGGACTAATTTTGCTTCTTGATTCCAAAGATTCATTCTTTTCATAAATTCTGGAAAGTGTGCAGCTTCTTTTTATTCCCATTGTGGCTTTCCCCCCATTCTTTCTCTCCATCTGGGAATCCTAACCATATCCTGGATAATAAATTTCATTTGGTTTTTTTCAAATCTGGCTCTCTCCTTTCCCCACCATGGTGTCTTGTTCTTTTTCGAAGTCTATAATTTTAAAATGCCTTCTTTGCATTCTTTCAGATCGCCATTCTATTATCTCCAGTTTATGGGATTCTAATTCTGTCTTTGTTGTGTCTGTTGAGTTGTGAGAATTATTTCCTGGTTCATTTTTAAGTTATGGATTCATTCTTAGCGGAATTTTTTTGTGAGACTCCTTTGTAGCTATGTTGTAGGAGTTTTGACCTTTCTTGGCCAAAAGTAGTGTCAGTGGTACCAGGTAAACTTTAATGTTACTTTTATAACTTGGGGATTTCTGGACTGGACAGTAGCGTATATATTCAAACCCAGATCCCATCCTGAGTAGCTTAGTGGTTTAGAGTTCAGGCCCTGACACCAGACCTCTTGTGTTTGAACCCTTGCTTTGCCACATGTATGCCGTGGCTTGGCAAGTCCCTTAAACCCTTCTGCTTCAGTTTCCTCATCTATAAAATGGTGATAATAAAACACCTTTCTGTGGTATAGGATGAGATGAGGCAAATAAATTTAAAGTTCTTTGAATAGTGCCTAATAAATAGTAAATATTATATAGATATTAATTATTTTCTTGAACTTTGGGTGGGGGAAAAGAGAGAAGCTTATTCTTACTTATGCATTTGAGTCTGTGGGTGAATCTTTTCTTGGGAAAAGAGAGAAGCTTATTCTTACTTATGCATTTGAGTCTGTGGGTGAATCTTTCCTTTTTCCAAGGTTGTAGTTCTTCAAGAACATCTTGGTGAGAGGGATTCTGTCAGTTCCAACTTCCTACTTTGTATGTGGCCAGGGCTTTGTCTCTTGTTCTTGTGTGGTTATTAAAACCAAAGGCCTTAAGGGTACTGAGAGGGCTCCCCTCCCTTCTTCCTTCTCCCCCCGTAGTCACAGCATCTGTTTAAGGTTACACACCTTTGGTTGTCCTTTCCCTGTTTTTGGCACTTAAAATTTTCCCTTTCTTGCTTACAAGCTCAGTTTTGTATTTGAAAGGTGGTGTGTTACACAGTCATTTTATGTTTTTGCAAGAGAGTTTTTGTGTGTTCTAATTTCCCATATGTCCATAGGCAAGAGTTTTAATTATTATTTAGTATGTAGTATTTTCTGTACTGGTACGTCTGGTCTAGTTATTTAGAATCTAAGATAATACTGTATTTTACTCATGTATAATAATTTTCATGGAAGAAAATGTTTTTGAATGTCAAAATCTATAATGAAATTAATACATGCAATATGTGCATAAATGCAAACATTTTATTTCTACTTTTAAAAATAATAAAACCTGAAAAGTTCTGTTAAACTACTGTCTTCAGTCTTGGGGTTTATGAATCTAATTCAGTGCGTTTTCTATATAGTTTTCTTTTGCCAGAAGAAAAGGTTTGCAGTGAGATGTTGGTGAAGTCTCAGTTTGTTGCTTGTATGGCTACTTGTCATTCACTTACAAAAATTGAAGGAGTGCTTTCTGGAGATCCACTTGATTTGAAAATGTTTGAAGCCATCGGATGGGTAAGTTCAATGTTTTAAAATACAGTTAACTTCAGGAAAATAGTAAAAACTTGCAGAAGAATTATTTTTTCACCTTGTTTTGATTTTGGTCTGTCTCATATAAGGAACTATGTAATTTCTAAAGATGTGTCACTGGAGAGATATTTACAGTTGTGTAGAAATTCAGTTTTGGTTTAATTGACTCATTCAAACAACCTTTAATAGAGGAAGACCTGGACCTGCTCAGGGCCTTGTTTTATGTTTACAGGAGAAAGCAGGATCAGTATCTTGAGGCAGTAGGTCTAAGCAATAAGGTGGTCTCAGTGACTCGGTTTGTTGGCCATAGGGAAAAAGTGCAGAGTGGTCATGTGTCTTCAGCCCCATGTTCTACTCCCTGTGTCCTTCCTCTCTCTCTCTCAACACACACATGTGCGCACACGCATGCTCACAGAGGTTTCTGTTCACTTCTTTGTTTGTTTTGTCATTGATTATTTTAATTTCCGAGTGCTTGCTCTGGTTGTTAGTATTTTCCAGCATCCAGTTCTTGTTTTACAGGTATTAGTTTGTATTTCAAGTTCCCTTCTTGGTTCTGAATTTTCCATTTTCTCTAGGTTCAGTTTTTTCCCCCTTCCTATACTTAATCTTCTCCTTTATACTTTTTTTAAAAATTGAGGTGTCATGGACATCTTCTTGTTGATTTTCAGTATATTTCTTCATCCTACTTTCATATTTAAGAATGAAGGTTTGATTTGACACTCTGGGTAGCTGCTGCAACAAGGTTTTTATCCTTGCCCGTATGTATGTTGGTCCTGAGAAGTATGTTGGTATGTTGGTTTTCCTGGGAAGGGTCTTCCTTGAATGGGACGGCTGCCTGGGGGAGCCTGTTGTATTGGGGCCCATCAGCAGGTCTTGAGTTCAGGAGAGAAGTAGTAGTCTTTTGGTTGCTTTCCCACGCTCTCCCACAGTGCTTGCACAAGCAGTACCCTGGAATTCTGCCCCTCATTTTAGCAGCCCTTCTTCCTCTCAGGGATATAGTTTATATCTATAGAGTATGACTTTTTTTTTCTTTTGCTTTGATCAGCTATTCTGACTGACAAGTTTGATCCCGCCTCTCTGTCCTTTTGTGTTTATCCTGGACTACTGTTTCTTTATTGCTGTATCCATCATTATATTCCAGTTCTACTCTGTTTACTTTTACAGAGTTATTTCTTTTCTTGTGTTTTGGGTTAATATTTTGAAAGGTGGGGGTAGAGGGGATGAGTGACGAAGTTCTCTGCCATCTTCTGAAAGCCCACAGTGAATACTCATCAACTTTAACTCCTTAAAAGAGGCCCACTTCTTTTATAAAGAGTAAAACAAAGTATAGTTGATTCATCTCTGATATTTTCTAAACCTTTTCTCCAGCTGATTTTGGTAGATTTATTGCTCTGTATGTGACCCTTAAAAAGTGGGCTAAATAAGTCAGTTTGTATAATAAATAGCATGCTTTTTTGACTCTGAGATGCTTTGATATTTGATCTTACCACAGAGTATCTATGGAATGTTTTTATATAACTAAGCACTGCTGTTATTTAAAGTGATTAATACCATGTAAGATGCATGCCAATTTCAGAGATGTTAAAATGTTTCTTAAGAATTGTGTAAAATTGGCTAATTCAGCATAGTTATCTTCCCCATCATTTTCCCACTCATGATTCCTTCACTTACAGAGTGAAATTAGTTTCTTATTCATATATGTGTATTCAATATGTTTTTTTATTGAATTTTCCACCAAAAATAGTTTAACATTAAATTTCAAGGAGCTAGTGCTTTAATTAAATGTGTTCAGACTGGGAAAACTGGGCTTCCCTGGTAGCTCAGTGGTAAAGAACTCACCTGCCAATGCAGGAGACATGGGTTCAATCTCTGGGTCAGGAAGGTCCCCTGGAGAAGGAAATGGCAACCCACTCTAGTTTTCTTGCCTGGGAAATCCCACGACAGGAGCCTGGCGGGCCTACAGTTCATCAGGTTGCAAAAGAGTCGGACATGACTTAGCGACTAAACAACAACAACAACAAGCTGGAAATTTAAATTTACATCTTCCTACCTCAGTGAGCTCCTGACCCAGTGGTTCTACTAACCATATCTGAACTGCATATTTTGAATCCTCTTCTGTTAGCAGCAAGGAATCTCTGGATGATAGACTAAAAATTTTTGGAACTGCAGGGACCTTCTGTATTTTATAGAACTAGTCTTTAGACTTAATTGGTTATAGGAGCAATATTAGAAGTTCTTCTCTATTTCTTTACTAACCTCTGCCTCCCCTCTCCCACAGGTTACTAGGACTTTAAAACTAGCTTTATTTATATTTTGTTTTACTTAAAAAAAAAAAAAACTTAACTGAAGATAGCCATAATGTTTTATTTTAAAATGGAACCGGTGAGTTGAATTTGTTTGTTTCATGAATCAATGTGTTGATTATTTTCCTTTCAGATTCTGGAAGAAGCAACTGAAGAGGAAACAGCACTTCATAATCGAATTATGCCAACTGTGGTTCGTCCTCCAAAACAGCTGCTTCCTGAATCTGCACCTGCAGGAAACCAAGAAATGGTATGGAACTGCTTGATAATACTTTCGGTGCTCACATTTTCTCCTCATTTTAAGATATTGCTGGAAGGTGGAGTCACATGTCCTTTTTAAAACTCTGATGCAGATATGAATATCTGTACTGCATTTATCAGAAACTACACCTGGTGTGTTGCAGGCATTCTATGTAAAACATTGATATTTAACTCTCAGTGCTGTTCATTTCATTCCTACTTACCAAGCAGTTTAGAGCCTTGTGATTTAGATACATGGTGGTTAAGACTTTTAGTTTGTATCTGTATTCCTAGGATTTAATAGAAAGAATATGTGGAAGCCTTTATTTTTAGGTTAATTTTTAAATATATACCTCTTAGTTCGTTTAAGAGCTTAATATGTTAATATTCCTAGGATAGCAGAGTGTTTTAAAATACCCAAGAATAAACTTTTTTTTTTTTTTTTTAAGAAATGGGAGCTGGTAGAGAAGCAGTCTTAAAACCTGACTTTGAAATATTAAAAATTCTGTGTTGTTTTCCAAATAATTTTTTGTGGATATGCAGTTAAATTTTTTTTCGCTTGAGTGTGTTAATTGACTTAATCTGTACTTTTACTTTATTCTTCTTGTCTTGTTTTATTTTTAGGAGCTGTTTGAACTTCCAGTAAGTGAAGAATATTTACTCATTACCTAAGTATATCTTTAAAAAAGTTTTTTTTTAATTGAGGTATAGTAAATATACTGGCATATGTTTTAATTCTTTGAAAAATAATGAATGGTTTGTGCATCTTTTGAAATTCCGTAGGCTGTTTATGAGATAGGAATTGTTCGCCAGTTCCCATTTTCCTCTGCTTTGCAACGTATGTGTGTGGTGGCCAGGGTGCTCGGGGACAGAAAGATGGATGCCTACATGAAAGGGGCACCAGAGGTCATTGCTGGTCTTTGTAAGCCTGAAACAGGTAAGGAAGCAGCAAGACTTTGAGTGAAATTCTGATATTTGTGTAAGCTGGTAGTCACAGTTCTAATAATGACCTTCATTTTCTCTTTTTTAAAAGTTCCTGTTGATTTTGAAAAAGTTTTGGAAGATTACACAAAACAGGGCTTCCGTGTGATTGCTCTTGCACACAGAAAATTGGAGTCAAAACTGACATGGCACAAAGTGCAGAATGTTGGCAGGTACACATTGATGAATGGTTTTGCCTACAGTTTTTCCCATAAGGCATCATTTATGTTTTTGAAAGTCTTATTCAATCATTTATATTCAGTTTATTATTTATTAAGTAAATGATTATTGGATATGTGCAAATATATAACATAATTCAATGTTTTAGGCAATTGAGGTAAACGTACAACTCCCTGGAACTATTTTTAATTTATTTTTCAATGTTTATTGAGTGCCTGCTCTGTGTTGGGCATGTTCGAGGAACATAATTATGTTTTTGGTAAACATAATTCTACAGAAGTTTATTTTCTAGTGATCTACAGTTATTCCTTGGTATCTATAGGGGATTGGCTCCTGGACCTGCCATGCAGATTCAACTGTGGATCTTCTAGTACTAACAGTATTTATTGAAAAAAATCCATGTGTACATGGACCCACACAGTTCACACTCATGTTATTCAAGGGTCACCAGTACTTGCTTTTGCCTAGTAGTTGAAACCAAGTGCTCATTTGATCAGAGTATCATGAGTCACAATAAATACACCTTCCACCCTCACTGCCAAAGGTCGGATGGCCATTACCAACATCACATTTACCTCCAGTTACAGCTGTGTTTCATATTTAAGGATTGTCCTGTTATAGTAAAACTGATCTAGCCTGACCTTTTGAAAAATAACATGTTTGGTTAGTAATATTTCATGGTGTACCTAGCATTTCAAAGCAGAAAGAAAGATTTATTGGCTCTCCTGCAAATTCTGCCTATCAAATAGACTTTTCTTTTCCCATCCCTGCTGTCATTGTCTCTAATTCAGGGACTTAGCTCTTTTTTCCACTTTTTCCTTTGTCTAATCTGTGTACCACACCCTGTCCACTGAGAGGTCTTTAACATTCAAATCTAATACCAGTCTTCTACCTGGAATTCTTAAATAAATGCCTCTCCATCACCTTTCAGAGGAGTTCATGATCAAGAATATAAATCAGGAAAGAAACAATGAAACACATACTTAATTTTTAAAAAAGGGTAAATGATACAGATAATTATCAGAAAAGGACATATAAATGGCCACTGAACACATGAAAATGATGAGACACTTCAGTTTTGGGGGAACTACAGAATTAAACCACAACCAGAATTTTTTCTTAAAGTTTACAAAATTCAAAAGATTGACGATATGAAGTGTTACCGAAGGCTTGAGAAAATTTTAACAAAAATACTGCTGCTGCACTATTGATTGTAAATTCATAAAGAACTTGCATAATACCTATTAAAATCTAAATTTACTTATTCAATTTGACCCAGCTTGTACAGTTCAAGGAATTCAGCCAAAAGAAATATGTCTATGTGAGATAAGATTCAAGTTTAACTAGTGTAAATATCATAACTATGATAGTGGTTAAATTATGAAGTATTAATACTTCTTTTAATTATTCTGAGCTCATTAAATGAAAAGCACAGTGCAGTGTTTATAGTGCAGTCCCATTTTTCTGGATGAAAATTAAGGGAGTGGAGTGGATAGCTAAATAATAACTGAAAGGAAAAGCAACTTTAGGAATTCTCCCTATTAAAACAGAGTATTGGGGGGATTTGGCCTAAGCAGGAACATAAAAAAAAGCAGTAATCAAATGGTTTGAGGCATATTTGTGATTAGGAGCCACACATGTAAAATACTGTATCCTAATTTCTACGAAGGGACATTAGAGTTGCCTTTCTTTATAGCTTTGCCTTTTGCCACTCCTCCTCCCAGACCTTAAAGACTGAGAATTGAGTTGCCTCTGGTTCTTGAGCCTGTCTTTCAGGCAGCCTTCCAGCCTTGGACCGACTATTCCGTCTGCCCAGGATACCCTACCCTCCCTATCAACTCTTCTCTCTCTGTGCTTCCCTTCCTCATCTTTCAGTCAAGGTCTTCTCTGTGTTTCCATTCTATCTGTTGTTCTCTTATAGCTTGAACCTGTGTATCTTGAATTGATTATTGTACTCTTCATTAATTAGAGGGCAAGATTTCTATGACCGGTATCATTCATAGGAGAGTTAGGAAACCAGCTGCAGGCAGAAACCAGACAGGAAAATGGTTACAGAACTTTGACCCAGTAGTTGCACATTGGTACAGCTTTGTGCTTAGAAATGCATTTTCAAGTTTCAAGACTGACTTCTCCTGTTACCTCCAGCAGTATCATTTGTATTAAGTTTTCTAACTGTTCTCTAATATCTTTACCACCCATTGAATAAATTATATAATTTTAAAGGTGTTTAGATTTAGTTGCTGTTTACTTAAGCACCCTTATAGTTTAATTTTGTGTAGAAAACCACTTGGTTAATCCAAGTCTGAAATTTTGGTTCTTAATTTCAAGTCCTGCTTTCTCCATTGAAGAGAGTATTTCTGTAATAGGATTTCGATATCTTTAGTTTAAGAATGCTGCTATCAGTTAACAGACTTCTCCGTTATAGTACTGAAGCACATATTATTTTTGTGTGGTCTCTTTGCTTGCATGTCTGTTTCCCCACAAAATGGTCTTGAGAGGAGTCGTATTAGGAGTGTTAGTCACTCAGTCGTGTCTGACTCTCTGCGACCCCATGGACTGTAGCCCGCCAGGCTCCTTTGTCCATGGGATTCTCCAAGCCAGAATACTGGAGTGGGTTGTCATTGCCTTCTCTAGAGGATCCTCCCAACCCAGGGATTGAACCCAGGTCTGTATTGTAGGAGGATTCTATACTGTCTGAAATACAGGGAAATTGAGAGTAGAGATCATGGCTTTTCATCTTTGACCTTCCAGTGACTTGTGTAGTACTTGGTGCATAGTAGATAATCACCTCTTTGAAGGAATAGCATCTTGATAACTACTGAAAATTAACATTGTCGAAGACCCATCTCTGGGTTCTGAATAGATCTCATTGTTGGACTGCTAATAGTTTTTGCATCACACTTCCAAGATCAAGATTTTGATCAAGAGTTTTATAAAATTCCTCAAAGACTTGATAGTGAATTCAGTATAACTGGTGAATGTGCCTGTGGTACAGTTTTTTCCTTTTCTTTTTAACATTTAAATTAGGGTATGTTGTGTGGGAGGACAGTAAGGAATAGATATATTTTATGTTCATTCATTTTGTAGGTAGGATACAAGATGAATATTCCTTAGTACTAGAAGAGTTCTGTGTCTTACAAAGATATACATTTCCTAAGAATCTTTATATACCCATGTTTCAAAGGGTAAAATTTAATTTCAAAATGTATTTCTTGGGAATTACTTTTTCAGATTTAAATTTTTTGAGATTGAACTCATAAATTTATACATTTATTCAGCATATAAAATGTTTTTCATTTATAATTGATGGCTATTTTAAATTGCTTTATCAACAAAGTGAACAAATACTTGTTCTCTTGACTAAATCATTATGTTAAAATTTCTTTTTCTGCAGAGATGCCATTGAGAACAACATGGATTTTATGGGATTAATAATAATGCAGAACAAATTAAAGCGAGAAACCCCTGCAGTACTTGAAGATTTGCATAAAGCCAACATTCGCACTGTCATGGTCACAGGTTAGACTTTATAAAAGGACACACAAAAAAATTGA
This sequence comes from Moschus berezovskii, assembly GCF_049115385.1. Lineage (NCBI taxonomy): Eukaryota > Metazoa > Chordata > Mammalia > Artiodactyla > Moschidae > Moschus > Moschus berezovskii. The sequence continues at coordinate 94,825,254 of NC_142460.1, forward strand.
GTGTGACTCTTAGAGTTCACGTTATCCAATATTAAGGCATGATCAGTACATTATAAAAGCCTACTTCCGTTCCGTTCTGTCGCTCAGTCGTGTCCGACTCTATGCGACCCCGTGGACTGTAGCCTACCAGTCTTTCCCGTCCATGGGATTCTCCAGGCAAGAATACTGGAGTGGGTTACCATTTCCTACTTATTGCTATATAATTCCATCTAATACTGCATTATTATAAGTCAAGTAATTAAATTTATCATAGAGTAGCTCCATCCTACGTTGCCCTGTTTCAGCTCTGAATACTTTTCTAAGATAGAGGACAACTTCACGATACACTTTGGAAATCCTTTAGATCTGTTTATAATAAGTACAATGAACTAGTGAAGGACATACTATAAATATTTAGCTGTGCCTTTTTTTGTTATCTCTCTTTAATCATATATTTCTTATAGTAGTGATTTTCCTTTGCTTGTGTTAGTTATTTGTAGATTTGTTTTCTCTACTAGAATATAAGATTCTTGAAGATTAAGAATATGATTGACTTATTTTGGCATTCTCTATAATTTTTAGAACTGTGCCACCAGAAACATGGGAAGTGATTGGTTAGAGTTATATTTTTATATATAGAATAGTACATTTATTATTGTTTGAATGTGTAATAGTGAAAAGAGCCATTTTTTGGTTTCTTTCTTAACTACTTCATTCAAAGGATTCTCTTGGTGTTAACACTGTTGATAATATTAGATAATTACCATTTCTTAGCTGTATGAAATCATGGCAGCTCTAAAGTTTTCTTTCTTAGCAAAGAATCAGATTTAAGGCATTCACTTTATAACGTTTATGTGTTCAGTAAGAGACTTATAGAGAAGATCTGCATATGTTTTTATGTTTAGAAACTCTGAGGTCCATCTGATACCAGAGAGCTTAAGTAACCAAATTTATTAGCGTCCCAGCAATTCTTGGTTCTAGTGACTTTGCTTCAAAGCTTTTTCTGTCTGTATCGCTTGTCCTGTTGTCCTGCCATGACAGAATATGGTGTGTCCCAAGAGGATCTGTCAGGTCACAGGAAGACGTGCTTGGAAACAGTGGGTGGGATTAAGGGAAGAGGAGACAGTAGTACCTCCGTTCTGGTAGCAGGGGGCTCCCCAAACCTTTGCCTGCTTCTCCTGTACATTTGTATTTTCCTCCTTGATCTTGTCTTTACCAGTGTCTTTAATACTTTCCTCTCATGACTGAGAAGTTGTCTGTCTTGCTTCTCTTTATGTTTTATAAAGATTGTATACTTGTCACTTTGCTTTTGTGTGTGTGTATGTGTGTTTATGTGTAATCTTGCCTTTGTAATTCACTTTTTTCTTTATGTTGTGCTCATATTCTTATACAGATTACCAGTCACTTCTTGGTTATTTCAACAGTATTTATTGAGCACTGTGCCAAGCATTGAATGGGTACCCCTAGTGCATGACTCACAAAGGTTGAGAATGTATTTGACTTTAACAACTGTGGGTGAGAATGTTCTGACTATTTAGTATCTATCTTTTGATTTGAGGCTTCCTTTGATTTTGTATGTCCTGATTAACTTTTAACTCCAAGGTAACTTTTAAATTCCAAGAGTAAGGACTCTACATTAACTTCATTTTGTCCAGCCCACTCATGGGGATGGTAGTAGATTCTCAGTAAGTACTTGTTGTTTAATACATTTATGTTTTCATTTTAATGTTAATGTATTTTCAATGTTTTGAAAATTAGGTGACAACATGTTGACTGCTGTCTCTGTAGCCAGAGACTGTGGAATGATACTACCTCAGGATAAAGTTATTATTGCTGAAGCATTACCTCCAAAGGATGGAAAGGTTGCCAAGATAAATTGGCATTATGCAGACATCATAACACAGAGTCATGATTCATCAGCAATTGACCCGGAGGTAATGTCAAGTAGAGTTTTCTTTTTGGAAGCTTGCTTGTTTTAATTTATTCTGAAATAATAAAAAGTGGTGCATTAAAACTAAACAAAACAAAAAGTTAACAAAAACAGAAGCCTGAGCCGTCTCCTCAGAGACTTGGATTCACTAGAATGGGGCCAGATGCAGTATCTCAGTGTTTAAATTTTGATGCTTTTAGCTAAAGGTGAGAAGCACAGTTTTATACTATAAGAATCCCAAGTATTTATCTTGTTTTAAAAGGAGTGGTAAATGGTGCAGATGGTCCATAATATTTGACTCATGGATCATTTCAAATTGAAGCTGATATTTAGACTTCCTTAAGTGTTATTCTTTAAATAAACAATATAGATGGATTATCTTAAAATTGAATTTTCTTTAACATTCAATAAATGTTTAACACAGCGTTTTATATAAAACATCAAATGGAAAAATTTAGTTTTGGAGCAAATATATTAAAAATAGGATTCTTTCACTTGATTTGGCTGCCTAAATACTGTTTTGAATATCTTATACACAGGCTATTCCAATTAAATTGGTCCATGATAACTTAGAGGATCTTCAGGTGACTCGTTATCACTTCGCAATGAATGGAAAATCATTTTCAGTGATTCTGGAGCATTTTCAAGACCTTGTTCCAAAGGTTAGTGATTTGGGTTATGTATGTTTTCATATGAATATATGTCAAACAGTATTTTAAAGAAATTCATGTTTTTTCCAGTTGATGCTGCATGGCACTGTGTTTGCTCGTATGGCACCTGATCAGAAGACCCAGTTAGTAGAAGCATTGCAAAATGTAGAGTAAGTATTGGTGGGTCTTGTTTTTGTTTTGTTTTGTTGGCCACACTGCACAGCATGCAAGATCTTAGTTCCCCGACTAGGGATCCAACCCGTGTTTCCTGCAGTGGAAGCTCTGAATCCTAATCACGGAACTTCCAGGGATTTTCCTGTTTTTGTTTTTTAATATTTATGAATTGTAGTTTTGTTGTCAAAATCAGAAAAGTAACTAATATTTCATGTACATAAATGTGTCAAGCCTCTTTAAAAGAGACTTCCTGGTGGCTCAGTGGTAAAGAATCTGCCTCCAAAGCAGAAGACCGGTGTTCTCTCCCTGAGTCGGGAAGATGCCCTGGAGGAGGAAATGGCAACCCACTCTAGTATTCTTGCTTGGACAGTTCCATGGACAGAGGAGCCTGGTGGGCTATAGTCCATGGGGTCCCAGAAGAGTTGGACACAACTTAGTGACTAAGCAACCAACAAGTGCTTATTTATTTAAAGTATGTATCCACCATTCCTCTTCTAGGTGATAGCCATGAGGTAGAGTTCATTCACTCAGCTTGATAGAAGTAATGTTACAGTTTTAGTAAATAATGATGTTTTCAAGTTTTTAAAGGAGAAATCTTTACTGATAGCCTTAAAAGTAAGTACTAAAGACTAGGCTGGCCTGAGTCCTTTGTGCTAAAGATTAGGCAATTGAGATGTCCATGTGATAGAAATAGAACAGTGACCCAAGTCATTTGAGTTGTAGGCTGGTTCTATTGCAGAGTAACATGCCTGTGGTCATTATAATGAAAAGATTCATTAGTTAGCACTAAGGGAATCTTAGTTTGTAGCTCTTCCTAGTACCATACTGGAGGAAATCTTAAATTAAAAGTTGTGTATTTTAAGAAATTAATAAAAATCTTAACGTAATTTTTGTTTCTTAGTTACTATGTTGGGATGTGCGGTGACGGTGCAAATGATTGTGGTGTAAGTATAGACTTTGTGACTTACAGTTCTTTCTCTGGCTAAGTCAAGTACCCAAGACTCAAAAGAATTTTCTTCTTTAATCCATTAGGCTCTGAAGAGGGCACATGGAGGCATTTCCTTATCAGAGCTCGAGGCTTCAGTGGCATCTCCCTTTACCTCCAAAACTCCTAGTATTTCCTGTGTGCCAAACCTTATCAGGTAGTATACATTAGAAATCTTCCAATTATATTTTTGTAGCTTGCTCTATTAATACAGAAAAAAAATAGAAAGTAATATGAATTTGTTTTAACGGCGTGTTAGTGTACTTGATCTGTAATGCTTTAGCAACAGTTTGATTGCCACTCCTCATTTCTTCCAGTTCTGCTTTGGCTTAGTTCTTTTTGGCAAAAAAGTGCATTGTTGTAACTTGAATGTTGATGTTCATCTGTCAAGATATAATTGTGGTTTGAAGGAGGCATTTAGAATACTTTTATTCACATGCCAACATTTGTTTTCACAGGGAAGGCCGTGCAGCTTTAATGACTTCCTTCTGTGTGTTTAAATTTATGGCTTTGTACAGCATTATACAGTACTTCAGTGTTACTCTGCTGTATTCTGTGAGTACTGACATTGCCAACAGAGATGGTACTTAGTGTTAAGACATTTAAATTAAAAATATTGGGCATATATGTTTCAGTTTGAATATATTCAGTAACTGTGAAACTTAAATAACTAGCACCTATAAATTTTCCTTTAGTTTACTGAATTTTGAGTAGCAAATTGAAAATCTCGTTAATCTGGAATAGCATTTTCTTTAAGGCCAGCAGCTGTGGCGTCAGCCTTGTGAAAAAAAGATAATTATTCTTTTTTTTCCTTTAGCACAGATTGGACATTTTTTTTTCAGAACTCTTCAAAATGTCAAGCTGTGACATATTTTAGAATTTGCAGTTAACTTTGCTATACATTTATAAGGAAAGGCCAGAATGAGAGAAGATGTTTCAACTGTACTTTTAGGACTTATATAAACAAGTGATGTCCCTAGGTACGCCATGGATTTTGTGGTTGAAGTGATCTCACTTTAGATTTTTCTCTGAGTGAACATTGGTGAGATACCAAGGAGTCTTTGTGAAACTATCCCTTTTTACCATATGTGGAACATATCAGGAGGGATGGTGTTGGATATTAAGGAAGCTTCAAGATACTGATTTTCAAGAATGTTGAATATTGTGGGTAGACGTCTGTGCTTTCTTTTTGCCAAAAAACTTTTTAAAGGTTTTTATTGAATGGATTTTTAGAAGCTACCTTTTATACAATTTATATATTAAATTATAAATATGTTCTGTTTCACTAATTTAAAAGCAAATGTGTTTAATTTTTAAGCAGGCCAAGTGTCATTTTGAAGTTGTCATTATTGGGGGGAAAAATTAAAACCAAGGAGGAAAAAGCTAATAAAAGCAGGGGGAAAATAGTATAAAAGTGGTACTATAAGAATAGTTTCTGAACTCTAACTATTTAAAAAATAAAATCCCTTCTCTAGATCTTAAGTAACCTGGGAGACTTCCAGTTTCTCTTCATTGATCTGGCAATCATTTTGGTAGTAGTATTTACAAGTAAGTATTTTGTTTTGTTACTGTTTTTAAAGCATAGGAAATTCTAATGTGGCTTATTAAACTTTGGTAAATTTACATGAAAAATTATAACAGTGCACATCTTTTATGTTTTCTGTGTAAGGTTCTTTTATTTCTGGTTGTTTATATTTTGCCCCATTTGTTTTATTCTTTCTCCGTTTTTTTTCTGAAATATTTGAGAATATGTTCACATTATCATGCCCCTTTGCCACTGAATGTTTTAATATATATTTCCCCAAAGTCATTCTCTTATCCAGCTAAGCACAGTAGACCAAGAAATTTAACATTGATGCAATATTATCTAATCCATACCTGTATTCAAGTCTTGTCATGTATCCCCAAAATAACCCTTATACCCATTTTCCCCCCTAGTCTCTTGGCCCAGGATCTAGTCCAAGCTCACAAACTTCATTTAGTTATCATATCTATTTTGTCATCTTTAATTCAGAATACTATGTTCAGCCTTTTGGGGGGGCTTCTTGATATTGACATTTATGAAAGAAGATAATCAGTTATATGGGTTTGTCTGATATATTCTCATTAGACTCAGGCTATGCATTCTTGGCAGGAATATCAAAGAAGTGATGCTGTGTCCTCCTGAGTACATCATGTAAGGAGACAAGGTGTTGGTTTGTTTCAGTATTGGTGATGTTAACATCAAAATAAACAATGATGGTAATGAGATATGATCTGTTTAATCGTATGAAAATTCACAAGACCATATACTGGAAATAAACAAGTAATTGGGAGAGAAGGGAAAGCTCTTGCTTATAGTAAAATGCTAACTAACAATATAGAAGGAATGATTGGCTTATACAGGGGAAAGACCCTGGTCTTCCTGACATTTTAGAATAACTTTTCGTTGGGGGCCTGTTCTGTGTTCCAAGCTGCTTACCGGTTATCTCTGACCTCTGCTCGCTCGATGCCAGCAGCACTCTCCCACTTGTGACATCCGGAAATATCTCCAGACATTGTGAAACGTTCTCTAGGGGTCATACTCACTGTGGTTGCGAACCACTGAATGTGACAGTCTTTAGTGAATGCTAAAACTAGTGAATGAAAGTCAATAAGAAACAGGATTTTTTACACAGTCTTAGCATCTTTCTACAAATTACTTATTAATTACAAAGAGAAAAATAGAAATATTACAGTGGAGAAACTTGGCAGCCACCACCTTAATAAGTGATCAAAGGCTTTTTTTAATGTTACTGTTATGTTTATATAGTTTCAAACTTTTGTTAAGGTCTTCTTAAGAGGAAGAAATATGTATTATTTTAACTGTAGCTTTACAATGAAACATTCAGAAATAAATTCTTAGTTAAACATATAAGGGTGGTGATGATATATTTAGTATGCTTTTTTACTTGTACTAGTGTTTCCTTTGAATTTTAGTAGACTAAAAAGTACTCCTGAGCCATTTCTTGAAAAAGCTTAAATTGTTCACTTTTACAGATTACTTAAACATGTATGGCACCTGGCTTGGTTTTTGGTGATTTTTCATGTTAAAGTTTTGTTAGAGAAAAATAGTTTTTCTAAGTTCCTAAATGAATTTGATTATGTATTTTATAATGACAAATTAATTTAGATACAAACCTTTTCTGTCTTTCTTCTCAATGTAGTGAGTTTAAATCCAGCCTGGAAGGAACTTGTGGCACAAAGACCACCTTCAGGTCTTATATCTGGAGCCCTTCTCTTCTCCGTTTTGTCTCAGATTATCATTTCCATTGGATTTCAGTCTTTGGGTTTCTTTTGGGTCAAGCAACAGACTTGGTATAAAGAATCACATCCGTATTCAGAGTAAGTTTGGTCAATCCATTAAAAAAAACGTGTAGAGTGTGTGGGGTTGCAAAGAGTCGGACATGACTTAGTTAACAACTGAACAACAGCAGCAATGTTTATGCATGTAAAAATATGTTTAAATTTATGTAAAAATTGCATGCAGCTTGATTACACATTTAAATATTTTGACCTGCATTTGACTTTATCTATAGGAAGATGGTCAGGCCAGGTCCTGATAATCATGACCCAGATAGACCAGTTTCTTAAATTGCTACTGAACCTTGCTTTCCTTATGTGTAAATGAGAAAAGTGAAATTAATTACTAGGGTCTCTTCTAAACTCAAGAGTATCTATGTGTCTAACTTCTTTATCCTCACTTTGGGAAATGACATTTTGAAACTTAAAAAATTTGAGTAAAAGTACTAAGTGGATCTTTTATTTGTTTATGAGCTGAATGTTTTCCAGTTCACAAATTACAACATTTTTTAAATTAATTACACATAGGTAAACATAAAGTCTCTTTACCTTTACTATGCTGAAAGTGCATGCTCAGTCACTCAGTTGTGTCCAGCTCTTTGGGACCCTGTGGACTGTAGCCGGCCAAGCTCTCTGTCCATGGGATTCTCCAGGCAAGAATATTGGAGTGGGTTGCGACTTTATCCTCAAGAGGATCTTCCTAACCCAGGGATCAAACCTGCTTCTCCTGCATTGGCTGGTGGATTCTTCACCACTAGCGCCACTGGGGAAGCCCCATGCTAGAAGGACTCTGCAAATTAAAAGAGTGGGGAAAGGGTTTATTAAAAATAAGAGGGGCTTATTAATTAATGAAGTTTCTTTCTTCTAATTTTTTAAAATTGACTGGAATGTGACTAGAAAGAAACATTGGTTTCCTTTGGGACATAGATACTGTGTTTACTAATACAAGGGTTTTTTTTGTGTGTGTTGTAGTGCTTTTAATACAACAGGAAGCCTAGATGGGAATTCTTCACATTTGAATGATGAAACCAATCCAGATAAACATAACATAGAAAATTATGAAAATACCACAGTATTTTTTATCTCCAGTTTTCAGTACCTCATAGTGGCAATTGCCTTTTCAAAAGGAAAACCCTTCAGGCAACCTTGCTACAAGAATTGTAAGTCTGGCATTAACTGTGATTTCCATCTTGCTTCCCTTCTTCAAAAGTAATGCAGGATTAAAGTTAAAACTGTCCTTTCAAAATAAATAGATTTTCACAAATAGAATGAACCTAGTGATTTAGATGTTTATGGTCTTGTTTTATTCTCATGATAGCTGCCACCCTAGGTTTAAAATTAAAGTCAGCAGTTCTAAACATTCCTGGTTTTCACATCCTATTCCTCTGGCTCCAACTTTTATTTTTACAGCCCATTGGAAAGTTAGAATTAGAAGCAAGAACAGAGGCTCCTCACTTGGAACAGTGGGTATTATACTTTCCTTCTGGGTGGTCTGCACAGTACCAGCTCTTTTCTCATTTTTGACACCGTTTCAGCCAGTATTCACCTGGAGTTCTCCATTTCTGTCACCTTTGCATCTGCCGCAGAAGGGGCCAGTAGAATGGAGGCTTGTGCCTATGAAAACTTGTTTGCCTGTGGCTGTAAGAGACAGCATTTTGATTGATCACAGTTAGGGTTTTTGGGGGGAAGAAGATCATTCACCTTATGTAAGTTGCTGGTTTTAAGAAATTGAAACTGCAGTAATTAATATACCAAACAACGTTAATTTTTTTTTTTTGGATAGGACTTTAGACTTTTGCAGTATCTTGGGGTGAATAGTAGCTATTCTCTTGCTGTAAGGAAGTCCCAGTGTTCTGGCTGGCGCAGTGTTGGGTCGCAGCTTTTGGTGTCTCATAGGAGGGATTACTGTGCACATCTCTGCCTCATGTAGCGTTTACAAAGCATATTCACATGCATTGTCTTATTTAGTCTTTACTCTCTGGTTCGTATGGCAGGTTTTATTACTTTATATTTTAAGCAGGCAAGACTGTTCAAAAAGTTAAATGCCAATAATAATTGAAATTTGTTTTTACTTTTTTCCTTAAAAAATGAGCTGATATTTCTTATCTAACAAATGAAGACTGTATTACTGAAAATCATATTAAAACCATTGGGGACAAAAGGGCTTACATAGAAGGTTTATCATTGTACTTTTTAAGAGAACTTCATAACTAAAGTTACATTATTATAAGATGAACTTGTCAAACTTAAGGTTGATATATTTTATCTTTAGTTGGGTATCTTAAAATTTCAAGGAAATACTGAGCATGCCCAAGGGCAACTAAAACATCTATCAAAGAGCAAAACTAGTTGGTAATAAGCAAGACAGTCACACCAGGAAAGTTCATTTTAGAGATCTAAGTAAGTCCACCCTATTAGATATTAGATGCCTATATTCAAATGCATCTTTTATATTATTATGGGAAACTTCAAAAAAAATTAAAGGCTTAAATATTTTGTATTCCCATTTAACTTCAAATTGATTTAAATAAACTCAATTGTTGATGGCCGTACTTTTTTTTTTTTATGTATGTTAAAAATGATATTTTAGTAGAAATGTAGACACAAAACCTCTGTCCTTACTATTAGCAGCTTGTACGTTTCTGTCAGTAGTTATGGAAGTGCATACTGTCATAAAACATGCCTCCTGGAAAATGTAATAGAAACAGGAAAGTCAACATATACTAATACATACTTTGCTGATTTTCACATCTTGTCTGTCTGTCTGTGATTGAAGTCCCCTGATCTTGGAATGTAGTTGATACTGGTAAGTAAAGAAAGAAAAGTAGAGAAGAAAGTAAGAAATGACAGAAATAAAGTATTACTGTATAAAGTGATATACAATGTAAAGTGTAAATACAGATGGAGAAGAGTAGGGGAAAGGTTACGCCTTTCCTAGAGTGGACATTAGCCTTTCCTTTTCTAGGATACAGAAAACAGGTCTTCACTGGGGCCTGCTACTTGCTGTTCTCGATATCAAAACAGTATAATATATTCAGTCTGTCCTGAGGTGGTTTTTTTCAAGAATTAACCTCAATCTTAGGCATGTAAGGCTTTATAGAGTTTTTTGCTCACTTCTAGTGGTTCAGTTTGATTCTAAGTCAAACCTAATTTCAGTCTGGTTACCTGTTTTTGATGTTAGCCTAGTTATATTTTCATGTTTGACTATGCTGTCATTTCAAGGACCAAGATCACGTGAATATAGTTCTAACACACTCTCTTAACTAGATGTGATTTCTTGGGATCTGGCTTCAATTTTTGCTATACTTTGAAAAATTTGATCCCTATAATTTACTGCTTGTGAAATCCAGGTTCTTTTTCAGTTTTTGAAGGCATTATTACTGACTTGCCAGTGTCTCTCCTCTTCAGGCCTGTGTGTATTTCCCTTGCCTGAATTGGTTGGAGCAGATACCTAGAGGCTCTGAAGGATAAGGTGGCCTTTTAAAGACAAGTAACTGGGTAAGGAAGGAAGGATTAGGAATAAAAAGACTTGAAATTTGTGGTTATAGGTCAGACTATTCTGGTTGGTATTTTTGAAGAAGGAGCAAGAGGTATATGTCAGAGCCATAGAAAAGTATTTTGGAGCTATTTACTCTGTATAGGTTTTTATTTTTTGAGTTACTTACTAAGGTAAATATGAAGGAAATCCTTTATGGTGCCTTATTTTGATGCCATATTCCATCAAAAGGAACTGGTATTAAGAACAATTCTGTGACGCCAAGGCTGGGACTTAGGAATAATAAATCTACTCTTTCCTATAGGAACCTCACCATATCCCCATTTTATAGATAAAATTTTAACTTTGAATGACTTGCTGATGTTCACATAGCTTTGTGGCAGTATCTGAAACAGAATCTAAACCTTTAACTTGTGGAATATTCTCTCAGCTACCGATCACCACCAATACAGAGTTTGATAGCTGTCTTCTGGTGAAGAGTATTCCTTGCACTTTGTAGGATTTACTAAGGAATCAGACTGTGTCAGGAGATTCCAGGAGCTGAGAGCACAGTCTCCTAGAAACTCATACCTCTACAAAATGAACAGCTGATTTTTCCATGCTTGGTTGAAATTCTTATTCATTTTTCCATTTTGGTTATTATACAGATCTGCCAGCCATCTACCACCCTTGTCAAATTCCTTTGAACAGTGCCTATTTTTCTCCCCTGGCTAAACAAAGGAAGGATTCAATTATTTATTTTCTCCTTCAGATGGAAATGTTGGCAGATTTTTAGAGGTGTGATCAAAAGTAGTCGTCATAGGAGAAAGACAGATGAGAATTTGAGAATATTGTTGAGGTAGATGTAAGAAGTTTTTCAGCTTGAGTAAAAAAAGAATTTTTTTTTCTTCTGGTAATATGTGAGAACTAGATTGAAAATCTGTTTTTGCTTATCATTGTAAAAATGCAGTAGGATTTGGAAAACATTCAATATAGGCTGTTACTTCATTGAAACAAAACATTTTCTGTCTGTGTCTCTCTCTGGCATTTATATTTGGACCTTTTTTTCTTCCGGTCTTCTTTCTGATTTAGTCTTTGTGTGTTTTGTGTATGTTCATGTACTCCCAGCTCGCAACTTTCCAAACACTTTTTCTTTAAATATTTGAATGGCTGTGTAACATGTATTACTTTTGTTGCTACATTTATTGAATAGAATGTTCTATTTCCTGATCGCAATTTAGTAGAAGTTTGGTAAAAAAAAATCTAGAAAAAATTCCTTCTTTTATCTTAAATGGGTTCCAAATTTTTTACCCTGTTGGTCAGAGGCTCGTAGTGAAAAGATTCCTCACTTATGGCATGAATGTTAACACAACTTTCAGCCTAAGCTGGTGCTGCTGCTGCTAAGTCGCCTCAGTCATGGCCTAAGCTGCTAGAACAATAAATATATATTTATATATATACAGCAACAAATATATGTATAAAACAGTATTGTTTCTATAGAATAATAACAGTTGGCCTATAGTTTTCAATTGACATAGTAACAGATTTCATATTTACAAATGTCTCCCACATTTGAAAATATTGAAACACCCCCCCCCCATTTACAGTCTGTAAGTAGGATATTAAACTTCTTCACTCAATCTGAAGGCTTCACAATAAGGTTTTGATTATATAGGGTCATAGTAAAGTTTGAGTTTGAAGCTGACCTCAAATAGGAACTTATAAATATTCCAGACCAAGGAAAAACAGAGGAGAAAAAGTTGGAATCTGTCAATATAATTGAGATTATCTCTGAGCCCCCCTCATAGCTTGTTACATAAGGGTGTGCTTTTTTTTTTTCCTCCTTGAAGATTTATTTATTTATTTATTTAAGGGTGTGCTTTTATGTGCATGTGATAGTATGTATGTACAGTTAACAAAACTGTCATGAGCAGAGAGTTGTTTGTTTTTGAGTTAGGAAAGTGACACAGAGTGCTGATGGGTGGAATTTACCATCTCTGCCTACAGCAGCAAGCAGCAGGGTTAGCCCACACTTAAAGTAGCAGATCAAGCAGTTCCTGGGTTTTGGCTAGTGTTTTCTGTGGAAATATTTTCATGGAGGAAATTAATGAAAAAGTGGGATTCACTTAAGTATAGAGTATAGAAATGTAAGCATAGATATAGAAATATACTTACATTCAACTTAGAATGCCTCTATTTAGGAGTATAACTAATAACTGATGATAAATATTATCAGCATTTTTACAGTCAACAATAATTGTCTTTGCATATAGTTTTAAATGATAATCTCATTTTGCTGTAAACAGTCTGGTCTCCTGTTTGTGAATTATAGATTGGCTTGATTATCTTATAAAATGACTATCTGTGATAAGTATAAATAAATGTTCATAAAGGCCCATCCCTTATTTTTTTTAATAAATGCTGATTATTTTCACATTACATAAATAAATTCTTTGGGCCTGTATGATCTGTCATATTCTAGGAAATATCATATAACACACATTTTATATACTTCATCCACCTAAATAGAAGTATTCAAATCAAATTTAGGATTGACACTATACCAGTTGTTATTATATGCATTTTTACTTAAAGGAACTCCCTAATTTAATTGTTTTACTTTCTTTTCCAGATTTTTTTGTTGTGTCTGTGATTATGTTGTATGCTTTCATATTATTCATCATGTTGCATCCAGTTGACTCTATTGACCAGGTTCTTCAGGTAAGGCTTAAGCACATCAGTTATTACTGGTTGTCTGAAAAGTGATAGGATCTGGGATAGCAGTGGTTAATAAGATAGTAGGGGAAGATGACACATTATTATTACACAGCAGGTGAGAGTGCTGGGTGATTGCTAGGGCTTAAGATTTATCCCCCTCTGTTGCTCTTATGTTACTGCGGGAAGAGACTAAGCTGTGTTTCTTTCTTCTGGTGTGTTCCAGTTCAGTATAATTTTGAGCATGCCCTCTTCAGCTTTCTAAAGTCCCAGTTGTTTTTCAAAGTGTTTGTACCACTGTATGAGAGCTTTTGTTCCACATCATTGCCAACATTTATCTAATGGGTATAAAGATGTCATGTGACTTTATAAGTAATTTTGATACATGGTTGGGTAGGATCCATATCCTCGCCTCACATTGTTGTTCATCATGATCTTTTTGGCTGTTCCTGAGCTTTTCCTCCTCCATATAAATTTTAAGTGTAGTTTGTCAAGTATCAGGAAAAGCCCTTTTGGATTTTTTATTAGAATTACACTGGGTTTATCAAAAATTGAGGTGGAGGCTCTCTCTTACTTCTTCAGAATATCTTTTTCTCTAAAGGCTTTTATACAAGTTTTTATTAGATTTATTCCTATAGTATTAACGGGGTTTGTTCCTCTGATACGTATCTGTTTAAAATTACATCGTGTGATCCTTTTATGCTGGTGAATCAGTGCAGTTATTTGGACATTTATCTCACATCTATCACCTTTGTCAGATTTTATTCTTGGATGTTTAGATTCTCTGGGATTTTGTTTTAGACACTTATCATCTATAAATAGTGACTTTTTTTTGTTTCTCACATTTCAATCCTTATGTCTTCTGTGTATTTTTCATGTCTGTTAACAACATGAATGTTGGTGTGATAGTAATGTCCTTACCTCTATGGGGAGCGTTCCTAGTATTTCACCATTGGATATATTATGGGCTGTAGGTTTCTGGTATATACATTTTACCAGGTTGAGGAAGCTTACTTCTATGGTGTTGGTGACATAAGTATTTAATTTTATCTAATGCTTGTTCTATAGCTGTTGAAATGAGAGCTGAAACACATAGTGTTTCTCCTAGGAGAATGTGGTGAATTACAGTTGACTGATATTCAAATGTTGAACCAGTACTGCATTTGTAGAATAACACCAGTTTGGTCATGATGCATTCTTTTTTATATCTGCCCAATTTAGTTTATTACGATTTTCTTCAGGGTTTTTGCTTTAGGTTGCATGAGTGAAATCAGACTTAGTTTTCTTTTCTTGATGTTATTGACACGTTTGGATATAAAACTTAAATGAACTTTATGGATGAGCTTTATTTCATTGACTTTTCTATATTTTAACTAATTCCTTTAATGGATATTATGTTGTCTCTACTGTTTTGCTATTATAAACAGTGCTCTATTTGCAGATTCTTGCATACTTAATTAAGAAAGACATATTTAGAAGTTAATGTCAGTAGTAGAATTTCTTGGTCAAAAGATAGCAAGAATATCTAGAATCTGAATTTTTATAAACATTGTATTAATGGACTCTGGAGAATTTGGCAGTTTATAGTCTTACTGACAAAACGTGGTCCACTGGAGAGGGAATGGCAAACCACTTCAGTATTCTTGCCTTGACAACCCCATGAACAGTATGAAAAGGCAAAAAGATATGATACTGAAAGATGAACACCCCAGGTCGGTAGGTGCCCAGTATGCTCCTGGAGAAGAGTGGAAAAATAGCTCCAGAAAGAATGAAGAGATGGAGCCAAGGCAAACACAACGTCCGGATGTGGATGTGACTGGTGATGGAAGTAAAATCCGATGCTGTAAAGGAACAATATTGCATAGGAACCTAGAATGTTAGGTCCATGAATCAAGGTAAATTGGAAGTGGTTAAACAGGAGATGCAAGAGTGAACATCGACATTTTTAGGAATCAGTGAACTAAAATGGACCGGAATGGGTGAATTTAAATCATTTGACCATTATATCTACTATTGTAGGCAAGAATCCCTCAGAAGAATTGGAGTAGCCCTCATAGTCAACGAAAGAGTCCAAAATGCAGTATTTAGTGCAATCTCAAAAATGACTGAATGATCTCTGTTCATTTCCAAGGCAAACAATTTAGTATCAGAGTAATCCAAGTCCATGCCCTGACCACTCATGCTGAAGAAACTGAAGTTAAATGGTTCTTTGAAGACATACAAGACCTTCTAGAACTAACCCCCAAAAAAGATGTCCTTTTTATCATAGGGAACTAGAATGCAGAAGAAGGAAGTCAAGAGATACCTGGAGTAACAGACAAGTCTGGCCTCGGAGTACAAAATGAAGTAGGGCAAAGGCTAACAGAGTTTTGCCAAGAGAACAGACTGGTCATTGCAGATACCCTCTACACAAGAGACAACTCTACACATGGACATCACATGTTGGTCAATACCGAAATCAGATTGATTATATTCTTTAACTAATTATGGAGAAGCTCTATACAGTCAGCAAAAACAAGACGGGGAGCTGACTACGGCTCAGATTGTGAACTTATTGCCAAATTCAGACCTAAATTGAAGAAAGTGGTGAAAACCACTAGACCATTCAGCTATGACCTAAATCAAATCCCTTATGATTATACAGTGGAAGTGACAAATAGATTCAAGGGATTAGATCTGATACACTGCCTGAAAAACTATGGACAGAGGTTCATGCCACTGTACAGGAGGCAGTGGTCAAAACCATCCACAAGAAAAAGAAATGCAAAAAGACAAAACGATTGTCTGAGGAGGCCTTACAAATAGCTGAGAAAAGAAGAGAAGTGAAAGGGAAAAGAGAAAAGGAAAGATACATCTATCTGAGTGCAGAGTTCCAAAC
Source organism: Moschus berezovskii (assembly GCF_049115385.1). Classification (NCBI taxonomy): domain Eukaryota; kingdom Metazoa; phylum Chordata; class Mammalia; order Artiodactyla; family Moschidae; genus Moschus; species Moschus berezovskii. The sequence goes on from NC_142460.1 coordinate 94,841,361, forward strand.
AATAGCAAGGAAAGATAAGAAAGCCTTTCTCAACGATCAATGCAGAGATAGAGGAAAGCAATAGAATGGAAAAGACTAGAGATCTCTTCAAGAAAATTGGAGATACCCAGGGAACATTTCATGCAAAGATGGGCACAATAAAAGACAGAAATGGTATGGACCTAACAGAAGCAGAAGATATTAAGAAGAGGTAGCAAGAATACACAGAAGAACTATACAAAAAAGATGTTGATGATCGAGATAACCACGATGGTGTGATCACTCACCTAGAGCCAACATCCTGGAATGTGATGTCAAGTGGGCCTCAGGAAGTATCACTACAAACAAAGCTAGTGGAGGTGATGGAATTCCAGTTGAGCTATTTCAGACCTTAAAAGATGATACTGTGAAAGTGCTGCAGTCAATATGCCAGCAAATTTGAAAAACTCAGCAGTGGCCACAGGACTGGAAAAGATCAGTTTTCATTCCAGTCCCAAAGAAAGGCAATGCCAAAGAATGTTCAAACTACCGCATAATTGCAGTCATCTCACATGCCAGTAAAGTAATGCTCAAAATTCTCCAAGCCAGGCTTCAACAGTACATGAAACAAGAACTTCCAGATGTTCAAGCTGGATTTAGAAAAGGGAGAGGAACCAGAGGTCAAATTGCCAACATCTGTTGGAGCACAGAAAAAGCAAGAGAATTCTAGAAAAACATCTACTTCTGCTTTATTGACAACACCAAAGCCTTAAAATTCTTAAAGAGATGGGAGTACCATAACACCTTACCTGTCTCCTGAGAAATCTGTATGCGGGTCAAGAAGCAACAGTTAGAACCAGACATGGAACAACAGACTGGTTCCAAATCAGGAAAGGAATATGTCAAGGCTGTATATTGTCACCCTGCTTTTTTAACTTACATGCAGAGTACATCATGTGAAATTCCAGGCCGGATGAAGCATAAGCTGGAATCAAGATTGCAGGGAGAAATATCATAACCTCAGGTATGCAAATGACACCACCCTTATGTCAGACAGTGAAGAGGAATTAAAGAGCCTCTTGATGAAAGTGAAAGAGGAGAGTGAAAAAGATGGCTTAAAACCCAGTATTCAAAAAACGAAGATCATGGCATTTGGTCCCATCACTTCATGGCAAATAGATAGGGAAACAATGGAAACAGTGAGAGATTTTATTTTCTTGGGCTCCAAAATCACTGCAGATGGTGACTGCAGCCATGAAATTAAAAGACACTTGCTCCTTGGAAGAAAAGCTATGACAAACCTAGACAGCATGTTAAAAAGCAGACACTACTTTACTGACAAAGGTCTGTCTAGTAAAAGCTGTGGTTTTTCCAGCAGTCTGTATGGATGTCAGCGTTAGACCATAAAGAGAGCTGAGTGCAGAAGAATTGATGCTTTTGAACTGTGGTGTTGAAGAAGACTCTTGAGAGTCCCTTGGACAGGAAGGAGATTGAATCAGTCAATCCTAAAGGAAATCAGTCCTGAATATTCATTTGAAGGACTGATGCTGAAGCTGAAGTGCCAGTATTTTGGCCACCTGATGTGAAGAACTGACTCCTTGGTAAAAGACCCTGATGGTAGGAAAGATTGAAGGCAGGAGGAGAAGGGAACGACAGAGGGTGAGATGGTTGGATAGCATCAGCGAGTCAATGGGCATGAGTTTGAGCAAGCTCCTGGAGTTAGTGATGGATAGGGAAGCCTGGTGTGCTGCAGTCCGTGGGGTCACAAACAGTCAAACACGACTGAGCGACTGAACTGAACTGATAGTTCTTTTTTATGAATTTGCTTTAAACAGTATAGAGTTTGAGTATTACCTCATTGTTAGATCAGTGTCTACTTCATTGTTTAAAGATGGGATTTAAAAAAAAAACAGGGACATGTTAGAATTCATAATCTAGTAGAGTATGGGCTTTTGAATTTGAATAGTAATTGTCTCAAGTTCAGCTGTTTAATGTATGTTTTAAACATTTAGTTACTTCACTTTACGTTTTATCATCTGAAAAGTGGATGTAGTATCTGCCTTGTGGCGTTGTTGAGGACTGAGTAGATAGTATATGTGGAAGTGTTTGGTATATAAGAGGAATTAAATAAATTTGGAAATTATGATATAATGTTATTATATCAGCTACATACTGTATTAACTTTTGTCTTACAGATAGTGTGTGTACCATATCAGTGGCGTATAACTATGCTCATCATCGTTCTTGTCAATGCCTTTGTTTCGATTGCAGTAGAGGTAAGTAAGCACTTCACATAATCAGATGGCTACCTTGCTACTTTGTGATTCTTGGTGATTTAATGGTAATACAGGAAAAGGATAGGTAACATTATGGAGATCCACAAAGAGTTTATTTCACTCTAGTTAAATTCATTTAACCTTCTCTTCACACTTTTTCTATGAGCTAATAATAGTCATATTAAGAGATATGAGGGAATTCCCTAGTGGTCCAGTGATTAGGACTCCACGCTTTTACTGTGGAGGACACAGGTTTGATCCCTAGTCAAGGAACTAGGATCCTGCAAGCCACGCAGTGTGGCCCAAAAAAAAGAGAGATATGACTTAGGTACAGTCATAAATAAGCAGTTAGAAATCAAAAATTAGTAATTGAGAGAAGATTGGTGCTCTGGTGGCCTATAAACTGGTAAACCAAGGCTGTGAGCTCAGGGTACCACCTGAGTCCTGTGATGTACAGTGAAGCCTCACATTCAAGGGAGGAGAGGGACAGGGCTGTCTCCATGAAGTATAGTAAACATGAATAGTAAGAAAGTTTACTGAAAATATAAAATGACTGTTATAAACTTACTCAATTGCTGGAACTTCTCCCTTGGTATTTACTTTTAAATTTCCCTAGAAGGAAGAGGTCTTAAAGTACTCTTTGATCCATTGTATACCATCCATTTATTCTTTAGGATTGCCTTTTAGGTCAGCTTTTCTAAAAGGAGATAGCAAGTTCTCATTTGCTGCTTATTAATAAAATTTGGTCTCTTCTCAGTACTACTGTTATAATTCACTCTTAGAGTAGAAGTATATCAAGTGAAGAAGGAGATACAGTTGTGATTTTTAAAAAAAAAAATTTATTTGTGGCCATGCTGGGTCTTTATTGTTGCACGTGGGCTTTGTCTAGTTGTGGTGCATGCGCTTCTGATTGTGATCACTTCTCTTGCTCCAAAGCACAGGTTCTAGAAACCTGCAGGCTTCAGTAGTTGAGCCACATGGGCTTACATCTTCCCAGACCAGGGACTGAACTTGTGTCCTCTGCATTGGCAGACAGTTTCTTAATCACTGGACTACCAGGGAAGTTCCAGCTGTGATTTTTTAAGTTTAGGGTTTCATAGAGTAGGCTTTTGAATTAAAATTAGGTATTTGTGGAAAATATGTATACTTTGGAGATAATAGTTCTAGACTTAGAAATTATGTTTAATTTGTTATCTTTCTAAAAAAAATGACTTGGTATTAAAATTGGGGCCATTGTGGTGGCCTGGTAGTATTATGGTACTGATCTTTTTAGGTTGCCCAGTTTAATGTATTTTTGCTATTTTATGGAAAGCACATCTAAGATAATGTATATTAAAAGCTTTCCTTTTTCTATAGTTTATCTTTTTACGTAAATGTTATTTAAGATAAAATATTTTTGAAAAACAGATTTCTGGGGAATCCTTTCTAATCTCCATTGATTTATTCTTGCTATCAAAAGAATTATTTTTCATCATGCTCACAGTTATATTTAAATATAAATAATTCATTGTTACAAAAATAATTCAGATTATAAAGCATTATTTTAATATGAGAAAGGCCTGAGGATTCATATAAAAGCCATATTCTGCAGAAAATTTAGAGATCCCATTTTGCCAAGAATTTTGTGATGATTTATATTTGTTACAAAAGTCCTGTTGTTATTCTTTATCCTTTTTCAATATTAACTGAAATTCTCTGTGTGAAAACCAAATCATGTTTTTCACTAATGTTTCTGCATCGTGAGAGCTTTTTAAAATGTGTGCATTAATAAAGAATGATGTAGTTGTTTTTAATGCTTAACTCACTGGACTGTCTCTCAGAATTTCTTCCTTGACATGGTCCTTTGGAAAGTTGTGTTCAGTCGAGACAAACAAGGAGAATATCGCTTCACCACCACACAGCCATCACAGGTTGGAAATCAGCCCTTACTCAATTCTTCACATCAGTTGTGTACTCTGCATTGTGCAGGATGGTATTCTGTTGTGTGTTACTCAACCTTTCCCTCTGTGCCTGGTATTTCATTTTTTTGTAAGACATCCTAGAAAATTCATGGCAAGCATTTGTTACAGATGTTTTAGGACTTCAGAAATTTCAAAATCTCTTTTCCATTCCAATCTCTTTCATGTCAGTGTGTGAAGGTCTTGTCCACAGTGGTAAGAGTTAATTTTCTCATTTCTATGTGGCTTTCATTTTGTTTCTGGTTTTTATAAAGAGTCCCATTAGAAGCTAAATGATATTGATGTAAATTAAGTTATGAAATGGAGATTGTTTCTTCATGGATCAGTGTTCAAAAGTCAAAATTTTGAGGAATCATTTGTGATTGCTTGTTAGTTACTGTACCTTAATTTTGGGTTTCCCCAGTCTCTCATCATTCAGAAAAATTTTCAGAGATAGTGCTCATTTTTATGCAAACCATGGTTTAGGAGTTTTTATTGTTTTTGTGGTAAAAAGGAAAGAGAAACAGAAGAATAAAACCAATTTTTTTTTGGTGTTAGGATGTTGAAATTCTTGATAGAAAATATAGGTTAGTCTTATTTTTTAAACCAGTACCATTGAATCACAGCACTGAGCCAGCTTACTGAGTGCAGAGAACTTGACAGCATAAAGCCTCACTCCCTCATTTTGTCCATTGCTGTTTGTAGGTACAGTTTATACACATGAGTTCTAAACCTGTCACTCATTCCAAGCCACACAGATGTTTTCCAAATTCAAGAGGATTCCCTGGCATGGGTCACTCACTTATTTTCAGTCTTCTTTTACCTGAGCAGCTGTGTTCTGAGCTTTGCTGTGGTAATTCATTAGGCTTGATGCCTAGCAGAGTATCACAGGATCACTTTATAAGAGGTCCTATAGAGCACCATTTCCTCTTCTCATGGTGGATGATGAGTAGGGATAGTTTTTGTAATGAAGTGATGAGTCTGGAATCTGCTTTCGCTTCTTTGTCTCAATACAGTGTAATACCCAGTTGTCCCCAGTAGTGTGACCAGAGCTGTATTAGAGACTCAGGTCCTGAGCAAGACCTCCTCTGTCCTGGTTACCTCACTGCATTACTTCAGAGGGTTAAGTCTGGGTCATATCATCAGTCCTCATATAAAATGTCTGTACTGTCAAAGCCTTGGCCCAGGAAAACATTTCTGTTGAGTTTTTAGTTTTTCCAAAGAAATCTCCAACTAAACAGGAAATGCAGATTCTGAAAAGGAACTATACCCTGATTAAGTCAAAAGTGGGCATCACAAAGCTCCTTTAAACCAACTGGAAAGCCCTCCTCACTTTTCAATCAAAATTAAGTGGCAGAAAATCCTGTCATTTGTTATATCTGTTTTCTAAAAATTTATAAGTAAGTATGTGTCCTCATTGTTTTTAGGAGTTTGTGCCTCTCGTGTGAAGCTGGGCCTCTGAAGTGCTGTGGGGGAGTGGAGGTAGAAGAGTGGTCTAGAGCAGGCGGCTGCAGCAGCACATGTTTACCAGTTCTGAGCATCATTGAGTAGACAAGAATTTTGGCCTTCATTATCTAGGGTCATGATTTAAGGAAGCATTTTTAAAATTACTGGCTTTAGTAGAGAGAGTTCTTAGAAACTCTTAGCACAGAATGCTGTGCTTTCATCTTCTGACACTTCCGTTTGTAGCTTACTCTCACTGTTCGTATTTGTGACCCTCGGAGACCCATCAGTTAGATTACTGTAAGACTCAGTCAGGAATAATGCCACCCCCCCACACACAAATCCTTCCAATCTTAAGGTATTTCTAACTTTGGTTAATACATAAAGAGCATTCAGTCAGCTTGCCATGGTTATGCAGCTTACGAGAGTGGCAGAGCTGGGAGTTGAAGCCAGGGTTTCCAATTTCAAGAGGAATGTCTTTTCCACTATGCCACACTGCCTCACATTATGGGGCCATAGAGATACAAACTAACATAACAGTCAAGGGACAAAATGGAGACCAGCAATAGCTACTGTTTCAATACCTACTTTTTATGGTAGACACTGGGAGGTATTTTGTATAAATTCTCTCTAATTGTTACAGTCACCTAAGAGATTAAGATAGATTAAAGATATCCCTATCTTCACAGGTGAGGAAATGGTGTTAGAACTGGAATTAAAATTCAGTTTTATCTGGGTCCAGGACCATAATATTCCTGTAACAGAAAGGCTCCAGAGGCTTGAAAATTCTTGAAAAACCAAATAAACTTTTAGGTGTCATTTTATTTAATAGTAGATGTTTTAGATATGTTTTTTTGTTTTGCCCACTGAACATTCATGCAGCTAACCTAATTTAGATACAGGTAAGGTTTTTATATAATCATTTTTTCCCATATTTTTTATTATTAATAAAATATTAGTAAGTTTTTTTCTTATTAACGCTCAGTGACCTCAGTAAATATCCGTTGAATCAAATTGAATCAAATGGTTAAATAAACCATTTGTAAATAATCAAAGTTAAAACTTTTAGGTAACTAAGTATCTTTTTTCCTACAATGATCTTTAGTAGCCCCAGATATTAATACTTATTCTCGGACCAAAAAGAAAAAGCAAAGAAAGGAAAAACGATTCTTGAAATGGCAGTGATTTTTCAAGCAAGGACATTGACAAAATGTCTGAGCTCCACCCTTCATCTGCTGAATGAGAAGTATTCGGTGGAGGACCCCATCACCTGTGGTTTACATGCAGCTTTACCCGTGTTTGAGAAGATCTGTGCTGCATATTCTCTTTTAAAGAAGCGTTTGTGTGTATCCTGTGTCTGATAAACCGAGGCTGCTTAGTGCTGGATGTAAAACTAAAGGCATTAATATCAGGTATTTAGATAATGCCTGAGAATTTGTCCTGATTTTGTTTTCCTTTTAGAGGGAAAAAAATCCAGATGTCAGCCGTAGTCTTTATGCCGCTTAGGATACTATTTGATACTTAGGATACTATTTTATTTAGAAAGAATGCTAATTCTGATTGTTTTATATTCAGGATTGGTTTGAAAAAAGACTTACATGAATACCACAGTACCATTACAACATTTTCCCTGTAGCATAGCTTTATATTTTACTTTCTACCCCTGAAAACATTTCCTACAAGATACTGCTAGGAGTAAGCTGGCATTGGGGTTCTGGAATGAGCAGCTTGGACTAGTCTTCTAAAAAGCAGGAGAGTTTTAACTTTTTGAAAGTTCTTTGTGGTTTCTCTGCTGAGCTGCAGTAGCTGCTTTCCCTTCTCTCAGGGATGCTGCTGCTGCTGCTAAGTCACTTCAGTCATGTCCGACTCTGTGCGACCCCATAGACGGAAGCCCACCAGGCTCCCCCATCCCTGGGATTCTCCAGGCAAGAACACTGGAGTGGGTTGCCATTTCCTTCTCCAGTGTGTGAAAGTGAAAAGTGAAAGTGAAGTCGCTCAGTCGTGTCCGACTAGTAGCGACCCCATGGACTGCAGCCCACCAGGCTCCCCTGTCCATGCAATTTTCTAGGCAAGAGTACTGGAGTGGCTTGCTATTGCCTTCTCCGTCTCTCAGGGATACACTCGGTTATTTAACCTTTCCTTTCAGCAGCAAGTCACAGGATCCTGTTCCCGGGGCTCCTGTGTTCTGCCTCAGGGACTTGGCCTTATGTTTAGGGAGGCCTGGTGCACACTCTTAGCCCCGGGATGCAGCTCTTCCCTCTCCTTGCACAGTGCTTGCCTTTGCCCTCTTGCCACTGTCTTCTCTCCCTTGATTTAGTTCTCATTTCGGCATGCCTGTAGCACCTTTTATTTTCTCTCCCAATGAATTACCTTGTTTGAGGATGTCTGTGGTATGCTTGTGTTTGTAAACTAACAAGTCTATGCTTGCTTATGGTGTATTTTTGTGTATAATGTTTAGGGGAGATGAGGGTTCAAGAACAAAATATGAATCTAATGTGGAGGGGGGATCCCTAGTGTTCCATGGGACTTAATTTATTAGAACAAGTGTATGCTGCTTTTAATAGGGACATGGGGATTTTTTTTAAAAAACATACACTTTAATGTAAAAAGAGTACTATTCCATTGTGATTCTGTTTGCAGTGGAATTTGTTTAAAATGTTATTGCTTGCCTTACTTTACTGGTGGGGAATGATGGATGTAATTTAATTTGTGTGTGTGTGTATCTTACATTTGAATATACCTGGCTGTGACTTTCCTTAATTCAGCCTGTTACGCATTGCTTTCAGCCTAGCTGGCTCATCTGGGCAACAATGCCTATGTTTCTGGTCCCCGTGTCTTCTTTTTTTTAAAGTCACCTTCCTTCACCATTCACCCTTGTCTGTGATCCTTTAACCATGTCATTTGCTGTAAAGTAAAAAGTGACAGCTTTCACATTGATTTAGGAACAGTGATTTTTTTTCTTTCTGCAGTTAGATTGAAGAATTTGAACAAATCTTGGGGAAAAGATAGGTCCAAGTGGTGAACCATAATTTTAGATTAAATATTAAGGTATGTCGTGCATATGCCTGTACTGGAAAGGAATTATTTGTTCTTTGGATCACCTGAAGAATCCTCTGTCTAGTCTCTTCTGTATTCTAAAGCAGATGTTTTCCTGTGGATTTCCTTTAAGGTGATAATAACTCTGTTTTTAGCTATGATATAGAGGCTACTAGATAAATAATCCTCAAACCTATATCCCCACTAACCCATCGCACCACTAATTTAGTATAGCTTACTTGTGACAGGTCACAGTTTTTGCCGTTAAACTCTTGGTAACGGTGCAGCTTGCTGTGTTTTGTCGACAGAGTAAACTAGAAGGCCTTTAAAAGCACATCGTTACGGTGTCTGTATATTTCACGGGGTTGCAAAGAGTCAGACACAACTGAGCAGCTTTCAGTTCTTTCGTGGTGTCTTATGTTCGTGGCGCTCTGCCGCGTGCCCATCCCCAGTTTTGAAGGAGGAGAGAGTAAAAGTATGAAGAAATTTTAAAAAGATTTTCATTTTAAAGTAGTTTTGCTGTTCTCCATTGGCCAACTGAGAAACCTGTGTTTCAGGATCTGTTACATCAAATTTGTCTTTCTCGATCATGAAGGTATTTTGAGAGTTAACATTAGAATGTCTTTGTCAGTTACGTTGTGTTCCACATATTCAGGTGATCCTTGAATATGACAAGGATTAGGGTCGCTGACCCTCCCTGCAGCCAAAAATCTGCCATGATTTATATAATTTATAATTTATAGAATGCCCAGATAATGAGGTTCCTCCATATCTTCAGATTCACCCAATCATGGATCATGTAGTACTATACTGTTTACTGAAAAAATCCACATGTAAGTGGACCTGCGCAGGTTCAAACCTATGTTGCTCAAGGGTCATCTTTACTTCAGTTGAGATTACACCTGGGTTATATGTTGATGGCAAAACAAAACAACCTAGGGTTTACATTTTCTTTGTAGAAGAAACAGTCAGAGTAAGAACTGACTGTTCTTCTGAGATGAATGTAACTACAGATCTCAGTATAGTCATTTGGTTTTATTTCCAGTTTCAATTAAGACAAATCATGAGGACCTGTATTGAATTTACATTTTTTTGTACAGTAACCGGGAACTCTGCTTTCTTGTTCTCTGAGAACTATCCAAGATCACATTCAGTAAAAACATTAGGCTTGATCAGAAGGATTTCTGTGACAGCGGAGCTTTTCATGGTGAAATAACACGAAGAAATAGTGCTTGCTTTACACCTCTCTTTCCAGCTGTGGAGCACCGAGGGGAAACCATCATTATAGAATAAATTTGTTTTTTTATGTTACTGAGACTGTGCTTTTAAAAGAAGTGATAGACATTAAACATGATCTCAGCTCTGATTTTGACCTAACAATATTTAAATAATACTTTGAAAGGTGACACTAACACCAGCAGTGGTATCTTTACACCGTTTTCTTCCAAAAATGATCAGGTGGCTAAGTTGCTAGAAGCAATAGCACCAAAAGATAGTTTGGGGCTTTCATATAATATTAACAATTTTTTCTCTTTTTGAATAGTTTAAAGTTATTCTCAATGTATGTTTTATGTAATGGGATCATAGGCTCCAGATATACAAGTTATTTTTAAAATGTGTATGCATACAAGAGGAGATAGGAACATAGAATTAAATAAAATGAAGTAAATTACCTAGATAATTTTAAAAATATACTCTTAAAGAAATAATGTTCCTAATTAATTGAAAGCTGACTTAAGTGTATTTTTTTTTCATGTATTTCTTGTGCTCAGAAGTCATTTCCTCTTATTTTTCTGTGCTGATGAACTATGCTTTAACAAAATCGTTAAAAACAGCAGCTCTTAATTTACTGGGTGTCCCTTTTTTTTGCTTATGTTTTTAGGAGTCACTGGATTGGTGGGGGAAATGCTGCTTGTCTTGGGCCCTGAACTGTAGGAAGAAGATGCCAAAGGCCAAGTACATGTATCTGGCTCAGGAGCTCTTGGTTGACCCGGAATGGCCACCAAAACCTCAAACAACAACAGAAGCTAAAGCTTTAGTAAAGGAGAATGGGTCATGTCAGATCATCACCATAACCTAGCAGTGAGTCAGTCTCAGTGGTATTCTGGTAGCAGTATTGAGGAGAGTGTAAATGCAGGACTTCATCGATCCTGTGCGTCAGAATGGCACCCTTTCAACTTGTACCCCTCCCATTATAGTAGCTGATTTGAGAGCTTTTTTAAAAAAAGAAAGAAATTGGCCTGCCAGTTAAATAATTAATTATCTATAAAGTCCTATACCTTCATTCAGTAACTCTAAATATTGTATTTCCAGAACTTGCTTCCTTGTTACCCTCAGTGATACTCTATATGGTAGAGAAGAAAGTTGGTATCTGAAAGGTGTTTAGATATTATTTTCTGAGACTTTATTAGTTTATGCCTTTAAATTTATTTTCACAGCCCCTGTTTTAGAAAAAGTCATCATTTATATACAGTCCCTAAATTTGTGATTGATAAATAAAATGGGTGTTAATTAGCCTCCAATGAAAATAGGTAAAAAGCGTGTTTTCATTTGATTTCAGTGTTTCTCCCAGAGAAAACTTTGTATACATACACCAGTTCCCTTTGATAGCCTAGAGTTAGGAGTGAGTTTAGGGTATTGCTTATAGAACAACTCAGGTAATTTCCATTTATGGTTTTATATTTTCTGTACAGACTGCCTGGGTTTTATTTTTCTATCAGCAAGGTGCTTCACTGCCTTCTTGAGATGTCCCTCAAAGCTGTTAAGTGCATCTTGGGCTACATCTGGTGTCAGTAGTGTAATTTGCTTTAGTTATATGTTGTTAAATATTTTTCAGTAGGAAGAAAGCTTATTTCTTTTGTCAGTAGATGTAGATCTATCTTTCTAATGTCCCCTCATACCTGTTTTTCCCCCCTCTCAGGTTTTATTTTAAATGCCTTTTTATTTTCATTTACGTCTCTTATTACCTAAAGACATAGGATAACTGTCTTTTGGTTTTTTGTGTTTTAGTTTTGGAGTTAGAATTTTCTCTCTTAAAAATTTAAAGGTTTGATGTAGGTCTCTCCTGTCAATAATGAGGCTTATAAAATGAGCGGCTTTGAATGCTATTTTTTCAAACCAGTATGAACCTGGTGAGTTTGTTCTATGCCATTAGGTGGCGCCAGAGGTCAGAGTGTACCTATTTTGGATTCGGTGTTCGCAAATGAACATATTGGGTTGTGGAAATTTCTGGGAGAAAAAAAATGAAGTTCAAGAAAAAAAACATTCATTGAGCCAAAAGAAATGTGGAACATGTTTTTCACCTTTCTGTTTTTCCTGGTTAGCATTTAAATTCTAAACAAAATTAAGGTGATTTAAAAATGTCTTTATAGGTGAGATCCAGTAGTTTGGCAAAGCCCAGAGTTCTGATAAACAGGAAACTGATACTGCTGTAAAGTAGCTACTAAACTACTAAGACTGTATGATCTGATCCTCTGTTCTCCCTTGACCAGTAGCATGCTTGTGCTTTCTGCTTCTAGCTGATCATTATCTTCCTGATAGGTATTTACCGATTTGATCACATGTTACCCAGAACTGTAGAACCACATGGTTCTCATTTTTTATGCTGCAGAGACCTGATGATGTTTGGTAACTGTAGAAAAATGTAAGTTACACTCAGGATCACTGTTACTGCTATGGCCACTGATGATTCTTACAAAAATACAATCAAAGTTTTCCATCAAAAAGTATGATACTATATTAATACACATTAGATGATAAGAACAGTTGTTCCATGAATGATTCTATGAAGCTATGCATCTTAGACCTCTTGAGCTGTGAATTAGCACTTTTTTCTATAGTTACTCTTTTAATCATTTTATAATTTCCACATTCAATTCTCTTTCAATACGTATGAGTGTATCCTTTGATTTAAATACTGAAGCATATAATTAATTGCTAAGTAGCAGCTTAAAATCCAATTATTAGATTGTATTTAACATCCTTAAGAGCATGATAATAAAAGAGCTATATTTTTGACACCCTCCCCCCTTTTTTAACTTTTAGATTTTATAAGGGTTTTATATCACATCTTCCCCTATTGTTTTCAGAGGAATGAGGTTTTTAGATAGGTAGACAAAGCATTTGTAGGAGGTTAGATTTGAATATAGACAAAGTGGGTTGTTCAGGTTGTTATTTGATGGCTTCCAGAATGTGATTTGAAGAATGTCTGTGAGTCCAGGTGTGGGTCCTGCTCAGTGCCATAGATAGAGTCCTCCTCTCTCTGTCGGTCACCATTACATAGTAATTTCGATTCTGAATTTCACATTAAATTATTTGAGTGTATACAGATCTAAATTTTAAAATCTGTACATATATTATTTTGATGTATTAAGATTAATAAATATTGCTGATTTAAATTTTATTTATGCATATACTTAAAGGACAGAAATGTCCAGAAAAGTAATTGTTAAATAATATGTAACTTTTTAACTTTTTAAATAAATAACAAGATTTTTAATGTGTGTCTCCCTCAGGGTTGTTTAAAGTTTTTTTTTTTTTCCCTCCCTCAAATATAAATAGTGGTAACTATATGTTTTGTAACTTTTAGCACCAACTGCTGTAAAGCGATGCTGCAAAATAATGCTTGAATAAAAAGTGGCTAAGCCAACAATAAAATAAAAACTTTTTATATTAGTTTTGTAATCCCTACATTGGAAAGTTTTCCAAATTCTACTTGCATTTAAATAAAACTGTTGCAGTTTTTACTATTTATTTTGTTTCCCATGTTTAAGAAAATAACTGCACAGTTTCAAAGGCATGGAAAATTATATCAGTGTTTATGTACTCTGTTCCCAAAATGGCTATGGATCCAGTGTCCAGAGAAGAGCAGAATTCCAGCTTTAGAAAACATTCTAAGATTTCACGCATGCAGTTTTGCCATATCTGAAAATAGACTTTTGTATATTTATGGTGGGAGGTGGTTGGGAACTTTTAACAAAATGTTAATTTTTGTACAGTCTGGGCATTTACACATTTTTAATGCATTAAGATTTGGTAATTATGTGCACATTAAATTAATAGTTACTTTCTGTTATGATTTGTGAATTCCCTAAGACTTTGGATTTTTTTAAGTAACTTTATATCAGAAATGATACTGCATCTTTATATTTTTAAAATTGTATTGCTGCTCAAGAATGGTACCCTGATGTCAAAAAGGCATACATTCAAATTGTACATTCAGCACTGTAAATAACCTTATGAATTTTTTTTTTGATTGAAGCTGATCAAAATAAAGATTTAAATGAATGATATTTCTTTTTTTCTGTGTCTTTATATACATCTGTTTGCTCTTCAGTTACATGAATACTGCCTGCTCTGGATTTATTTTCCTGCTTAATATTTCCCCTGTTTCTTTAACTTTTAATTTTTTAAGAAAACAATGCAGCTTTCCACATGTCACATGTCTGTGACCAAGCCCATGGTAACCCATCAGCAGAGGCATTGTAGAGCCAATGTTAGTATCAGGAGATCTGAGGGAAATGATGAAATAGAAGACCAGGCACTCAGAATTTACTAATAGTTAGGAAGATCAAACTAAAAGCTAATGCCGTGTAAGCCATGGTAAGCTTGAGGTGAAGTGGCACCCATGAATGTGAAAGGAGCATTCCATGGAGTGGGAAACCTTGGAACTAACTACTGACCATAGGAATCCCAAGAGGCAGGATATGCCTGGCCTTGTGTTTGGGTAGGAGGGCTTTCCTCGTGTCACAGGTTCTGCAGGAGCTGTGTGTCTGCTGCGAGCCATGTGGATGGTCGCCTGGTGTAAGACCTAGTCTGAGCCCAAGTTCCTTCCGTTCAGTGTGGGTTGATCCCGTCCCTTGCACCACAGCCTGCTGGTGATGGTAAGTTGTGCTTGTCTCTCCATCCTCTTCCCCCTCCATCAATTCCAGGTGCCTTACTCTGGTGTATACTGCAGGAGAGGACAGAGGGAGTCCTAGGAGTTTGAATGAGATGTCCCCATGCCAAGTTGGGGTTGTGGTTACTCTCCAAGCAGAGAGAGATGCCTGCTGTGCCCTGGCCTTGGAATCTTCCTCCTCATGGAGGAAGAAAAGCATATCTCATTCGGGTGGATAACCTGCTTTTGAATGGCCAAATCCTGTAAGCCAGGGTTCTGTGACTTGGATCCGGAAGCTGCCACTTAGGACAGCAGGTTCCTGACTTGTTTCATGGATTCAAAATCCAAAGGACTGGAAACACTGGTGTAGTCATTACTTCAGTGCTCAAAGTTCTCAGTAGCTCATCAGTTTGTCCATTGAATGGACTCAGTGTTCCTCCACTGTCTGCAACTTCTGTGCCCAGTGTTCCCTCCTTGGGTGATTATAATGTCCTCTCTTCAAAATAAAACTTGGAGGTAATTCTTGGAAATCTTCCTGGGGAAATAGGCCAAGGAACCTTCTCCTGAGTTCGACTCAAAGTTGTACTTTGGTCCACAGCACCTCTTCCAGGGCTGGCTCCTGGCATTTGACGGGCAAGGGGCCTTTCACTTGGCGTGGCCATGTATGTGCATGACTGACTTCCTGCTGGGGAGCTGGTTTGACCTCTGGAGTTGCTTCCCTTGATTTGAGTGGGAAGACAGGCCTCCCACAACTCCTGGCTTAGGCAGTGGCTTTCCCTGTGGTTTAGGACTAGATGCCTTAGAAGGTATCTTCAGTCAGTTTAGCATTTAATGGGCTTTGCCTGCATTTGGCTACATTGAAGACTGAATAGGTTTCAATTCCTTTTCTGTTACACCTGCCAGTGTCGGTTTGGGGGACTTTTTTCCCCAACCAGAATAAAAGACCATTTCTGTAGTACCACTCCAGTCAATAATTCCAGAAGTTAATGTTTATTCTTCTGCAGTTCAGCCACTGGCTTTCCCCAGTATTTTTAAATACCTATGTTCTTTCCTTTTTTTCTCAAATGCCATTTTCCCTTCTGAATTACTTTATATTTGCATTAAAATTTTTTAACAGTGACATTAAGCACATTTGATAAAATTTCAACCTCACAGGTATGTAAGGAAGTTGCCTTTTTCCTAATTTCTCTCTCAAAGGGGGAATACTAAAGTTTCTTGGGTGTATTCTAGAAAAAATAATATATATGCTCATGTTTTTAAAAATCCTACACGTTTGTGTAGAACCCCATGTTACATGCTACACAGCCCTTGTTTTATGTCATTCAGTGTATTTTAGAAAGTTACGTCAGTAGTTGCAGCTCAAATCCATTCTTTTCAAAGTCTGCAAGGCATCCTATTGCATGGGTGTACTATAATTTAAATGAATACTTCCCTATTGATGGCCATTTAGGCTTTTTTTTCTATTACAATCCTGCAAATAAATTTTTGTGTACATGTCTTAATGAGCATTTCCATAGCATGTATTTTTAGCAATGGAACTATTGGACAAAGAATTATGTATATTTAAAATTTGGCTGATTAAATTATGTATATTTTAAATTTGGCTGATAAAATTATGTATATTTCAAATTTGGCTGATACAAAGTTTTCCTCCCCAAATTCTGCTACTCTTTATATTCCCACCAATGTATGAGAATGTCTACTTCTTCACACTTGATAAAACGCTGGGTATTTTCAGGCTTTATATTTCAGTGTGGTGTTGGCACAGGGATTATCAAATAGCCCAGAACACAGACCACACATTCATCCAGTGGTGATCTGTGACACTGCTGACATTGTAGCTCTGAGGGAAGAAAGGATATATATATAGAACAACTGATCTACTGGAAAAAAATAAAACTGTACCTACATCATACACAAAAATCAATTCTAGATGGAATAAAGACCTAAATGCAAAGGACAATATTCTAAAATGTAGTAAGTTATTATAGGAGAATTTTTTTGGTTTGCGAGAAGACGAATTATTTTGATAGACACAAATCATAAATATTAATAACTGCCTATATTAAGACTTCAGTTCAATAAAAGACATAAAGGAGGTGAAAAGGCAAAGCATATATTAGATGAAGATATCTGCAACAAACACTTATAATCCACAAAGGATTAATATTCAGAATATATAAAGAATGCCTACAATTCAGTTTTTAAAAGACATTTTTCCATATAGAAAAATGATCAGAAGAACCCAAATTTCTCAGACGATTGGCCCTTAAAAAATATGAAAAATGCTCAAGTTTGTCGTTCAGTAGGAAAATGAAAAACTAAAACCACACTCTTTCATATGAATGGCAAAAATTAAAACTAAAAAAAAATTTCAAGGCATGGGTAGAGATGAAGCACAGGACCTGTCATACATGGTAGGTGACAACATATATTGGTATATTTCAAAGCAGTTGGACATTCCTATGTTCAGTTGAACATGTGGACACCCTCAACCCAGCAAGGCCATTAGGGAACATACTTGAAAATATTTTTAAAAAGTGAGTGGCACACTTGAGAATGTCCTTAACCTTATTATTCTTAAAAGGGGCAGAGGGGAACCTGAGTAGAATTGGAGTGAAGGCAATGGCAAGCCACTCCAGTACTCTTGCCTAGATAATCCCATGGATGGAGGAGCCTGGTAGGCTGCAGTCCGTGGGGTCGCTAAGGGTCAGACACGACTGAGCAACTTCCCTTTCACTTTTCACTTTCATGCATTGGAGAAGGAAATGGCAACCCACTCCAGTGTTCTTTCCTGGAGAATCCCAGGGAAGGGGGAGCCTGGTGGGCTTCCGTCTATGGGGTCGCACAGAGTCAGACACGACTGAAGTGACTTAGCAGCAGCAGCAGATAAAGGAAGGTCCCAAGGAAGTGTAGACCAACCAGGGATATATGGCTGCTGCAATGATCCTTCTGTGTGACACTAGACACATATCACCAGGTCATACTGTGCCATTTATGAATAAACTGCACCCCTCCTGCTCATCTTTCGGCTTTGGCAGCAGGACTTGGGTTACATACAGTCTCTTTCAAAGTTTGAAGATAGTTGTCATTTTTTGTCATTAAAAAACCAGAATATGCCCTCTGCGATAGGGCTATTTCCATGACTTTTGTTCTGGGAAAGTCTTTATCTTCAGGATGCAAAGATACTCCTCTCTTCCTTTGGAAAGTGCCAAATCACATGCAAAGCTCTAAACCATTCAGTTGCTTTGGGGTGCAGCACCATTTCAGGTAAGGCCAAATATTCTAAAAATTAAGTGTGGGTAACTGGAGGGCTTGGCTAGTCTGTACGAATAACAAGTAAAATTTAGTACAAGATGTGCTTTATTTGAAATTACACGTGGGAAACATTGTTTTGGCAGATTAGTATTACTGTGTGTATTTCACGGATAATTCAGTGCCTTGAGTACTAATTTTTAATTAAGCATCTTAGAAGTAATAGTTCCTTATTTATGGCACAATCAGAAATACTTTCAAATTCTAGCTCTGTGACCCTGGTTAAGTTACTTAACCTTTCTGTGCCTTCAGTTGTATCATCCTTTAATTGCGGATAACCTAACTCACATGGCTCAGACTTCAGTGAGTCCACCTGCAATGCGGGAGATCTGTGTTGGATCCCTGGGTAGGGAAGATCCCCTGGAGAAGGGACCAGCTATCCACTCCAGTATTCTTGCTGGGAGAATTCCATGCACAGAGGAGCCTGGCCTGCTACGTTCCTTGGGGTTGCAAAGCGTCAGACACGACTGAGTGACGTTCACTTTCACAGGGTTACTGTAAGGAGTAAATGCATTAATTTAAATACAGTGCTGAGAGCATTGTGGCATAAAGTGATGAAGTACTGTTAACCTACTTGTCTCGGTGTGGCTGAGACTATTCATTATTTTGAGCCGGTCCTGTGTTAGTGGAGTAAGAAGGCACTGCAGACACAGCGTGATAGTGATTAAAAGAATCAGGCAGTGGTTGCTGCTGTTTTAACAGACTTTGCTGTTCGCTTCAGGGCTGCAGGTCATAGGCACTGCTAAACTATAAATAAAAAAAATTTTTAAGGTGAATCCAAAAAATCAATAATAATAAAGAGCAGGGTTATTTTCACAACAGTCTCTGTTCTGTGATACCTCCAAGCTTGATTGTGAGAAAGATTATTTTAGTTAGTTCTTGCTATGTAAAGATTTAAAAGTATTACCTTTTCCATAGCTTGCAAATGCTTTAATTTTACCGATTTGAATTAAGAGTGGAAAATCAGTGAAACAAGAGGATAAGACCTCTGAGTGCGGAATGAATGTCTTTTCACCACCCAGGAAAAATCAGCACTGCTGAGAGGGAGACGTAGCGTGGATCCGGGTAACATTTACAGTCGGTGATAATCCGGGTGAAAGGATCATGCAGGATTACGAGCGTTTGCCCTTTCCCTTGCAGCCCACAGGACTGCCGCGGACGCCGTTTCAGACATGCTGAGGCGCGCTCTGCTGTGCGCGGCGCTCTGGTTCCTGCGCGCGCAGCCCTTTCCCTGCCCCCCGACCTGCAGGTGCGCCTTCCGCGACGCGGCGCAGTGCTCGCGCGGCACGGTGGCCGGCATCGCCGCGCTCGGCCTGCCCACCAACCTCACGCACATCTTGCTTTTCCAAATGGGCCGCGGCACCTTGCAGAACAACAGCTTCAGTGGCATGACCGTCCTGCAGCGCCTGTTGCTGTCCGACAGCCACGTTTCCGCCATTGCCCCGGGCACGTTCAACGACCAGATAAAACTTAAAACCCTGAGGTTATCGCGCAACAAGATCACTCATCTCCCAGGCGCACTGTTGGATAACCTGGTGCTCCTGGAACAGTTGTTTCTGGACGGCAATGAACTAAAGAGCCTTGACGAAAACCTGTTTCAGAAACTGGTTCACCTTCAGGAGCTCTTTCTGAACCAAAACCAACTTGCTTTCCTGCCTGCTAGCCTCTTCACACACCTGGGGAACCTGACATTGTTGGATTTATCGGGAAACAAATTGACCCACCTGCCCGAAGGGTTGTTTGGGGTCCAGGTTAAGCTTGAGAAGCTTCTGCTCCACTCGAACCAGCTCGTCTCTCTGGGGTCGGGGCTGTTGGACAGCCTGCGCGCCCTGACGGAACTGCAGCTTCACACCAATCACCTCCGCTTCATTGCCCCAGGCGCCTTCGACCGGCTGCGAAACCTGAGCTCCTTGACCCTTTCCGGAAACCGCCTCGAGTTCCTGCCCTCAGCCCTCTTTCTTCATTCGCACAATCTGACCTTCCTGACCCTGTTCGAGAACCCGTTGGAGGAACTCCCCAAGGTGCTCTTCGGGGAGATTGGCGGCCTGCGGGAGCTGAGGCTGAAAAGCACCCAGCTGCGGACCCTGCCCGCCGCCGCCTTCCGCAACCTCACTGGCCTGCGCGTCCTGGAGGTGTCGCTGAGCCCGGGGCTGAGTGCGCTCCCGGAGGACGCCTTCCGAGGTCTCGGCGAGCTGCAGGTGCTCGCCCTGAACTCCACAGGCCTGGCCTCCCTCCCCGCCGGCCTGCTCCGCGGCCTCGGCCGGCTGCGCCACGTGTCGCTGCGCCGCAGTCGGCTGCGCGCCTTACCGAGCGCTCTCTTCCGCAACCTCAGCAGCCTGGAGGAGGTCCAGCTCGACCACAACCAGCTGGAGACCCTGCCGGGGGACGCGTTTGAGGCTTTGCCCCGACTGGCGGAGGTCCTGCTGGGACACAATCCCTGGCGCTGCGACTGTGGCCTGGGGCCGTTCCTGGCGTGGCTGCGGCGGCACGCGGGCCTCGTGGGTCGAGCCGAGCCCCCGCGGTGTCACGGGCCCGGGCCGCACGGCGGCCTACTGCTCTGGACCCTGCAGGCCGGCGACCTCGGCTGCCCGCGCCCCGGGAGCCCGCCTCCCCGCCGCCTGGCCGGGGGCTACTCCGAAGGCCCCCCGCAGCCCACCCTGCCCGCCGCCCCTGCCCGCGCTAACTTGGGACCCAAGCGCTCCGAGTCGTGGACCCGGCCGGTGGCTGAGGGCCAAAGTCAGGACCATAGCCTGTTCTGGGGTCTTTATTTTCTGCTTTTAGCCGCGCAGGCCCTAATTACCGGGATCATTGTGTTGGCGATGATTAAACTCGGCAGGCTCTTTCGGAATTTAATCACAGAGCTCTGGTTTGAGGCGATGAGAAAACCTTGCAATTAATTAAAACGTGACCGGAGTATTGTCAGACGCCCCGGGGAGAGCCCAGACCCGCTGGCGCTGTCTTCCTCTCCCTTCTTCCCCCTCTGCCATCCCCTTCCTTGCCTCCCTCTCTCCTCCCCGCTCAGTGGCACCTCTCCCTCTGAGCCCCCGCACCATTTCCAGTGGGAAACCGTGACTGTCTGTTTGCCTGTCTCCCTATCCACAGTGTGCTCCTGGCAGCGCGGACTGCGACGGCCCCTCCCCGTGCCCACTGTCGGCGGTGGGTGGGTGGGGTGACGCAGGGGGTCTCTGCACTGTGAAGTGAGGGTGGCTGCAAAGGAGACAGCCAACTCCAGGCCAGGGCCTGCCTCCTGCCCCTGGTGGATGTCTGGCAAATGTTTGCGAAATGAATAAATAGAATGCGTGGGATCCGGCGATGGACAGAAGATGGGTTGCTCTCTTTCCCTTTGTCTGAAAAGCAGAACTCTTTCACAGTTCTTTTCGTCCCGTTTTTTCTCACTTTACGTATGTCTGACCTGTGGGATTTGGGGGAAAGCGCTGAACTCCATCCACGCAAGAGTGTGGATAGGCTTGTGTGACTGATGATGGCTGAGAGACAGGAGACAACCCAGCCCTCCCTCCAGGAGCTCGGTACCCAGCGCGGTGCGGGCTGAGTGCGAGGAGCTGGAGAAGGGCGGGCACCAGGCCGGTGGGCCCAGGGTGGGGGGAGGAGCGGGGACGTTCCAGGGGCTCTCAGTGTGATGCTGGGAGATGCTGTTGATCCCGACTGTCCCTGGCTGCTGCGTGCCCGCGGGAGCCCTGCCCTGCTTGTTCACCTGATCTGTGAGTTCCTCCTTGATTCCTGCAAGGGTGAAGTCTGTCATTTCGACACTGGGTTGGTTTTCATTTCCTGGAACTAAACGCTACCTCATTTCATAAGCATTTACGGGACACCTGACAGTGACAGGTGTTCATGAATGTAATGATAAGCTTGGGTTCTAGTTTATTATGCTCAGATCACGTTCTCATTTATTCCAATGGAAGGCAGTAAAACCCTCCTTTCTTTAATTGGGTGTCTGCTTGGGAGAAGCAGTGGTTAAAGCACGGGCTGGAGAAGAGTCAGAAACCGGTGGGTTGGGAATCCCAGCTCCACCTACTAACTGCATAGGTCTGTGGGCAACACCCCTGAAATCTCCAAGCCTTGGTTTCCTCATCCCTGGAAAGGGATAAACAGTACCTGCCTCTTAGAGTTGTAAGAACTAAAGACAAGCTTCTGATGACTTAGCCCAGTGCCCTGCATAGAGTAAATGCTCAATAAATGGTAGCTCTTATTATTAAAAGGCAAGCAATTATTACTGCTGTCATAATTTTAAAAGAGCTTTGAGCTGGTAGGTTTTTTTCCCCCTCTTGTATTTAAAGGTGAGACCAAACATCCTGGAATGGGTGACTACATTCAAGTTAGTCTGTCTTCACTTGTGGGTGGTCTCAGCCCTGTGTGGTCAGGCTCCCTGCTCAGGGTCCAGAGAAATAGATCCTCCAACAACCACCACTGGGTATGGAGCAGGAAGAGCTGGCGGTTCCTGGCATTTGTAGGTGCACTTCATTTTCAAGATCAAGTTCAGATGTCTCCTCCTGGTGAAGTCTTCCTGACTGCCCTGGCAGACTAAAAGTGTTCCCTTCTGTGTGCCCACCTCCCAGGCTGTCAGGCATTGGGCATGCTCCCCATTCCATTTGGAATGCTCACCTTGCACTCTAGGGGAATGTGTGTGTGTGTGTGTGTGTGTGTGTGCGCGCGCGCGCGCGCCTCCTTATTTATTTCCACTCCTCCACACTTTGAAACTACCTACAGCATAAAACTCAAACTTTTTTTTTTGATGACTATGGACTCTAGTCCTAACCACCATGCTTTCTTGCAAGGATGAAATAAGCCAGGCCAATGCATATGGGGCTCAATAGAAGTTGGCTATTACGGCGATTTACTCATTTAGAGCACAGCATGTTCCAGCATGTCTCAATGCCTTTGCATACATTTATTTATTCAGTAATTGTTTATTGACTACCTCCTCTGTACCAGGCACTCTTCTAAGTGGAAGGATAAAGAAGCAAATAAAAATAGCAAATAAAACAAAATGTTTACATTTTGGTGTCCCCTTCAACTAAAACATCTCCCGCAAGCTCCTGGTCATTATCTTCAAACATTCAGAAACGTGTGGAGAACATCTTTGGACACCTTAACCAGCTGTGTCAAATCTTTACACTTTGCTTTATTTGCTTCAAATGTTTTTTTAACCAAATAAAATGCAGCAGATAAATTTGAAGGCTCATGTCTCCGTCTTTCCCCTGTTCTCATTCCTCTCCTTAGAGGTAACCGCATTAATAGATCGAATCTTTCACATCCCTAGGTGTCTTTTTATACTCTTACTATATGTGCCAACAACTCTCTAAGCAAGTGGAATCCTTTGGCTACTTTCAAGATTGTATATAAATGCTACTTTGCATATAGTATTAAAATTTTTTCCTGGGCACACATTTTTGAGATTTATCCACATGAAGTATTTGGCTCTAGTTCATTTTAATAGCTACATAATAGTGGATGAATATACCACAACTTATCTGTTCTCTTGTTGGTGGACATTTACTCCCAGTGTTTTTTTCTTTTCTTTTTATGTCCCATTACTCTACAATTTCACCAACTCTCAATAACGTCAAAATTTTAAATTTCTGTCTATCTGAAAAGTACGAAATGATATCTCATAGCTGTTTTATATTTCCCTGATAACTAGTGAACTTGAACTTATTTTTAAATGTTTATTGAGTGTTTAGATCCTTCTTTGAATTATCTGTGCATATACGTCAACCAATTCATGATAGGACATTTTGTCTTTTCATTATTACTGATTTGTAAGAACTGTGTACATATCCTGGACACTAATGTTCTATAAATTATATGCTTTGCAAGTATCTTTTTTCAGTATGTGACTTCCTTAAAAAATAATTTTATTTATTTATCTGGCTGTTCCAGGTCTTTATTGCTGTGTGAGCTTTTCCCGAGTTGCAGAGATCAGGGGCTACTTTTTGTTGTGGTGCTTGGGCTTCTCTTTGCAGTGGCTTCTCTTGTGGAGCATGGGCTTTAGAGCACAGATTCAGTAGTTGTGGTGCATGGGCTTAGTTCATCCACGGCAAGTGGGATCTTCCTGGACCAGGGATCAAACCTGTATCTTCCCCACTGGCAGGTGGATTCTTTACCACTGAGCCACCAGGACTGAAGCAATTTAGCACTCATAGACTTTTGTTTTATGGATACCGTCTCTTGAATTTCTCTTAGGATACTAGAGTTTAAAATTTTGTAGTTTATAAAAATTTTTTTTATTTTATATTGGGGTATAGCCAGTTGACAAACAACGTTGTGATAGTTTCAGGTGAACGGGAAAGGGACTCAGCCATACATATACATATGTTCATTCCGCCAAACTCCCCTTCCCATCCAGGCTGCCACATGAGCAGAGTTCCACGTGCTATACAGTAGATCCTTGTTGGTTACCCAAAATTTTGAGGTTTTAAAGGCTTCCTTTCTGAGCTGTATCTATTTTCTCTGGGGTTTGTTTTTTGCTTCCCTTAAGTGCTTGGTTATTGGCTCATACTTGAAAAGTGAGGCAATAAAAATCACCGACTCTGAGAGCTTTGTGCACATGGGCAAGCTTCATGTTAAGGGTTCTGGAGTAGCAGGCTGAGTATTATCCTGGGGATCTCGACAGACCAGAATGTTTGTGGAGGGTTGTTTTCTCTAGCACAATGTAATTTTAAAAACTAATTTGTTTGTTTTCCTAGGGACAGAAGCAGAGGCAACTGTCCCATATAGTAGCTTTCAAAGAGCCCCCTTGATTTTAATCCCATATCTCACACCAACCTGTCCTGAACTGAGTGAGTGAGTGAAAGGCACTCAGTCGTGTCTGACTCTTTGTGACCCCATGGACTGTAGTCCATGGAATTCTCCAGGCCAGAATACTGAAGTGGGTAGCTTTTCCCTTCTCCAGGGGATCTTCCCAACCCAGGGTTTGAACCCAGGTCTCCCACATTGCATGAGAATTCTTTACCAACTGAGCTATCAGGGAAGCCTGAAAACTGTCCTGCATTGTTCCTGGTATAATCAATTTTCAAACCTCTCTGGAGCTCTGTTAAGGAAATGGGATCTCTCTGCTCAGCTACCTTCAACTGTTCTGTTCCATAAATGTGCTGAAATCTCTAGTTCATTGATGATCTTTTTCCATTCCCTGTGATGTAGTGGGTTTATCATTCCAGTTCCTTTGCTGCTGTCTAAGTGGGGTCCCTGGAGGGAGAGGAGATAAATGGGGACAATCAATTTGCATGTTTAACTGCAAGTCCATCCATTTCTTTTCTCCAAGTTTCCAATCCCCCCTCCCCCCAGCGTGTTGTAATTGGCTTCTCTTTCTGGAACAACTGCAAGTTGGACTCTGGATCTCTGCTGACATTGGGACTGAGCAAGTCTGTTTTGGGAGAAGTCACTCTGGGCTTCCCAGCTTTTAAAAATCACCATTACTACCAGGGCGTGCCGAAGGCAGGGAGATTCCGGGACTCACTGCCCAGTAGTTGCACACACCCTCATTAGGCATCTGGAATGTTACAAGATGATTTCCTCACCATCATAAAGAGACAAGCATTAATTGAATTCAGTGGCTGGATCCAGAGTACCTGGAGCCTGAAATGCCCCTGGGGGTGGGGGAGGAAACAATAAACAGCCCCTCCCCAGTGATACTTCCTCCATCCCCTTCCACCTCTCTGTTGATGTTTCCAGGTGCTTCTTGACTTTTATTACCCCAGCACAGATATTGATATTTTCAAGTCCACTGCTTGGGGGGGTTCTGTGTTCCAGCATCTGCCGCATTCAACCAAGCTTTATTAAACATCTAATACATGCTTAGTACCATGAAATCAATTTTCCTAACCCTCAAACTGCCCTGAGAGGTAGTTGTTATTATCCCACTTTATTGATGAGAAAATTGAGGTCCAGAGTGGAGCAGTAATGTACCTAAGGCTATGATTGGCAGAGCTGTCTGTGAGCTCTAGTCTCCTGGCTTCTGGTCTAGACTATTCCAAGTTCTCAGTGCTTCTCCTGGTATGGACAGGCCACCTGCTCAACACAGGACATGATGATTTTGGGAGGCAAACACCAGGAGGACATTCTTTTGTGGTTGTAGACATCCTGACCTAGGAGTTGTAGTCCCTTAAGCCTACTGGGGGCTCCCTGAGAGCTGAGAATTATTTGGGGGGCTTTGGTTGCTGAGAAGGAGGAAAGAAGAGAGGATAAAGAGAGGAACAGGGAAGAAAAAAGGGTGGGAGAGAGGTAGTTGAGAGGAGAAGGAAACAAGAGAAAGGAAGTAGAAATCTAAGTGCAGGCCATTCTGACAGTGGCTGCAAGGGTGGCCTCGACACACAGTCACCGGCAAGAGCCCACTGAAGGCACTGTTGTGTGGTGGGAGTGGCAGAGGGTGGGTCTCAGCTGAGGTCTCAGCAATGCCACTGACTGACTTCCCCCATCCTCTTCGGGGTATTATCAGAGTCAAAGAAAGGGACTTCCCTAACAGTCCATTGGTTAAAGTGCCACTGCAGGTGAGCAGTTTCCATCCCTAGTCGGGGAACTATGATCCCACATGTCGCATGTAGCCAAAAATAATCGAGTCTAAGAAGATCATGTTTGTAAAAGTGTATGGTAAACCAGAGTTCTGTTCAGCAGGGAACGGTCTCCTTGTTGTCGGCACACCATGAAGGCAGGGTGGTTTTTGATCCACGGCCTCCACAGCTCAGACCATAACCCAGGACAGCCCTGCTCAACACAAAGAAGACCCAGGATTGAAAAACATCAGCAGAGGATGCAAAGGGACAACAGGGACACAGGGTGTGTCTTCTGCGCAAGCCTTTCCCATGGTCCTGGCCTCCGTCTACAGGCTCTACGGCCCAGAGCTCCCACATTCCCCTTGACCACCATAACGGGGGCTGCCAGACTGAAGTCCAGTAGAACCCCAGAGAGCTGGGGGTTGACAGAGCTGGGGGCTGTCTCTGCCTTGACAGAACGCAGAAAGCTGGGCCTCCTCCCTGGCTCCAAACCCCTAGCAGTTCACGTCCTCAGTGACATCAAAAGAGAAACAGAAAATGTCGGTATTTCTGTGTTTTTTGCCCCCTTCAAACTCAAGGTCAAAGTCAGCCTCTGTTTAAATTCTCTTCAGTTGATTTGTAGGACAGAGGTAGAGGAGAGGGCTGCAGTGAAACCTGCAGCCCGTCCAGCTTTGGGAATGCTAGTGTTCTAATGAGTTACTGGCCTCATGTCTCCAGCATTGGCAGGCATGTTCTTTACCACTAGCGCCACCTGGGAAGCCCCCTGCATACAACTACAATGCCTCCCACAAGCAATTAGTTATTCCCTGTGGAACATAATGGCCAAAATAATGGCCACCAAAGATGTCCGTGTTTTAGTTCCCAAACCTATGAATGTATAAATAGTTTACCTTACAAGGCAAAAGGGGTTTTGTGGAAGTGATTAGGTTTAGGATCTTGAGTTGAGAAGATTATCCAGGTGAACCCAATCACAAGGGTTCTCATAAGTGAAGGCAGGCAGAAGCTGGAGAGAGAATTGAAGATGTGACGACAATGCTGTTGGCTTTGAAGATGGAGGCAGGGGGCCATGAGTCAGGGAATGCAGGCAGCCTCTAGCAGCTGGGAAAGGCAAGGATGTGGATCCTCTCCTGGTACCTCCTGGAGGAGCCCAACCTGGTTGACACCTTGATTTTAGACCAGGGAGACACATGTTGGGCTGGTGGTCATTCATTACAACAGCAACAGGAAACTAACTTTTCCCACTTCCATGCCTCAATCACAGCACCTAGCAGTGTTTCTTGTAATTCTACGTGTACGGGTCTCCTTAACTGGGCTCCTTGGGGTAAAAGCGGTATATTAAGTAGCCTTCTGCCGTGGTGCTTCTAGGCCTAATAGGTGCTGAGAGCTTGCTCTCCTAAATGAATATTCCTTACCTAATTTGAACTCCAGCATCAGACCTGACAGAGGTCAGCTGCCACACAGATGCCCTGCCTTTTAAAGAATTAAATAGTCTTCCTTTTTAAGGTTTTGGAAAATCAGGATTTACCACGCATGTAATTATGAGCGCAGGTTCATGTAACTGTTCTCTGAGAAACTGTGGCCTTTGTGTGTGTATATCTGAAGCTTAGAGCAGAGATGACAGGAAGGAGAAGGGGCCTGTGGATAAGCTGCCTCCTTAGGTCTCTAGGAGGGTGATTTGAAATGTTGGCCTTCACGTTGAATGTTATGTGGAACCAGGATTAGTAATTAATCTAGGGGAGGCAGTGTAGTAGGAAATGACTAGGGCGAAGGGTGGGAAGGGGAGCTGGTGAAAGACTGGAACCCAGGTACATGGAAGCAGGGGTGTTTAGTCTGGAAAGGAGAGGATTTGGGGGGCTGATCTCTGTGTTTAGGGCTTCCCAGGTGGCACTCGTGATAAAGAATCCACTTGCCAATATAGGAGACACAAAAGACTGGGGTTCAATCCCTGGGCTGGGAAGATCCCTTGGAGAGGGGAATGGCAACCCACTCCAGTATTCTTGCCTGGAGAATCCAATGGACAGAGGAGCCTGGCGGGCTACCGTCCATGGGGTCGCAGAGAGTCGGACACCACTGAGCACACATGCATGACTGTTTAACCAGATCAGGTTTGCTGTGGGGAAGGGAGAGGGGCTTGGTCCGTGGGGTCTCAAGGGATAGAACGAACACCACTTGGCAGGAAACACATGGTGGGTGGTGCGGGAGACACTTGGCCCAAGGGTTGGAGTGGCTATCACGTGGGGGCATGAGCTGTCTCTGTGAGCTGCTCAAGCTGCTGCTGAGCCACCCAGAGATGGAAGGAATTCCAGTGTTTGATGGAGACAGGTGTGAGGCTGGAACTTGCCCTTTAAGAACCCGTCTCCCTCACATGGCCTGTGATTACTCTACCTTGCCCTGGGTTGCCCTGGGTGAATATGGGTGTAACCCACTGCCCAGGCTCTGGCCTCCGGAGACACTGGCCATGGCCTTATTGAGCTGCTTTGAACAGAAAGGAAGAGCAATTTGCTGACCCTGTGTTGGTGTAGGTGCCTAATGCCCTGGGGTCAGTCACGTCCTCAGACATAAAGCCTGCTGTCTGAACAGCAGGATTTTTGTAGCTTGCTCTTTTCGGGGAGGAGGCCTGTCACTGGCCAGCAGGGCCTCCCAGGGGTTTATATTCCAGATTGCTTTGGAAAAGCTCAGTCCTAGGCTCCCACAGTCCTTCGAGGACTGGCCCCTGGCCAAAGTGTGTGTTTGCTTTTCTCACTTCCTGTGCCCTTCCTCTAGTTACCCACTCCCCCAGCTCCTCCACTCTGCCCTCCAAGGATCAGATCCTCACTCTGACGCTGACCGGCTGTGTGACTGCGAAGGAGTTCTTTCTCTTTCCTGAGCCTTAGTGTCCCCATTGGTAAAGTAGGGTACTGAATCAGAAGGCCCCTCCCACTCTGATGCTACAGGAGCCCAGAGTCTAGACCCTGAAAATAGCACTTCCCTCTTTGTCCGTCTGCCTCTGTCCTTTCAAAGACACATCCCTGCCACTTGTCTCCCCACCCTAAGCTGCCCTTGAATAGTTGAATATCTCATCTCCTTCCTAATACTTAAATAGCTACAGAAAGGGCCCCTTTCCAGTCCAAGAGTCTGTCCAAGTGTCTCTGCCCTATATGCATTCCTACCACCTTTGCAGAAGTGCATTTTAGCGTTGTTCTCATGACTCCTGGTTGGAGGCCACCCCGGCAAGGTCCCCTCTGAGCCCTGGGTTCAGTTGATGCTGTGGCTGGGCCCAAGGCTCCCTGCTAACTGGGAGCACAGCCTGCCTGTCCTGCAGCAGCTGCCCGCCATCTCGTCTCTGCTATCCCCTGGCAGTCCTGGAATCTCGCTCACCCTAGTGTAATGGCAAGAGTTCTCTGGGTAATCATGGCCCTGCTCTCTCCCCCCACCAATGGCTGCTCTTGGAGCAGGTGCTCTTGGAACAATCATGGTGAGACCTGGGTGAGGAAGTGTTTTGTAAGCAGCAGAGTTCTCTGCGAGGAATGACCACATCTTGGAGGTCCACTGGGACAGTAAGGCAGGGCCTGCCTGGTATCATCGGGGAAGGCATGTTAGGTCAACTGGTGCTACCGGGCTTAGACACGTTGCGGCAGATGCTTCCTGGAAAGAGAGAAAGAGCAAGGGAGAGACAGAGACAGAACAAGACAAAGATTGCGTGTGGACTCCATCTTGGCCATGCCCCTCGCTGCAGGGCCCTCGGCCAGTTCTCCGTCTCTGTGATTTCAATTCCCTCAACTGCAAATCAAGAAATTTGCTCTCAATGTCAGACCACCACAAGCCTCTGCTATCAGTGAGGTTCAGTGAATTCAAGACTCTTTTCTGCCTCCCTGGGACGCCTGCGTGGTCACCAAGGCTGAGGCAGAGGAGGGAGCCAGTGGGGCCATGGAGGTCCCTGCTTGGGCTATACCCCCACAGCCCTCCCGCACTGAGGTGTCAGCCTCCTGATGGGCCTGCAGTGCCAGCCTCTTAATCAGAGCCCTGCCCTTTGGACGTGGTTTATAGACCGAGTTATGGGATGTCACTTAAACACCCAGTGGAAAACTAGTTCCCACATCTTTGTTTCTTCCTGAGGAATACCTGCTTCTGCTCAGATTAACCAGGTGGTCCTTTTTTGGGCTTTTAAAGATGCTTAGATTGTGTAAGAGGTCAGCTCCAGCATGGGTGGGTCTGGATTTCTGGGGAGAAGCCCTGTACTTTGACACTTGGCCTAGACAGCATAGTTAGCCTCATGGCCACATTATGTTCTTTCAAATCTCAGGTGAGCAGAGCAATATTTAGGGCAAGTTTCTGGAAAGAGAAAACGTGGGAAGTGGTTCGGGCACTCCCCCAGGCCCCCTAGAAGATGTCCCTGAGACAAGCACGCAGTGTAGAGAGCTGTGAATGGGTTTTTAAATTCCCACCCATAAACCCATACAGAAAAGTACACGAATCACACGTGTGCCACTGGATGAATGATCACAAAACGAAGTTTGAAGTGGTCACTTTGAGTCTCGTTCTTGAATCCCTTTTAGTCCTTCACTTTTGTTTTTCCTCCCTCTTTCCTTCTTCCTTTTAACTTAGGTTTTGTTTCTAAATGTTTTGTTACATTTTATTTTGCTGCTGTTGTTCATTGCTCAGTTGTGTCTGACTCTCTGTGACACCATGGACTGCAACGCCTCAGGCCTCCCTGTCCTTCACCATCTCCCGGAGTTTGCTCAAACTCAAGTCCTTTGAGTCAGTGATGCCATCCAACCATCTCATCCTCTGTCATCCCCTTCTCCTCTTGCTTTCAATCTTTCCCAGCATCAGGGTCTTTGCTGAAGAGTTGGCTCATCGCATCTAGTGGCCAAAGAATTGGAGCTTCAGCTTCAGCATCAGTCCTTTCAGTGAAAATTCAGGGTTGATTTCCTTTAGGATTGGCTGGTTTGATCTCCTTGCAGTCCAAAAGACTCTCGAGTCTTCTCCAGCATCACAGTCTGAAAGCATAAATTCTTCGGTGCTCAGCCTTTATGGTCCAACTTTCACATCCATACATGACTACTGGAAAAACCATAGCTTTGACTAGATGGACG
The DNA here is from genome assembly GCF_049115385.1 of Moschus berezovskii. Classification (NCBI taxonomy): domain Eukaryota; kingdom Metazoa; phylum Chordata; class Mammalia; order Artiodactyla; family Moschidae; genus Moschus; species Moschus berezovskii. The sequence continues at coordinate 94,872,783 of NC_142460.1, forward strand.
TCATGACTATACGGACCATTTATTTGAGCTACCTTAAATCCTTTCTGGAACTGGGAGGGATGAGAGCAAACATGCAGAAAGATGAATGAGTGTCTGGATAAATACACAGTTCTCTGAGATAACTGGGAAGCTGGTCCACCCAAAGTCACTAGTCCTGAGGACCGTGACTCCATCCTAGACACGAGGAAAGGCTTCCCAGGAGGGGTGGGTGGTCAGAGCAGGAGAAAGCCGGGGGAATCCTTGTTCAGTCCTGACGCAGCTCTGACATCAGCGCTATCCTCTTTGTCATGTGTCACCTGGGCCTCCACTCAGCCTGTTAACCACTTGCCACTTCCTTCTAGGTTCCAGTTGTAATAAGCTCCATCCCTGCACTTCTGTCTTCAAAATCCTCTGCTGTCAGGAGCAAAGCTTAGTTATGTCCCTTAATTTGTCACCAGGGAAATGACTGACGCCAGAGAAGACAGCCTGTCATCCCAAGGACTCAGCTGACGGCTCTGACGATGCAGCCCAGTCAGCACTGTCATTTGCCCCTGGTTTTCCCTCTGAGCAGTAGCCACAGCTTCATTAATGAAGAGCAGCCGCTTGCTCCGCTGCCTTGTTCCTTATGCAGAGGCTGACCAGAAGGCAGTTTTAAGAATAAAGAGGTGTGGGTAACAGAAAATGCAGGACTCTAATCTCAATCTCTGACCGAGACTTCTCTGGAATTCAGTTTGCTTTTCCAGAAGAGTGTAGATTTAAACTAGATGAAGTCTAGGATCCTTTCCAGATCTTGGCTTCCCCCCAACACCTCCCCAAAAGCATACGGTTTGGGTGGGTAGTATTGTGGGGACCCTGACCACTTTGAAGTGACAAAAATGGTTCCGATAATAACGCATGTTTAAGCAATGGTTTGAATGAAAGAAGAAACCCCAATTCTTTCTGATACTGATTTTATTTGGAAAAGTTCATAGATTTATTTCCTTTTTGCACAAGTCCTCAAAAGGAGGAATGGGAACCTTGCTATGAAAATGTCTCAGCTTCTGAACAGTAGCTGCCACTACCTTTCAAGGTACAGGATTGAATAGATGGCCAAAAACACAAGTTGGGAGTTTTTTGAAGCAAGAGAGGAGCAGAATTACAGAGGCCTCAGCTCAGGCAAGCCATCTGAAGGGGCTCCACTTTGAAATGCTCCTTTTAGGTCCTACTATGGAACTGAGTTGCTGAAGGCTCCAAGTGCGATGAAACCTCTGAAGACCTAACTATTTATGACACTCTGTTATTCTGTGAAAAAAATCTGGGTCTGGGACTTATCCAGACCCAGCCCAACGGACTCCCATCCTGCAAGAGCCACCACTCCCCTAGCCAAGTCTAGGAGGAGCCTCGTACCCTCTTTGCAACTGTGTGGTGAGAGAAGGCCTTCTCTGGTCTTGTTTACCATTTATATATAATAAATAACAATAATAATAAATAAAGCTGGAAGCTGTTGAGTCTGGGTACTGATGTATGTGGTGCATGATATGGAGTCAAAAGGGTCTGAAATTAGTCAAAGTTAAGGTGTTAATCACTCAATCATGTCCAGCTCTCAGCAACTCCATGGGTTAGCCTGTCAGGCTCCTTTGTGCGT